>NC_079156.1:17870458-18515379 GCF_947563725.1 Argiope bruennichi | reverse complement strand
ATTTGGAATGATTCATAGAAACTCTATGAATAATGGAGAAATAAAGATAAAGTTTATTTAAAAAAAAAGAAAAATTATAAATTATTTGTCGATCTCGAGATTCGAACAGAAGACCAGCAAAATACAATGACACACCCTGCCGATCTAGCCACCAAGTCTCGTACCTCGAGAGTTTCTGAATTGTCAAAGACTCTTATTACGACTCGGCAATAAGTTTTAAGTATTGTGTAAATCTGGTTTTAAAAGCGCAATGCTAAGAATATTAATAGATTCTGCGCATGTGCGGGAACTTGATTCTTAAAATTCCGATAAAATATAGAAATATTTTAAATTTATAATATTGTTTTGAAATATATGATTTGGAATGATTCATAGTAACTCTATGAATAATGGAGAAATAAAGATAAAATTTATTTAAAAAAAAGAAAAATTATAAATTATTTGTCGATCTCGAGATTCGAACTGAAGACAGCAAAATACAATGACACACCCTGCCGATATAGCCACCAAGACTCGTACCTCAAGAGCTGCTGAAGGGTCAAAGATTCTCATTAAGACTCGGCAATAAGTTTTAAGTATTGTGTAAATCTGGTTTTAAAAGCACAATGCTAAGAATATTAATAGATTCTGCGCATGTGCGGGAAGTTGACTATTAAAATTCCGATAAAATATAGAAATATTTTAAGTTTATAATATTGTTTTGAAATATATGATTTGGAATGATTCATAGTAACTCTATGAATAATGGAGAAATAATGATAAAATTTATTTAAAAAAAAGAAGAATTATAAATTATTTGTCGATTTCGTGATTCGAACAGAAGACAGCAAAATACAATGACACACCCTGCCGATATAGTAACCAAGACACGTACCTCGAGAGCTTCTGAATGGTCAAAGACTCTTATTACGACTCGGCAATAAGTTTTAAGTATTGTGTAAATCTGGTTTTAAAAGCGCAATGCTAAGAATATTAATAGATTCTGCGCATGTGCGGGAACTTGATTCTTAAAATTCCGATAAAATATAGAAATATTTTAAATTTATAATATTGTTTTGAAATATATGATTTGGAATGATTCATAGTAACTCTATGAATAATGGAGAAATAAAGATAAAATTTATTTAAAAAAAAGAAAAATTATAAATTATTTGTCGATCTCGAGATTCGAACTGAAGACAGCAAAATACAATGACACACCCTGCCGATATAGCCACCAAGACTCGTACCTCGAGAGCTGCTGAAGGGTCAAAGATTCTCATTAAGACTCGGCAATAAGTTTTAAGTATTGTGTAAATCTGGTTTTAAAAGCACAATGCTAAGAATATTAATAGATTCTGCGCATGTGCGGGAAGTTGACTATTAAAATTCCTATAAAATATAGAAATATTTTAAATTTATAATATTGTTTTGAAATTTATGATTTGGAATGATTCATAGAAACTCTATGAATAATGGAGAAATAAAGATAAAGTTTATTTAAAAAAAAGAAAAATTATAAATTATTTGTCGATCTCGAGATTCGAACAGAAGACCAGCAAAATACAATGACACACCCTGCCGATCTAGCCACCAAGTCTCGTACCTCGAGAGTTTCTGAATTGTCAAAGACTCTTATTACGACTCGGCAATAAGTTTTAAGTATTGTGTAAATCTGGTTTTAAAAGCGCAATGCTAAGAATATTAATAGATTCTGCGCATGTGCGGGAACTTGATTCTTAAAATTCCGATAAAATATAGAAATATTTTAAATTTATAATATTGTTTTGAAATATATGATTTGGAATGATTCATAGTAACTCTATGAATAATGGAGAAATAAAGATAAAATTTATTTAAAAAAAAGAAAAATTATAAATTATTTGTCGATCTCGAGATTCGAACTGAAGACAGCAAAATACAATGACACACCCTGCCGATATAGCCACCAAGACTCGTACCTCGAGAGCTGCTGAAGGGTCAAAGATTCTCATTAAGACTAGGCAATAAGTTTTAAGTATTGTGTAAATCTGGTTTTAAAAGCACAATGCTAAGAATATTAATAGTTTCTGAGCATGTGCGGGAAGTTGACTATTAAAATTCCTATAAAATATAGAAATATTTTAAATTTATAATATTGTTTTGAAATATATGATTTGGAATGATTCATAGAAACTCTATGAATAATGGAGAAATAAAGATAAAGTTTATTTAAAAAAAAGAAAAATTATAAATTATTTGTCGATCTCGAGATTCGAACAGAAGTGGCTGCCGATCTAGCCACCAAGTCTCGTACCTCGAGAGTTTCTGAATTGTCAGACACTCTTATTACGACTCGGCAATAAGTTTTAAGTATTGTGTAAATCTGGTTTTAAAAGCATAATGCTAAGAAGATTAATAGATTCTGCGAATGTGCGGGAACTTGATTCTTAAAATTCCGATAAAATATAGAAATATTTTAAATTTATAATATTATTTGAAATATATGATTTGGAATGATTCATAGTAACTCTATGAATAATGGAGAAAGAAAGATAAAATTTATTTAAAAAAAAAATTATAAATTATTTGTCGATCTCGAGATTCGATCTGAAGACAGCAAAATACAATGACACACCCTGCCGATATAGCCACCAAGACTCGTACCTCGAGAGCTTCTGAATGGTCAAAAACTCTTATTACGACTCGGCAATAGGTTTTAAGTATTGTGTAAATCTTGTTTTAAAAGCACAATGCTAAGAATATTAATAGATTCTGAGCATGTGCGCGAACTTGACTCTTAAAATTCCGATAAAATATAGAAATATTTTAAATTTATAATATTGTTTTGAAATATATGATTTGGAATGATTCATAGTAACTCTATGAATAATGGTGATATAAAGATAAAATTTATTTAAAAAAAAGAAAAATTATAAATTATTTGTCGATTTCGAGATTCGAACAGAAGACAGCAAAATACAATGACACACCCTGCCGATATAGTAACCAAGACTCGTACCTCGAGAGCTTCTGAATGGTCAAAGACTCATATTACGACTCGGCAATAAGTTTTAAGTATTGTGTAAATCTGGTTTTAAAAGCACAATGCTAAGAATATTAATAGATTCTGCGCATGTGCGGGAAGTTGACTATTAAAATTCCTATAAAATATAGAAATATTTTAAATTTATAATATTGTTTTGAAATATATGATTTGGAATGATTCATAGAAACTCTATGAATAATGGTGAAATAAAGATAAAGTTTATTTAAAAAAAAGAAAAATTATAAATTATTTGTCGATCTCGAGATTCGAACAGAAGACCAGCAAAATACAATGACACACCCTGCCGATCTAGCCACCAAGACTCGTACCTCGAGAGCTGCTGAAGGGTCAAAGATTCTCATTAAGACTAGGCAATAAGTTTTAAGTATTGTGTAAATCTGGTTTTAAAAGCACAATGATAAGAATATTGATAGATTCTGCGCATCTGCGCGAACTTGACTCTTAAAATTCCGATAAAATATAGAAATATTTTAAATTTATAATATTATTTGAAATATATGATTTGGAATGATTCATAGTAACTCTATGAATAATGGAGAAAGAAAGATAAAATTTATTTAAAAAAAAAAATTATAAATTATTTGTCGATCTCGAGATTCGATCTGAAGACAGCAAAATACAATGACACACCCTGCCGATATAGCCACCAAGACTCGTACCTCGAGAGCTTCTGAATGGTCAAAAACTCTTATTACGACTCGGCAATAGGTTTTAAATATTGTGTAAATCTTGTTTTAAAAGCACAATGCTAAGAATATTAATAGATTCTGAGCATGTGCGCGAACTTGACTCTTAAAATTCCGATAAAATATAGAAATATTTTAAATTTATAATATTGTTTTGAAATATATGATTTGGAATGATTCATAGTAACTCTATGAATAATGGTGATATAAAGATAAAATTTATTTAAAAAAAAGAAAAATTATAAATTATTTGTCGATTTCGAGATTCGAACAGAAGACAGCAAAATACAATGACACACCCTGCCGATATAGTAACCAAGACTCGTACCTCGAGAGCTTCTGAATGGTCAAAGACTCATATTACGACTCGGCAATAAGTTTTAAGTATTGTGTAAATCTGGTTTTAAAAGCACAATGCTAAGAATATTAATAGATTCTGCGCTAATGCGGGAATGTGACTATTAAAATTCCTATAAAATATAGAAATATTTTAAATTTATAATATTGTTTTGAAATATATGATTTGGAATGATTCATAGAAACTCTATGAATAATGGTGAAATAAAGATAAAGTTTATTTAAAAAAAAGAAAAATTATAAATTATTTGTCGATCTCGAGATTCGAACAGAAGACCAGCAAAATACAATGACACACCCTGCCGATCTAGCCACCAAGACTCGTACCTCGAGAGCTTCTGAAGGGTCAAAGATTCTTATTACGACTCGGCAATAAGTTTTAAGTATTGTGTAAATCAGGTTTTAAAAGCACAATGCTAAGAATATTAATAGGTTCTGCGCATGTGCGGGAAGTTGACTATTAAAATTCCTATAAAATATAGAAATATTTTAAATTTATAAAATTTTTTTTAAATATATGATTTGGAATGATTCATAGAAACTCTATGAATAATGGAGAAATAAAGATAAAGTTTATTTAAAGAAAAGAAAAATTATAAATTATTTGTCGATCTCGAGATTCGAACAGAAGACCAGCAAAATACAATGACACACCCTGCCGATCTAGCCACCAAGACTTGTACCTCGAGAGCTTCTGAAGGGTCAAAGATTCTCATTACGACTCGGCAATAAGTTTTAAGTATTGTGTAAATCAGGTTTTAAAAGCACAATGCTAAGAATATTAATAGATTCAGCGCATGTGCGGGAAGTTGACTCTTAAAATTCCGATAAAATATAGAAATATTTTTAATTTATAATATTGTTTTGAAATATATGATTTGGAATGATTCATAGAAACTCTATGAATAATGGAGAAATATAGATAAAGTTTATTTAAAAAAAAGAAAAATTATAAATTATTTGTCGATCTCGAGATTCGAACAGAAGACCAGCAAAATACAATGACACACCCTGCCGATCTAGCCACCAAGACTCGTACCTCGAGAGCTTCTGAAGGGTCAAAGATTCTCATTACGACACGGCAATAAGTTTTAAGTATTGTGTAAATCTGGTTTTAAAAGCATAATGCTAAGAATATTAATAGATTCTGCGCATGTGCGGGAACTTGACTCTTAAAATTCCGATAAAATATAGAAATATTTTAAATTTATAATATTGTTTTGAAATATATGATTTGGAATGATTCATAGTAACTCTATGAATAATGGAGAAATAAAGATAAAATTTATTTAAAAAAAAGAAAAATTATAAATTATTTGTCGATCTCGAGATTCGAACAGAAGACCAGCAAAATACAATGACACACCCTGCCGATCTAGCCACCAAGACTCGTACCTCGAGAGCTTCTGAAGGGTCAAAGATTCTCATTACAACTCGGCAATAAGTTTTAAGTATTGTGTAAATCTGGTTTTAAATGCGCAAAGCTAAGAATATTAATAGATTCTGCGCAGGTGCGGGAAATTTACTCTTACAATTCCGATAAAATATAGAAATATTTTAAATTTATAATATTGTTTTGAAATATATGATTTGGAATGATTCATAGTAACTCTATGAATAATGGAGAAATAAAGATAAAATTTATTTAAAAAAAAGAAAAATTATAAATTATTTGTCGATCTCGAGATTCGAACAGAAGACAGCAAAATACAATGACACACCCTGCCGATCTAGCCACCAAGACTCTTACCTCGAGAGCTTCTGAAGGGTCAAAGATTCTCATTACGACTCGGCAATAAGTTTTAAGTATTGTGTAAATCAGGTTTTAAAAGCACAAAGCTAAGACTATTAATAGATTCTGCGCATGTGCGGGAAGTTGACTCTTAAAATTCCGATAAAATATAGAAATATTTTAAATTTCTAATATTGTTTTGAAATATATGATTTCGAATGATTCATAGTAACTCTATCAATAATAGAGAAATAAAGATAAAATTTATTTAAAAAAAAGAAAAATATTAAATTATTTGTCGATCTTGAGATTCGAAGAGAAGACCAGCAAAATACAATGACACACCCTGCCGATCTAGCCACCAACACTCGTACGTCGAGAGCTTCTGAAGGGTCAAAGACTCTTATTACGACTCGGCAATAAGTTTTAAGTATTGTGTAAATCTGGTTTTAAATGCGCAAACCTAAGAATATTAATAGATTCTGCGCATGTGCGGGAAATTTACTCTTACAATTCCGATAAAATATAGAAATATTTTAAATTTATAATATTGTTTTGAAATATATGATTTGGAATGATTCATAGTAACTCTATGAATAATGGAGAAATAAAGATAAAATTTATTTAAAAAAAAGAAAAATTATAAATTATTTGTCGATTTTGAGATTCGAAGAGAAGACCAGCAAAATACAATGACACACCCTGCCGATCTAGCCACCAAGACTCGTACCTCGAGAGCTTTTGAAGGGTCAAAGATTCTCATTACGACTCGGCAATAAGTTTTAAGTATTGTGTAAATCTGGTTTTAAAAGCACAATGCTAAGAATATTAATAGATTCTGCGCATGTGCGGGAAGTTGACTCTTAAAATTCCGATAAAATATAGAAATATTTTAAATTTATAATATTGTTTTGAAATATATGATTTGGAATGATTCATAGTAACGCTATGAATAATGGAGAAATATAGATAAAATTTATTTAAAAAAAAGAAAAATTATAAATTATTTGTCGATTTCGAGATTCGAACAGAAGACCAGCAAAATACAATGACACACCCTGCCGATCTAGCCACCAAGACTCGTACCTCGAGAGCTTCTGAATCGTCAAAGACTCTTATTACGACTCGGCAATAAGTTTTAAGTATTGTGTAAATCTGGTTTTAAAAGCACAACGCTAAGAATATTACTAGATTCTGCGCATGTGCGGAAACATGACTGTTAAATATCCGATTAAATATAGAAATATTTTAAATTTCTAATATTGTTTTGAAATATATGATTCCGAATGATTCATAGTAACTCTATGAATAATGGAGAAATAAAGATAAAATTTATTTTAAAAAAAGAAAAATTATAAATTATTTGTCGATCTTGAGATTCGAAGAGAAGACCAGCAAAATACAATGACACACCCTGCCGATCTAGCCACCAAGACTCGTACCTCGAGAGCTTCTGAAGGGTCAAAGATTCTCATTACAACTCGGCAATAAGTTTTAAGTATTGTGTAAATCTGGTTTTAAATGCGCAAAGCTAAGAATATTAATAGATTCTGCGCAGGTGCGGGAAATTTACTCTTACAATTCCGATAAAATATAGAAATATTTTAAATTTATAATATTGTTTTGAAATATATGATTTGGAATGATTCATAGTAACTCTATGAATAATGGAGAAATAAAGATAAAATTTATTTAAAAAAAAGAAAAATTATAAATTATTTGTCGATCTCGAGATTCGAACAGAAGACAGCAAAATACAATGACACACCCTGCCGATCTAGCCACCAAGACTCTTACCTCGAGAGCTTCTGAAGGGTCAAAGATTCTCATTACGACTCGGCAATAAGTTTTAAGTATTGTGTAAATCAGGTTTTAAAAGCACAAAGCTAAGACTATTAATAGATTCTGCGCATGTGCGGGAAGTTGACTCTTAAAATTCCGATAAAATATAGAAATATTTTAAATTTCTAATATTGTTTTGAAATATATGATTTCGAATGATTCATAGTAACTCTATCAATAATAGAGAAATAAAGATAAAATTTATTTAAAAAAAAGAAAAATATTAAATTATTTGTCGATCTTGAGATTCGAAGAGAAGACCAGCAAAATACAATGACACACCCTGCCGATCTAGCCACCAACACTCGTACGTCGAGAGCTTCTGAAGGGTCAAAGACTCTTATTACGACTCGGCAATAAGTTTTAAGTATTGTGTAAATCTGGTTTTAAATGCGCAAACCTAAGAATATTAATAGATTCTGCGCATGTGCGGGAAATTTACTCTTACAATTCCGATAAAATATAGAAATATTTTAAATTTATAATATTGTTTTGAAATATATGATTTGGAATGATTCATAGTAACTCTATGAATAATGGAGAAATAAAGATAAAATTTATTTAAAAAAAAGAAAAATTATAAATTATTTGTCGATTTTGAGATTCGAAGAGAAGACCAGCAAAATACAATGACACACCCTGCCGATCTAGCCACCAAGACTCGTACCTCGAGAGCTTTTGAAGGGTCAAAGATTCTCATTACGACTCGGCAATAAGTTTTAAGTATTGTGTAAATCTGGTTTTAAAAGCACAATGCTAAGAATATTAATAGATTCTGCGCATGTGCGGGAAGTTGACTCTTAAAATTCCGATAAAATATAGAAATATTTTAAATTTATAATATTGTTTTGAAATATATGATTTGGAATGATTCATAGTAACGCTATGAATAATGGAGAAATATAGATAAAATTTATTTAAAAAAAAGAAAAATTATAAATTATTTGTCGATTTCGAGATTCGAACAGAAGACCAGCAAAATACAATGACACACCCTGCCGATCTAGCCACCAAGACTCGTACCTCGAGAGCTTCTGAATCGTCAAAGACTCTTATTACGACTCGGCAATAAGTTTTAAGTATTGTGTAAATCTGGTTTTAAAAGCACAACGCTAAGAATATTACTAGATTCTGCGCATGTGCGGAAACATGACTGTTAAATATCCGATTAAATATAGAAATATTTTAAATTTCTAATATTGTTTTGAAATATATGATTCCGAATGATTCATAGTAACTCTATGAATAATGGAGAAATAAAGATAAAATTTATTTTAAAAAAAGAAAAATTATAAATTATTTGTCGATCTTGAGATTCGAAGAGAAGACCAGCAAAATACAATGACACACCCTGCCGATCTAGCCACCAAGACTCGTACCTCGAGAGCTTCTGAAGGGTCAAAGATTCTCATTACGACTCGGCAATAAGTTTTAAGTATTGTGTAAATCTGGTTTTAAAAGCACAATGCTAAGAATATTAATTGATTCCGCGCATGTGCGCGAACTTGACTCTTAAAATTCCTATAAAATATAGAAATATTTTAAATTTATAATATTGTTTTGAAATATATGATTTGGAATGATTCATAGTAACTCTATGAATAATGGAGAAATAAAGATAAAATTTATTTAAAAAAAAGAAAAATTATAAATTATTTGTCGATCTCGAGATTCGAACAGAAGACCAGCAAAATACAATGACACACCCTGCCGTTTTAGCCACCAAGACTCGTACCTCGAGAGCTTCTGAAGGGTCAAAGATTCTCATTACGACTCGGCAATAAGTTTTAAGTATTGTGTAAATCTGGTTTTAAAAGCACAATGCTAAGAATATTAATTGATTCCGCACATGTGCGCGAACTTGACTCTTAAAATTCCGATAAAATATAGAAATATTTTAAATTTATAATATTGTTTTGAAATATATGATTTGGAATGATTCATAGTAACTCTATGAATAATGGAGAAATAAAGATAAAATTTATTTAAAAAAAAGAAAAATTATAAATTATTTGTCGATCTCGAGATTCGAACAGAAGACCAGCAAAATACAATGACACACCCTGCCGTTTTAGCCACCAAGACTCGTACCTCGAGAGCTTCTGAAGGGTCAAAGATTCTCATTACGACTCGGCAATAAGTTTTAAGTATTGTGTAAATCTGGTTTTAAAAGCATAATGCGAAGAATATTAATAGATTCTGCGCATGTGCGGGAACTTCACTCATAAAATTCCGATAAATATAGAAATATTTTAAATTTATAATATTGTTTGGAAATATATGATTTGGAATGATTCATGATAACTCTATGAATAATGGAGAAATAAAGATAAAATTTATTTAAAAAAAAGAAAAATTATAAATTATTTGTCGATCTCGAGATTCGAACAGAAGACCAGCAAAATACAATGACACACCCTGCCGATCTAGCCACCAAGACTCGTATCTCGAGAGCTTCTGAAGGGTCAAAGATTCTCATTACGACTCGGCAATAAGTTTTAAGTATTGTGTAAATCTGGTTTTAAAAGCATAATGCGAAGAATATTAATAGATTCTGCGCATGTGCGGGAACTTCACTCTTAAAATTCCGATAAAATATAGAAATATTTTAAATTTATAATATTGTTTTGAAATATATGATTTGGAATGATTCATAGTAACTCTATGAATAATGGAGAAATAAAGATAAAATTTATTTAAAAAAAAGAAAAATTATAAATTATTTGTCGATCTCGAGATTCGAACAGAAGACCAGCAAAATACAATGACACACCCTGCCGATCTAGCCACCAAGACTCGTATCTCGAGAGCTTCTGAAGGGTCAAAGATTCTAATTACGACTCGGCAATAAGTTTTAAGTATTGTGTAAATCTGGTTTTAAAAGCATAATGCGAAGAATATTAATAGATTCTGCGAGTGTGCGGGAACTTCACTCTTAAAATTCCGATAAAATATAGAAATATTTTAAATTTATAATATTGTTTTGAAATATATGATTTGGAATAATTCATAGTAACTCTATGAATAATGGAGAAATAAAGATAAAATTTATTTAAAAAAAAGGAAAATTATAAATTATTTAACGATCTCGAGATTCGAACAGAAGACCAGCAAAATACAATGACACACCCTGCCGATCTAGACACCAAGACTCGTACCTCGAGAGCTTCTGAAGTGTCAAAGATTCTCATTACGACTCGGCAATAAGTTTTAAGTATTGTGTAAATCTGGTTTTAAAAGCACAATGCTAAGAATATTAATTGATTCCACGCATGTGCGCGAACTTGACTCTTAAAATTCCGATAAATATAGAAATATTTTAAATTTATAATATTGTTTTGAAATATAAGATTTGGAATGATTCATAGTAACTCTATGAATAATGGAGAAATAAAGATAAAATTTATTTAAAAAAAAGAAAAATTATAAATTATTTGTCGATCTCGAGATTCGAACAGAAGACCATCAAAAAACAATGACACACCCTGCCGATCTAGACACCAAGACTCGTACCTCGAGAGCTTCTGAAGTGTCAAAGATTCTCATTACGACTCGGCAATAAGTTTTAAGTATTGTGTAAATCTGGTTTTAAAAGCACAATGCTAAGAATATTAATTGATTCCGCGCATGTGCGCGAACTTGACTCTTAAAATTCCGATAAATATAGTAATATTTTAAATTTATAATATTGTTTTGAAATATAAGATTTGGAATGATTCATAGTAACTCTATGAATAATGGAGAAATAAAGATAAAATTTATTTAAAAAAAAGAAAAATTATAAATTATTTGTTGATCTCCAGATTCGAACAGAAGACCAGCAAAATACAATGACACACCCTACCGATCTAGCCACCGATTCTCGCACCTCCAGTGCGTCTGAAGGGTCTAAGATTCTCATTAAGACTCGGCAATAAGTTTTAAGTAAGGTGTAAATCTGGTTTTAAAAGCATAATTCTAAGAATATGAATAGATTCTGCGGGTGCGCGCGACCTGCTTCTTAAAATTCCGATTAAATATAGAAATATTTTGAAATTAAAATGTATTTTTGAAATATAGGATTTCTAATTTTTCATCATATCGCTATGAATAACGGAGAATTAAAGATAAAATTTATTTTAAAAAAATTATAAAATTATTTGTCGCTCTCCATTTTCGAACTGAAGACCAGCAAAAGACAATGACACACTTGCCGATCTAGATACCACGCCTCGTACCTCGAGAGCGTCTGAAGGGTCTAAGACTCTCATTACGACTCGGCAATAAATTTTAAATACGGTGAAAATCTGGTTTCAAAAGCACCATGCTAAGTTTAGGAATAGATTCTGCGCATGTGCGCGACATGACTCTTAAAATTCCGATAAATATAGAAATATTTTAAATTTATAATATTGTTTGGAAATATATGATTTGGAATGATTCATAGTAACTCTATGAATAATGGAGAAATAAAGATAAAATTTATTTAAAAAAAAGAAAAATTATAAATTATTTGTCGATCTCGAGATTCGAACAGAAGACCAGCAAAATACAATGACACACCCTGCCGATCTAGCCACCAAGACTCGTATCTCGAGAGCTTCTGAAGGGTCAAAGATTCTAATTACGACTCGGCAATAAGTTTTAAGTATTGTGTAAATCTGGTTTTAAAAGCATAATGCGAAGAATATTAATAGATTCTGCGCATGTGCGGGAACTTCACTCTTAAAATTCCGATAAATATAGAAATATTTTAAATTTATAATATTGTTTTGAAATATAAGATTTGGAATGATTCATAGTAACTCTATGAATAATGGAGAAATACAGATAAAATTTATTTAAAAAAAAGAAAAATTATAAATTATTTGTCGCTCTCCATTTTCGAACTGAAGACCAGCAAAAGACAATGACACACTTGCCGATCTAGATACCACGCCTCGTACCTCGAGAGCGTCTGAAGGGTCTAAGACTCTCATTACGACTCGGCAATAAATTTTAAATACGGTGAAAATCTGGTTTCAAAAGCACCATGCTAAGTTTAGGAATAGATTCTGCGCATGTGCGCGACATGACTCTTAAAATTCCGATTAAATATAGAAATATTTTGAAATTAAAATGTATTTTTGAAATATATGATTTGGAATAATTCATAGTAACTCTATGAATAATGTAGAAATATATATAAAATTTATATTAATAAAATTATAAAATTATTAGTCGCTCTCCAGATTCGAACACAAGACCGGCAAAATACAATGACACACCTGCCGATCTAGCCACCGATTCTCGCACCTCCAGTGCGTCTGAAGGGTCTAAGATTCTCATTAAGACTCGGCAATAAGTTTTAAGTACGGTGTAAATCTGGTTTTAAAAGCACAATGCTAAGAATAGGAATAGATTCTGCGCATGGGTGCGACATGATTCTTAAAATTCCGATTAAATATAGAAAATTGGATATTTGAGATTAAATATTTTGATTGAATATTTTGAAATAAAATTTTGAAATTAAATGAATAATATTTTGAAATTAAAATGCATTTTTGAAATATATGATTTGGAATTATTCATAGTAACTCTATGAATAATGGAGAAATATAGTTAAAATTTATTTTAAGAAAATTATAAAATTAATTGTCGCTCTCCAGATTCGAACAGAAGACAAGCAAAATACCATAACACACCCTACCGATCTAGCCACTGAGCGTCGCACCTCCAGCGCGTCTGAATGGTCTAAGATTCTCATTTACGACTCGGCAATAAGCTTTAAGTATGTTGTAAATCTGGTTAGAAAAGGACAAATCTAAGAATAGGAAGAGATTCTGCGTATGTGTGCGACATGATTCTTAAAATTCCGATTAAATATAGAAATATTTTGAAATTAAAATGTATTTTTGAAATATATGATTTGGAATTATTCATCATAATGCTATGAATAATGAAGAAATAAAAATAAAATTTATTTTTTAAAAATTTTAAAATTATTGGTCGCTCTCCAGATTCGAACAGAAGACAAGCAAAATACAATGACACACCCTACAAATCTAGCTACCGAGCCTTGCTCCTCCAGCGCGTCTGAAGGGTCTAAGATTCTCATTACGACTCGGCAATAAGTTTTAAGTACGGTGTAAATCTGGTTTTAAAAGCACAATGCTAAGAATAGGAATAGATTCTGCGCGTGTGCGCGACTTGACTCTTAAAATTCCTATTAAATATAGAAATATTTTGTAATTAAAATATATTTTTGAAATATATGATTTGGAATAATTCATCATAACTCTATGAATAATGGAGAAATATAGATAAAATTTATTAAAAAAAAAAAACAGAAAAACTATTAAATTATTAGTCGCTTTTCATATTCGAACAAAAGACCAGCAAAATACAAAGACACACCCTACAGATCTAGCAACCAACTTTCGTGCCTTGTGAGCGTCTGAAGGATCTAAGGTTCTCATTACGACTCTTCAATAAGTTTTAAGTACGGTGTAAATCTTGTTTTAAAAGCACAATGCTAAGAATAGGAATAGATTCTGCGCATGTGCGCGAACTAGCCTATTAAAATTCAGATTAAATATAGAAATATTTTGAAATTAAAATATAGTTGTGAAATATATGACTTGGAATAATTCATCAGAACTCTATGAATAATGGAAAAATATAGATAAATTTTATTTAAAAAAATGAAGAATTATATAATTATTTGTCGCTCTCCAGATTCGAAAAGAAGACTAGCAAAATACGACGACACACCCTACCGATCTAGCCACCAAGCCTCCTAACTCGATAGCGTCTGAAGAGTCTACGATTCTCATTACAACACGGCAATAAGTTTTAAACAATAACTAGTGGTCAAAATAAATTTTTCAAAGTTTTTAAATTTTATTTTTTAGAAGAATTTTTCTATATCTCTTAATAAAATTGGAAAACCGGACGGAAATCTCTATTAAATATCTTTGATAATAGATGGGAGCATGAAACAATGAAGTCATATTTTCTCTTTTGAGTCATAGATGGAGCAAGAAAGAATGAGAAACTTTTATTTTGTCTTTTTTTTCATAGATGGAAACACGACACAATGAAAAATATTACTTTCACTTTTTTCTCATAGACGGCATTTCGAAACCTTGAACGTTGAAAACATTTTACTTTCTGTTTGGTTTCATTGAGGGCAGCACGACAGAATTTGACACTTATTTTTCTCTTTTGCTTGATAGATGTGAGCACAAAAGAAAGAAAAACTGTTTTTTTCTATTTTTTCCCATAGGTGGCGCAAGTAAGGACTGAAAACTTTTATTTTCTAATTTACTTCGAAGTTAGTGCCACGAATGTAGAATTTATCCGGAAAAAAAAACTTTTGTTAGTTGTCGCCCCAAAAACAAATACATTTTCGCAGTAAATAATCGAATGCATTCGTATTATTTGATTGGATTCATGATTTATTGACATCGATGAAGACGTTCTTATTGATCGTATGAAAATTTTTTAAAATTTTTCCTAAAGTATAAAGACAAAAATTCTGTTTGTTTAGATTTAAATCTTATAAGATAATTCCATTTTATTTTTAAAGCACCTGAAATAATGTGTTAATTTATTTTCATTAAAATTTTGGTTTGCTTTTTTTCAAATTTTTTTTGATAGAATGAATAATAAAACGTTAATTACCAAATTTCTATATCTACAAAATTTCTCTTTGAATGTTCTATTTCAAAATAAAAGAACGGAAATTTTCAATAGTTGGAGGGGAAAAAAACAAAATTACTGCAGAATTTCACTAACATAGCATTTACATCGAATTAAACTGGCGCTATTGCAAAAGATTTACCGGTTTCAATATATTTCCAAAAAACACCTCTAAAAATTATTTTCATAGAGCCGTAATATTAATACTCTTCAATCTAATATTTTCCACTTCTCGTTACTTCTAATTCAACATATTTTTCTTAAGAAAATTAATATACAGTGTAAAAATATTTTCAGAAAATCTTTTTGCCAAAATATGCCACTGGAGAGTCAAGTTTTATGCTTAAAAATTTTTGCAGTTATGTAAATTTAAGTAAGGGTAGTTTAAGTATTTAGAGTTTTCAATGCGTAAGAGTTAGAAAAGAATTAGGTAAGTTTTATAAGAAAGAAAAGAGCTCACATTTCTTTCCTTTCCGTATTGTACATTCACTTTTTTTTTTTTTTTTTTTTTTTTTTGCTGAAAGCATTATGTTTCATGCGCAAGAGAAAATTAATCCCAATAAAATTAAAGATGGACCCATGATATTATCGCTAGTAAAAAAAAAATGAAATTGGTGATAATATTGCATATATAATAATTGTTTTTTTAATAAGCAAACTTTGCAAAGCTAAATTTATTTAAAAGTGAAAAATGATCGAGATTTATTAAGAAAATTCTTTAGACATTTAACACATCTTTCAGTCCTTGAATGCTTACATTTTTTAACCCGTTTATGAAATAATGACTCATTTTTATTGAAGTTTTTGCAATATTTCTTGAAAAAAACATCATTAAAAAATACATTTATTGCAGCAATGTAAAGATTAAATACACAGTTTCTTGAAATTCCTCCAATCAAATCGACTTGGGGGGGATTATAAATATTTGCCATTAAAATAATTATTTCTCAGCAGCATGTAATTCTAATTTCTTAACACTTTTACCGGTAATTCTCACCTTTAAAAATTTTTTTTTTAATTATATAACATCGCATTTTTATCAACACTCTTAGTTCAAAATAGAAACAATGAAAGATTTACATTTTAACTTTTGCAAGAATTGTAAGAAAAATGTTTTATTGATTTTTCATTTTAAGCAATCTAAAAAATACAATTATAATATTTATCTTTTTATGTTGGAGAGGGTCGCAGCGAAAGGAGCTTAAATAATGAAACTTTTTTTTGAAATTCCTGATGCAAAATTGTTGTCAAGGAAATGAAAATATTTTTTACAAGTTTAAAATAAATAATTTAGAAAATAAAAGCTTTTTATAGCTTTAGAATATATTTTTGTTTACATTTTTAACTGTATAGAATACGAAAAATAGATGTTGTGTTTTATTCCCTTTGCGTTTTCTTCTAGTTTTTCGGTTTCTAATAAAAACTTCTTAATTCCAAAGCAACATAACTTGTAATGGGCTTTTAAAAAAAAGTCGTATCTGCTTTAAAATAAAATGATAAATAAATTTTCATTTAGCTAATTTCATGGTTTTTTCCTGTCTAATTATGAAACCTTTTGCATCTGTTTCATTTCTGTGCAGATTACACTGCATCTAGAGACACATAATCCACGATTTTTTGAATAACATATAACTTTGCTATTTTTATTTTTAAATATCTAATATCTGTTATCCAAATATCTGTTATTTTAATCATATTATTAATTAACATTATTAATTAGTATTAAATATGATATTTATTAATTGTAATTAATATTTACTATACTAATTTAAGTAACTAATTTAACTAATTTAATCACGTGCAATTGAATTAATTTATCTATTTCAGCTTACTTCTGAAATTTGATTTTTTCAAAACTATTTATTTAATTTCTTTATTGGAGTAAACAATTTTCTGAAAAATTTAAATTAAATATATATGTCATTCCTTTAAAATGTTTACTTTAGTTCTATATTTTACCAATAGATGGCGCCAGCAGTAAACAGATTATATGCAATCAAAGTCAAATCACAAGCAATTAAAAATTATCTTTATGGAATAGTGCATCGTCAAATGCGGATATCGGAAAATCAAGGTCACTCCCATGAAGTGGTGCGGTGACTTCACAATTTCCAGTGAATTCACCGCTCCTATAAATTTCAGTTATATGCAATTCAATGATACGATAACTTCATTAATAACCGGTCCGTTCACATTTCAACCCTTCCACAGATTTCTCCTTTTCTCTTTATTCGCGTTTAGGGGATGGGAGACTCGGGACACAAGAGAAGAATGTATCGTATTTCTGGAATTTCCTTTCCACTCCCTGGGGGGTCGGGGATCAGCCGGTACCCTTTTTTTGCTTTCAGAGATGTCGGATTGAAAAAATGTTATCGTGTAAATATTTCTCATACAAAATAATACATGTATGGATGTGATTTTATAGATCATTGTAAATGAAACCATTCATTTCTTCTATACGATTAGAAAGAATCATTAGATGAATTAATTATTCTAAGCATAACTAATTTTATATTCCTTTTATAGGTTTTTTTTTATTCTTTAAAAAAGTATTTTGAAAAAATATAAACTTTTTTTTTCCTAAAATGTCTGTTTTAAATCTAATTTTTAAGGATGGATAACGTAATATATTTATGCATTGCTCTGAAATACGATTCTTTCAAAATTGGAATTTCTCCATTTGCTACATTTTTTACTACTTTTAAGAGTCACAAATTGAGCAAAGATATTACTTTCCCCTTCTGCAGATTTTCTGCCCATTAGGAATGCTAATTAATTCCCAGCCACCCGAAAGCAATTGCTTAACGCGTCGAATTTTCGCTTTCTGAGGAGAATAGGTAGTGGGACAAATGCGTACAACCATTTTCGTACGGATCATAAAAGGCCAATAAATCATGCGTAGCTCTTTGAAAAAAAGGGGGGGGGGGAGGGAGTGATTAGTCTAGGTTTACTAAAACATATGTTTTCTGTTGGCAAAAGTATTTGGCGAGAAAATGTATTGATATTTTAACTAAATTTTGATACTTAAACACAAGGAAAAAACTTTTGTCTCTATCTGTATATACTGGCTCTGTACACACCAGGTCGTCTGCCTATCAAATTTGGCAAATATATACTTTGGATGGTAGGAAAGTGATTTTTTGGATTTTTAATTAGAATTTTAATTAATCAAAAATTAAGAGAAATATTGACTTTTTTCCGTGATAACTTTCTAAAAATGTACAGTAAAAATTAGTTTTTACTTGCAAATCATATCAATTCTCTGCATTATTCATTCACGTTCACAGTATGCTAAATATAGTTCTCAAATGAAAATCAATAAAGTTTAAAAGAAAATCTGAAACAGAAACACCTGAACTTGACTATTACCATCACAAGCGATTCCAATTGTTTTAAGATAAGTGGATTATTTAAATGTGCATTTCAGCTAATTAATAACACACAAGTCAATAAGAGAATTTAACAGTTGATAAATTTGCTACTATTTGAAATGAAATCTGTTCAAAGCTTTTGATAAATCTGGTAATCAAATAAATAATTCATATACACATGAAATAAATAACTTAAGAAGCCTGATATAGTTATAAAAACACATTTCATCTTATATTTAAAAATCTAGTATTCTCGTTTATATGAAAAATTTATCTTTTCATACGTAAATATAAACGGAAGATCTTGACTATAAAACATACATGCTATCTAAGATCAGTATTCTTTTTACAGAATAAAAATACGCAAGTACTGATAAACCAATAAAATGAATGTTGTTTAAAAAATTTTAAGATAATTTACATTAGAGATAACATTATTTTTTGTATTAATATTTTTAAATGCACTGAATTGCATATTTCTTTCTCCCAAATATACGTGTGTTAAATTTAGTATCTCTACATCCAATGGTCGATATTTTAAATAGATTGATAGACGCATATATATACATTCACTTTTATTCTTGGAAGAAAATCTTATTTTGTTAATTAAAACTTCTAGATTAAAGTCTGAATATTCCACACTCTAATTTTTGAATAATTTTAAACGAAAAATTTGGAAATACCTGTGAAATTTAAAGTATATGCTTCCGTGTTTAAAGTCAATTTTTTCCATTCCCTCCCCTCCCCCCTCCTTTATGTGTGTGTGTGTGTATGCGCGCGTATTGTTATCAGGTATTTTGTTATTTAAGTTCCTAAATCAGTCCTTATTTTATTTTATGAATTAAAAATAAAATTCGGGATATTTTTAATGGAACATTACAACTGAAAATGGAATAATAATAATACGTAAGAAAGCATTTTTTAAACTTTTCCCGAATTTACTATTTATTTGATTTTTATAATATCGCAATGTATTGAATATTATTTTAAAATATTCTTAGTATGATTTCTTTTGTCTTTTGTGACATTGTTACAAATTTAGATAATTTTGAAACGCTGTATTCTCTTATTTTTCCATTGATGATGTAAATTTTGAAAGTAGAATGCATAAGAAGCTTATAAAGAATACTTATGATAAATGTTAATCGCAAAATGCATATGCGGGTAAGTTAACATAATATTCTAATTGGATGAGGAAGTATTTAAATATGACGAGTCTGATTAAATGACAAATCTTAACAAAGAGTGATTAGTTAAAAAAAGCAACAAAGAAAACTACCCTCAGCTCTTGAATTTTTAGTAGTTGTAGAAAGGTATTTAGTTTTATACTTTCATTTATGACAGACGACCCTGCAGTCAATTTATTCAAGTCATAATCAAGTATTTATTAAATTAATTTTGGAATTTTATTCTAGTAATATTTCTAATTACCATAATAGTAATATTCCTAATACCTAATATTCGTTATGCTGTTTTATAATTCTAAAAAATTTGGAGCTTTACAGTTTAAAAAAATATATTTCCTCCTTTTACAATATTGTTTAGAGTGTTATATAAAGTTGTCTTTTGTTTTCGATATTTTGCTTAAAATTAATTTTACGTTTTGACTGTGCACTTTTTTTATTTGTACAATATTGAAATGGACTTTTTAGAAGGGGACATAATATTGCCACTTCAGTTTTCAAAATTTACTACTTAAAATTGCTGAATAAAAATTAAATTAAAATCAATTAAAAAATTTGGAGAGAAAAAGGGCTTTGAGATTTGCATTATCTCCTTGCCCCTGGAAGGTTTAAAACGGCCATGAATTCTTCTGAAATAAGAAATAATTACATTGATTAAAATATGGATAAAACGCATAGCTAATCAGTAAACATTTCAATTAAGGTGTATATGTATATTGTTGAAGAGTGTATTACCAGAACTTCATTCAAAACTATTTTTAATGATTTATTGTAAATATAAGAACGTTCTTCAATAAAATGAAAGTTACTGAAGAACATATACTACATATATTAATGTAAAAATCATTTTTCTTAATTCTATTTTATTTTTTAACAGTAGATTTGTATCATGGTTTAATAAATAGTGCAACTAGAAGAAAATTAAATTTGAATTCAGCTAATATCTCCTACAAATTTTCGCAGATACAAATGATCAGTTAGCAAAATATTAATATACTTCTGATTTAGTAAGTTGCTTATCTTATGCACCGTATACTTACAATATTTCATATACAAAATGCAAAGACATACAATGAACAAATAATTTATCTTTATTAGAGTACAGACTTAAAAAAAATGTAACAATATTTAAATTATATCTACGATGACAAACAGAAAATTTTAAATTTGTAATGGCTTTCTACTCTGGAAACTGATTTTTTAAAAATTGATATAGCGTGAAAACTTAACATCCGTAATTGGAATCTTTTCTTACTACTTACGGAATTTCAAGAATTGCTTTTGCAAGTTTTCCCTCCTTACAAATCATTCCAATACCACTAACCTCATTTAATTGTACTTTAAATTAAAGAAACAACTTTTTTAAGTGCCTATATTTAAATAACATATTTTAATGTTCGAAATTATTGAATTAAATAAACGAATGAAGAAGAAATAAATCAAAAAGTAATGAAACGCAAACTCTTTTGTTTAATGTAAAACGTTATATTTATGTAAAGTAATGCATTTATATCTGAAATCTAGAAAAAATTATTATTATTTCGATGTGGGTACATTATTTATATGAGCAGAAATATCATTCCTCAATGTTTTTATCTTACATTTTTAAATAAATACATTGAAAAGCAATCCATCTTTCATAAAAAGCAAAGTGGAAATTACTCCTATTGTATTAAAACGCATGAAATTATATTAATGAACGTATCGTTAAGTATTCAAAATTGTATCAAACATCAGGCTAACTCTCGCCAAATATGACACTTTTAGATAACGTTTAAGATGCCGTAACCTCTTCTAGAACTGATCCTTATCAGTAACACAACCGCATTATAAACGAGACAACTGATTGACAGTTTTATGATCCGTACGCAAATGGTTGTACGCAAAAGTCATACAATCAGGAGAATAGATCGTTCTATTTTTCGATCTCTGAGAAAAATTAATATTGCCTTGCCAAATCTGAGTGGGAATTGGTAATCGTGTTTCATATAACGCATAAAACTTAAGTAAAAGAAAAATATTTATAATTTTTGCTTTGATAAAGTTCTAGCTGTTAATAATTAATTGTGTCCAATCTCATGAATTTTTTAAAAATGTTTACATTTCTTAAAACATTTTTATTACATTGAATTGTAAAATTATTTCACGAAATTAGGGAGAAAGTTTAAATTCTTGGAACAAATAGTGCAGTGGATAAAAAAAGTATTGGCAATTGCATCTTAATGGGCGTATTTAAAATAATGTATTCCTAATCGCAAATTAAAGTATAAAATAAATATTAGAATGCATTTTCTTAGGAATTTACTTTAAAATGTATTTATTTGTACTATTAGTTTACCTGCTAAGAATAAAAATATGCAAAACGAAGGTAAAAAAAATATTGGCAAAGTGCCAAGAATTGTCGTATTGAAAGCTCGTGATTTTAGGAGAGAATATTTTTCTAAAATCACGTTGATCTGTTGAACTTCTGGGTCGTTTTTATTTAAAGCTGGTTAAAATGTCTGCAAAATCGAAAGAGTTGGATATGAGTATAAAAACAACATTAACCTTCTTAGAAATGATGTTTAACATATCACGAAATTGGAAATGGCGGAAGGTATGCATACAAAGTATTGAATATGACCTGTATTTATCTAAACTTCGCTGTTTCATTTTGTCAATACTTTTTTGACAAGCTTATTGCCATTTTTGCTCCATTTTATTTTTGAAAACCATATTAAAATAAAATTTTCATTTTATTTTCAATCTTCATTGTCTTTATAATTCATTATATTATGCTTAAATTATCAGACATTTTCTGAGTTAAGTAATATGTTTAAATATAAGCAATTGCCAATCCTTTTTTTACCCACTGTATATATTTGTATAATTTTAATATGGGGTGGATTTATTTCTTGTTCTGCTATTAAAATATTTGTATTTGCCTTGTGTGTGTGCGCATTTTTAAGAATAAGTAGAACTGATTTGATTTCATAGTATTGAAAAAATAGCATTGTTAGAATATTTCATAACCATGAATGAATTAAAATCTTAATTATTTACTCTGTATTTTTATTATACCACATTTCTTCATAGTATTCACTAAAATATTGTGAATACTATGTTTGCTTCTCGTAACCTCCAGAAAAATAAGATTTTTACTATATAATTTTTTTTTCATTGACAGTCTTATTCTACTACACTATTCTGCAAGTTTACCGTAGGAGAACTTAGGCTTTGAATTTTTTTCACAATTTTTCTAGGGCTTAAATTTCCTGCTGCATTGACAATAATTTGAATGTGTGTATTCTTTTGTGTTCATAAAAATAAAGAAGAGATTAATTTGATTTTACAATAAAATAATTAAGTAAGAATCTTATACGATGTACAACTGCATTAAAATTCAAATTATAACAAATGGTATTATACAATAAACAACAAATTTAATAATTAATTCATTACTTGGAATGTAGTTTTCAAGCAAATAAAAAATCCCCAGTGTCCATCCAAATGTCATTTAGACACATTTTTTCAGAATGTTTTATTAACTTTCATTTTCGCATAAAATCGTATAGTCTCGAGCGACCTTGCCTTTTAGCTTTTTTTTTTACATTAAGTCAGCTAAATTATATTTTGAGAACATTTTGAATTGAAATCTACAATAATCACAATCAAGATTAGTGAATCAGATATATTCGACAGTGGTTTTCAAAAGAGATTGTTAAAAAATTATCAATTTAAAATTTGGAGAACAATAAAATAAAATTATTCTAATTACATTTTTTTTTATTTAAAACTAAAGCTATTAAAGATGAAAGAAGCCGTAAACAAAATACAACTGCAAATGTCAGAGAGAGTGGTGTAGAAAAAAACATATTGAAGTCTTCACATGTGTTTAGTAATTGCTTATTTAAATGAAAAATATTAATCCTCTTTTTCAGATAGAGTTTTTTTTTATTCTTCTGTAGAGACTTGAATGGGAAAGAAAACTTGTTTTCGTACAATGAAACAAGCCGCGTATAGTTTCCAGCGATAGTCGTTATCATGCGATGGGATAGGGAGATAGAAATAGGAAGCTCTCTGCTTGTGATCAATAGGTCCCGCCTCCCGCCACAACTATTTGTGGGAGGTCTGTTCCTGGAAAATGCATCAGTGGGTTCAATCCTTTCCCTATGCAGGATTGAACTCTTGTCCGAGAGCTTTCATTCGACAGATCATATCGATTGTTACTTTCTATCGTGATCCAAGACCTGTAATTGAAATATCCCCAGTAAGATCGTATCAAAGATTTGAATCACACCCCTCTTTGAAAAGTATTGATCACTGGTATTTGTGACTTTTTGATATTGGTTAGGTAATAACCGCTCGTGAAATATTCGTCATCCCTAGCTGCATCTCACCAAGAAAAAATTATTCAAGAATCACTTCATTGCGTATATATTTTAGTTTTTCTGCTGGAAAGAATCCCTGTTTTCTTTCTCACTAATATCGTTGGCGCATTTTCAGAAAATTTATGCTAAGTTAAGTTTAAGTTTATTAAGTTAAAAAACTTTTTTATACGATTATATCGGAGGAGTTTTAGAACTGCCTTGCACTCGTTTATTAAATAATTTTCCTTTCCAGTAAGTAAATATTTTTTGCATCTTAAATAAGAATCAAACAAAAAATAATCGAAGAGTTTCAAAATTAAACACGATTTAACTTAAAGTCATTCCAATTACAGAAGGAAAAAACAAATTTCTTCTATTATGATAACTATCTAATCTAGTTTTTTTTAAAACTCAGTTATTAAATTTAATTTACTAAATGCGAAGATGATGCAAAAAGCACGAAGATGTCGACAAAAGGATTCCTATTGGAAACGATTTACAAAATTGAAAAGGCCGTATTTGAATGAGGCAATTTCTTCTACTTCTTTTTCTCGATTAATAAATTGCACCTCTAATATCTTTCTGCAGTTAGTAATTTGTATGCATTCATATTATTTTAAATGAATTCATGATTTTACTTGTTCATATTTGAAATTGTTGGATAAAATGATTTCCCATGAGTCTTCATGTGTCCTTTTCATTAAACTCATTGATAACTTACAATAAAATGAATCGTTTTCTCGAATCATTTTTTTTTATCACGTGAAAGAAAATCAATTCTTACTTTTGTCGAAAAGAAAAATACTAATTGCTTATATCTACATTTATTCAGAAACTTTACACGATATTTTATTTATATCCTTTTAAATAGAATTGTAAGATTGTACAATGTATCATTTCTATGCAAAAATATTAAATTTTTGTCTAATTTTTCGGTAACTGTTGGGAAAATAAAAGTTTTCATCTGTTTTTGTTTCAAAAATAAGACAAATACATAAATTTTTACATGTATCTTTTTTCATACATGGCAGCGCAAATATCCTGATAAAGCAAGTAAGCAAATGTATCGTTTGAAATAATTAACGGAATATAGAATATTACTTTGAAAAATTGCTTCACCTGTTAGGACTTAATATATTCTTATCAATTGATGAATTTTTATCCTCTTAAAACCTAACTTTTTAATAAGTGATTTAAAAAAACTGATTTTAAGATCTTTTACCTTCGTTACATCTCAGTAGCTCGTCGGAAAAAATATTTGCTGTTCAAAACATTTTAAGTCCCATAATTTTAAGGTGCACATATGTGTCCCTACATCAGGTCTTAAGCAAAAAAAAAGTATACTCGACAAAAGAAAATTATTTAATTTTCCTGGTCTCGAAACCGAGGAATAATTTTATTAATTTTCTTCTTTTTTTATATGTTTTGAATATTATTTCTCATACTAGTTCAACAGTTACCATGAATGAAAATAAGAGCAGAGAATACAGTAGAAACTTTCCGTTTATATTTAAATCCGTTATGTAATCTTTTAACTTAGCTGGTATGACTGAACAAACTGAACTATAAAGTAGGAGACAATGGAAACAAAATTGTAAAAATTTTAAAATATTACAAATATTATAACAAAAACATCCAAAATATTCTTAAGAAATTAAAAGTACGTTATTGATGTAATTAAAACTCGAATATGATTAGGGCACCTATTTCATATTTTTACGATTTTGTTTTTAGGTTCGCATTTTTGCTACAGGAGTAATTTTCCACTTTTTAGTGCATCACTAAAAGCGCATCTTTCAAAAAAAATGTTTTCTTTCTATTAGAAAGATTGAAATAATATGATTAGACAATGTGTTTTAAGGAAAACTATCTTTCTATAAATGATATAAAATGTTGCAGAAAATATCGTTGTCCTAGGAACCTAATCTCTTTTACCATCCATAAATTCGAATCTGACTATTGGAAAGCAACGTAATTTTTCACTTTGACAGCCAAGAGACAGCAGAAAACAAATTCCGCATAACTGAAAATGACTATGTATCCATCTTAAGAGAGAAAAATCACATTTTCCCGGCTGTCGCCTAATTGTCAAAGTGGAAAACAAATTTCTCCCCGATAGTTGGATTCGAATCTGTAATTTCATTGATATTTATTTTAACCAGAGATATTTGAATGCATTTACATGAAAGATTCAAATACTTCTAAATCTATTAACACATAATCCGTAGCAGATTCGATTCTTTGAATAGCCATTGATGAAAATCCGATTATTTGAAAACACATGTTGTTGTTGCCTAGCTTCTGGCGCATTTCGACAACAGCTTTGAATTAATCCCTTTTCTCTAAAATTTGGCTCCCTGTTTTGTGAAAGACACATTTGGCGAAATATGTGTGCCAATATAATCATTTGTCTTTCGTTATTTACAACGACAAAGGAATTTGTGCGTTAACAGTAGGGAATTTTTAACCTCATGATGGGCGATAAGTTAAAAGAAAATTGCATTGCTCTTGTAGGGTTGCTAAAATTTCCTGTTGTGGTTCAAGTAATTTGTGTTTCAAACATTCGTTGTTAATATTTCGCTTATGATAGTTATTGTTCTTGTGATACTTTGATTATATTTTGATAAATAATGGATAGAAAAGTGAGTACAAAATTTTTATTCTGAATTCTTTTTTTGATAGAAATTAATAAGAAAGTAATTATTCATTGTTCTTTCTTTATATATTTTGTACTTTTTTTCGAATATAAGCATTTAAGATTTCAGTTACTCGTGTTCAAACAGATATGCATTGATTTATTAGCAAATATATCTAAATTGTGATGAAATAGGAATTTCGTTTTTATTTTTCACTTTCGGATATTTTAACATTCTGTCGAGATAGGGCAAAAGTGATAAAAACTAAGCTCGAATTTATATTACAAAACTATTTTCATTCTCATTGTTCACTGTTTCAGCGTTTATTACGTTACTAAATTATTACTGTGTTGGTTCTTTAAAGCAATTATTACATTTTACAGTTGATTCCAGTAAAATATGAATGGAAAATATTAAATTTTTGAACTTTGATTGAAGAAGTTGGGATATCTCGTGTGTTTTATTCCCTTTCTGAATTTGATTGGTTTATAGTAACATGTTAAGAATAACTACCGTGCAACTTCCTTTTTTATTTTTTTATCAAATAAAAAGAAATGAGCTGAAAAATAAATAAATCATAAATATAAGATTTTCCGAAAAATAGGAATATACATATATTTACCCTACAAATTTCTCAATTACGAATTTCGATGTACATTAATTTTTTTGTGATTTTTATTCCCTGAATATATATACCAATGTTACGATTTAGTGCTTTATAACAAATCAGAAATACGTATATGAATCAGAAATGCGCTGCCCTTTTTGCTCAATATCATTGGTTAGTTTAAAAATATTTATCACATTTTATCGAACCCTTTGCTCGAAAAATAAGACTGGGAAGATAGTCGTCACAGCGTGTTTGCTGTTTTTTAGATACTTCGTATTATATATCTGATTTTAGCTCTATGCAGCACTTCTGTTTAAATAAATTGTCATATTTATTGCTACTATATTTTATTGTATATTGTTTGTTGTATTTATTTGTTTATATTGTTTAATTTGAAATGTCATATTATTAGGGTAATAATCCATAGCATTACAAACAGTTGATTATACCACAAATATACAACTTGAATCCTTACTTAATCTTTGTCTTTTGTGCTTAATACTTTCTTTTAGACTGACGTCATTGTGGTAAATATCTGCATATATTTGTTTTTTTTTATAAAGTCATGGATAACATTTTTGATTCGAAATTAGTCAAGTATGTTTTTTAAAAATCGGGATGATGGTGGTACCGTTTCGAACGGTCCAGTTGAGCTTTATACTTCAAGCTTTATACTTTATACACTTAATTACATTGCAATGTAAATGAATGGTTTACAAACGTTTGACCTATGTAGCTAAAACTCTGCTTAAAGGACAACAAAATAAAAATATTGGCATTTAAACTTACTTTTTCGTTAAAAAAACTGTTTTTATGCTGTATGCTCATGAGCTTTACGGAAGATATTGTAGGTTTCTGAAAATAACGCTTCTTCTAAATTTCTTGTATTCAATGTATACAAGATGAAAGTAGTGTAACCCTCAATAAAATTCGAACTCTAGATTTTGTCGAATCTTCACGTATCAGAGATCCGAGTCCGAAAAAATATTTTTCCAACTATGCCTGTTTATGCGATTCAAAAATTAGTTAAGTTCTAATTAAATTTGATATTTAGTTTGAATAGCTCCTTATTAAATTTTTTCCTAACTTCATTCAATGGAAGTTTGTCTTTTCAAATAAAAACGGATGTGATAGTTACGAAAGGAAAGAACTAGGTGGATGAGATTTGACAATGAGTTTTAGGGTGAAAAATGTCAATCAATATAAGTATGTTGAAGAATTTCCGACATCAGGGCAGCTGTTTCACATGCATGTAAAAGTCTTTACACTCATCGCACCGACATTGACAAAGGACATTTGCGATTTAATAGCTAAAATTGTAGTTAAGTGGCTATTTTCGGTTGCAGTCCGTCATCAGAAATGAATGAAAAATGAATAACTGCGTTTCTTAGTACTAAGTAACAATTTTCTTATATCGGAATTCTATAAATATTTGAGAGCCACATAGTGTTGACGCTTTACCAGGGGTAGACAGGGTGGAGGGGAGGGGAAAAATTGTTGATAGAAAGTTCGTAATTTTTTTATTTCAATATAAATAACTGCCTTTAGTCTTGTATTGAATGAGAATATCTTCATCTCTACTTTTACAACAGTATAATGTCCAATATATATATATATATATATATATATATATATATCGATAAATCTTCGATAAATTCTCTGTTATCGCGTATTTATTAAAAGAAGTTTGTAAATATGAAAAATATACGTCTCCTAGAGAAGCATAATACTTGAGTTTTTTTTTTATTTTTTTAGTTAACTTTTTCATGTTTGAAATGTAATTTTTTTGTTGACCAAGTTTTTATAGTCATACAAATAAAAAGTATTTCAAAATTAAAATTTTTTGACGAGACTTCATATTTTTTACTTTATGGAATTGCTATGTTTTGTAGTAAAAGTAAGAGAAACTTAATAATACTTGAAATTTTTATAATATTCTTTAATTATTTGAAAAATTATGTGTTTTGTTCATATAGAAAATAAAGTGTTTGAAATTTCGAATATGCTTAAAGTTTCTGTTAGGAAATTTCGGCATTAAGGTTCTAAATTCCAAATTCTTTTGTCTCTCGTACTTTATTGAAAATGAATGCCTTTTGAACCTGCTATTGCGCGTCCTTAGTTTGATTAAATCACTTCACTTGACATTAAACATATAACTATTTTATCGGTATTGTATCTGACATTTATTTAACCTTAGCTAATATGCAAATATAAGAACTGAGACGTGATATAAATAAATGTCATTAGGTTTGTAATGTGGTTCAGTGCTGGTCCTGTAATGACCGTCTAAGTATTTATAAATTCTTTCATCATATCTATAAATAGTTTATGTGTTTAATTTTATTTTCTCTTAATAAATTGTGTTTAAATTAAACCTTTCCTTTTGTCGCACAAAATCCTTTCAGACTTTTCATTTGTCATCATTTCCACTGCAGTACTCTAATATCAAAACGGCTCCCAGCCGTTATATAAGATATCAGTTTAACAGTTTCTATTCTATTGACATCTATTTTACAATTCTTTTTATTACTTGTATGTGCGAAGTTAATTTTAACTTTTAAATCGTTAATCGCCATTTCAACCATCAGCTCTAATTTTGTCTATTTTATGTAGTTAAGAGAGATGTTTTGTTACTTTTGTATAATGCCGATCAGAAGCATCTATATAATCATTTGCCCCAATTAATTCAACGGCGTATTCAAGATGCGGTTTGTTCTTAAATTTATTTGTCAGGCGTTTTAAACGCTTGTCGGACATGCATCTTTTAAAAACTGGGGACAAAAAAAATTTATCTTAGTTTTGCGGTGCTTAAACAATTCATTACTGGTTAGCATTTTCTAGTAAATCTCACAAAGTATAAAATTTCATAGTTCAGTAGCAGTTCTTTCGACTGCAGGGTTCAAAGGATGCAGCGCATAAGCTAAAAATTCAATTTGCCCTTTCTACTCATATTGATCGGGCGATATGTTTTAATCGTGCTTTCTTGTGTCCCCAAGTTTGTCGCCAATATGGCAACCCAAAAAAGCGAGCAGAATAATTTCCCTAGTAACCCTAATACTGATTTAATTACATTTTTTTTGCTTTTGAGTTTTACATCTACTACAGTAGTTTTGTAAGTAGTGAAAATTAAAAATCTACTAATAAACATCCATTAAAAAATTTAATTAAATTTCGTTTTATAATTGAAAGTATTACTGATAAAACATTCCGCGTTATTTTTAAAATGAATTATGTACAGAAAACATTTATCCTTGCAATTCTTACAGGATTATGGCAGGCTAATAAAAATGGTCTGTTTACAAACAGGAAAGTAACTATAAACATCTGTTCCAGCTTTCTGAATCGTTTGTCTTTATTTCACACTTTTTCATTTTACTATTATCTTACCATTCTAATGGAATTCTTGACGATTTGTTGTTCTTTTAGTAGATTTCCAGTAAATACTTTATTAGTTTATGAGAATTCAATAATCCGATGTCTGATAACCGGGATAATCAGAAATGATCGAGAATATTATGCGGGATATTATATATATTTGTGAATTTGATGTTTGCAATTCAAAATATATATGGACAGAATGAAATCATTGAAAAGTTTTTGTGGAAATGGTTTCCTGCTTAAATAAAGAATTAAATTGAGCAAGTGTATTTATTCCTTCAAATTTATTCTTAAGAAAAGCAACAGTGTCTAGTAGCGAAGATATTAAGAAAGTACTTTCGTTTTTTCTTGCACTGTTGTTATTCTCAATATCCTTAAGTTTAATCAGCTAGCGAAGCTACTAGTTCCCGCTCCCACTGATAGCAAAGCCCGGTGCCTTTTTGAGACTCTTGTATCCGATTTATTCCATTTTCTAAAATTATTTGAAAAAAATCCATATTTTTGATGTTCTAACGAAGCTACTAGGTTGCGGCTGCCACAGTTCTGCCCTGTGCTTTCTTTAGATGTCGAAGGCATCGCATTCTCTAAAGTTTTTGTCTACTCTACAGACCGGAGCAGCCAGTTTGCAAAAGTTCTTTATTTCAGAATTGTAAAGATAATAAGCAACAACGACCCTAATTGTTAAAACAACTCTTATCAGATAAACTAATTTATCAGTCAAGATCATAATTTTAATGCAGAAAGTGGTAAACATGTTTTGCTGAATTGTTTATTTGGTCCGCCAACTTTACTGGCGACTTTACATCCTTATCGTAGCAAGGGGCACACTAATTGCGATTTTTTCGAAGATGTTTCCAGGGTTTCTGTTGCTTTCTCTTGGAGGCCTTAGCCTTCTGGCAAAGCCTGACATCTGTATCCCAAAGTCTTCCACGTATGGGCTCAACTCATCGAAATGAGCCTCTGGAAAAAACTTATTTTCCTATTAGCCATTTTATTGATCTCTTATTTTCTTACTTTCCTTTTGCCCGACTAAAATTAGGTACAAAAGTTGGACTATACAGGAGAACCACAGCGGTCCTAAGATGCGATTTGTTTAACACGTTTAGTGCCTTATAACCCATATTCGGGCGATAGCAGTAGTTAGCATTCAGTGTAAAATTTTATGCGAGTAGAACATGCCTACGTTAAGTTTATCTTCTTTTTTATCCTATGAATCACCAGCGATTCATTCCTAGAATCTAATTAGATCTCCTTTATTACAATTTAGAGTTAGTAAGAACTTAAGCCTCTTATTAAATATTGATCCAAATCACAGGCATGGTTCTTTGCAGTAAATAATTTAAATGAAATAAACAAGTGGCTGCTCGTATCGGAGATTTGAATTGTGTTTGTACAATGAAATCAATCTATTAGAAGCTCTGGTGTTTGTTCCAGTACCATTGGAACGAAAAGCTTCAATATTTTAATAAGAGTTAATTTTTTTTCATAAGCATTGGCACTGAAAATATTATTTTTCTAGAACCACTTCCTGAGGTTAGAATCCAAAGTATGCTGCCCATCAGGCTCTTACCTTCTTTAAGTTAGTATGGGCGTCTCGACTCTGAGATACCCATGGACCTTTACTCCTTTCATGTTTGCTCTCCTCTACGCCTTTTACGGTCTGCTTGATCCTTTCATTCCTCAACGGCAGGCGAGGTAACTCTCCATGAGAAGCTGTTGCGTTCTGTTTCTTTTTGCTTTTCATATACAGTTATAAAACCCCAACTGTTAGCCGTGAGAGGCGACCCATTAGACGGATGGTGCACTTTGATCCCCGGTGGTATCGGTTGGTAGCTACCAACCTGAGTTGCTAGTCTGCTAGGGATCCAACGAAGGGGTTATTTCTTGAGCGTGGCGTTAAGTGTGGTCACTTCTCCGGGGATAACTCTCAGCGTATAGGTTCCGGCTGGCATTTAGGTAAGCACTGAGGCTTGGAATAGCCAGAGCCGGTGGCTGTCTCCCCTTGTTGGGCTCCGTGGTGGGTGTTGCGCTTGGTGTGGATCTTCTTTCCAGATCATATGGGTAAAAAAATCCGTTCTCCCGTCAGTGGGCATCACACAGTCCAAAGTTTGATCCAAATATTTCGTCTCATGATCCCTTCTTTGTGATCAATCCTGTTTCCGAGTTAAATGAATCTTTTAATTCTGTATCTCCTTTCCTCGTGCAGAAGATTTTTACAACAATAAGTGGCGTTAAATCAATCCATAAAATGCATTCAACAAGCAAAATGATTTGTTTTTTGAAATAAATTCTAAAAAGCAAACCTAACAAATAATAAAATTGAAAGCGTTGACTAATATTCCTATTACTGTCAATTCTCACTTATCTTTAAACTACTCGAAAGGCGTTATAACTGGCTGGGAATTGTTTAATGTTTCCCTTGAAGAAATAGGAAAAGAATCGAAACTCTATGGAGTGACTAATGTATAACAGATTTTAATTTTGCGGAATAAGCAAACCCTTCCCAACAAACATTATATCCTTACTTTCCATAACCCAAATAAACCAGATATATGCTGGTTACATTAAGGTACCTATTAGACATTACGTTCCAAACTCTTTAAGATGCTTCCGGTTCCAACGTTTCGGTCAGTCGGAATCCATTTGATGCGGGAAACTCAATTTTGCCCACTGTGAAATAAAGGGGCATGATAACCAGCACTTTTATGTGCCAGAAAAGTGTGTAAGTTGTGGAAGCAATCATACATCATTCCCCCGAAATTGTAAAAGCTGGCAATTAGAAAAATAGATTTATTTTTAGATAAAATTTAGAAATAGATAAAATTTAGCAATTAAAGTGAAAGAAAACATCCTATCCTGAGGCCAGAAAAAAGTTGTTGGCCCAAACCCTTAAATATGGAATAAGCTACTCAGAAGTTGTACAGAAACCATTTTATGAAAAATGCTTATGCACTAACTGTACAAAGAGCAAATTAAAAACAAAATTCACCCATAAAATTTCAGATTCTGGAATAGAAAACCCTACAACCAGTACTCCTGAACCAAGTCAGTGAAACACAAACAAAATCCAAATCAGATAAATCCTTTAAACTGAAATTATTAAAACATAGCCTATCTGCAAAAGATTTAAATACCAAATTCTACCATTCCAAATTGCCTACATATGTCGCATAGGGACTCGCTAATTTGGGTATCGTCCACAAAGACTTAACGTCTATTTTGGATGGAGCTCCCAACAGTTCCGAATTCATTTCACTTCATCCATCTGAGAAGGAGGATGAAGAATTTAAAATGAGTTGTGATCTCTTGCAACCTCTACCAGTGTCCCGAATTCTTTTCCAGCAACAAAAACTTCTTAATTGGTACCTCCCTTTTTTGTAATTGTCGCGGCATTCGTTCCAAATTGAATGATATTAATAAATTCAATTAATTTTAGATGTCTGCTTAAGTGTTGAAGAAATTTTTTTTAAACGAAACATTTCCATAAAATTACGTGACTACAACTGCGTTCGAAAAGATGCAGACACAGAATCTCAGTTTTGGAGGTATTTGCATCTTCACTTCAAATATCTATCCAAGCTCACCTCTCACTTTAGAAACTTCTCTACAGGCTGTGGCTGTACAAGTTCATGTACAGGAGTTAGTCACAGTCTGTTCTATTTACTTATCGCCACATGTCATCTGTCAACAAGATCTGGACAACTTAGTTTAATATCTTCTTTCGCCTTTTATCCTTCCTGGAGGCTTCAACGGACATGGTACTTTGTGGGATTCGGGTACTACAAATTCTCGTGGAAGGCAGACTGAGCAGTTTATTTCTAACAGCTCTTTGCCTGCTCAATACTGACGAACTGACATACTTCCACGAACCCACACGTACCTTCCACAGTCTTATGTTCACCTGAACGTCTGCCGTTGCTAACCTTTGCTGTTAGTAACGATTTATATAATAGTGATCACTTTCCTATTATTGTCTCCCATGCTGATAGCTGTGGTGCTACTATTTGTCTTCCACGTTTCCGATTCCAGCGGGTGGACTGTAAATCTTTTCCTCAATTTGCAGATATCACTGACTATGATCAATAAATCCGACATCTCGGAATGAGTACAATATATCGTCATTACCATAATACCAATAACCGCCAATAACACCAACCCAAAATCATCCCCACGTTTAAGCAAATTTTGAAGACTGTGGTGAAACGAAAAATGTCGTAACAGCCACAAACAGAAAAAATTATGGGAAAAAATTTAGATGGTACCAGACAGTAGAAAATCTTGCTTTCAAAAGAGTCAAAACATTAGCTCGTCGCATTTTCCATCACAGTCAGAGGAATTCATGGGTATCATATGCTTCTTTTATAACATCCTGTACTTCTAGTAGGACCTTGTAACGGAAGGTAAAGGCTGCTAATGGGATTTACAGTGAAACATCACTTCCTGTTTTAAATACTGGAAATCAGATGCATTCCACCCCATTAGACATAGCCAATATCCTTTACCAAGCATTCGCACAAGTGTCCGCAATAGATTCTAATAGTCCTGAACTTTTGACGATAAAGAAAGAATCCTGCAGAACTGTTGCCTTGCCATTTTAATGACAGAAGTACATATTCATATAAATGTGAATTTAGGATGTTTGAATTAGAAACAGCATTATCTGAAGCCCATGATACCAGTCCAGGACTAGATGGGATTACTTATAATGAGCTCCGATATTTGAATACCACTTCCCTTTCCACCCTGTTGTTATTTAACAGAATGTGGAAGGGGCAAAAGTATCCTTCACAATAGCGAGAAGCTATTGTGATCCCTATCTTAAAACCTGGTAAGGAATCTTCCATTCCTCTGAATTACAGACTAATTGCTCTAACAAATTTTCTTTGCAAAACATTTGAGCGAATAGTCAATGCTCGGCACATATACAAATTCGAGAAACAAGGGTACATCCGTCCGTTTCAGAGTGGTTTCCGTAGAGGTCACTCTACCTTTGACAACCTCGTTTTACTGGAAACCCAGATCCGTAACAGATTTGTTAAGAGGAACCACCTTGTTTCCGTACTTTTCGATATTCCCCTCAGGGGCTCACCTACTATAGGTGAGTACGGGTGTCCCAATCCCGAGGTACCCAGGGATCTTTACTCCCTTTAGGTTTATTCTCCTCTGCGCCTTCTGCAGTCGCCTTTTTTTTCTTTCCCTCGAGGGTAGGCGAGGGAGCTCTCCATGAGAAGCTGTCGCCGCTCTGTTTGCTTCCTGCATCTCATGGACAGCAAATACCCCCACGTGTTTGCCGTGCGTGGCGTCCCATTAGACGGGTGGTACATATCGGTCTTCGTTGTATCAATCGGCCGGTATCTCAGACACTTAACTGGGCTGCTCAAGGGGATCAAGCGAAGGGGTCACTCCTTGGGCTTGGCGTTAAGGGTGGTCACTGTCCCCGGGGGTGACTCCCAGCGTATAGGTTTCGGTCAGCACCATGGTAAGCGCGGAGGCTGGGGTGAGCCAGAGCCGGTGGCTGCCTTCCCTTGTTGGGCTCCATGGTGGGCGGTGCCGTCGAGCCCGAATCATTCACCATATCGCATGGGTCTTTCTACTAATCAACAAAGTAATGCTTTTTTAAAATTTTTTGTAATATTTTCTGAGAACAATAACTTGAACATTTCCCCCATTTTAATCCATAAAAGTATCTCTGCCCTTGTCGGAGAGGTAAAATCAATTAAAAAACTGAACAGCGGAAAACTTTTAATAGAAGTGACGAATATGAAACAATCGGAAAATATATTGAAACTAGAAAAAATAGGGAACGTATATGTTAAAGTCGCTCCACATCGTACACTCAATCATTCCAGAGGCGTAATTTCCGAAAGCGAATTTCAAAAAGATCTGGAAGAAGATATGCTCGAATGTCTGAAAAGCCAAAAAGTCATAGCAGTCCGCCGAATTACAATTAAACGAAATGGTCTAAACCTCCCAACAAAACATCTCATTCTTGCATTTGACACTCCTATACTGCCAAAATCCGTTAAAATAGCTTATATAAACTGCCCGGTTAGACACTTTATACCTAATCCACTGCGCTGCTTTAAATGCCAAAAATTTGGCCACACAATAACAGCTTGTCGGGGAAAACAAATTTGTGCTCGGTGCTCTAGTTCAGATCACGAAAGCAACACTTGCAGTTCTACAGAAACAAAATGCTATAACTGCGAATGTGATCATCCATCGTATTCCAGATCATGCCCACATTATAAATAAGAAAAGGAAATTCTGACAGTTAAAATAACAAAAAATCTCTCTTTCCCAGAAGCTCGAAAAATAGTCACCAACAGAACACCAAAACCAAACCTCTCTTATGCATCTGCACTAAATCCATCAGTCCCCCCATCACAACAAACATCTGCCATAAATAATCTTAAAACAACTACAGCAGCAAATACTCCTGTTAATAGTGAATTAATAACAATTAAAGTGACTGGCTTGAACTTGCAATTAAAAAGTCTTGGGAGAATGCTTCATCATCCTCCGCCGTATCGCAGGCAACTACCAATTCAACTCCTTTACCAGAAATTCAACCAAATCCACCTTATCCCACCATTAGCAATGATGAGCAAGCAAATGCATCTGCAATTCCTACAAACAATTTATTAGATATAAAGACGGCACCAAATAAGTCTCCAAATAATCCCAATATATCCTTATCAACAAAGAACAATTCATCCCCTGTAAAGAATAATACAAAAAGTGCTCGGGAAAATAAAAAATTGATGAAGTCAAATGATAAAGAGAAACTGAAAGAATCTAAATCTAGCAAACGTGTTCGCCTATTAGCCAATAAAAGAGATCAAAATATTTTAAATACTTCTGCAAATCGATCACCTACCCGACAAGATTTTTTAAAAGATTCACGAAAGAAAAACTTTAATGATGATGGCGAAGATAGTGATTCCCTTTTTAAAGTTCATCCATCTGAAGATGAAATGTCCACCAGTGAGGCTGGTGACTTCTAGCTCCCTTTGTTATCTTCTTCTTCAAACAGTCTCTCCTTTTTCTGTTTTTTGGTTTGTAATTAATGGCTGCATTTATTTCTTGGAATTGCAGAGGGTTTATGAATAAGTCTTCAGAACTTAGAGACCTCATTTATAAATATCAACCAACCTGTATTGCACTACAAGAGACGTATCTTAAAACAGATAAAAATAATATTCCTAATTACCAAATTTTTAGTAAGCACCATCGGCAAAATAGAGCGTCTGGTGGCGTTGCAATTCTTACAGCGAGTAATATCCCAACCATACCTTTGATTCTGAACACTAATCTTCAAGCAGTGGCAACCCGTGTTCATGTGCAATCTTTGATCACCATTTGCAGTCTCTACTTCCCTCCCAATGAAACAGTTAATCAAACAGATCTGAATAACTTAATTTCCCAACTCCCATCTCCGTTCATTATTTTGGGAGACTTTAACGGTCACAACACTTTATGGGGTAGCTGTAATTCAAACACACGAGGTCAAAAAATCGAACAACTGCTTGTTGATCATAATTTATGCCTTTTAAATACAGATGAAAAAACACATTTTCTCTTACCAACGCGGACATTCCATTCAATTGATCTGGCAATTTGTTCCCCAGCACTCCTGCCTTTTCTAAATTTAACGGTTGACAATGATCTATATAATAGTGACCACTTTCCTTTACTTTTAACAGATAAGACACAGTATCACTGGTTCTTATCATCCTCCTAAATATGCTTTAAATGCAGCAGACTGGCAGAAATTCACCACCCTGGCTAATATTAATTCTCACATAATTAAATCTTCAACTATTGAGGAAGCATTGAAACATATTGTCAACACTATAATCGACTCGGCAGACAATTCTATCCCAAAAACGTCTGGCATTCGAAGGAAAAAGAACAAGCCCTGGTGGAATGCCGATTGCCAACAGGCTTACAAAAACAGAAAAAGGCCTGGAGTATTTTTCGAAGATACCCCACCACACAAAATTTTATCTATTTTAAAAAGACAAGAGCAGAATCCAGAAAAATTTAACGACGCAGTCGAAGAATTACTTGGCGAAACTTTGTCTCCAATATTACCTCTAAAATATCCAGCCGTTCTTTGTGGAATAAAGTAAAAAGCTTCAGGTGTTTCTCACACTAACGCCGTTTCTATTTTAGTACATAAAGGAAATACAATTTCATGCTTAAAAGATATTGCAAATTGCATTGCTTCAACTTTCGCGCATACTTCTAACAGCCAAAATTACCCTTCTCAAATATTGAATTACAAAAAGAATGCAGAAAAACAAGCGTTAAATTTCAATTCTCGGACTACGTTGCCCTACAACTGTGATCTAACGTTTTTGGAATTACAATAATGTTTATCTAGTGTCCACAACTCTTCTCCAGGACCGGACAATATTAGCTACTCCATGATCAAACATTTAACAGTCGAGTCTCAAAAAGCCTTATTACTTTTCTACAATCGTATCTGGCGCGAACACTACTTTCCTACTATTTGGCAAAACGCAATAATAATTCCTTTGTTGAAACCAGGAAAAGATCCTCAGAATCCGTCAAACTATCGTCCCATTGCTTTGACCTGTTGCCTCTGTAAATTACCTGAGCGGATGATTAATCGCAGACTAATCTATTACCTGGAAAACAATAATATTCTTCATTCATCTCAGAGTGGATTTCGGAGGGGTCGTAGCACCAACGATAATCTTCTGGCCCTTGAAACAGACATCCGCCTCTCTTTTTTACAAAGAAAACACTTAGTAGCCATATTTTTCGACATCGAAAAGGCATATGATCGGACCTGGCGATACGGGATTTTGAAAGATTTGCATGATCATGGACTAAGAGGAAACCTACCTATTTTTATAACGAATTTTTTAAAACTCAGGAAATTTCAAGTTAAAGTGCAGTCCGAATTTTCAGACTTCTTCATCCAAGAGGAAGGTGTCCCTCAGGGCAGCGTTTTAAGTGTGACGCTTTTCATTTTAAAAATGAATAGTATTTTAAGACAACTATCGCCTACTGTGAAGGGCCATTTATACGTTGACGACCTCTACATTTCATGTACGGGGATAAATATGAATTTTATACAACGACAATTGCAGATTGCAGTTAATAGTATCACAGAATGGTGCAATAATAATGGTTTTAATATTTCTACATCAAAAACTGCGGGAGTTCACTTTTGCCGTAAAAGAAATTTACACCCTAACCCAGAAATCAAATTAAATGAGGAAATCATTCCATTTTTAGACGAGATCCGCTTCTTAGGTGTAATCTTTGACAAAAAGCTAACCTTTCTCCCTCATGTAAAATCATTACGGAAAAAATGAGAAAAATCTTTGAATATCGTAAAAGTCTTGTCATCTACATCTTGGGGAGCCGATAGAGACTCTTTGATAAAAATATATAAAGCCACGGTGCTCTCTAAGTTGAATTACGGCAGCGAAATTTATGGATCTGCCAGAAAAAGTATTTTAATTAAACTGGACCCTGTTCATCACACAGCACTCAGACTTTGTTCTGGAGCATTTAGGACATCCCCTGTGAAAAGCCTTTATATCGAATGTTACGAACCTTCCCTTGATATAAGAAGACGAATGCTGTCTTTGAATTATTATTTTAGAATTCAATCAAACATGAATCGCCCATTTTATGATTTTAAACTTCGCCCTTACTTGGTTAGACTGCAAGAGGCTAGAAAGTCGTCCGTACCAGTGTTTTTTACAAGAGTCCAAAACTTCCTTTCAGAAAACCTACTTAACCTACACGTTACTCCACAGCTGGTAAATGATTTTCCACCTTGGAAAAATCTTAATATGCAATTTTTAAACCCATTCAACACTTTTAACAAATCTGAGACAACAGAAGTTATTTATCAGCAAATTTTCCTTGCACACAGACAGCAATACAAAGACTTTCTTCCAATTTATACCGATGGGTCAAAATCATCTAATCATGTCTCTTTTGCTGTTGTCTTACCAGATACAGTCATTTCTTTTACACTTCATTCCTTTTGTTCAATTTTTACGGCAGAAATAACTGCGGTTTTATATGCATTAGAAGAAATTTCAGAGAGACAAGCAAAAAAGTTTATTATTTATACCGACTCTCTATGTGTGTTACAATCGCTAAAATCATTTTATCTTCATCGTCATAATCATCCTTTGGTTTTCAAAATTCTAGATATTTTTAACAAACTGACTTCTCGCGATTTTATTATTTTATTCTGTTGGGTACCCTCTCATGTAGGAATTCTGGGCAATGAGGAGGCAGACAAGGCTGCTAAATCGGCAAGTATTCCAGCGGTCACATCTATTCCTGTAAGCGACTTAAATAAACACACTAAAAGGCTTCTTTATTCCAAATGGCAAGCTCAGTGGGACCTTCAAACTAATAATAAACTGCATACTATTAAACCTTATGTACAACCGTGGTCTTCATTACCTAATCGAAAAGCAGACGCGGTATTAACTCGTTTACGCATTGGACATACGAGATTCAGCCATCTCCACTTGTTACTAGGTGAACAACCACCTCTATGTTCCCAATGTGACTGTCAAATGTCTGTCCAACATATATTGTCGGAATGTCCAAATTTCAATGCTCAACGTTTGCACTTCTTTCAAAATACGAACACTCCATTACCTTTCTTGCTTGGTAAGACACCACATGTTCAAATTTTTGCATTTTTGAAATCAATAGGTTTTTATCCACATATTTAAGTTTTCTTCATCTTTCTCAAAAGTTGTTTTTTTTATAGCTGAAATTTTATAATTTAATCCTGAAAAACACAGTTTGGCGCAGCATAGCCAATATCATGGCTCTTGTGCCAATAAAATCCACAAAATCCACAAATCCACTTTTCGATATAGAAAAAGCCTATGACCGTGCTTGATTCTTTGGCATACTTTCAACACTATTCAACTTTGTTTTTAGGGAGAAATTTGTCTATCTTTTTAAAGAACTTTTTATCTCATCGAACATTTCGCGTTGGTGTAGGGAACTTTTATTCAAATCTTTTTACTCAAGCCGAGGGAGTTCCACAAGGAAGTGTCCTTAGTGTCACGCTTTTTATCGTCCATCTTAGTCAAATTTTAACAATTTTACTTTCTTCTGTATATGCCAGTCTTTATGTTGACGATCTGCAGATTTCACTCCAAGGTTGTAATTTCAATATAATTGAACATTTACATAGAGCCGTTAATAAATTAGTAGCCTGATGCGTTAACAATGGTCACACTATCTCTCCGAAGAAAAGACAATGTTTATTATTGAGAGAAAAGAAAATTTCACCTCGATCTGAATATTAAAATTCGAAACATTCAAATCCTTGTAATGAAGTAAGGTTTTTGGGAGTAATTCTCGATCAGAAGCTCACCTTCCTTCTGAATATCTTATATTTGCTGAAGAAGTATAATAATACATTGAATATTTTGAAGGTGCTCTCGAAAATATCTTGGGATGCCGATCGAACCTCTCTACTCCGTATTTACCGAGCATTAATTCTCTCCAGTATCTCCTTGACAGTTGGTCATACTTTGATTGAATGCCCAGCTTTTGACTCCCATCGCCACAATTTTTTTCCTCCATCAAATGCAACTCTCCCAGAATTCCTGGGAAAGAATTGCTATCCCAAGGTTTTTAAATTTTTAATTGCTATACACCTTTTACCATGTATTTAACTTAAACAATTTCCATTTTAATTATTTTGAAACAAGGATGTCATATTTCTTCTTAATCTGTTTTAGCTATTTTATGTTAGTTTACACATAAGCGTAATTAATTTTATACCAAGTTTCAAACATGAACAACGCTCTACCTTTAACCATGACGATGGCTCACTATGGCCAAGAATGGCCCTTGTGTCAAAAAACTCAAATCAACTAATCAACCAACCTATCCAATATTGATTACGTCTGTATGGTATATGGCTCTTCACGTCCTACTGTTTTGCGGAGATTAGACACCATCCAAGATACAGCCCTAAGAATCTGCTCTGGAGCTTTTCTTACTTTTCCAGTAGAGCTTATACATTATCTGTCATCAGCTACCTCTACATTTAAGGCGGAAAAAACTGTCTAGTTTATATTATTTCGGTACAAACTCTGTGCTGAATCATTCCGTTGTTGGTATGGCATTACCAATTAGTCTTCGAAAACTGATGCATGCCCCTCTCGCATTCTACCATTCAGTGAGAGTCAAATTATTCGTACGTGAAACGGATCTATCAAATATTACCATTGAAACTTTGATTTCTTTAGTTTTCCACCTTGGGAATTTCCATATTTTTCCTTTCTGAATCCCTTTACAGACTTTGATAAATCTTCGATTTATGCTTTTATTTTCCAACAGCTTTTTCATTATCATCGCTGTCGGTACTCTTCTTTCTCACCAAATTATGCATAGTTAAAAAACACTAATGAACATATCGGTTGTGGGATCGTTTTTTCCTTCTGATAGCCTGAGCTATCGTCTGCATAAAGCTTTTACAGCTGAGGTAACCGTGATTTTCTGTGGCCTTCAGAAAATCTCGCCTTTAACTGAGCGTAAATTTATAATCTACACTGACAGTAAGAGTGCATTGAAAACGCTCTCTTATTATCATAATCGGATGAATCCAGACGCTATTCTAATTTTGTTCACCTTACGATTCCTACACAACAGAGGTTTCAATGTCATGTTTTGTTGGGTTCCGGATCACGTGAGCATATCAGGGTAGAAAATGAAATGGCAGACTGTGCTGCTAACCAGGCAGAAACTCTTTTGGAGCATAGATTTCCCTACAGCGATGTGAGAAAGTCCATTGTCAATTATATTTGGCAGAAGGCATGGGATCTGCAGGTCCACATCAAATCGAACCGCATCAAACCAAAAATTGGCTACTGGCCTGTCCTCCTATTCCAGAGGTCGATGTCAAGTCCACTCGCCTTCGTATAGGGCATTCTTGCCTTACACACCGTCATCTCCTTTTCGGTGAAGGAGTTGTCCAACACGCCCATTTCTCCAGCATGTCGCACTGATTTTAATGTGAATCATATTTTGGTCGAATGTCCATTTAATTCTCATCGCCAGAACTTCCTACATTTATCATCTGGAAACATGCGTGACGTGGTGGGTGCGAAACACTACTCAAATATTTTAAACTTTTTAAAGAGTATTGGATTTTTTATGTCCATTTAGTACTTTATAGCCTTATTCATTATTTTTTACATTGCAACATCTAATTCCTGTTCCAAAATCATTGCTCATATTTTATTCCCTAAATTTCACACATATTGTTATTCACATATTCTGTGGTTCAATATTTTACTTAATATACTATATATATATATATTTTACTTAATACAATATTTTTAACCAAAGATAAGTTTTTGTTTAGTTGTCTTTAGAGATTTCCACTTACAATTTAATAAATTTTGATACTTTAGGGAAACAAAATAGAATGCAATTAATCTGAGGTGCGATTTGAACTAATACTCTTAAAATATAGATTTTTATATTGCCACCGATAGATTTCTGGCGTTATAACATTAATTCTTGCAAGAGAGCACTTGCTACATGAATTCTTAATGTATTTGAATATACGAAATAATTTTTTTGATATTTAAAAATAAACAGTACTGCAATATAGACTATATAAAAGAATCGATACCAACCTAATGGACTGTAAGAAGATTTTAGAATATGCAAATTTAATGAGAAAAAAGAAGGTTTTCATGAGATTATGGGAAACCTACATTTTATGAGTTTGATATATATGTATATATATTTACTGTTAACATTTTAAACTTTTGAATTTTGCACTTAAAAAATTATTGGCTATCTATTTTCTAATGTGAAATTCATTATGTAGGCTTGATGTTTAAATATGATTCATATATGCCACTATTTAAAAAAATGTTAAATATTTGTTATTCAATCCTTGGCTCCAAAAGATAGATTAACGGTACATAATAAAAAAATAAAGCATATCTAAATAATTCAAATATATTTTGAAATAATTTTTGTGTATGTTTGCAAGAATTTATTAAATAAAAAATAGAGTAAAACCAAATGTAACTATCAGCAGTTTATATTTAATTTATGGAAAAATTATAATTTTGCTGCTACCCATTGAGAATTAATTTTTCTTCACAAACATATAACCCCTTTTCTGTTATTATCATTTTTCACTTCGTGTTTTATTGTTAAAAGCAGATATTTTTTCCTATCTTGTTTTTTGAGAAACCACGTTTGTAATAAACAAAATTCAGATTTCAGGCCGAATCCGAAATAAAATGTTTATCGTATTCTTAGTAGTTTAAACAGTGAATAGAATAAGACAATTCACGCAGTATTCTCTTTTCCCTCAACTATTAACTGGCAAAAACATCATCCTCTTCAAACGCAGGAAGAATGTGAAGTTCTAATAGAACAAATTTATTCCTCTGAAATACGATTGTGAATAGTGAATCTCTTGGTGCATCTTTTCAGTGGGTTAAAACGCGTATCAGAACAAACGGTTAATGTAAATATTACTTAATAAACCCAGAAAATTTAGCACATTCCAGTTAATAAGTGTATAGCATTTATAAATTACAAATATTTAAATAAGAAACCTTGCACCATGTATAGCATTTGTGCATAATAAAAATTCTACTTTAGATGCAGACTTTCTGACAAAGGACAAATGAGAATGAAATATCTTCCCCAGGGACAAAATAACGTTAGAAATCATCTATTTATAATTAAAACATTTTTTTCTTTGTTAGCTATCATCGCCCTATAAATAAAGTTTTTAATAGCGTTAGGGTGCCTGTGAATATAAATATAGTATTTGAAACAATTAAAGGCAGTTATAAAATATGCATAAAATATTTTTATTTTAAATTAAGAAAAAATATCACTGTGTGAGTAACGTACGTTCATAATAATTTAAGAGTAGGATTTGGATAACATGTCTCAAGTCAATGAGAAAATATTTATAATTTTGATTCGTTGTTAACATTAACAATTTGAAAACTCCCTTTTGAAGAATATTTATTAAAGTGGTTCTTGCCCCATTTGAATGCTCTGTATCAAGCCATCTCTCTGATAGAGCATTATGTACAGTTTTTACCTTTTTCAAGTCGCTATTTATATGTTGTACTCGGCCTTTGAACATGATGAAATTATAAACACAATGTGGTTTCATTTGAAATCAATAGTTTGTAAGGATGAAGTAGTAAATAGATTTATAATAATTTTCGTCCTTTGTTTCTACCGGAGTTCTTTCATTTATTTGTTTGTTACTTCATGCTTGATGATTTAATATTTTTATTCGTGACACTATTCATGCAACTTTGGGAAGATTTTAGAATGCAGCATACTCGTTCACTTAAAAAATGTGGTGTCTCGAGGACATAGATTTCAATTTACTGAAATTTATGAATGAAAAATGGCTTGTAAATATTCAAATAAATGATAAATAATTTTTATTTCTGTCGATGCTACATTTACAGCAAAGAAGTTAACTTTTCAACATCATTCTTAAGAGGGATAACTTCCGTCTTCATTCCTAGTTATGAAAATCATAAAGATCTTGTATTGAAATAAAATGAAATACCTCGAAATTTGTATGCACATTTTGCTTTTTCGAAAGAGATGAATTTTGAAAAGTATTTGGAGCAGTAAATTCTTTACGGAATCACTTCTTAACTTGGTTTATTTATTTATTAAATTAATAATCTTTAAAATCAGCTCCAAATTAGGTACAAAAACAAATTGCTACCTACGAATAAAAAATTTTCTGTTGGAAAAGTTTTCTGGAAATTTTTTCTCTTGAATTCAACAAATCCTCTTGGATTATTAATTCAAATGTTAACTTAGGTTCGAAAAGTTTAATATCTCTTCTCAATTACCATTCTCTTTCATGTAGCAATTTTACATCCGATATGTAACATTTTATAACAAATCTCCGAAGTTAAATGGAAAAAAAATAAGAAAGATAGCTTTTACTTATCCCAACTTTGTTTTAATTTCCAGTATCAATTAATCAAAAAATGCTTTTTTCCTAAATTTTATTTAAAATTTTGAAAATTGTCTATTTTTGAAGTTTTGAGCTGTTGCTGCCATTTCAACTAAATCATTGCAATAGTTAAAAATATCATCTGCTAAAAATCTACTCATTTATTGTTCGAAGTATTCTTTTCTATATTCAGAATGGGTTAAATGATAAATTTATTGGTAATGATTAGATCTTCATTTTTTTTCTCAGGACGAATTCTCTGAGATATCATCTAAAGTTGGGAGCTTTAATTGTTGCTTTTTTTATTAGTAATAATAATCTTCATGAGGATATTGTAGTTTCTGTATATAGAGGATTTCTTATTTAATATTTCAGTTTTTCATTCCGAAAAGTGTTTTGTTCGAATTTATCACTATTTTGTCGTCATTATTTCTAAATCGTTCATTCTTATGTATAGTTACGTAACAAATTTCCAGGCAAAAAAAAAAAAATCTTGTATAATGTTGAGACATCTGAATCTTTTGAATTTCTCTTTGTTAATGGTAAATACCTGAAAGAATTTTCTGAAATGATTCGGTTTATATTTAAGATGAGTAGAAATTCTGCAAATAGGACTTAAGATAAACATTCTTATTTATGTTATTGCTGATTTTTTTTTCAGAGGACCAGAGAATCGGATGATATTGGGGATGACGGTGAGTTAATTTTCATTTTTGAAATTTAAATATTTCTGTGCTACTTTTAACCTGTTGAACTGGATAAATGTGCAAAGAAATTACATTTGAGGTGTTTTGTAACGATATGCAATATCTTATCAACTATATCATGAAAGTTAGTTCAGTCTATGCTGGGGTGGTGTATTGCCAAAATGCTAAAATGATAGCAAAGAATGAAATCTGCAGGCTAGAGTAACTGATATATTGGGGAGGGGGGGGTATAGAATTTTTGAGTCCCCCCGGCATGTTTCAAAGCATTTCGCCTAATATATAAAATATAAAGTCTGTAAGAAGTTAAGTCAATACCGTGTGGGTTTTAACAATAGCATACCGTCAGTGGCAACTGCACACTGTACAATATCAAAAAGTTCGCTTCCAGAAGATATTGCGCAAAATTAAACAGGTTGATACGAAATAGATTTATTGGAATGAAGTAAACAATGGAATAGATCCTTACTTTTAATTCTAATTAATATTTAATATTATACTGGTGTAGTATTAGAAACAATTAGGATACTAGATTTAATTGCATGTACGAGTTCATCTGATAGACAGCCAAAGATACCTATTATAATTTGTTGATCGAATTCCTCTGAGGTTGGTAAAGTATAAAAAAAAAACTTGTGACAGTTTTTATAAAAATAAATGCAGATCGTATTTCTCAAATGAATACTTCTGCTGTATAATATTCAAATTTTATTCGAAGTTAATTGTAGGAAATGCAAGATGAGCATTTTCGTATCGATATATTTTAAGAGATTTTCTGATATATGGGCAGCCTGATTTCATAAAAGTTAACTTATAATCATGAATATAGGTTGCTGGTTTGGGTTGAATTACTTTTCGATTTTCGAAGTATTCAATCTTCTTTATTGATAAAGATACTGGTATCTTCCGCCAATAGATGCTTTGTAGTCAAAATGAAATGGTTTGATTGTGGACAATATTTATAGTATTTACAGATGGTTTGGGCTTTATAAGATATTTAAAATAAAAATAATAAAAAAAATAAGGAATACTGTTTTTCAAAAAATGTATACAAAATACTTCCAGTGATTAAAATTGATCATCCCAATCATGAATGCGGACAAATGTGACTTCAAACCAGTACAATATAATTCCATTATATTACCAAACTAGTTAAGTTTTTGTAATTCTTTTCAAATGATTAAATAAATATGATTTTGGGTTTTTGTCAGATAACTATATATTTCAAAAATTATTTTGAAAGCATACTTTTATATAATTTATTTATGGTGTATGATAGCATCATATTTTTTAAGTTGATACAAATACATTACTAGCATTATTATAAGTTAAATACTGTTTTTAAATTCGTTCACATTATAAAACACATTTGATGCAACTTTAATTATCGGTAAATATCAGCTTGCTTCATTTAGATCCCTTACAATATCTTTCTTTCCATTTAAATTTCTTTAACAAATTATAACGCATATAAATTGCTTTTTTAATTTAAAAATACACATAGATATGCATGTACGTTCAACTGAAATATTGAAAAATTACAACATTCATCCTTTAATTGCACATTCCTTATTTGCAAAGAAGCTAATAATTAAAAAGTGTTTTTTTTTATGAAGAACTCACTCTCAACTTTTAAAATTGTAGAGCGGTCTGCTCAAAGAAGAAGGTCGTATGATGAGAGACAAGTCCAGGAAAACGTGCGACGGCAGATTTTGGTAAGTGTCTTACAGTTGCTTATTCCCATAAATTCCTCCAATTTCAGTATCTCAAGATCGCATTTTCAGAAATCAGCCTATGGGCCTAAAGTATATTGCAATTATAGGATCTCGTTCGATTGACTTGTTCATCGTATAGGTCATGAATGCTTAGTCAACCCATAAGCAAGAACATATGTGAGAGCATTGGACTTATTAGAGAAGTTCATAAGACTGTTTGGCTGTTTGTAAGAACAAAAAAATGGAAAGCCTTATTAAAGACATTCGTAAATAATAAAATACATTTTTTATAGATTTTAAGTGATTTCATTATTTTATTTTGGAATGTTAAATTGTATGCCATCATTAGAACATATGCAATATTTTAAAGACTATTATGAAAATGAGTAAAAATAAAACGTCATTCTTTTAGACTGATCTTTATTTAAGAATATTTTTTTAAAAAAAATATATACTGAAAGAAGCACATTTCAAATCCTTTGGCTGTATGTAAAAATAATTCAATTATAAATTAAACTGAAGTTTCTAAAAAAATACATGCTTCTAAATAAGTTATTAGGTACATAGAAAATGCACAATTATATGAACTCAATTTTTATGCTGAAACGTAATGCTAATATGCTGCATGTTTGGTACCTAATAAAATAGGTTTTACAAAGGTCTTTTTACAGAAGTGTTAAGCAGAGTGAGATTTTAAATAACTATGTTGAATGAAGATTTTTATTTTGTCCATGCACGCGTTTATTTTGTAATATATTTAGCTATCATGAATTGTATATCTAGATGATTATATGAATGAAATAAAAATGCTACAGAGGTTTATATCCCAAAATCGATAAAATGTCCATCCCATATCCCGTATTGTCTGGTTCACCAAATTTTTTATATTTGTTTGTACTTGTGTGTTTTTGATACCAGTAAGCAATTCTGAGATTTTCCAAAATTCAATATTAATAGGTTATTTAAATAATTATTCGATAAAATTGCAATCATCTGATAGCGATTGTGAAAAAGCTGTTATCGAAATTTCACATTATGTGTATTAATGAATTATGAGTAAACCACCACAGATCAGAAAATAATGAAATTATCATTTTTAATATACAAGTAAAAGGATGTTTTAAAAAGAAATTTACCATTTATTCAGTTGAGATTTCTGAATAATGAACTTTTAATGATTCTCTAGCTTACAATGAGTTGGGTGCAGATAAATGAATTTGGATTTTTAGAAATAAAATTCGAAATACTTTGGCGCATTTTTAATCGAAATTACTTTTAAAGAATCGTGAAGAAGAGTTCTGTAATTCCCTTTTCTAAAATTATCACGCGCTATCAAGATCTTCGAATTTAACTTCGTGATTTTCACTAATATTTAGCATTCAAGAACGATTTTGTTTTGTTTCTATCCACTGGTTCTTTAAACGACGACGGGTAATTGGAACATATATTTCCCGGTCGATTACTTAAATTCATCTACACAATAAGCAGAGCAAGTGCAGAGATATTAAAGTAACAAGATTCTAATATCTGTCATCATTTGTAACTTAAAATATTTTTGAAAGAATGGCGAACGGAATGAAAGTTTTGCCTGAGAGATTTATAGAAATTAAATACAACGGAAATATCAGACGAAACAGCTGGTCGCCAAAGGTTGGTTTTGACATCAAGTAAAGATGATGGGAATGCAAAATAGAATATTTTTCTCTGTTTGATTTTTTCTTCTTCCTTGTGATATTAGAATCCGCTTTCGTAGAATATATATTTGTGAGAGATAAAACTGTTCGCAATACTTATTCAGATTAATTTAAGCTTTCCTTGTATTTCATGCTGTAATACTTATTGAACATTATTTTTCAGGATTTCCTCCGTGAACAAGCAGTACTAGCTGCAGCTGGGGTGGTTGAGGATCTAGTAAGCAATTATTTACGTATTTCTAAATAATTTGCAAATAGAAGCAAACTATTTTTTTCAGTGTGTTATTAATAAATAACCTCAATTTTTCATATAGATATTAATACAATTTATAAATTTAAATTTTCGTTCGTTTTTTACTAATTTGCTGAGAAGTTAGTAGAATTATTAAGGGGAAATTGAACATTTTATTGACAACCAGTGAAACATTTAAAGTAAATTATGAAACCGTTTGTAAAATTAAAGTTTTTACATTTTAAAGTTTGATTTATTAATAATTAATGTTCATTTAATTTGATTGCTTTTTATAATTACACGTATGAATATTTTTGATATTTTTGCAGTAAAGTTATCGAATAATAGTTTTTGTTTTAGAAATTTCTTTAAAAGGCATATATATTTGAATAAATATATTAAAATTTCTGAAGCTCAACTTTTGTTTCAAAGAAGCTGAAAATGGTATAAATGATTTTAGGTTAATATTTCCTAATAAAAATTTTTGAAGGTATATTTAAGGAAAGGAAATTCTTAAAGATAAAATTCTGTTTCTGTAAAAGCCACATAATGCGTTTAAATAAGAATATTTCCATAGATATGAGTAATATAAACTTGAAAAATTAGTTCCCATTATAGAAAGGTTATAGAAATACCTTTCACTAAAGTGGTAAAAAATGTCATAAGCAAAATCATTTGCTAGTGTCGTCACAATTCGTGCCTTCAACTGTATTACACTGAGTGAAAACCCTCATAGTTAAAGACTAGTTCAACACTAGCAAAAATAGAATACTGTATTGTGCTCATAAAATATAGGACATTTGTAAGTGAGCTACCTCCTCAGGGAAGCCCTACGTAAATCCCAAAGGCATCTCCACTAAAGGAATACGAAATAGTTGGAAGTAACACATCCTACCAAAACATTCGGCATCCTGAGAAGTGATCCTTGGAATGAAAAGTTAAACTTAAAAGATTATTAAACTGAAAAACCGCCTCTTTAGAAATTTGACGAGCATATCCAATACGACAATGATGATATTGGATTTCCAATCCATTTTATAAAAGGAAAAATTCACTATAGTTGAATTATTCCATAAATGAGATCACATAAGAAAATTTAAACATATATTCTTTAAATTTTTGTACGAATATTTTGATGAAGCTCGTGATCCATTCACTTCAGTCACCGTTACATTTCTCTAAATGTTAAAAATATTTACGAAAAAATCTATCAATTCAGAATAAATAATGAAGAAAAATATAAATGTATCGGGCAATACAAAAACATTGTCAATGTCTTTCATAAACAGGTAGAAATTATCAAGAATTTTAACTTTTCTCAAACAGAATTTTACCTTAACATCTTTGAAAATACTGAAATTATAAATTCATGACTTGTATCTAATTGAAGACTTTTGCTTTATTCTTGAAAAAAACACACCCAATTTAGTTCTTGTAGGAAATTTTTGTGTGAAGTCGGAAACTGCATATGAAAATCTTGTAAGGATTCAGGAATAATTTGCCAAAGTAGATATAAATATGCAGCAAAAGTTCGCAAACAAATCTTGCTTTTAATCATGTACTTTATTTTTCCATTTATTAATCAAAACCTTTCTTAATTTAAATTTCAACAATTATCAAGAAATGATTATAGTACTACTAATGTTGTCTTAGACTTTGGCTAAGTAAGCAAGAGACAAAGAAACTTATTTCCCAGGGCATTTTTCCGAGCTTAACACAACACAGACGGAAATTAATTTTTTAGACAGTTTTCTGATCCCATTTCAGTGAATTTAGTATATTAAAAGAATGCGTCACTTTTCATTTGTCTTTTGTATGTATAGAGGCTTTTATAATAGCGAAATCTTTCCTCTGTCATTCTTTCAATTTTTCTCCCTTTTCTCACGTTACTTCATTTTCATCTTCACATGCTTATAATAAAGTGTATTATGTCATTTTGATGCCATCTTTCAAAAGTTTTTCACTCATTAAGCCATTAAGAATTTCTAATTTTCCATGAAACGGATATGATCTTCCGCGGTGTAAATTTTATCGTCTCAATCAAGTTAGATATTTCAATTGTATATTTCTTTTAAAACCAATTCTAGGTAGATCTAGAAAGAAAATTTGACATCTTTGACGGAGAAGTGGGTTGAGGTTTAAAAACATAAATTAGTGAATTATTTCAATTTGAATAAATATTTTTAATAGTTTGACTGTAGTGAGAACATTGTAGAGAATATATTTTTCTGTCATTGTCAAATATTTCCCGCATTAATTTTAAGGTGTTTTTTTTTCAGCTCGTAGTCTTTGATTAGTTTGAAAATCTGTCCAAGATCAGCATTCGATGAAATTCAGATCAGGGTTTATTTTAATTATTAGAATTGTTTATATGATTAACTTTAAGGCTTGATCTGCGTAATATCTTCTTTCAATAGAATAATGAACAGTTTGAAATTCTCTGGAGTGATTTTTATTTCTTAATACTTTTTCAATTATTTCCCGGCATTAACATAGTTCCTATGTGAACTTCTAATTGGAAGTTTCTGCAGATAATTAAGATGTCATTTGTAAACATGGAGACAGTACAGCGTTTCTTTTATTTTATGATGTATTATTTTGTCGGTAACAATTATGGAAGGGGAAGTGAATCGTATCAGAAATCCTACGAGACGGATTTTATGTAAAAGTGATCTGTTTTATTCTTCCCATCAACAGTCTACTTACAGCGTAGAAAATCAGAAATAATTTCAGTCATTCATGTAAAAGCCAATTTTTACATGAATATATATATTAAGCCAGAGTCTTAATATATATATATTCCTTCATTAAAGACTGTTAAGTCTTCGATGTATCGGAGAAAATTGAAATACAGATATTTTAGCGCTTAAACATGAACATATAAATTGTTCATTCCATAATGGAAGTCAAATTGTTAGAATGGCATTTGATTTTGTTCATCAGTTAAATTTTTCTCTGGAAACATAATAATTTCCTTATTTTATATGAAAACTGGTGTAATTTTTATCCAATGAAAATATGAATATCGAAATGGTGTAATGGAAATTACTTTTTGTATTGAATTTTTTGCCGTATATTTCAGGCATTGTCACAAGATTTGAACATTGTGCCATAAAATTTGGAAATAAGTTATCATATCAAATGAAATAAGGCTAATAGAATGATTTCGGTACCTATAAAGGGTTTTAATGTAACCATCCTATAGTTACAATTCTTAACGTTGTTTCATATGATTTTTCTTCATATATTTTTTCTAACTATGTGAACGTTTCTATTTAGGAAGATGACGTCTTCATCCCCAACCCACCAAGAATGCCAGCACCACCTCCACCATTATCTCCAATTCTTTCGCCAGAATATCCTCCACCTCCTTCTCCAATTTCTCCTCCACCTCCTCCTCCACCTCCAATGTTTCCTCCACCTCCACCTCCAATGTTTCCTCCACCTCCACCTCCAATGTCTCCACCTCCACCTCCAATGTCTCCACCTCCTCCTCCACCTCCTCCAATGTCTCCACCTCCTCCAATGTCTCCACCTCCACCACCTTCTCCACCTCCACCACCTTCTCCACCTCCACCACCTTCTCCACCTCCACCACCTTCTCCTCCACCTCCACCACCTTCTCCTCCACCTCCAGCACCTTCTCCTCCACCTCGAAGAGCTAGGGCCCAACGACGACGGAGGCAGCCCCCCCTTATTCCTGCTGCCTCCTACCCCGCACCGGTGAGTGAAATATTTTCTTATTGTCTTCTTTGGGAAAAACTTCCACTGTTGATATTTCCAATCTCGCAATTTTAGTCGACCGATTTAAATCACAAAATATTTCTTGTTTAATAAATATTTAATTGAAAAATATATTAGTTTTTAGTAAATATTTAAATGATTTATTTTATGAATTCCTTTGTCAAAATTCAATAGTAAGTTGAGACAGGAGTTTGGAAGTTACCAAGTAAAATGGACAGAATAGAAAATATCTTGAAAAATATAATTTTATATTCGAAAGAACAGAATCGATTTTTAAAACTCAACATTAAAAATTCAATTCACTTCAATTTCACTACATCTTAATTTATGAAATTTGTGTAATGGATACCTAATAATATTTCTACTGTATAATTTAAAAATCCTTATTTCAAGACAGAAATATAGAAGGGAATGAAGAAAAAAATGAAGAATACCGATGAAAGATTCGTAGTTTTATTTATTTTTGTTTCATTTATTGGCTCATTTTGTCATAAAGAAATGACGTATAATTAAAAATTTCGAATTAAAATATACGAAAAATACTTAGTTTCTATGTTCCATAAGAAATACCATTAAATGGTTTCAGTTTTATACTTTTCTTTATACAGAATTATTGAATTTAATATGCATTAAGTGTATTTTTACTTTTATTTTTTATTGAAGAAAACGATTGTTCTTAAATTTTATTAGGTGAAATAAGTAAAATAACGGTTAAGATTCCAGCTATTAAGTGCTTAGTTATTACAATGTGAGTAATAATTATGTGTGTGCGAGAAATTGTCTGGCATTTTATGACAAGATGGTCTAAATTTTTTCAGATATAAATTATTCAATTCCTTTAGTGTTAATTCAATTCTCGTAGGTAAAGATTTTAATGAACATTTTATAGTATTAGGAATTGCTCTTTTTAAACTTACTTACTGTTCTTCAGATTAGATAGCACTTGCAGATATATTCGAATTAGATAACAAAAGCGCAATAAGTGCTATATTTACTACAAAAGTCGGAAGCAGGAACAGCAGTGCTTTTCGCTTGAATTTCCCTGAAGTTTCAATTAACAAAAAACAACACGAGCAAAATACTGCTCATAGCATTATCTGAAATCATGGCCATTGTTGATGATTTGTTTAATGAAAATTCATGTCGAGATGGTTCCAATTTTAAATGCCCTCCTATTGATATCTGAATTCAATGAGTTAGTAATTCTAGCATGTCGAACACAACTTCCCATATTTTGGGGGCCTCGTAAATATGATAGTCACACAAAATTTGAATTTAAATAAAAAAAAAAAATCGCATTCAGTGAAGAAAAACTATTACCCAAGTCAGATAGTTTTATAAAAAATGTTTACTGTGACGCATCTCATTTTATTAATTTTTTAAATAAAAACATGATCAATATCTACTTATATTTAGATGCGAATACCAGTAAAGAATTTAATGATTTTTAAGAATCATTATTCACGTAAAAGTGTGCATTATCCATTCTGTAAGCTTCTCACTATTTTTTTTTTATTTTCATGTTTTGAAAATATTCTTGTACTTTATTTCTGCATAATACAACAGAATTCGTATTTGAAATGCTCGTTTTAAATACAAGAAAGAAAATAATTCCATAAAGTCAAAGTTGCTCCGGTTATCATTAAAAGTATAACATTCTTAATTTCATAATTTACTAATTGTTTAAAGTTAAATAGCAAATGGATTGCTTCTAATTATTTTGAAATTCTTTTGATATGATTACGCGGATTTACAATTGTAATTTTTTTTTAAAAAATTTAGTTTTGTATTGACGAGATAAATACATGTTTGAAAGTGAATCCGATTTCTCTACCAGTGCTAAAAAGGAAAATAAAGATAACATAACTTATAATTAAGACTTTTGTCCTACGTTGTAATTTATATCATTCGATTTATGTTAATGAATTGCTTACTAAACTGGATTTTTTCTTCTTCTCAGCCCGCTAACAATCGGGACATAAATAGACGAGTCCAAGAAAGACAAAGACGGCAGGCCGCCAAAGCCAGGCTTGAAGCCTTGTATGAAAAAATTACAGATTACTGCCCTGCGGTCAAAGTAACCAGGGCCCTTTTCAATAGACGGATAAAGGAAATTATTGGAGATGAGAGCGGTCCCGCGCTCAGCATCGCTTTAGATGCAATTCCGGCGCCAGATTCGCCCGAGGAGAATTTGGTGCTCAGGCGATATTCCTTGGCCCATGATGTGGCTATATTTGCCAATCGCAAGACTATCATGGACCGGGATATATCCCTGGCCATCGAATATCTTTGGGCTTGAGCTTGAATCTTTAACTTGCAGTTAAGGATTCAAGTTTCTGACCGTCGGGATGAGCACTAGTCCGATGAGGCTTCAAAACGTATTTCTTTTAATTTAAAAATTTTTAATTCGAATTTATTTTTTTAATGAAAATGTTTATGCCTTGGCTTTAATTTATAAATTGATAAATGCTATTGTTTTTTTAAATTTTATTTCATTTAAAAAAATAATTTATTTTTTGTTTTTTTTAATTTTATTTCATTTAAAAAAAATAATTTAATTTGTCTTTTTTTTTCATTCAAAAATCTTTCTTTTAATTGAATTTTTTTTTTACCTAAATTTAATCTCAGAGGACTAGTGGACTACTCACGCGCGCGTTTTAAATGTAAGGGTGGTTTATGCGGTGGGCTTTTATTCTGTTTTGGCCTGTTATTTATTCTTCTGTTGAAAAGGAACCCTGAGCCGTGGGTAAGTTTTTGGTTAAATTATATTTGGTTATTATTTTTGGCTTTCACTCTTCAAATGCATTATTTGACCTCCCCCGTGCTCATACCATCGTTCATAAAAACATCTACCTTGATTGACTCTAGAAGGATGTTCCGAAAGAAGCCTTTGCCATGCAGCGATTTTTGAATTACAGAACTTTTATATAATTTTTCTCCATTTTTCAACCCAACTCCGTTTTTTTATGCAGAAATTGCCAAATCATTTGGTAGTAAAGAGGCATAATTGTTTTCAGTATTCCATTTTTAATTTCCAAAAATTATTCATTAAACGAGATTCAGATTTTACTCTGATTTTGGTAATAAATTAATGTTTTCTTAATCTCAATTAAGTTGATAAAACTTTTCGTTTTGAAAATTGACGACATTAGTCTACAGCCTTTAATTTAACAAATCTTTACATATTCACTTTAATTCTTGAACTTGAAAATATTAACTCAGTAATAACGTGCGTCAGTGATTTAATTCATACAAAATAATTATTTAAAGTTTGAATACCCCATTAATTTTAGTTTCTCATCGATTTTTTAGAATTATTGTTTTATTGATTAACTGAACAATATCTGCCACTAAAAATTGAGCAAACACAGAGTTGGGATGCTTAGAGCTGAGAAAATGGCTGATCAAAAATCATGAATCAATCGCGTTTATAAGAAAGTGCAATAGAAAACGTCGGTTTCAAAATGTGAAAGTGTAAAATAGAAAACATAAAATGCAAAGCGAAGAAGCCAAAAAAATCAATACCTTTAGTTACGATTTATAAGCAAAATTTTTATTATTTAAAACTTTGATATTTTCCGAATAACTGCAATTATCTGATGTTGAAATTTCTATTTTCATTATTTTTTTAAATTCTAGTGCCTAACGACAGATATTATTAAAATTAATCATATTTTTTGGAGGGGGGGGTATTAAAAACTCTGAAATAAAAAAAGAAATATAGAGTTTACAAGTAATAATTCAACCTCAATATCGTTCTAAATATAGTTCTAAGACAAAGAGGCTAGATCATTCTAAACAAAAAGAAGTTTAAAACAGTAATCATTCTTGCTGGCTGTGTATGTGGTAAGTAATGGGGCATAACAATCCTAACGGATCAAATCACAAATGTTACCTTAACTTTGCGCTGCATCGCGATTTCAAACTGAACTATTCAACTAATTTTTAATAAATTTCTAATTGGTTAATCATGAAATTGTATTCTGGCTTAAAGAAATGGGGTTTGATAGAAAAGATACCTTAAGTACTATTGACGTCTCTTTAATTTTATTTATTGCTTCAGAATTTCTTTTTATTAGTTTTTATTTAATATAATTATACATAATTTTAAGGTGTTACAATACTTTTGTTGACATAAGAATGTGTATTATAGGGTCGTTAATTTAAATAATTAAAAAATATCTCAAAAAAGGATATTGTAGTCGTTTTATTTAAATATAAAAAGACAAATAAAAAATGAAATTAGATTTAAAAACATTTTCTTATAAAATAGTTCTTTTTACAAAAGTCGCATTGTGTTCATTAGATATCGGCTAGATGACATTTACAACTTCGTATGTAACGAAATGTATTTAGAATGCAAACTCCTTTAATTAACTTTTCAGTTTTCAGAGGTAGTTCATAAAATGTAAGAAAATATAAAAGTATTAAATTTGAATGCATTTCTGTGTGCATTAAATGCTTATGTAACGAGTTTCATTAAATCATTTTTTTTTGCTTCTAAGTATTGAATGAATTTATTTTTGCCTTTTAATAAGTCATAAACTCATAAAAGAATATTTTGATATTCTGCAATATATAAATCAGTATTTCATGGAACGCTATCCTCTAATAAATTTATTATTAGCGTGTACATAATTTTGTATATGTGTTAATTACTATTTTTAAGAAGGAATAGAAACTTTTACTTTATTAAATTTAGAAAGTTGCCAAAAAATTCAACAGTTTTAAAATTATATATTAAGATTTAAGATATTCTTTGATTCTAAATTGTATTTATCAAATTGTTTTTCAAAATCTATAAATAGGGTGGATCTAAATACTGTTGACGTAATACTTCTTCATTCGATCAGTCAGGAGATTTATCAGTCTGGCCCAATACCTAAAAATGTCTCCACTTTAATAAAATTTCCGAAATCGGAAAATGTTGAATGAGTTGAGAAGCCTTCAATTCAGAAATAAAGAAAATAAGAATAAAATACAACTTAAAAAATATTAGTTAATTTGTCAAATAGTATATATTCAATATATGCTAGAATATACGTTTAGAGTAGATTACTACAATATATGTTCCATTTTTCTGTTAGAAATATTTTTAAAAATTTAATTCACGGCAACCCATTTATGAATATGTATAACAAAAAAAAATAACTAGCAACCATTTTGAAAAATTATTTTTTCAGTAAAAATTTATGTACATGATCAAAATTAGAAGAGATTTATTATTAAGATTATTTTAAAATTTGTGAGTCTGGGTTTGAGATGAACATCAACTTATAAATGAAAGAAGTTAATGTATTTTATAAAAAGGATTTCAGCATGGGTCTTGGTTTTGCTCTGTGCTGAGAGCTTAAACTGTCATGATAGAAACTTGATGGTGCATGACGCAAAGCAAGAATGTGATCCATACACTAAATTAAATATTTTCTCCATTAAACACAGTTGAAATCTTTTTCTCCTGGAATAGTCGAATAAGAAAGTCACTCACAATTCCATGCACTCACCAACCCATTGCTACAAATGTTTTTGTATTGTTTCCCCCCAAAACGACATATTATTGAATATTTTTTTTCCTGGAAATGCTCAGTCCTTTCTCTCTTGCGTTTATGAAGTGGACTAGCTTCCGTGCAGTGGGAATTGCTTAAAAACACATTCTTCAAGCAATTATTTTCAATATTTTGTATATCCATTTTTCTCAAAAAGGCGATAATTAACTGCAATTTTTTTGCAGAAAGCCTGTCACTTCTCTGTTTGGAAATTCGAAAGTAAAACTATCTTCAGTATTGTACTTGCGTACATTTACATAATCAATAAACTCGTCTAAAATATGCAGGCCTCTTTATACCACGATAAGAGCCATTGTGACAATAAATGTAAATAAAACAACCTTTTAATGAGTATTTCTTCCCGGAAGAGTTGCAGGAATAATTCATTGCGAGAATCGCAATCATTTTTGAAAAGAAATGAAACAAGTTATTATTGTTGTCTAAACCAATAAAAACACTGCTTATGTTAAAAAGGCAATTCATCACCCTTGTCTTATTTTCTAATTAAGGACGGCAGAGAGACTGATTTGACTTTTTCCAAAACATTTTTTATTGTAACCAATCAGTCTTCTGATTGGAAGAAAAGAAAGGTTTTGCATTAATGCGCAGTTTGTCTTTGTTTTACATTTTGTGGATATTAAGGCACAAATTTTTGAGTCCACTATTTGACTTTCCATTTTCCTTCTGTCATGATATGGTACGAATGGTTCGTTGACAGAATGCAGCTTTTCATCGGTTACGAGTTGATGTTTTGCATCGGTACAGTACCTTTAACAACAACGACAACGTAATTTAATTTGCGATTTTCTGTCTCCGAGATACTTTATTCGTAAAGCAGGAGAATTAAAAAAATCGTTACCCTCCTTTGGTTCCATATCATTCTGAAAATCATTGTATTGAGTAATACATGAATGCACAAAATAAAAAAAATTCCCAATTATTATCGGACAAATGGAAGAATGGAAACTGCTGTGAGGGTACAGTGTTTTTGTTTGATTTTGAGTGGATATCTTGCGACAAACCAATGCGCGCATTCGAACGTAATAATTTCATTGAAAGGGCAGCCTAAACCGATATTGGGCACCAACATTTGATTCCATGTTTTGGAAATCAGTATTAGGTGTCCTAGTATTTTAGCAAGATAACAAACAATTCTACAATTTTAACCTTTTTTCTAAAGTTGCAAAGAAATGATGCTTTGTTGTTCGTATACAAATTTCTTTGCTTGAGAGTGGATATCCTGGAAAAATTCTTAGGGACCTAAGCAAACACATCTACTAACATATAGATAATATTATCTTGCCTTCACAAGTATTTATTTTCTCTGAGGGCAGAAAAATAATTCGCAACTCTTACTTTTCTCCTTTCATTAAGGGCAGTAAAACTGAAAATTTTCGATATATACTTCACACTCTTCAATGATTCAAATCAATACTTGAAGGAAATTATTTCAGCGTGTATAAACACTTTTTTCTCTCTTTCTCTATAAATAAAGAAAAGTGATTGTCTTCATTGTTCGATTGTCCTTATTTTCGAATGGAAATCTTGGAAACACCTTTCACAGTTTACATAATAATAAAAATAAAAAAAAATGTATATCGACCTTTTGCTTTTCCATATTTTCTTTTCTGAGAAAGAATAGCGAAAAGGTAAATTCTTATTGAACATGACACTCTTTCATGGTTTAAGTCAATATTAGGTGAGAATTATTTTAGAGCGCATAACAAATTAAAATTACTTTTTGCCCTCATTTCTCCATAAAAAAATAATAATGGTTGCCTTCATTGTACGATTCTCCATATTTCGGAATGGAAATCTTGGCAATATTTTTTACGGTTTACATAAAAATATGCACTCTTTGTGCTTCCATACATTCTTTCCTGCTAACGAAAAGCAGAAATATAAATATGACACACTTTCGTGGTTATAATCAATATTTGGAGATAATTATTTTAGAGGGAATAACAAAATAAAATTAATTTTTGCTCTCATTTCTCCATAAATAAAAATGGTTTCTTTCATTGTTAAATCCTTATTTCCGAATGGAGATCTTGGTAACATCTTTTACAGTTTACATAATACTAAATATTAAAAAAAATCCACTCTTTGTGTTTCCATATTTTCTTTTCAGCAAACGAATAGCAGAAATATAAATTTTCTGGCCAAAAATGACAACCTTTCATGGTTGTAACCAATATTTGGAGAGAATTATTTTAGAAGGTATAGCAAAATAAAATTACTTTTTGCCCTTATGTTTCCATAAAGAACTAAAAACTGTTGCAATCATTGTTCGATTCTCCTTATTTCCGAATTTAAAAACATATTTTACAGTTTATATAAAGCTAAATCTAAAAATATACACGATTTGTTCTTCCATATTTTCTTTTCTGCGAATTAAGTGCAGAAATATAAATTTTCTGACTTAACATGGCAACCTTTCATTGTAGTTACCAATAAAACAAATTAAAGTTGCTTTTTGCTCTCATTTCTCCGTAAATAATTAAATTGCCTTCATTGTTCGATTCTCCTAACTTCCGAATGGAAATCTTCGAAACATCTTTTACAGTTTACATAAAACTAAAAATATCCACTCTTTGTGCTTCTATATTTTCTTTTCTGCGAACGAAGAGCATAAATATAAATCTTTTAACCTAACATGGCACCCTTTTATGGTTCTAAACAATATTTGAAGTGAATTATTTTAGAGGGCATAACAAATTATAATTACTTTTTGCCCTCATTTCTCCATAAAAAAAATAGTTGCCTTCGTTATTCGATTCTCCATATTTCTGAATGGAAATCTTTGAAACATTTTTTACTGTTTACATAATACTAAAAATTAAAAAATGTATATATCCACTCTCTGTATTTCCATATCTTCTTTTCTGCGAAAGAATAAATTTCTGCCCAATTATGGTTCCGTTCATCAATATTTGGAGGGAATTAGTTTAGTGGGCGTTACAAAAGAAAATCGTAATTTTGCACTCTCTACAAATACAAAATATATATATGTTGCCTTCAGTGTGGAGCTATCCTTTTTTCTTCCTAAAGAGTATCCTGGAAGTAAAGTTTATAGTGAGTTTAGCTTAACAAATCAACTGAATGTCATTCCATGTTTGCTTTTCTGCAAAATGACAAGAGAAGTAAAATCTTGCTCTTTGATGTCGCCAAATTTCATTTTTAAAATAATTTTTCCGATATATATTTTATATCATTTTACGGAAAAATTGAGTCCACTTTTGTATGGATTCTTTTTTCGGGTAGGGCATCCTGACATACTTTTTATAGTATACGCAGAAAAAATAATGAACTGCTATTCTTCAAGCTTTTTTTTTTTCAACGGAAGGGCAGTCAAAAGGAAAATTTTCTTTTCATGGTTTAAATCAATATTTGGAGAAAATTTTAGCTAGCATAAAAAAAAAAAAAATTGCTTTTTGGTCTTCTTTTCTCCATGGATAAAGAAAAATGGTTGCCTTCAGTGTTCCATTCCCTTTGGTTTCAAAAGAATATCCTGGATTAAATCTTTACAGCCGACATAGAAAAAAAAATTTCACTTATTGCTATTCCACGGTTTCTTTTCTTCCTGAAAGCAGTAGAAATAAAAATCTACTATTTTGACATGGTACTATTTCATTTTGGAAATCAATTAAAGGAAGAAACTGTCTTAGAATGCGCAAAAATGATTAGTGCATATTTTAATTCTTTTTAATTAATGAAAAATGGGTCTGTTTATCCACCTTTATAAATATATATATCCACCTTTTGCGTTTCCATATCTTATTTTCTGCGAAGGAACAGCAGAAATATAAATTATCTGATTGAATATGACACTCTTTCATGGTTTTAAGCAATATTTGGAGATAATTATTTTAAAACATATTAAAATTGCTTTTTGCTCTCATTTCTCCATAAACAACTAAAAATGGTTACTTTCATTGATCGATTCTCCTTATTTCCGAATGGATATCTTGGAAACATCTTTTACAGTTTACATAATACTAAAAATAAAAATACCTACTGTTGGTATTTCCATATTTTCTTCTCTGCGAATGAATAGCAGAAATATAAATTTTCTGCCCTAACATTGCAACCTTTCATGTTTGTAATCAATATTTGGAGAAAATTATTTTAGAGGGCGTAACATATTAAAATTGCTTTTTGTCCTCACTTCTCCATAAATAATTAAAAAAGGTTCCCCCATTGTTCGATTCTCCTTATTTCCGAATGGAAATCTTGGAAATAACTCTCACAGTTTACATAATACTAAAAATTAAAATATATATACACTCTCTGTATTTCCAGATTTTCTTTTCTGCGAACGAATAATTTTCTGTCCTATTATGGTCCGGTTTCATGGTTTTAATCAATATTTGGATGGAATTATTTTATTGTTCGTTACAAAAATTAAACCGTAATTTTCCATTCTCTGCAAATACCAAAAAAAAAAAAAAAAAAATGCCCGTTGCCATCAATGTGGAGCTATCCATTTTTCTTCCTAAAGATTATCCTGGAAGTAATGCTTACAGTGAGTTTAGCTTAAAAAATTCAGTGAATGTCATTCCATGTTTACTTTTCTGCAAAAGTGCAAGAGAAGTATAGTCTTGCTTCTTGTCGTCGCAAATTTTTGTCTTTTAAATATATTTTCGGATATATATTTTATATCACTTTACGGAAAAATTTCTTCCACTTTTGTACGAGTTCTTTTTTCGGGTAGGACATCCTGGCATACTTTTTATAGTACACGCAGAAAATAAATAATAAACTGCTATTGTTTCAGCTTTCCTTTCAACGGAAGGGCAGTCAAAATGAATATTTTCTGTTCATCGTTTAAATCAATATTTGGTGAAAATTATTTTAGCGAGCATTAAAAAAAATGCATTTTGTTCTTTTTTTCTCCATGAATAATGGAAAATCGTTGCTTTCAGTGTTCCATTCAATTTGGTTTGAAAAGAATATCCTTGAATAAATCTTTACAGTTGACATAGAAAAAAAAATCACTGATTGCCATTCCACGTTTTCTTTTTTACGAGAAAGATGTAGAAATAAAACTCTGCTATTCTGACATGGTTGTATTTAATTTTGTAATCAGTTAAAGGATCAAATTGTTTTAGAGAGCGTATAATTGATTAATGCTGATTTTAATTCTCTTTAATGAATGAAGAATGGGTTAGTTTGTGACTTTATTTGATCTCGGATATAAATTTTGGAAATAGATTTTACAGTTTACATAATACTGTAAATAAAATCCATTGTTTGTATTTTAGTAGAAATAAAATTTTCTGCCTTAACTTGGTAGTTTTTCATGGTTGTATTCAATACTTGGAGAGAATTATTTTAGGCGGCATAATAAAAGAAAAAAAATATATAGTTTTGAAATCTCTTCTTTGAATAATTCCGGAAGAATTGTTGCCCTCAATATGCGATGATCCTTTTTTTTTATGAAAGGATACTTTGGAACTAATTTTCAAGTGTGTTTAGCAAAAAAAAAATCATATTGTCATTCCACGTTTTCTTTCCTGCGAAAGTGCAGGAGAAGTAAAATTTAACTTCCCTGATTGTGCACGATTTCTTTTCCGAAATCAATTTTCAAATTATATTATTTTAACTATTATTGCATCCAGTATGCGGTTCTGTTTGCGGGAGGATATCCCCTGGCATTTTTTTCTGTGTACAGAGAAAAAAAAATTCTCCAGTTTTCTTTCAAATTTCTTTCCCCCAAAAGGTCAACAAAAAAATTTTTTTAGCATCTGACATTTTACCCTTTATGTTTGACATTAATATTTGTAGTAAATAACATTAGCTCACATAAAGAAAATATTCATGTGCAATTCCTGGGATAATATTTTAGTGTTCCTAGTAAATGACAATAAAAAATGAAAAAATCCACTATTTTTATTTAGCCATTTTTTTCATGAGCTGCAATAATAAAAATTAGATTTGCTGATATGGCTACATTTCATGGATGAAATCATGTAAAAGTTTCTTTTAAAGAAAAATTTGACTTTTCTATTCAGTAAACAGTTTTTGGTGAATACATTTAAATGATACCATACCGCCAGGATGAAATGGCTTTAATGTATGAAATTACCATTATCAAAACGTGAACATTAAATCATCGAACTTTGTAAATTTGTTTAAAAAGAGAACTACAAGAAATGCATTTGTTCGAAAGAGACAGCATAGAGTAAAATTGCTGACTCCATCATCATTCTTAGATGATGTCATGTTATTTTAAAAGCGATGAATCTATCGACAAATAAAGATATGTAAATAAATTTACTGAAGGTGAATTATAAAAGATTTTTTTTGGTATAAAATATGATGTTGTAATGCAAATAAAGAGTCAGGTTTTTGTGAAAATAAAATCTGAAGATGTAATAAAATAGAATTTGAAAAAGTAGAAAGAAAAAAGAATATGCAAAAAAATTAAATATTTAGAAAATGAAAAAATGAAATTACATTGAAAAAATGAAATCTTTTTCGTGTTTATTTGTTAAATGTAAGGTGAAGTTTGAGTATCATAGGAATTTAATGTTAGATCTAATGTATAAAGTGTAATATGGTGTTTGTTCTTGAAATGAAGTGCGAAACTTCTGAGTAGTATGCTTTTTAGTTAAGCTTAAATTTATAATGCAAAATTTATTTGGCAAGAAAAAATGCTAACACGTTTATTAATTTTATTTAGATATATATATTCATTAAATTCTGTACTAAGATACAGAATATTTGTACATAGAATATATTTATAGAGTATTGAGCCAGATTTAATGTTTTGTTCATTTTATTTTTCGATTCCTGCTATAAGAGATAATTCATTAATGTGATTTCTAATTTTTTCATGCACCTTAATGAAAAAATTACTTTCGTTTGCTATTGGAAAAAAAAACAATGGTACAAATTGGTTAAATTTTAAACGTTACATTTTGCAGAAATTAAATATTTGAAGAGAAATTCTCGAGTTTTTTAATTTAAATATGCAATAATTCTGTTTTAAAATGAGTTAAATTATAAACGAGTTTTTAAAAAAATTCAGAAATATTTTTACTTTTAATAGCATAATTGCGAAAGAATTATTTTATTCATAAATGTATTTATCAACATGAATTGTACATTTATTGTGTAATAATAATGCTATAATATGAAGATAATGGAGCATAATTTCAACAGCATAAGAATTTTTTTTAAATTTATTAAAATATTATGACGAATAAAATGAAAAATTAAATATATACTCTTAATGATTGTGTATTATTTTTATTTTCACTCCCCTTATTTTAAACTCGCTTGTTTGCAATACATCTTATTTTTTCTTTGCTAAAAACTTGTAAATAATGTAACAGGAAAAGTAGATGTCTTAATTTCATAAAATATATATTTAAAATAATTTCAATATTTATGCGTGGACTACCTTTGAAAACTGGTTTTTGAATGTTTTGAAATAGTTGACTTTAATTGAAAATTAGCACTAAAAATTTTTAATGGGCTATAGATATATTTGAATGAATTAAAAAACACCGTTTTTCAAAAATCAAATTCAGTGTCTTATTTCAGTATCTTAAGGTAATCTTATGTCAACATCGTATTTACAAAAATTATTATATTGTTTATGTACTCTCACAAGGTGACGTTTCCTGTGTTTGCGTTTTAAAATTTTCTTAATGTTTTTCTTTGTAAAAGAACTTGAAATGTATCATACGAAAAGAAAAAGAAGTACAGTTAATTAATAATAAAAATTTAGTAATAAAGAATAATTATAAATTTTGTATGAAAGGATTGTTGTGCCTTAATATCACACATGGCCTTAACAGTTTTCAGAAAATGTTATTTACTTAATATAAATTTTATACTTGGTTACATTTTAAAAATTAAGATTTCATTTATCATACCTGAGTTATTATAAATTTCCATGATAAATTTAGGTTTCTTAGAAATAGCACAGAATATGCGATTTAGTTAAGTTTTGCTTGTAATGAAAAAACTCAAGCTCTTTAAGAAAAGGAATATGAATGCAATAATATATCAACTGAAAAGGTAAGTGTAATCTCACCAATTGATTTTAAATAGTATCTTTACTGCGGGTAACGAAAAACGACTTTTTTTGTAATGAGGTTAAGCGTTAAGAGAAATTTTTATTGACATATTTCAGAGCTTTCACTCGGAAATAGTAGAAAGAAATATTTTTCTAAGCCAAAAACCAGACGTACAAGCTATTTAAATTTTATACGCAAAGTATATAGGAACTTTTTTTTTTTTCAAAAAATGCAGTTATTTGGTTAGTATCAATTTTTGCTTTTACATTTTTGTGATTTCAATATTATTTATTTTAAATTCAACTAGAAACATTTTTTCCTTTGTGCCAGAGATGAAAGACGCAAAAGAAGTATTAAATGTTACACAAAAATGAGCATTTTAAAGTAAATTTCATCGTTTTTTGCAGTACGTTTTTGCCTTACGAAGATTAATAATTTACTTCGTGGTTATATCTGCTCGTCTAAAAAAATCATTTCGTTTCAGTTTCTTCTTTTGCATAAGGTGAAAAAATAATTTTTCCAATAAAGTATTGAAGTAAATTAAACTTAGTATGGTCCCGTGTAATTTCTTATATTAAAAAAATCAACGCATCGAATATCATTGTGCTAATTAAATAAGATTCCTGTTTCTCAAATTGTTCCGAAAACTAATTCTAAAAAAAACCCATCTTTTTCGCTTAAAGTCATTGTTAAAAGTGTTTAAGTTCTACAATTTATAAAAGTTGCTTATGTGGATTATATACTCTAAAAAGTAAAAAAAAAAAATTAATTAAAATATTGAGTTTTTCCGCTTTTTATATGATTTCTTGTTAACCTATATGATCTGAACAGTTTGCAGTTAATAATTGTTATCTTTTAGTGAAATATTTAAAAAAATGATTGAGAAGCCAAAAGATCTCAAAAATTTCATTCGTGAAAATATAATTTAATTTAACGGATTTTTTTCCCTGCTGCATGGCAAATGACTTATTATGCTTCTCCGATTATTTCTTCTTCGCCGATGTCCTTTTCCGAAACTGCTATCTACCATTCGCAGTATTTAGAACCACAAGGTATCAACATTAAGAAATCTCAAATTCAATAATCGTATGAAAATAATGATCGCAATATTTTCTTTAAAATCATGTTAAAAATATTAATTTATGGATTGAATTATTAGTTTAATTTTTGATTGTATTCACTTATTTTAGGGGGGGCGATAACAAACTTGAATGATTTCTGTCTCAATTTAACCCTTTCAGTTTTAATTGCTGAATAATCCTTTAAATTTTCTACAAAATTTTCAAAATTCTATAAACGGCCGTTTGAAAAAGATGGGATAATATTCATTTAACGAATTAGATAGGATAATTTCTGATATTTATCGTTTTAAAAGAAAAAAAATATGTTAATTATATAGAAATATTCGAATAATAGTCGCAAAAAAACTAAAAATTCACGAAAGGGGTTGGATCTGTATTAATCTAGGACAGACAAACATGACTAAAAATAATAAATTTTCTGCTTATGCGGTTTGTAATTTTATTTTTATTTTTCATCTGGCTAATGGTATTGACTCGTTTGCTGAAAGGAAAAGAGATAAAAATGAAGAACTTTGGTAAGGAATTCGCTACCTCGTTTTTTGAAAAAATAAATGACTTTGGGAAAAAAAAAATATTCGAAATTTATTTTTAATTCAAACTGATCCGATTTCATCACTTATCATGGTCAAATAATTCATGAAGAGTAATCTAAATTCAGTGAAAAAAAATCTAAATTTAATTTCAAAATCTTCTAGGGGGATACAAGGCTTCAGTCTGGTAAAATTGAAAAATAAGACAAATATGAAAAAGTAAAAATGTTAATTTGGAAGTTAAAGATTTAAGAAATTGAAAGGCAGAATTTAGATTTTAAATGCCCAAAATTTGTAATTTTAGACATTAAATATGGAAAAGACGCAATGGAAGTATGAGTTGCATAGGGGTACTGAATGCTAAAAGGTGCTTTGGTGATAATGGATGAAAAAATGACATATTGAAAATATTGGTTCCACAAAAGATATCTTGCAGATATTGGTTGTAAAATGTTCTTTGGAGATATCATATGGACAAAAAAAAACTTTGGACATATTCTTGTCCTTATTTGGCCCCCTTTCATGCTTAAAAAATATTTGGTTGAAAATATATTTTAGATGGGAAAGCAAAAAGAAAAAAAAATGGCAGCTTGTTTCAATAAATGCGGAAGAATTGTTGCCCTCAGTATGCGATTTCCTGTTTCTAATAAGAATCGTATGACAATTCTTTATGGTGACCTTGGCAAAGTAAAAAGTAAAAAAAAAAAAAAAAATTCTATGGAAATTAAGTTCTGGTTGTTAGAGTACACTTAAGTACTGGTTGTTAGGATACACTTAAAAGGCATTGGTGATTTTAAAAAAGTTCTAGTGAGATAATTGATGTTCAATTGATTTTATTGGAGGTAATGGATATAAATTGGAAATAAAATGGTTTAAAATGTCCTTTGGTAGTAATTTTGGTTTGGAGGTACGAAATTATCTGAAATGTCCTTTTCAGGGATAAAAATAATTGAAAATGTGATAATGAGGCTTAAACTGTATGAAAACGATCTTTGGAGTATTGAAATCTTACTAAAAGTGTTTGGGAGGTGCAAAATATTCATCGAAGGTATCGAATGTTGTAAATGTGTCTTGGAATGATTTAATATTCAATTTCTTAGGAGCTGATTGTTGATAAAAAGGACCTTCAGAGAAATTGATTCTTCAAATGATAGTTTGGAGGAATTGTTTACACTGGCTATAAAAAAAATATATATATATTTTGTGTTTCCATAATTCACTTTCTGTGAACGAAATGCAGAAATAATTATAATTGAACTTGTCATCCTTTCATGCTTAGAAACAATATTTCGGGAAAATATATTTTAGCGGGAAAATCCAGAAAAAAATTCTATGCTTTGCAATAAATACGGAAGAATTGTTGCCTTCAGTATGCGGTTCCCTGTTTCAAATAGGAATCGTATGACAATTCTTTATGGGGTCCTTTTCAAAGCGAAAAGAAAAAAATATACTATTGAAATTAAGTTCTATGAAAGTGCAGTAGAAATGTTAATCTGCTACTCTGCCAAGCAAATATTTCACTGTTGAAATCAATATTCAGATGAAATTTTTTTAGCAGTATAACTCAGTAATCAGTTCACAATTTGGCATTCTTTAATTATATATTGGAAAAGAATTTACATTGGAAATAGCGATAAACACCAACTCTCTGTTAAAACATATTTTTTCTACAAAAGAATTGCGAAATAAGAAGTTTGTTTGGAGATATTGAATGGTAACTGGTACTTTAGAGGTACTGGATGTTAGAATGTACTTAGGAGGCAATGGAGTTCTAGAGAGATAATTGATGTTCTATTGATATATTGGAGGGGAACTGGAAATATCATTGTTTAAATTGTGGTTTAGTTTTATTTGTGGCTTGGAGGTACGAAATGTATTGAAAAATACTTTGGAGATATAAAAATAATTCAAAATCTGATATGGAGGCCTATACTGTCTGAAAAGAATATTTGTTGAGTTGAAATCTTACTAAAGGTGTTTCGGAGTTTAAAAATGTTCATTGGATTTCTAGAATGTTGTCTAAGTGTCTCGTTTTGATTTAGATTCAAAAAGTTTTTATTAACTCTTTGTTGATCAAAAGGGCTTTTGTATATATTTTTTCTTCAAAGGATGGTTTGAAGGAATTGTTTACAGTGGGCACAATAAATAAATATACTCTTTGTATTTCCATAATTTACTTTCTGCGAACGAAATGCAGAAAAAATAATTTTCTGTCCGAACTAGCATTCTTTCATATCCAGAAACAATATTTGGGGGAAAATGTATTTTAGAGGGGAAAGACCAAAAAATGGCTAAGTAATTAGTTCACAATTTTGCATTTTTTAAGTAATTGAGAATAATTGCTTTGTTCTCAAAATGTCTTCTTTTATTCCGGAGTGGATATTTTGGAAAAAAATTTACATTGGAAATTGTAAAAAGAACCCAACTCATTGTTAATACCATTTCATTGTTAATACCATTTCATTGTTAATACATATTTTTTTTTCTGCAAAAGAATTGCAGAAATAAGAAGTTTGTTTTGAGTTTTAGAAAGTTAAGTGGTACTTTAAAGGTATTGGATGTTAGAATACACTAAGGAGGCATTGGAGGTTTTAAAAAGTTCCAATGATGTTCAATTGATATATTGGAGGTAATGGAATAAAATTGGAAATAAAATTATCTGAAATGTACTTTTCAGGGAAAAAAGTAATTCAAAATGTGATATATTGGAGGTAATGGAATAAAATTGGATATAAAATTATCTGAAATGTACTTTTCAGGGAAAAAAGTAATTGAAAATGTGATATGGATTCTTAAACTGTAGGAAAACGATCTTTGGAGTAATGAAATCTTACTAAATGTGTTTGGGAGGTGCAAAATATTCATCGGAGGTATGGAATGTTGTAAAAGATTATAGGAATGATTTAATATTCAAAAATTTCTTAGGAGCTAATTATTGATCAAAAGGACCTTTCGAGGTACTGGTTCTTCAAATGATAGTTTGGAGGAATTCTTTATAGTGGGCATAATAAGAAAAAAATATATTCTTTGTGTTTCCATATTTCACTTTCTGCGAAAGAAATGCAGAAATAATAATTATATTCGAACTTGTCATCCTCTCATGGTCAGAAACAATATTTGGGGGAAAATATTTTAGCGTGGAAAGAAAAAAAAAATTGTCACATGTTGAAATAAATACGGAAGAATTGTTGCCTTCAGTATGCGGTTCCCTATTTCAAATAGGAAACTTATGACTATTCTTTATGCTGACCTTGACAAAGCAAAAAGAAAAAAAAACTATTCAAGTTAAGTTCTCTGAAAGTGCAGTAGAAATGATGATCTACTTTGTCAGGCAAGTATTTCATTGTCTAAATCAATAATCGGAAGAAATTTTCTTAGTTTTATGATTGAGTATGCAGTTCACAATTTGGCATTCTTTAAGTAATGTAGAATAGTTGTTTTGTTCTCAGAATGTTCCTTGCTTTATTCCGGAGTGGATATATTGGAAAAGAATTGACATCGGAAATAGTGAAGAGACACCAACTCTTTGTTAAAACATATATTTTCTGCAAAGGAATTGCAGAAATAAGAAGTTTGTTTGGAGATATTGAATGGTAACTGGTACTTTAGAGGTACTGGATGTTAGAATACACCTAGGAAGCATTGGAGGTTTTAAAAAGTTCTAGTGAGATAATTGATGTTCACTTGATATGTTTGGAATGGATATAAATCGGAAATAAAATTGTTTGAAATGTCTTTGATGGTAATTTTGCTTTGGAGGTACGAAATTATCTGAAATGTACTTTTCAGGGATAAAAATAATTGAAAATGTGATATGGAGGCTTAAACTGTATGAAAACGATCTTTGGAGTAATGAAATCTTAACTAAAAGTGTTTGGGAGGTGCAAAATATTCATCGGAGATATCGAATGTTGTAAGAGTCTTGGTAAGATTTAATATTCAAAAATTTCTTAGGAGCTGATTTTTGATCAAAAGGACCTTTAGATTTACGGGTTCTTCAAATGATAGTTTGGAGGAATTGTTTACAGTGGGCATAAAAAATAATATATTCTTTGTATTTCCATAATTCACTTTCTGCGAACGAAATACAGAAATAATTATATTATTATATATAATAATTATATATAATTATACAGAAATAATTATATGGTCATCCTTTCATGGTTATAAACAATATTTGGCGAAAATACATTTTAGTGGGGAACGAAAAAGAAATTCTATGCTTTGCAATAAATACGGAAGAATTGTTGCCTTCAGTATCCGGTTCCCTGTTTCAAATATTAATCGTATGACAATTCTTTATGGGGACCTTGGCAAAGCAAAAAGAAAAATATATGCTATTGAAATTAAGTTCTATGAAAGTGTAGTAGAAATGTTAATCTGCTACTCTGCCAAGAAAAAATTTCACTGTTGATATCAATATTGAGATTTTTTAGTAGTATAACTGAGTAATGAGTTCACAATTTGGCATTCGTTAAGTAATGGAGAAAAGTTGCTTTTTTGTCAGAATGTGTCTAGCTTCATTCCGGAGTGTATATATTAGAAATGAATTTACATCGGAAATTGTAAAGAAAAAGCAACTCTTTGAAATACATATTTTCTTTTCTGCAAAAGAATTTCAAAAATAAGAAGTTTGTTTGCAGATATTGAATGTTAACTTGAGGTAATGGATGTTAGAATACATTTAGGAGGCATTGGAGGTTTTAAAATGTTTTAGTGAGATAATTGAATTTCAATTGATATATTGGAGGTGAATAGGAAATAACAGTGTTTAAATTGTTGTTTGGTTTTAATTGTGGCTTGGAGGTACGAAATGTATTGAAAAATACTTTGGAGGGATAAAAAATAATTCAAAATGTGACATGGAGGCTTTAACTGTCTGAAAATGATCTTCGGAGAGATGAAATCATACTTAAGGTGTTTCGGAGGTTCAAAATGTTTATTGGGAGTCCCTAATGTTGAAAAGGAGATTTGGATTGATTTATATTCAAAAAGTTCTTAGGAACTATTTGTTGATCAAAAGGACTTATGTAGGTATTGGAGTTGCAGAAGACAATTTGGAGGAATTGTTTACAGTGGGCATAATAAATAAATATACTCTTTGTATTTCCATAATTTACTTTCTGCGAACGAAATGCAGAAAAAATAAGTTTCTGTCCGAACTGAGCATCCTTTCATGGCCAGAAACAATATTTGGGGGAAAATGTATTTTAGAGGGGATAGAAAAAAAATGCCATTTGTTGCAATAAATACATCGCATTATCTCACTGGATGCATTACTGGATGTTAGAATACACTTAGGAGGCATTGAAGGTTTTAAAAAGTTCTAGTGAGATAATTGATGTTCAATTGATTTTATTGGAGGTAATGGAATAAAATTGGAAATAAAATTGTTGAAAATGTCTTTTGGTGGTAATTTTGCTTTGGAGGTACGAAATTATCTGAAATGTACTTTACAGGAGTAAAAATAATTGAAAATGTGATATGGAGGCTTAAACTGTATGAAAACGATCTTTGGAGTAATGAAATCTTACTAAAAGTGTTTGGGAGGTGCAAAATATTCATCGGAGGTATCGAATGCTGTAAGAGTCTTGGAATAATTTAAAATTTCTTAGGAGCTGATTGTTGATCAAAAGGACCTTTGGATTTATTTTTTCTTCAAATCATAGTTTGGAGGAATTGTTTACAGTGGACATAATAAAATATATATATATACTCTTTGCATTTCCATAATTCATATTCTGGGAACGAAATGCAGAAATAATAATTATATTGGAACTTTTCATCCTTTCATGGTTACAAAATATAGTACATTTACAAATAGTAAGTGCATTTGCGGAAAAATATATTTTAGCGGGAAAAGCGCAAAAAAAAAAAAAAAAAAAAAAAAAATGCCATGCGTTGCAATAAATACGGAAGAATTGTTCCCTTCAGTAAACGGTTAATGTTATCAAATAGGAATCGGATGACAATTCTTTATGGTGATCTTGGTAAAGCAAAAAGAAAAAAAAACTATTGACATTAAGTTCTGTGCAAGTACAGTAGAAATGATAACTTGCTACTTTGTCAAGCAAGTATTTCATTGTTGTAATTATAATTTCAGAAGAAATTTTTTTAGTCTGCATAACTAAGGAATTGGTTCCAATGTGGCATTCTTTAAGTAATGGAGAATAGTTGCTTTGTTCTGAGAATGTGTCTTGCTTTATTCCGGAGTAGATATATTAAAAAAGAATTTACTTTGGATATAGTAAAAAAAAAAAATATTTCATTGTTAATACATTTTTTTTTCTGCAAAAGAATTACAGAAATTTAAAGTATGTTTGGAGACTTTGAATGTAAAATGGTAGTTTAGAGGTACTCGATGTTAGAATATACTTAGGAGGCATTGGAGGTTTTAAAAAGTTCCAGTGAGATAACTGACGTTCAATTGAAGTGTTGGAGGTGAATTAAAAATATCAGAGTTAAAATTGTGCTTTGGTTATATCTGTAGTTTGAAGGATCGAAATGATTTGAAATATATCTTGGAGGGATAAAAATAATACGAAATGTGACATGGAGGCCTAAACTGTCTCGAAAGGAACTTTGGAGAGACGAAATCATTCGAAAGGTGTTTCGGAGGTTCAAAACGCTCATTGAAGGTTTCGAATGTGGAAAAGGAGATTTGGATTGATTTATATTCAAAAAGGTTTTAGGAATTGTTTGTTGAATAAAAGGACCTTTGGAGGTATTGGTTCTTTAAATGATAGTTTGGAAGAATTGTTTACAGTGGGCTTAATAAGAAAATAATATATTCTTTGTATTTCCATATTTCACTTTCTGCGAAAGAAATGCAGAAATAATAATTATATTCGAACTTGTCATCCTTTCATGGTCAGAAATAACATATGGGGGAAAATATATTTTGACGGGGAAAGAAAAAAAATGGTCGCTTGTTGCAATGAAAATTGTTGCCTTTTTATACGCTTTTCGGTTTCTAATAGGAGTCGTATCACAATTCTTAATGGTGACCTTTGCAAAGCAAATAGAAAAAAAAAAGTATTGAAATTAAGTTTTCTGAACGTGCAGTGGAAATTATAATCTGCTACTCTGTCAAACAAAAATTTCATCGTTGTAATCAAGTTTAAGATGAAATTCATTTAGTAGGCATAACCGAGTAATTAGCTCACAATTTGGCATTCTTTAAGTAATGGAGAACAATTGTTTTGTTCTCAGAATGTGTCTTGCGTTTTTCCGGAGTGGATACATTGCAAAAGAATTTACAATGGAAATAGTAAAAAAACCCAACACTTTGTTCATACTTATTTTCTTTTCTTCAAAAGAACTGCAGAAATAAAACGTTTGTATGGAGACATTGAATGTTAAATGGTATTTTAGAGGTACTGGTTGTTAGAATACATTTAGGAGGCATTCGAGGTTTTAAAAAGTTCTAGTGAGATAATTGATGTTCAATTGATATTATTGGAGGAAATGGATATAAATTGGAAATAAAATTGTTTAAAATGTCCTTTGGTGTTACGTTTGGTTTGAAGGCACGAAATTTTCTGAAATGTTCTTTTCAGGGATAAAAAAAATTGAAAATGTTATATGGAGGAAAAAAATGTATGAAAACGATCTTTGGAGTAATGAAATCGCACTAAAAGTGTTTGGAAGGTGCAAAATGTTTGTCGAAGGTATCAAATGTTGTAAAAGAGTCTTGGAATGATTTAATATTCAAAAATTTTTCAGGAGCTAATTATTGATTAAAAGGACCTTTGGATTTATTGGTTCTTCAAATGATTGTTTGGAGGAATTGTTTCCAGTGGCCATAATAAAAATATATATACTCTTTGTATTTCCATAATTCACTTTCTGGGAAGGAAATGCAGAAATAATTATATTCGAAATTGTCATCCTTTCGTGGTCAGAAACAATATTTGGGGGAATATATTTTAGCGGTGAAAGGAAAAAAAATGCCAAGCGTTGCAATAAATACGGAAGAATTGTTGCCTTCAGTGTGCTGTTCCCTGTTTCAAATAGGAATCGTATGACAATTATTTATGGTGACCTTGGCAAAGCAAAAAGAAAAAAAAATTATGAAATTAAGTTTTCTGAAAGTGATGTAGAAATGATCTACTTTGTCAGGCAAGTATTTTATAGTCGAAATTAATATTCAGATGAAATGTTTTAGTGGTATAACTGAGTAATCAGTTCACAATTTGGCATTCTTTAAGTAATGGAGAATAGTTGCTTTATTCTCAGAAAGAGTCTTGGTTTATTCCAGAGTGGATATACTCGAAAAGAATTTACATCAGAAATTGTCAAGAAAAACCAACTCTTTGTTAATACATAATTTCTTTTCTGCAAAATAATTGCTGAAATAAGAAGTTTGTTTGGAAATATTGAATGTTAACTGGTAGTTTAGAGGTACCGGATGTTATAATACATTTAGGAGGCATTCGAGGTTTTAAAAAGTTCTAGTGAAATAATTGATGTTTAATTGATATATTGGAGGTAATGGAATTAAATTGGAAATAAAATTGCTTAAAATTTCATTTGTTGGTAGTTTTGCTTTGGAGGTACTAAATTATCTGAAATGTACTTTTCAGGGATAAAAATAATGGAAAATGTGATATGGAGACATAAACTGTATGAAAACGATCTTTGGAGTAATGAAATATTACTAAAAGTGTTTGGGAGGTGCAAAATATTCATCGCAGGTATTGAATGTTGTAAAAGAGCCTTTTAAAGATTAAATATTCAAAAACTTCTTACGAGCTAATTGTTGATCAAAAGGACCTTTGGGTGTATAGGTTCTTCAAAAGATGGTTTGGAGGAGTTGTTTACAGTGGGCATAATAAATGCACTCTTTTCATTTCCACAATTTACTTTCTGCGAACGAAATGCAGGAAAAATAATTTTCTGTCCGAACTTGGCATACTTTCATTGTCAGAAACAATATTTGAGGGAAACTATATTTTACCCGGGAGAGAAAAAAAATTTCCATGTTGCAATAAATACGGAAGCAATTATTGCCTTCACTATGCGGTTTTCTTTTTGTAATAGGAATCGTATGATAATTCTTTATATTGACGTTGGCAAAGCAAAAAAAAAAAAAAAAAAATACTATTGGAATTAAAATGTCTCAAAGTGCAGTAGAAATGTTAATCTGCTACTCTGCCAAGCAAAAATTTCGTTGTTGAAATCAAGATTCATATGAAATTTTTTTAGCGGGTATAACTAAGTAATTAGCTCATAATTTTACATTCTTTAAGTAATGGAGAATAGTTGCTTTGTTCTCAGAATATCTTGCTTTATTCCGGAGTGGAAATATTGGAAAAGAATTTTCATTGGAAATGGTAAAAAAACAAAATCAATAAAAACCCCAACTCATTGTTAATACATATTTTCTTTTCTGCAAAAGAATTGCAGAAATAAAACTCTTGTTTCTAGATATTGAATGCCAACTGGTACTTTAGAGGTACTGGGTGTTAGAATACAGTTGGGAGGCATTGGAGGTTTTGAAAAGTTAAAGCGAGATAATTGATGTCCTATTGATGTATTGTGGTTGTATTTGTGGTTTGAAGGAACAAAATGATTTGAAATATACTTTGGAGGGATAAAAATAATTCAAAATGTGACCTGGAGGCTTAAACTCTCTGAAAATTATCTTTGGAGAGATGAAATCATACTAAAGATATTTCGGAGGTTCAGAATGTTTATTGTGGGACTCGAATGTTGAAAAGGAGCTTTGGATTCATTTATATTTAAAAAGTTCTAAAACTATTGGTTCTTCAAAAGACAGTTTGCAGTAATTGTTTACATTGGGCATAATAAATAAATATAATCTTTGTTGTTCCATAATTTACTTTCTGTAAACGACATGCAGAAAAAATAATTTTCTGTCTGAACTTAGCATTCTTTCATGGTCAGAAACAATATTTGTGGAAAAATGTATTTTTGCGGGGACAGCAAAAAAAAATTAGCATTTGTTGCAATAAATACGGAAGAATTGTTGCCTTTTTATGCGGTTTTCAGTTTCTAATAGGAATAGTACGACAATTCCTAATGGTGAACTTTGCAAAGCAAATAGAAAAAAAAATACTATTGAAATTAAGTTCTCTGAAAGTGCAGTAGAAATGATAATCTGCTAATCTGTCAGGCAAAAATTTCATTGTTGAAATCAAGATTCAGATGAAATTTTTTTAGTGGGCATAACTGAGTAATTAGTTCATAATATGGCATTCTTTAAGTAATGGAGAATAGTTGCTTAGTTCTCAGAATGTGTCTTGCTTGTATTCGGAGTGGATATATTGGAAAAAAAAAATTTTACATTGGAAATTATAATAATAAAAATATCAATGTTTTTTTTTTTAATATTTTGAAACGATGATGTTGTAAGGGTAAAAGCTTCTTTTTTCAGTATGGATATTATTAAAGTGTATAGTACCTAAGCACTGTAAAGGAAAAATTAAATTCTCATTTAGTCTTCCCTCGAGTTTCGTAAGGGCGGCAACAAGGACCATTAGCTGCTCTGAAGTGGCTTTTTCATTATGACGAACACTAATGCACCTAACTTATTTAACTGGCAAAATAAAAATTATTGTAATTTTTTTCTTTTTTCTCATTAAGTGAAGAAAAATGGCTTCTTTGCCGTCAGAATGCGATTTTCTCTATAATTCGAGAGGATATCCTCGAAAAAAGTTGACAATGGATAGATACAAAAAGAAAGCATTCTTTAAGATAGAAATTTGCTTCCATGGCTGCTCACAATTTCATTGCAGAAATCGCTTTTCGGTATATTTAAGGGACATTAAATATATTACCCTTTTTGTCCGAGCTTTTATCCTTAAGAGATCAAGAATCGTTGAAGTCAGTTTGCGAGCTTTCTTTGCTTCCGGAAGGATATCCTGGAACCTATCTTTATAGTTGACATAGTAAAAAAAAATTCTCTGATAGATATTTTTCTTTTTCATTTCTAAATAATGGAAGTAGAAAAAAAATGTTATGCTAACATGGAATTATTTAAATGTCGAAACCAATTAAAGGATGAAAGTTTTTTACCGGGCGCATCAGAATAATTAGTGCCCATTTTGGCTTGTTTTTTTCTCTAATTATTGAAGAATGGGTGGTTTGCCGTCAGTGTCCTGTTTTCTTTGATTCCGCGAAGATATTTGTTGAAAATACGTTACAGTAAACATAGAAAAAAAATTCACTGTTTCTTTCCATGTTTTCTTTTCTGCGAACGGGCAGCAATGAAATTTTTTCTACTTAAATTGGCCCCTTCATTGATGAAATCAATATTTGGAGGAAATTAATATAGCGCGCATAAGAAAAACAATATTATATTTTATTCCCATAATGTTGTCCATAGATAAGGAAGAATGGTTGCATTCAGTGTACCATTCCTTGATTGGCTGGCCACATTAGATAAATGATAGTTAATCCAAGCCCTATATAGGCACACCACAAAGCAGCTGCTGTTTTCTTATTTAATGAGTTCTTTCTTATGTAAAAATAAATATCCAATTGCTATGCCTATTATGCAAGAACCCATTCTACAATAGGTTTTTATATAAACATTTTTATAATACTCGTTCACCACTTCTAAAGGCAAAATGTTATTCATCTAGGGAACTGCAGGATAATGATTAACAGCAGTTGTAATAATAGTAGTAAACAGGAAGGCACCCATAGATATAAAACCATATTTAACACTCCTATACAAAGGTATTAATATCAAAGGTGTGACCAAGTACATTTTCATATCAATTGCTAAATACCAGGTATGACTTAAGCACATATTCTCTGTTTTGATGAAATTGTGAAAATATAGATCATTAATCAGCCATTTTGTCTACACCAAGAATCATACATTTCAATAGAGTGCAACCAATTTGGCCCAGAGCTCACATTCTGAAGATGGTAGGCACAAAACATAATCACTGCCATAAATAGAGGTGTTAATCTGAAATATCTATGGAAATAAAAGTACAGAAGAGGTAATTTTCCATTTGTTTTTTCCAATCCTTTCAAGGTAACAAAAGCAACTAAAACACCACTTATCAAATAGAAGGTATCCACTGCAAATGTTCCATTTACGAAGATCTGGGATAGGAAATCTTTAGGTGTTTCTTCCGTAAACCCAGGATTCACATAGAAAAGGTTTGTTGTAGCAAAGGAAGATGTGTGTTGGAAGATAATGAGGGCCATACTAAGGAATTTAAGTCCATGAATAGCTCTGATACCATCTCCTTTACCCACTGTGAAAATTTTTCCCATGTTGGTTTTAAAGGAAAAAGTCAGAAGGCATCGCAATCCTAGGGATGGACCTTTTGGTTTCTGATCTTCATTTTCACATAATTCAGCCATTGAAATACTTTTGTTTTCATTGGAAAGAATTTTTATAGTTTATGGACTATTTCTGTTTTCAAGTATATAATCGAAAATAGTGGCAATGATGGCAGTCACAAAAAATACCGAAAAGATACAGAAAGTTGTAATGGCTCCAGCATCTTTAAACATTCCTGTTTGATCAGTATGGCATACTGCTACATGGCCATCAACATCTAGAAAATTTTGACGCTCACTAGCATTTGTAGCATATTGTACATCTTGTGTAGAACAAGAATATGGAATGCATACTCCAATTGTGGCTGGATGTCCACTCTTGGTCAATACCAGCCTTGAAGTTTGAGGTATTTCCCACAATAATTATCCTTGAGAATTGGGACGAGAGAATACGCGAAAACACAGTTGATTTGTTTACGTCGACCACTCAAGCTACAAGTTTCGGTTCGTGTTTTGACTAAGAACTACGCTAATCCACTTAGCACATTTTCACACACACACACAAAAACGTAATCCGTCGCTGATCGCTCTTTCACTTCCGGCTCGACGGACCATGTGAACATACACGCACTAAATTTATGTCGATTGCTATCACATTATTAAAAAATCACCACACAAGAATAATTTTGGACTCCTTTTCCTTTTATTCTGGCCATCATTGCTTAGCAGCACGCTGTCTTGCTCGCTCACGATACACTGAAGTGTTTTTCCCTTTGCCGCAAGTGGGCAGCACAATTGACAGGTCAGAACAAACTTTTTTTTTCTAAAAATGCAGTTATTTGGTTAGTATCAATTTTTGCTTTTACATTTTTCTGCTTTGAATATTATTTATATGAAATTCAACTAGAAATATTTTTTCCTTTGTGCCACGGCTCACTGATGCAAAAGAAGTATTAAATGTTACACAAAAATAAGCATTTTCAAGTAAATTTCATCGTTTTTTGCAGTACGTGTTTGCTTTACGCAGATTAATAATTTACTCCGTGGTTATGTCTGCTCGTCTAAAAAAATCATCTCGTTTCAGTTTCTTCTTTTGCATTCGTTGAAAAAATAATTTTTCCAATAAAGTATTGAAGTAAATTAAACTTAGAATGGTCCCGTGTAATTTCTTATTGTAAAAAAATCAACGCATCGAATATCATTGTGCTAATTAAATAAGATTCCTGTTTCTCAAATTGTTCCGAAAACTAATTCTAAAAAAAACCCATCTTTTTCGCTTAAAGTCATTGTTAAAAGTGTTCAAGTTCTACAATTTATAAAAGTTGCTTATGTGGATTATATACTCTAAAAAGTAAAAAAAAAAAAAAAAAATTAAAATATTGCGTTTTTCCGCTTTTTATATAATTTCTTGTTAACCTATATGATCTGAACAGTTTGCAGTTAATAATTGTTATCTTTTAGTGAAATATTTAAAAAAATGATTAAGAAGCCAAAAGATCTCAAACTTCATTCGTGAAAATATAATTTAATTTAACGGATTTTTTTCCCTGCTGCATGGCAAATGACTTATGCTTCTCCGATTATTACTTCTTCGCCGATGTCCTTTTCCGAAAATGCTATCTACCATTCGCAGTATTTAGATCCACAAGGTATCAATATTAAGAAATTTCAAATTCAATAATCGTATGAAAATAATGATTGAATATTTTCTTTAAAATCATGTTAAAAATAATAATTTATGGATTTAATTTTTGATTGTATTCACTTAATTTTTTAGGGGGGGGGATAACGATCTTGAATGTTTTCTGTCTCAATTCAACCCTTTCAGTTTGAATTGCTGAATAATCCTCTAAATTTTCTGCAAAATTTTCAAAATTCTATAAACGGTCATTTGAAAAAGATGGGATAATATTCATTTAACGAATAGGATAATTTCTGATATTTATCGTTTTAAAAGAAAATATGTTAATTATATAGAAATATTCGAATAATAGTCGCAAAAAACCTAAAAATTCACGAAAGGGGTTGGATCTGTATTAATCTAGGACAGACAAACATGAGTAAAAATAATAAATTTTCTGCTTATGCGGTTCCGAAATATTTTTATTTTTCATCTGGCTAATGGTATTGACTCGTTTGCCGAAAGGAAAAGAGATAAAAATGAAGAACTTTAGTAAGGAATTCGCCACATCGTTTTTTGAAAAAATAAGCGACTTTAGAAAAAAAAATATTCGGAATTTATTTTTAATTCAAACTGATCCGATTTCATCACTTATCTTGGTCAAATAATACATGTAGAGTAATCTAAATTCAGTGAAAAAAAAATCTAAATTTAATTTTAAAATCTGCTAGGGAGGTACGTACAAGGCTTCAGTCTGGTAAAATTGATAAATAAGACAAATGAAAAAGTAAAAACGTTAATTTGGCAGTTAAAGATTTAAGAAACTAAAAGGCAGAATTCAGATTTTAAACGCCCAAAATTTGTAATGGATACATTAAATATGGAAAAGACGCAATAGAAGTATGAGTTGCATAGGGATGCTGAATGCTAAAACGTGCTTTGGTGATAAAGGTTGAAAAAATGACTTATTGAAAATATTGGTTGTACAAAAGATATCTTGCAGATATTGGGTGTACAAAATGTAATGTACAAAATATATATTGGATGTACAAAAAAAAAAAAAAAAATGGACATATTCTTGTCTTAATTTGGCCCCCTTTCATGCTTAAATATTTGGGCGAAAATGTATTTTAGATGGGATAGCAAAAAGAAAAAAAATGGCAGCTTGTTTCAATAAATGCAGGAGAATTGTTGCTCTCAGTATGCGATTTCCTGTTTATAATAAGAGTCGTATGACAATTCTTTATGGTGACCTTGGCAAAGCAAAAAGTAAAAAAAAAAAAAAAAAAAAAAAATACTATTGAAATTAAGTTCTCTGAACGTGCAGTGGAATTGATAATCTGCTACTCTGTCAAGCAAAAATTTCATTGTTGAAATCAAGATTCATATGAAATTCTTTTAACGGGCATGACTGAGTAAATAGTTCAGAATTTGGCATTATTTAATTAATGGATAACAGTTGCTCTATTCTCAGAATGTGTCTTGCTTTTTTTCCGGAGTGGCTATATTGGAAATATCAGAGTGTAAACCAACAGATTGCTCATACTTATTTTCTTTTCTGGAAAAGAATGGCAGAAATAAAACTTTTGCTTGGAGATATTGAACGTTAAATGGTATTTTAGAGGTACTGGTTGTTAGAATATACTTAGGAGGCATTGGAGGTTTTAAACAGTTCTAGTGAAATAATTGATGTTCAATTGATATGTTTGGAATGTATATAAATTGGAAATAAAATTGTTAAAAATGTCCTTTCGTGGTAATTTTGCTTTGGAGGTACGAAATTATCTGAAATGTACTTTTCAGGGATAAAAATAATTGAAAATGTGATATGGAGGCTTAAACTGTATGAAAACGATCTTTGGAGTAATGAAATCTTGCAAAAAGTGTTTGGGAGATGCAAAATATTCATCGGAGGTATCGAATGTTGTAAAAGAGTCTTGGAATGATTAATATTCAAAAATTTCTTAGGAGCTGATGGTTGATCAAAAGGAAATTTGGAGGTATTGGTTCTTCAAATGATAGTTTGGAGGAATTGTTTACAGTTTGCATAAAAAAAAATATATTCTTTGTATTTCCATAATTGACTTTCTGCGAACGAAATGCATAAATAATTAATTATATTCGAAATTGTCATCCTTTCATGGTCAGAAACAATATTTGGGGAAAAATATATTTTAGCCGGGAAAGCAGAAAAAAAAATGCCATGCGTTGCAATAAATACGGAAGAATTGTTGCCTTCAGTATGCGGTTCCCTCTTTCAAATATGAATCGTATGACAATTCTTTATGGTGACCTTAGCAAAGCAAGGAAAAAAAACTATTGAAATTAAGTTTTCTGAAAGTGCATTAGAAATTATGATCTACTTTGTCAGGCAAGAATTTCATTGCCTAAATCAATATTCATATAAATTTTTTTTAGTGGTATGACTGAGTAATCAGTTCACAATTTGCATTCTTTAAGTAATGGAGAACAGTTGCTTTGTTCTCAGAATGTGTCTTGCTTTATTCCGGAGTTTATATATTGGAAAAGAATTTACATCGCAAATAGTGAAGAAACACCAACTCTTTGTTAAAACATATTTTTGCTACAAAAGAATTGCAGAAATAAGAAGTTTGTTTGGAGATATTCAATGGTAACTAGTACTTTAGAGGTACTTACTGGATGTTAGAATACACTTAGGTTGCATTGGAGGTTTTAAAAAGTTCTAGAGAGATAATTCATGTTCTATTGATATATTGGAGGTGAATTGGAAATATCGGTGTTGAAATTGTGCTTTGAATGTATTTGTGGTTTGGAGGTACAAAATGATTTGAAATATATCTTGGAGGGATAAAAATAATTCAAAATGAGACATAGAGGCTTAAACTGTCTGAAAAGGATATTTGGAGAGAAGAAATCATACAAAAGGTGTTTCGGAGGTTCAAAATGCTCATCGAGGGTTTCAAATTTTGAAAAGGAGATTTGCATTTACTTATATTCAAAAAGTTCTTAGGAACTATTTGTTGATGAAAAGGACCTTTTGGAGGTATTGTTATTCAATAGATAGATTGGAGGAATTGTTTAAAGTGGGTGTAATAAAAAAAATATATACACTTTGTATTTCCATAATTCACTTTCTGCGAACGAAATGCAGAAATAATTATATTCGAAGTGGTCATCCTTTCATGGTCAGAAACAATATTTGGGGGAAAATATATTTTGGCGGGGGAAAAAAAATGGTCGCTTGTTGGAATAAATACTGAAAATTGTTGCCTTTTTATACGGTTTTCGGTTTCTACTAGGAATCGTATGACAATTCTTAATGGTGATCTTGGCAAAGCAAATAGAAAAAAAAATACTATTGAAATTAAGTTCTCTGAACTTGCATTAGAAACGATAATCTGCTACTCTGTCAAGCAAATATTTCATTGTTGTAATCAAGATTCAGATGAAATTTTTTGAGTGTGCATAACTTAGTAATTAGTTCACAATTTGGCATTCTTTAAGTAATGGAGTACAGTTGCTTTATTCTCAGAATGAGTCTTGCTGTTTTCCGGAGTGGATATATTGGAAAAGAATTTACATTTGAAATTGTGTAAAAAAAAATAAATAAATAAATAAAAAAAAACCAACTTTTTGTTCATACTTATTTTCTTTTCTGCAAAGGAATTGCAAAAATAAAACTTTTGGAGATATTGAATGTTAAATGGTATTTTAGAGGTACTGGTTGTTAGAATATACTTAGGAGGCATTGGAGGTTTTTTAAAGTTCTAGTGAGATAATTGATGTTCATTTATTATTGTGGATAATGGATATAAATTGGAAATAAAATTGTTTAAAATGTTCGTTGGTGGTAATTTTGCTTCGGAGGTACGAAATTATCTGAAATGTACTTTTCGTGGATAAAAATAATTGAAAAGTGATGTGGATGTATAAACTGTATGAAAACGATCTTTGGGGTAATAAAATCTTACTAAAAGTGTTTGGGAGGTGCAAAATATTCATCGGAGGTATCGAATGTTGTAAAGAGCCTTGGAATGATTTAATATTCAAAAAGTTCTTGGGAGCTAATTGTTGATCAAGTGGATATTTGGGGAATTTGAATCTTCAAAAGATAGTTTGGTGCAATTGTTTTTAGTGGGCATAATAAATAAATATAATCTTTGTAGTTCCATAATTTACTTTCTGCGAAAAAAATGCAGAAAAAATATTTTTCTGACCTAACTTGGCATCCTTTCATGGTCAGAAACAATATTTGGGGAAATATAATTGTTGTCTTCAGTATGCGGTTTCCTGTTTCTAATTGGAATCCTATGATAATTTTTTTATGTTGACCTTAGCAGAAAAAAAAATCAACTATTGAAATTAAGTTCTCTGAAAGGGCATAGGAAATGATAATCTGCTACCGTGTCAAGCAAGTATTTCATTGTTGAAATGAGGATTCAGATGAAATCTTATTAGCGGGCATAACTGAGAAATTTGTTCACAATATGGCTTTCTTTTAGTAATAGAAAATAGTTGCTTTGTTGTCAGAATGTGTCTTGCTTTTTTCCGGAGTGGATATATTGGAAAAGAATTTACATTGGAAATACTGAAAACACCAACTCATTGTTAATACATATTTTTTTTTCTGCAAAAGAATTGCCGAAATAAAACTTTTGTTTGGAGATATTGAATGTTAATTGGTACTTCAGAGGTACTGGATGTTAGAGTACAGTTAGGAGGCATTGGATGTTTTGAAAAGTTCCAGCGAGATAATTGATGTTCTATTGATATATTAAAGGTGAATTGGAAATATCAGTGTTTAAATTGTGCTTTGGTTGTATTTGTGGTTTGGAGGATCGAAATGATTTGAAATATAATTTGGAGGGATAAAAATAATTGAAAATGCGACATGGAGGCTTAAACTGTCTTTGGAGAGATGAAATCATACTAAAGGTATTTCGGAGGTTCAGAATGTTTATTGTGGGTCTCGAATGTTGAAAAGGAGCCTTGGATTCATTTATATTTAAAAAGTTCTAAAAGTATTGGTTCTTAAAAAAATAGTTTGCAAGAATTGTTTACAATGGGCATAATAAATAAATATAATCTTTGTTGTTCCATAATTTACTTTTTGTAAACGAAATACAGAAAAAATAATTTTCTGTCTAAACTTGGCATCCTTTCATGGTCAGAAACAATATTTGTGGGAAAATGTATTTTTTCGGGGACAGCAAAAAAAAAAAAAAAAAAAAAAAAAAAAAAAAAAAAAAAAATTAGCATTTGTTGCAATAAATACGGAAGAATTGTTGCCCTTTTATGCGGTTTTCGGTTTCTAATAGGAATCGTATGACAGTTCTTAATGGTGTACTTTGCAAAGAAAATAAAAAAAAAATACTATTGAAATTAAGTTCTCTGAAAGTGCAGAAGAAATGATAATCTGCTAATCTGTCAGGCAAAAATTTCATTGTTGACATCAAGATTCAGATGAAATTTTTTTTAGTGGCCATAACTGAGTAATTAGTTCATAATCTGACATTATTTAAGTAATGGAGAACAGTTGCTTTGTTCTCAGAATATGTCTTGCTTTAATCCGGAATATTTTTATTGGGAAAAAAATTACATTGGAAATTATAATAATCAAAAAACCAAAATGTTTTTTTTTCATATTTTGAATCGATGATTGTGTAAGGGTAAATGCTTCTTTTTGCAGTATGGATATTATTAAAGTGTATAGCACTTAAGCATTGTAAAGGAAAAATTAAATTCTGATTTAGTCTTCCCTCGAGTTTTCGTTACGGCGGCAGCAAGGACTATTAGCTGCTCTGAAGTGGCTTTGTTTCATTATGACGAACAGTATTTCAACTAACTTATTTAACAGGCAAAATAAAAATCAGTGTACATTTTCTGTTTTTTCTCCTTAAGTAAGGAAAAATGTCTGCTTTATCATCAAAATGCGATTTTCTCTATAATTCGAGAGAATATCTTCGAAAAAAGTTGACAATGGATAGATACAAAAAGAAAGCATTTTCTATATGCTAAAAATTTGCTTCCATGGCTGCGCACAATTTCATTGCAGAAATCACTTTTCGGTATATTTAAGGGACATTAAATACATTAGCCTTTTTGTCCTAGCTTTTATACTTAAGACATCAAGAATGGTTGACGTCAGTTAGCGATCTTTCTTTACTTCCGGAAGGATATCCTAGAACCTATCTTTATAGTTGACATAGAAAAAAAATTCACTGATAGATATTTCTTTTTCATTTCTAAATAAGGGCAGTAGAAAAAAATATGGTATACTAACATGAAATTATTTAATTGGTGAAACCAATTAAAGGATGAAAAGTTTTTACCAGGCGTATCAGAATAATTAGTGCACATTTTGACTTGTATTTTTTCTCTAATTATTGAAGAATGGGTGGTTTGCCGTCAGTGTCCTGTTTTCTTTGATTCCGCGAAGATATCTGTTGAAAATACGTTACAGTGAATATAGAAAAAAAATTCACTGTTTCTTTCCATATTTTCTTTCCTGCGAACGGGCAGCAATGAAATTGTTTCCCCTTAAATTTGCCCCTTCATTGTTGAAATCAATATTTGGAGGAAATTAATATAGCGCGCATAAGAAAAACAATATTGTATTTTATCCCCATTCTGTTGTCCATAGATAAAGAAGAATGGTTGCATTCAGTGAACCATATTCGGTGATTTTCCAAAAAGATAACCTGGGACGAATTTTTGCAGGGAACATCGGTAAAGTAGATCATGGTTTTTCTTTCCATTCTTTCTTATCTTTGAAATATCAACAAAAAGAATGATTTGCTTTGGTGATATGACAACATTCTATTGCTGAAATCTATTTTCGATATAAATTATTAAAACTAGCACAAAAAATATGTATTTATAATTTGCCCCTTTTCTCCAAACTCTTCAGTCCTGATATTCGAAAAACTGAATTAAAACTATTGATCTCAAGTTCTTTTACCTTTTGTTAGATCTCAAAAGTTCGTGGACAAAAGATTTATTGATCAAACAATTTTACGTCCCATAATTTTAAGGTACATATGTGCACCTAAGGTCTTAAGTAAAATCATCCTAGACAAATAAAAATTCTTTAATTTTCCTGGATATTGAATAGCTACATTTTTTTTCTATTTTGAATATTTTCCTGGATATTGAATTTTCTATTTTTTTTTCTTTATTGAATGAAAAAGCACAAAATTTATTTAATTCATAAATTGTTAACTTTATTTTGAATGAAATTTCAAAAAACATTAGTTTTAAAATAAACTTAAGGTGATATTGCATTTTGAGCGCTTGACTCTTCTGTTAGATTTAAATTCTGGATACCTGTATTTTGATGCATATTATTTCCTATATATTGCGTTAGATTGTTGATTTGTCAAGTCTTATTTATTTTAATGGGGTAGAGTCAACTTGGTTTTCTTTTTGGGGATTGCCTGATGGTGATGATGAAATTTCCAATGGTCTTTTAGTTGCATTTCCATCATTTGAAACCATTCTTCTATTTTTTTTCATCCAAAGATCATTTTTTACTTATTCTCGGTCTGCTCTTCGCCTCGACTGCATTCGGAATTATAATTAGGACTTATTTTTCGGCTTTATTCCTGACAGTTCAGCTTATCCCTATTTCACTGATTCATATTATACCCGGCAATCGCCAACTATTAAATCTACAAAATGGCTCAATACCCTTATTGGCCACTTTTTTTGTCCTTACTGCACTCTTGTAATATGTCAAATAACAATCTCATAAATCGATGCTTCCCGTATGCATGCTGTATGCTTTTACAACAGCAGGTTCTTTTGACCATCTTCAAGTTACAGTTGCTATTATACATGTGGGTAATGGAGTCATGGATTTACTATCTTTTCACTTGCCAAAGCACTTTGTAATAACGTTTGTCACCCATTCATCCTATTCTAACCTTTCATGCATTTGTCAGGTTTCATTTTTTATGCATGAGGAATCCTATTTCTTTCACTAAAATCACTTTGTTCTAAAAGTTCAATAATCTGCTTGAGTTTAAGCCACTAGACTTAAAACATTATTGTCGATAAAATTTCGCACACTGTATATATAATGATGGATTGAAATATCAATTACAGTCTACAAAAGAGTTATGAAATTAATTTTCTTACTAATGTTAAAAAGATAATTTTATTAAGTTTAAATTTTATTACATTAGTGAACATAAGAATAATTCATTACAAGAAAGATATAAATATATTCAAGGACAAGCAGTGACAGTTTGAAAACAACCGCTGAAAAGATAAACGTCAAGATGAACGCAAGCAGTCAGGAAATAGAGAGTAAACGCCTGAGGCACATGTATGCGAACCATAGTTAAATTCATATTTTCAACGATTCCATAATAAATTTATATACTTTGGTAATGACTTTAATGAAGCATTGAGGATTTTATACGAGATTTTATTTTAATAATAATTGGTTAAAACGTATTTATATTTGCTGTTTTTCTGGTCGGCGTTATTTCAATTATGTCGCTGATTAATAGCGATAGATAGGGAAAAATACCGAATTATAGTATCGTATATTGATGAAAAATGCTAAATAAACTCGTAAATGTTTTAATGCCCGTATTTTTTCGTTATAATTTTACATTAGACCATAAGAAAAATTAAAAAAAAAATTGCAGGTACACATGTACCTCAGGCTTGTAGATGTTTTAAGGAATGAAGTTTGCCTTTCCGTCAGTGTACCATTTGCTTCGTCTCCTTGACGGTATTTTGGGACAACTTTTTGCAGTGGAAAGAAAAACAAATGGAATGACTTTCTTTCCAATTTTTCTTCTGCAAATGGCAACAGAAAGGACAGTTTTCCACGCACCATTTGATAGCTGAAACCAGTTTTTGAACTAAATTATTTTAGTGGGCATTGCGAAAAATAAATTGCACTTCATGCGCCCTGTCTTCTCCATCAATAAGGAAGAATGGCTGCCGTCAGGGTGCGATTTTCCTTGTTTCCTTAAAAATGCGATGGGACAATTCTTTACAATACACATAACAAAAATCGTATCCTCCGATTGTTTTTTCACGTTTCCTATTCTGCCTAAACACAGCAGAATTACAGATTTCAGTGCCAGACTTGGTGTCATTTCATTGCTGAAACCAATTTTCGGAGTAAATTATTTTAACGGGCTTTAAAAGAAAATTACATTCTTATATTATGTCCAGCCCCCCTTCCCCAGCTCGTCTTAAATAAAGAACGTTATCTTACTATAAGTGTGTGATTGTGTTTTCGTGAGGATATCCTGGAACAATTTCTAATAATGGGCCTGTCAAAAAAATCATTTACTGTTTGTCTTCCTGCTTTTCTTTCTTCTATAAAACGCATATATAGTTATATTTTTCACCCCTGTCATCGTTTTATTGCTGAAATCAAATTTAGGACAATATTAATACAGTAGTTAAGAAAAATAATATTTTGATTTTTTTTGTCTCTGAAATCAGGATGAATGATTTGTATGGTCGGTTTGTGCGATTTTCTTTGTTTCCAAGAAATTTCTTGCAGTGGACACAGTAAATCCACATTTTTTTCTGCCAAACGGCAGTAGAAATGAAAATCTCCCCTCACTTGGCGCAATTTCATTTGTTAAATTAAGAAATGGAAGAAGTTATTTGATCGGATACAACAGAAAAAAGTATTGTACTCCAGCTAACATTTTTTTCCATAAATGTGGAAGATAGGTTGATTTTTGCTTGTTTCTTATAGGATATCGAAGAACAAATCAATACAATACGTGGGCTTAGCAAAAAGAAATATCCCCTGATTGACATCTGACGTATTTTTCTCTGTGAAACGGCAAAAGTAAACTTTTGAATTCCCAACTTTTCATTCCTGAAGCCAAGTTTGGCTCTTGCGCCAGTAAACCCTACTATCCGTAAAACCATTTCCTTTCTGAAATCAATTTTCGGATTACATTATTTTAAGGAAGAATTCCAGCGTAAGTTTTCAATTTAATTTCCGAAAGGATATCCTGAGATATATTTAGCAATGGAAACACGCACACACTGTTTTTCTTTCATTTTTTTTTCTATGATAGGGAAGCGGAGATGAAAATTTACTATCCTAAAATGGCACCCTTTAGAGGTATTAAACAATATTTGGGGGATATATTTTATTGGACATAACAAAATAAATAACTAAAAATAAAAGAACATCCCCCCACCCTCTTTTCTCTTTAAATAACGAAACATGGTTTCTTTCATTGTACGATTTTTCTCGTTTCCGTTAGGAATCCTAAGACAATTCTTTACAATGAATAGGACAAAAAAAAAATCATTGATCGTCTATTCTGCAAAAGGGTAGTAGAAATGAAAATTGGAGTCTCATACGTGGCGTTATTTCATTGCTGAAAACAATTTTCACTGCAAATTATTCCCCTCAGGGGCTCGCCTACTATAGGTGAGTACGGGTGTCCCAATCCCGAGGTACCCAGGGATCTTTACTCCCTTTACGTTTTACTCTCCACTACGTCTTCTGCTGTCTCCTTTTTTCTTTCCCTCGAGGGTAGGCGAGGGAGCTCTCCATGAGAAGCTGTCGCCGCTCTGTTTGCTTCCTGCTTCTCATGGACAGCAAATACCCCCACGTGTTTGCCGTGCGTGGCGACCCATTAGACGGGTGGTGCACTGTGGTCCCCGGTGTATCAATTGGCTGGTCGCTAGCCACCCGAGTGGTTAGTTTGCTAGGGATCAAGCGAAGGGGCTACTCCTTGGGCTTGGCGTTAAGGGTGGTCACTGTCCCCGGGGGTAGCTCCCAGCGTATAGGTACCGATTAGCACTAGGGTAAGTACCGAGGTTGGAAATATCCAGAGCCGGTGGCTGCCTTCCCTTGTTGGGCTCCGTGGTGGGCGGTGCCGTCGGGCCCGAATCACCATCAATATCGTATGGGCTCCTCCCGGAAATCTCCCTTCAGTGGGCAACAAAAAGAAACAAAACAAAATTTTCATTTCAACAAAGACAAATACTTTGATCACTTTTTTGTCATTAAAAGAATATCGGAAGACAAAGAAACATTCCATTCTGTTTCACCGTTTTTGGTTGAAAAAGCCATCGATAGTACACTTGGTGAAGTCGCTTCAATTCGGAAACTCTGCTCTGGAGCCTTGCTCGTTGAAGTTTCATCTAAACAGCAAGCTAATAAAATCGTAAAACTAAAAGCTTTAGCCACAATACCAATCACTGTAAGTGCCCATAACTCGCTTAATAACTCGAAAGGTGTAATAACATGTGGAGAGTTATTCAACTCAACAATTGAAGAAATTATGAAAGATTTTCAGCCTGAAGGAGTTATACATGTACGTCGTATTTCAATACGACGAGATGGGCAGCTCCTCCCCACGAAACACCTTGTTCTTACATTTAAAAACCCGTCTTTGCCGGAATCGGTCAAAGTGGGTTACTTGAAATTGGCGGTCCGACCTTTCATTCCGAATCCTTTGCGTTGTTTCCAGTGCCAACGTTTTGGGCACTCTAAAATGGCCTGTCGCGGGACACTCACTTGCGCCCGTTGTGCAGAGAAGGGACATGACAGCCAGCAGTGTAGCGCACAGGAAAAGTGTGTTAACTGCGATGGCGCCCACACCTCCTTTTCACGATCATGTCCACGTTGGCAAGTGGAAAAAGAAATAATAACGCTCAAAACGAAAGAGCAAATTTCGTACCCTGAAGCGAGACGGAAAATTCTCGCTAGAACACCGTCACCTGGGAAAAGCTATGCCTCAGTTGTTCAGAATACATTTTGCAAAAACTGTACATGTACAAACTGTGCTAAATTTACTTCCCAAGCAACTCACAGTGAAAAGTCATGCGACTCCGACACCGAACCATCAATAAACAATCCAACTGAAACACATATATCCCAAAAGCTCAAATTAAAATCAAAAATGCAGAAATCACTCCAGCTAAAGCTTTCTAAACGTGGTCTATCACCAAAACAACTGACATCGACCCTTAAAAAATCCCATGTTAAGAGTTCTGTAGCTCTGGGACTGGCAAGAAAGGGCATAGTTCAAAAGGACTTACCAAGCATCTTTGGTGGCTTACCTAGAAGTCCCGATCACATCGCCCTACATCCATCTGATGAGGATGATAATGACTTTGCAATGACTTGTGAAGTCACTCCTATTCAGGCCACTGACCCTACTATTTCAAAAATTAAAAAACTTTCTTAATGGGTACCTTCCTTTCATGGAATTGTCGCGGCATTAGATATAACTTTATGATATCAAGTCCATTATTAACAAATTTCATCCAATCTGTTTCGGTGTTCAAGAAACTTTCTTGACGCCTAGCATTCCCATAAAATTGCGTGGTTTTAACTGTGTGCGAAAAGATGCAGACACTGGACATCATAGTTCGGAAGGCGTCTGTATCTTTACTTCGAATTTGCATCCAAGCACACCACTTATTCTACACACTTCACTACAGGCTGTGGCTGTACAAGTTCACACTCGAACATTGGTCACAGTCTGTTGTATATATTTACCACCTCATGATATCATACGTCTCCAAGATCTTGACAACTTAGTGAATCAACTTCTTAAGCCATTTATCATACTTGGCGATTTCAACGGGCATAGTACTTTGTGGGGTTCGGACAGTACGAACTCTCGCGGGCGACAGATCGAACAGTTTATTTCTAATAACTGTCTCTGTCTGCTCAATAAGGATGAGGAAACATACTTCCACGAACCAACACGCACTTTCCATAGCCTGGACTTGGCCATTTGTTCTCCTGATCTTCTTCCATTCTTGAATTTTACAGTCGGGAATGATCTTTATAATAGTGATCATTATCCTATAATAGTCTCCCAAGCTGATAGCGGTGGTGCGACTTCATGTCCTCCACGTTTCCTATTCCAGCGGGCAGATTGGACTGCTTTCTCGAAACGGGCAGATATCACAGAGACTATGGTCAAAACTCCTGACATTTCGGAAGCAGTGCAACATGTCGTTGATATTATAATGAACGCCGCAAATGTAACTATACCAAAATCTTCCCCACGTCTAAGGAAATTTCGTAGACCGTGGTGGAATGAAGCTTGCCGTGACAGTTATAAAAATCAGAAAAAGCTTTGGAACATATTTAGAAGATATCCAACAACGGAAAATCTCGTTGCTTTTAAACGTGCCAAAGCCCTTGCTCGCCGCATACGCCGTCAAAGCCAGAGGGAATCCTGGATATCCTTTGTTTCTTCTCTGAAATATTATACTCCCAGTAAAACTTTGTGGAGGAAGGTAAAAGCTGCTAATGGGATTTATAACGAATCTTCCATTCCTGTTTTAAAAACCGGAAATGTGATGTATTCTGCCCCATTAGAAGTTGTCAATGCTCTCGGCCAAGCATTCGCACAAGTGTCAGCAATAGATTCTTATAGTCCTGATTTCCTGGTAATTAAGAATCGCGCGGAACGGTTGCCTTTGCGTTTTAATGCTAGTAGAAACCTCGCATATAATTGTGAATTTACGATGTCGGAACTGGAAATGGCTTTGTGTCAAGCCAATGATACTAGCCCAGGGCCAGATGGAATCACCTATAACATGCTTCGCCATTTGAATACCACTTCCCTTTCTAATCTGTTCGAGTTATTCAACAGAATTTGGACTGAGCAGAAGTTCCCTTCACAATGGCGCGAAGCTATTGTGATTCCAATCCTAAAACCCGGTAAGGATTCCTCCAACCCCCTGCATTACAGGCCAATTGCTCTGACGAGCTGCCTTTGCAAAACTTTTGAGCGCATGGTCAATGTTCGACTCGTATACGAATTGGAAAAACAAGTATGCATCTCTCCGTTGCAGAGTGGTTTCCGAAGAGGTAGATCTACTTTCGATAACCTCGTATTGCTGGAAACTAAGATACGAAACGCATTTGTCAGAAGGAACCACCTTGTCTCCATATTCTTCGATATGGTGAAGGCATATGACCGTGCTTGGCGCTTTGGCATACTTTCAACACTTTTCAACTTTGGTTTTAGGGGCAACCTGCCAATTTTTTACAGAATTTTTTATCGCATCGTACTTTTAGAGTTCGTTTAGGAAACTTTTATTCTGATCATTTTATTCAAACTGAGGGAGTCCCACAGGGAAGTGTCCTCAGTGTCACACTTTTTATCCTTCATCTCAGCCAAATCCTTAATCATTTGCCTTCTTCTGTATCTTGTAGTTTGTACGTGGATGATCTGCAGATTTCTTATGAAGGTAGTAACATGAGCCTAATTGAGAGGCAATTACAAAATGCCGTGAATAAAGTAGTGGCATGGTGCAAGGGCAATGGATATGCTATCTCTCCTGGGAAGAGTCGCTGTCTACATTTTTGCAGGAAGAGAGGGATTCATCCATATCGGAATATTTGCATTGAGAATGTTTCCATTCCTGTTGTGAACGAGATACGATTTTTGGGAGTGGTTTTCGATCATAAACTGACTTTCCTTCCTCATATCTTATACCTGAGGAAGAAGTGCGAGAAGTCCTTGAATATTTTTAAGGTACTATCCAGAACATCTTGGGGAGCTGATCGAACCTCCCTTCTCCGTATTTACCAAGCAGTAATTCTCTCTCGATTGGACTACGCTTGTATGATATACGGTTCAGCCCGTACGTCTGTTTTGCGGCATTTGGATACCATTCACCATTCTGCTTTAAGGATCTGCTCAGGGGCATTTCGAACTTCCCCGGTAGAGAGCCTGTATGCTATTTGTTACCAACTACCTCTTTATCTAAGACGAAAGAAGCTATCTGTCCTTTATCATTTTCGAACAAAGTCTCTGTCAAATCATCCCATTTCCGAAACAACTTTACCAGTTGGTCTTCGAAGACTCTATGATTCCCGATCCTCTCACATTCCCCCATTTACTGAGAGGATCAAAGCAATTTTCCACGATTTAGATATTAATGACGTTTCCATAAAACCGCATGATTTCTTTTCCTTTCCATCCTGGGATATCCCAAAATTTTCCTTTCTGAATCCCTTCTCAGGATTCGACAAAAATTCAACTGCTCCAGTGGTTTTTCAACAGCTATTTAACTATCATCGCTGTCGGTATTCTTCATTTACACCAATATTCACTGACGGTTCCAAATCAGTTGATCATGTTGGTTGTGGCATTGTTCTCCCATCTGGTGTTCTGAGCTATCGTATACATAAGTACTGTTCTGTATTCACTGCTGAGCTAGTAGCTATTTTTTATGCTCTCCAGGAAATTTCCTCCTTGGCTCAACGGAATTTTATTATTTATACCGATAGCATGAGTGCATTAGAAACTCTTTCTCACTACCACAATAAGATGCACCCGATTGCTAATAGCATTCTGTTTACTTTGAGTCATTTGAAGATCGATGGTTTTAATGTCATTTTCAGCTGGGTGCCAAGTCATGTTGGTATCCCTGGGAATGAGATGGCGGATTCTTTAGCTAAATCTGCATCCTCCTTCCTAAACCAAGAACTCCCATACTGTGATATCAAGAGACTATTGGCGTGTCGTGTTTTGATTACTTGGCAAGAAACGTGGGATTTATTGACCCACAATAAATTGCACTCTGTCATGCCGTCCATTGCTATGTGGCCACCTCTTCCTATCCGTGAGGTAGATGTCAAGCTAACACGCCTCCGTATAGGACATACGCGCTATACTCACAAACATCTGATCTTTGGCGAAAGGGCACCAATGTGTCAGACGTGTCATGTTGATTTAAGTATTAAGCATGTTTTAATTGAATGTCCTGCCTACCATCCCCATCGTGTCAGCTTTTTCAATACATCATCCGTAACTCTAACCGACTTGGTGGGTGAGAAATACCACCCAAATATTTTTACATTTTTAAAAGCAATTCACCTTTTTACTTGCATCTAATTGCCTTTCAACCTTTTATCGTCTGTTATTGCATTTTTATGGAGTCGTATCATTAATATCACACTTTTACCGTTTCATAATTATTTTCTTCCTGCGATTCATAAATTTAAAAATTTTATTAGTTGATTGCTACATCGCTTATACTATATACAGTTTATCTTAGTTGGTATTAATTTATAATTGATTGATTCAGTTCATATTAATGTGCTCTTAAATTAAACCATATGACTGGCGCAGTATGGCCTCACATGGCTCTTGTGCCAATAAACCATACCATACCTACCTACCTACCTACCACTGCAAATTATTTTATCGGGCATAATAATTATTTTATCCTCACGTTTATCCTTAAGTACATAATCACTATCTTGCCTGCAATGTGCGATTATATTTGTATAGGTAAGGATATCGTGGCGCAATTTTTACAGTGGACGCAAGCATAACAACCTCCCCCACCTTTTTTTTTTGCAGAAATAAGGCAGAATGGTACTGGTTACCTTGCCATGATTGTACATGATTGTTTTTGGTTCCCGGGAGGACATCCTTTACAGTGGACACAGAAAAGAATATTGCACTGTTTTTCATTCTAATTTTTTTACTACGAAAATGTAGAAGAAATGAGAATTTTCTACACTTACAAGTCACCCTTTCATAGTTGTATATTAATATTTGGAGAAAATTACTTTAGCGTGTATAAAAACAAAAAAAAATTTACTTTTTGCCCTCTTTTCACCATATTTAAAGAAAAATGGTTTCCTGCAGTGTTCGATTCTCCTTGTTTCCGAAAGGATAGCTTGGAAAAAATCTTTATAGTTGAGATTGGAAAAAAAATCACTGTTGATATTTTAACGTTTTTTTCCTCCAAAAGGATAGTAGAAATTAAAATCTGCTTTTCTGATATGGAACCATTTCATTGTTCAAATCAATATTGGGTCCGATTTATTATAGCGGGTATAGAAATAATTATTGCACATTTCAACCCTCACTTCGCTTTAAGTTATGAAGAATTATGTCCGATTTTCTTGGATTCTGAGTGCATGTCTTGGGAATAATTCTTCACAGTGCATTAAGTCAAAAAGATTAATCCTCTTTTTGTCTTTACCTATATTTTTTTGAGAAAGAACATCAGAAATAAAAACTTACTACTCAAACATCGCACACTTTCTTGCTTTTAATCTATTTTCGGAGAAAATTGTTTTGGATGCATTTCAAAAACAATATATTTTATATATATATATACTTTTTGCTCTATCTTATTAATAGTCAAGAAAGAAAGGTTGCTTTTTGGCTCTGATTCTCCTTGTTTCCGAAAGGATATCCCGTAAAAAATACTTATAATGGACTTCTACTTACTGTTATATATTTTTTCTGCGAAAGGAGGGCAGAAAAAAAAACTACTGTCCAGACTTTTCATAGTTAAAATTAGTGCTGGGATCAAATTATTTCAGAAGACACGACAGAATAATCGCACACTCTGACCCCCCCCCCTCCTTTTCTTTGTCATTTGCGTGCTATTTTCTTTCAACCCGAATGAATACCTTTGGAAAAGGTTTATTGTGGACACAGTAAAAGAAAAGAAATCTGTTTGTTTACATATTTTATTTTCTACGAACGAACAGTAAAAAAAAAAAAAAAAAATCTATCCTAATTAGGCACCCTCTCGTTGTTGTAATCAATATTTGGAGGAAATTTTTTAGCATACATATTTATCTATGTATCTATATACATATACATGAAAACCATGTTTTTTGCGGTTGACAGAAACCGCATAAAAAAAAATGAAAAAAAAAAAATCGGAAATTTCATAAATACTTGCATATAATATACAAATTATATGTAATGACATACTACAGAAATTATTTTTATGCGGCGGAGAGGGGACCGCACAAAAAAGTCTCACTTGGAAAATACGTCAATTATTTACGAAATAAATGAGAAAGTGCTTCCAAACATAATAAAATAAAAATGGAAACATTTTAATAACATTTAATTTTTCAGTGTATATATGGAAAAGTTTTCAAAATGCAATTACATAATTCACTACCACTCGTTATAATCCAAAACGCGCATCTTCTTGTTCTTGTGATGAATTTGTTCAAAATCACTTTCCTCACTTAAAGATACAATTTCAATTGATTATTTTTTTTGGCACCATAAAGTCAGTGATCAGTTTTTGTGACGAGGTCGATTGGTCAGCTGCTTGTAAACGCCGCGATAGAAGATATGCATGACCGAAGCTTTTTTTTGGAATTTCAAACTCCTTTTGGAATTGGTATCTATTTTATGAAAATGCTTTTCCAATTTGTTGCCAAGCTGCATCTCTGCATACATATTATCCGCTGCAATGGAATCCAATTCTTGTCCGTCTTCATAATCCATCAAATTAATTATAATGTTACTATCATTGATAGGTTCGTCCTCAATCATTTCGGCATGATCATTTTCGCTGAAAGTGTCAGAGCCTTCTCAGCTGATGTGTGCGAGCGCAGTAATTTCTGATAATATAACGTGTTTTCGCTTATATTTCGATTAATGACATATTCAGGCCAGATCGCTTTCCAGCGCAAATTCAATGTGTGTGGTTTTATTTGAGCAATTGCTGCAGTAGTATGGTTTATGCAGTCTAAAATTCAGAACTTTTTCCAAGCTCCAGTCAGGTCAATTCCATCGTTTTCCAGTTTTTTCAAAATGTAGCTGAAAGTTAATTTCACATAATATTTCTTAAAATTTACGATTATGCCCTAATCGAATGATTGTACAAGTCTATTCGTATTTGGTGGCAAAAACACTTTGTACATTAGGATGTTCTAAACAAGGATGACCGGGTGATTTGCCAACAAGTAGCAACACTTTCAAAGGAAGACCCATCTCTGTCAAGTATTTTTCAATTTCTGGTACGAAGCAATCGTTGAACCATGTTGCAAAAACAGCTGATGTGACCCATGCTTTTTTAATGACCATGAAATGTACTGGATATTCATGTAAATTTGTCTTTCTTCACACGTGGGGGCAAAGCTTTATTTATAATAAGTGGTTTGAACATTTTTGCACCAGATGCATTACTTCAAAAATGGAGTGTAATTCGATCCTTTGAAGCTTTAAAATCACTTGCAGTTTTTTCACACTTGGCAATTAACGTTCGACTAGGCATCTTTTTCCAAAATAATCCAGTTTCATCTGCATTAAATACTTCAACTGGGCAATATCCACCATCATGAATAATTTTTGCTAGTACTTTACAATAATTCTTAGCAGCTGATTCATAGGCTGACGCTGCCTCGCAGCTATGTTCACATTGTGAAGTGTGTATCGTCTTAAAAATCCAGTAAACCAGCCATTGCTAGCAGAAAATTTCAGGTTTTCTAAACAGGATGACGAACGAGATTGTTCTAAATCCTTCAGCTGGTTGAAATACTGTCTAGCGTTTCCTTTAATTAAATATTTCTGAACGGGGATTCATTTTTTAGTTAAATCTTTCATCCAATACACGAGAGCCTTTTCCGTCTTCTCTATTACAATATTTCTTTAATATGATTCTCTTCTACTGCTTCGTTTGTTGCACTATTAATAGAATCATTTATTTAATTCATACGTTTGTGTATAGCTCTTACAGAGGATTCAACACATTTTAATTCGTTTGCAACAGCTGTGGATCCTTCACTATCTGCTAGTCTATTTAATATTAGAATTTTTGTTTCCAATGGAATTGGCTTTATTTTCACTGTGGCTACAATTATTCATTTTATTTTTATGAGCACGGCTCGCTTGAGAATTCCAGTACTTCAAAATCCTGAGCCGAGACAGAAACAGAGGCTAAAAACAAAATGGAATCATCTTTTTCTTCAGAGAGATTACAGGAGGGGGACACCTACTGACATATAATTGAAATGGGTGGCCAATTTTTACGCCCATGTGATTGTCATTTGCAGTTTGAAGGAAGGGATTTTAATTTATCACTGATTTTACACTGACTCTTGTTTCGACGATTTCAGGTGCTTTTTTGCATTTTATCTTTGCTATAGAATTAAGAGTAAATTTTAAAAATAATATAAGGATAAAATATTTAAACATAAATCTGCATAATATATTTAATTACTTGAAACACTATTTCAGTAAAGATGATCGCGAAGAGTATCTTAACACAACTCTACCTTCGTTTGATTCATCAAAAAAATATCTATTTTCATATTAGTACATGAAGTAATAATTGGGCGGGTGATATTTCACAGAAAAAAAAATTATCTTTTTTGTTTCCTCAAATGATCGTTTCATTTATTCTCGTAACAAAATTATAATTCTTCTGAATTAAAATTAATATTTTGTATTTAATTTCCTAGTTGAAACTTAATAAATTTTATTCCAAACAGCAAGATTTTTGTATTTGTATAAAACTAAGAAGTTTTGACAGATAAGGTGATAAATATGTTACGATTATTTGTACTTTTCACACGCATGTAGACATTTATCAATCGGTTCATGATTTTTCAATTATTTTCCAGAAGTTCCTTCAAAATTGAATGTGAATGTACCAAATTTTACTTTATTTTTAAAATCTGTACAGCAATTGATTACCATATTATACAGTCACCATATTTTTTCTACAATGTGCTAATTGCAAAAAGGTGAAGAAAGAAACAGTAATAGTCGAAATTTTTATTTAATATCTAATTGAAGTTTTCTGATAATGCAATAAATTTAGAAAAATCGATTTGTAATCATACAAGATATTAGAAAAAAAACCCATGAGGAAACAGATTTCGAAAAAAAAAAAAATATTGAGAATGGATCTTGCGCTAGAAAAATAATCACTCACTCGAAAAAATATTTGAATAATCAGTGTCAATAAAAATAAGTAAAGAGGAATGAAATAGATTTTTTAATTGATAAACATATTAAAAATTTTGCTATCTTTTGCATAAAACAAAGAATTTATGGCAATCGTAATAAAATGTTTTAAAAAATCCAATGATTAAATTTAGTTCTTCTTAACTGATAAATGTTTCATCCCCTTAGTTACTATCGGAGATGTCCTTTTCCTTCGCAAGCATAGCAGACTTGAAAAGCCGCTCATCAATCAATGTCGATTTTAGCGGACCTCCCATAGCGAGCATATGGTGCGCTCTTCGGAAAATGCCTTTCGCCCCTTAAATTCATCTAAACACCTCAAAGCGCCTGAGTCAGGCCCCTGTTGGACGGGGAGATTTAGGGCTCATAGGGTTAAAGGTGTATTTATGCCTAAAATAAAAATAATAACTGTATACAAATAGGAACAAAAGTAATTAATCTATTTACCTTTAATCTCCCTATAAAATGAATCCTTAATCCCGCGAGTTGTGGATAAAACTCGGAATACGAAGCGTATGTTGCTAGCGCGCTGTATATGTGCGCTGATAGAAAACATTACAGTGGTGCTGCCAACGCCGTTGAAATTCATAAACCGCATAAAAAAATCACACGAAAAAACCCGCATAAGAAAGAATGTTTGCCTTCAATCTACCTTTCGCCTTGTTCTCGGAAGTATATAGTGAAACAAAACTTCACCTTAAACATTACAAAAAAAAAAAAAAAAATTGCGTTTTTGACTAACTTCCATTTTATTCATTGTGGTCAATTTATTTGAGGGAGGAGAGCAAAATAATTATTACACTTTTTGGCCCTCTTCAATTGTAGATGAATGGGTGCTTCGCCGTTAGTGTCCGGTTTTCTTTGATTCCGAGAGGATATCTGTTGAAAATACGTTACAGTAAATGTAGAAAAAAAATTTCACTGTCTTTCCATATTTTCTTTTCTGTGTAAGAAAAGCAAGGATTTTTTTCTCCTTAAATTGGCACCTGCATTGCTGAAATCAATATTTGGTGGAAATTAAAATTGCGGGCATAAGAAAGAAAAAATATTGTATTTTATACCCACTCTGTTATCCACAGATAAGGAAGAATGATTGATTGCCTTCGGTGTTGCATATTCTATGTTTCCGAAAGGATAACCTGGAACAGATCTTTGCAGTGAAGATTGCTAAAAAAAATCACGATTTTTCTCTTCACGTGTTCATATCTGAGAAATATCAACAGAAACATAAATTTGCTCTCAACTCTTTTAAACTTTTGTGACATGACACCATGCTTGTCTGATATCGATCTCCAAAAACTCTGTTATGGATCAATATTCCTAATTCTCAATACTCATGTGATTTAGTATATAAAACTCAATGCTCTTCAAAGAATTACTAAAGATTTTAATCTACTTTAACTACATCTAATTACATTCACGGACATCTAAAACTACGACGCATACAAAACATTACATCAAAACAAAATTTAAAACGAAAGTGCTCGTAAAAAAAGTTGCCAGATACAAGAAAGATACAGCAAAGTTTAAAAATAATCTCTTATCCAGTCAGTTTTCTACATCCTCCCACCTTGAGTTGGGAGAGTTCGCAACTCAATACGTCTCAAAGTCACAAATCGAGTCTTTTTGGTCCATGGATGATTCTTCCAGACCTAGTTTTAACAGTTTCTGAAATGGGACCTTCATGATCTAATACTCGAGTGTGCGATACGTCATGAGTAGCTTGCTCTCGTTTCACTTTAGCTCTGATATCCTTAGCCACATCATAAGTTATCTTCAACGGAAACAGTCGTTGAATCGGGCTTAGTATTTCTCCACGGGCTGTTTTAAGTCTCACGAGTCTAGTAATTCCCTCTTTTCCTGGAATGATTTCTTTCGTACGTCCCAGGGGCCTGTTGATACGCTTCTGATTATTGCTTCCTACAAGAACAACATCTACAACGGAAATAGTTGGCCTATTTTGCCGTTTTGACCTTTGAATCAACGAACCTAAATACTCAGACCCGAATCTTTTCCCAGAAAGCCTCTTGCAGATAACACATTTTGAGATGATCGATCGCACAGGTTTTCGGCCATTTAAGATCCAAAAATGTTCTCTCGGTAGGTTGAGTAGCCATTGAGAGTCCCCACATGGCAGTGTCTTTTGTGAAAAGAAACTATTGAAAGTTTCACAACGTGGTGTTGAGAAGGAAGAACTATAGGTCTTCGAAAAGAATGGATGTCTTCGCAATACTCAATTTTTGTCCTCATCTTTATAAACTCTTAAAATTTTCAATTTCTCGTTAACAAATGGTTCACTTTGGAGAAGCGGAGAAATTAGTAATAAAGATCATTCAAAGTCCTCTATATCCAGAATATCACATTTTCTCAACTCTTTAGGTTTTTTACAGTTTCTAAAAAGTCTCAATATCCAGCCGATCACAAGTACAATTTTCTCATATTGCGAAAAGTAATAATAGTAACAATCAGATTCTACCATATTCGCGTTTTCGATGGCGTGAGCACTCAAACAGGCAGTCGTGGTAGACACAAGAGTTTTCTTTCGTTCCTTCAGCACTTCATCTTCATTGACTCTTACAACCGAGAATGGCCACTGATCAGCAGGTAAATGCAGCCAGCCAGGACCCTCCCACCATTTGGATTGCACTAGTTTCTTGGCAGAACAATCTCTACTTGGAAAATCGGCAGGATTAAACGAAACAGGCAAATGTCTGCAATTTTCTTTGGAAGTCAAAGTTCTGATTTCAGCAACACGGTTTCGTACGAAGGTACTCTAAGCATCTTCTCTCTTTATCCAAGTTATCACTGTTGTCGAGTCAGACCACAAATAGATTTCTTCATGCGGGATCTCTTTTGATAGATGAGGCAAGGCTTGCAGTGATTGTAGCCGCCAACAATTCTAGTCTTGCAATAGTGGTCTTCTTTCCCGTTGGGGAATCTCTGGCTTTAGCACTTAACAACTGCATTTTGACATACTCACTCGTCTGAACTTGAAAAAAAGCTGCTGCTGCATAAGCATACATGCTCGCATAACTGAAAAAATACAAGGAACATTTATCCTCCGCATTACCAGTTTTTAAGTATCGAGGAATTTGCACCTTTATGAGATGAAATGTTTCTCATTAACTTCAGAAACTACTCTTCTCTAGTACCAGAGCCTACTTCTTCCTTCCAATTCAATTTTCGCTCCCAAGTATTCTGTAGCAGCAATTTTGGAAATAATGCAACAGAACATCAGCAATAACTCCAATTTTTTCCAATTTTGGCAGAAACATCGAATACAGGTCTGATTTTGGTTGTACTATTCTCCTTCAAAACAGGAGGGTATGGCAAATAATGTGCAGGGAGATTAATCTCCTCTTTAGTCACTTCTTCTATGATATTTTATTCTAAACACTGCTCCATAGGCTTCGAACAGTCCTTCGGTCTTAAGTCTCTTTACAACTTTGTGTAATCTCTTCTCAGAAAGTTCAAAATTATCAGGAAGTGGAAGATGACCCTCAATCCAAGGTAAACTCTCAACATACCTATTGTTCTCTATTTTAACTGTGCCTAAGAAATGCTGCCTCGCTGCTTCTTGTAATTCAACCACCGTCTTCTTTTCAGATGTGTCTGTGATATCAAGAGAGTCAAGGGTCCACAAATCGCTTATGCAAGTACTTGTCGTGAGCATTGAAGTGGTTAATAAGCTTGTATTCTCAATATTGGCACGTCCAATAACCGTCCAATCTAGCTTTGTTTCAATTGCAGTGATTCCATTTTTCAGTTGGAGATGATTCCCGGTAATCAGCTTTCCTGCAACATCAGCTCCTATGAGAATTTCAATTGGACCATCCAAATCTTTTGCCAAATGAATGTTGTAATCTCTAAGCTCTTTAAAATGTGACCCTCGTTTACTAGATAATACTGATTCCTCTCTCAAACACAAATCACTTCCTGTCCAAGTACTTCAAAATGGCAGTTATACTCCTCTGAAACTCTTGATAAATATATCTTGTACACATCATGTTGGCAGGTTGAGGTATTGGAACCACCGAACAGTGAGTGTTATAAATACTCTCTCCTTTTGGCTTTGTAATTCATTTCTTCAGCTGTTGCTTTCAGAATATATGACCGCTGAGATTCAGAATCAATGATGGCTCGAGCTTTACGTTTAGTGGTTTCACCTTTCACAAGAATGGTTCAAGTTTGTAGGAAAACATTGGAAGATTTAGAGAAGTTGGCCAGGGCTTCGTCGTGTTGTATCACTGATTCTTGAACTTTAACATCCGTAGGGACAAAGGAAGAATTGGGTTCTGGTGACAATGTTCTACACAGAAATAAATGGTGTTTCTTCCCACATAATTGGCAGTTGAACTTGGAACGGCACGTCTTCACTCCATGTCCCTCTCTCAAACACAAGAAACAACAACGGGCCTTTTCTACAGAACTTTGCTTTTCATGCAAAGTCAGTTTAGAAGCTTTTTTACAGTTCCATGAATTATGTTCCTCAGTACAAAAAATGCAGAATTTCTTCTTATTGAGATTAGATGCCAAAAGATCAGTTGCTGTTGATACTCTGGTTTGAACCTTCTCTTTAGACTCTGGACTGTTGTTGGAAATGCTGGATTTTTTTAGATTGATCAAAACTTTGGGGAAGCTAACAAAATTATTTCTTTTACCTCCACTTCATCCTGGTGAAAGACTAAAAGACGATCTAAATTATTATTTGGCATTTTCTTATTTGAAAAGGTATAATTTTCCTCGGTGGTTTAACTATACGTCACCTTACGTATGGGGATTTTTCGCAACTTTAGTTTTAAAAGTACAATAGACAAGAGATATCTCGCATTAAACCTCGACGAGCAACTCTTATCTGCCATAGCGTAGCTTTAATTATTTAACCGCTTTTTCATAATTTTCACCGCCAGGGTGAAACTTTTAACAAACTCGTCAGCTGGTGAACCTTTCTTCATATCGTGTGCTAAATAAGCATATTTATCATGATTATCAAGGTTGGAATAGTTATCAATTTTTTGAAATTGTCCCCAAAAACACAACCAGTTTTTTATATTTGCACCATAAATGGGTAAATGGATTTTAGGATAATGCAATAAATTGTTCGGTCTAGTACTCACCGCTCCGGAAACAGTAGAAGCCAAAGAATGTTTTTTTTCTCATCCAAAAGATCATGTAATTTATTTTCTAAAACTCGCCACTTATCAATATAACTCTTTGAAATGTCGATTTCATTATTGATATTTTCCTCAGTCTCTTCGGAAGCAAACAATAGTTCTCGAAATTCGTACTCACACGCTATCATTAGTTTCGCATTCTCTCCTACAATTTTTAATTTCAAAATTTTATCTTCGGCAGTCAACTCATTTTCACAGTTCAAAACGTCACTATGAGCAACCGTAAAGAGTCTCCGATACTGCTTTCGAGAATTTTTTAGTTTCTCCATTACGAAAATATAACAAGCTCAAAAGTTATGACTTACACGAATCGTAGCAGATATCCTGTCGCGGACGCCAGATGTCGGATATCGATCTCCAAAAACTCTATTATGGATCAATATTCCTAATTATCAATACTGATGTGATGTAGTATATAAAACTCGTTGCTCTTCAAAGAATTACTAAAGCTTTTTATCTACTTTAACTACATCTAATTACATTCACGGACATCTAAAACTACGACGCACACAAAACATTACATCAAAAAATTTAAAACAGAAGTACTCATTTAAAAAAAAAGAAGTTGCAAGATATAAGAAAGATACAAGAAAGTTTAAAAATCTCTTATCCAGTCAGTTTTCTACAATGATATTGCTGAAATCCATTTTCGGAATAATTTATTTTAGAGGGCATAAAAAAAAATTATATTGTCCTTTCTTTTCTTCTTAAGAAATGAATGTATGCCTTTCCGTCTGTGTACTGTTTGCTTCGTCTCCGGAACGGTATCTTGGGGCAAATTTTGGGGTAGAAAGAAATAAAATCCTGTATTTCTCCCCCGAAAAACAGCAGAAAGGACAATTTTGTTGGCAGATATGGCGCCAATTCATTGTTGACCAATTTTCAGAGATTTTTCTTGTTTCTGAAAAAAATGCTGGATCAATTCTTTACCATGGTTACAAAACAATAATCATATCTTATTTTTTCACGTTTCCTAGTCGGACAAAACACAACAGAATTAAAAAATTGAGTCCCAGACTTGGTGCCATTTCATTGCTGAAACCAATTTTCGGAGTAAATTATTTTAAGACTTAAATATTTATTCGTATATCCCCCATCCCCCCCATTTCTCCTTAAAGACCGCTTGTCTTGCTATCCGTGAGAGATTGTGCTTTCTTGAGGAAATCCTGGGACAGTTTCTAACAATGGACCTTGGCAAAAAGAAGAAAAAAAAGCCTTTAATATTTGTTTTTCTGCTTTTTTTTTCTGCGAAAGTGTATCAAAAATAAAAGTTTGCGTCCCTGTAACCGTTTTATTGCTGAAATCAAATTTACGAGTATATTAATTTAGTGGTTACGAAAAATATATTGCGATTAAATTTCTCCTCTCTGATATCAGGAGGAATGTAACGTCAATGTGTGCAATTTTCTTTATTCCCGAAAAGGTGTTCTTGAAAAAGTTTCTTACAGTGGATACAACAAGAAATAAATAAAAACTAACCTTTTATTTCTGACAAAGAACAGCAGAAATGAAAATTATCTCCCCTCACTTGGCGAAATTTCATTTGTGAAATCAATAGTTGGAGGAAATTATTTGATCGGATACAACAGAAAATTGTATTGTACTTCTGCCTTCTCTTTTCTCCATAAATGTGGCAGAATGGTGGACTTCTCTGGTTTCTGAAAGGACATCCAAGAACAAATCCTTTCAGTGGACTTAGGAAAAAAAATCAATGATTGTCATTTCGCGAATTCTCCTTTGCGCAACGGCAAAATTAAACTTCAGAATTCGCACCATTTCATTCCAGAAGCAAAATTTGGCTCTTGCGACAGTAAAAACCTATTATTCATCCATCAATTTTATTTCTGAAATCAATTTTCGGACTATATTATTTTAAGGAAGAATTCTTGCCTTTAGTATACGATTTCTTTTGCGGTGTATATCCTGGGACATAAATACACATACAAAATTTTTATCATTTTTTTCTCTGATAAAGGACAGTAGAAATGAAAATTTTCTACCCTGACACGGCACTCTTTCATGTTTTTAATAAATATTTGGAGGAATTTATTTTATCGGACATAGCAAATATATATATATATATATATATACAAATAAAATAAAGGAAAATAAAAGAACATCCCCTCTTTTGCCTATCAATAACGAAAAACAGTTTCCTTACAGTGTGCAATTTTTGTTTTTTCCGGTGAGAATCTTGAGATAATTCTTTACATAAAACATGGAAAAAAACACTAATTGTCATTGCTTTGTCCATTCTGAGAAAGGGCAGGAGAAATCAAGTTTTGAGTCTTTTTTCAACAATGAAATAATGTGAAGCAATTTTCGCTGCAGATTATTTCATCGGGCATAATAATAATAAATTGCAATTTTTTATCCTTACTTTTTTTTAGAAATTTACTGTATATTTATAGCCAGACATGGCTCTTATGCCACAAAACCCTAACTAACTAATTAACTGTATCCTCATGTTTCTCCTTAAGTACAGATTTATTGTCTTGCCTTCAATGAACGATTATATTTGTACAGGTAAGGATATCCTGGAACAATTTTTACAGTGGATGCACACATAAAAAAAAACCTTCTTTTCTCTCCAGAAATACGGCAGGATAGTTACTTTACCGTCAGTATGGGATTTTCTTTTTTCCCGGGACGATATCTTGAGAAATCCTTTACAGTGGACACAGAAAAGAATATTGCACTGTTTCATTCTAATTATTTTACGACGAAAATGTAGCAGCAGTGAGAATTTTCTACACTTAGTGGCATCCTTTCATGGTTGAAATCAATATTTGGAGAACATTATTTTAGCGTGTATAGTGGAAAAAAATTACTTTTTGAATTCTTTTCTCCATAAATAATGAAAAAACGTGTTTTTTTTCAGCGTTCGACTCTTTTTGTTTTCGAAAGGATATCCTGTAGCAAATCTTTTTATTGAAAAAAAAATCACTGATTGTATTTCAACGTTTTCTTTTCTCCAAAGGGGTTGTTTCCGAGTGAATATCTTCAGACAAATTTTTGCAGGGGATATCTCAAACAATAAGAAGGAAAAAGAAAATAGTAATTCAGTGTTCGTCTTTCCGTCGGCAAAAAATATTTACTGAGATAAATATTCGCTGAGCTAATATTGCTCCATTTTTTAATGAAATCATTATGATTTAGTTAATTTTGCTCGGATATGAAAAAAATGATTTTGTCTTTATTCTTTTCCACCTGAAGTAGAGAACAATGAATGCTTCGCTGCGAGAATGCTGTCTTCCATGTGTTGTGAATGGATGTCTTCGAGCTGAATGCAATATTGGGGATAAGATAAAGAAAAAACAATTGAATTTGTAATTTTTATTTTCAAGTTGATGCCGTCTTCTTTCATTTCAACCAGCAAATTTTTATTTGGATTCCATTATTTTAGAGAACTTAGCTAAATAAACTGAAAGAATATTCACATTTTGCAAAACAATATACTATAGTTATAGAAGAGTGGAATCTTTCTCGTCTTGTATTTTTAAGGAATTTATTTAGTTCAGTTTGCATGACGAAATGTTGAAAAACTGTATTGTTTTTCTTTACAAGCAATATAAAACTATTTACACCTTCTCTCCTCTTTTCTCATAACCTTGTCTCCACTTTCATTGCGATGTACCAAGATTTGCTAATGATTTTCAGAAAATCGAATGTTCCCGATTTCGTTTGAAAATTTTGAACAAATCACTGAAGTGGGCGCAGAAATAAGATTTTCTTTGCTTCACGTTCATTTTGTGTATGGCAGTCATTGCGACTCGCTTTCAAGTTTGCTCTATTTGTAGACGAAGATTTAGAGCATCTTTACTAGAGTAGATATTATATGCATACACACGCACACATACAAAAATTTCTTTTAAAGAAATCGTTAACTTTTCTATTACGAAAAGGGTTTTTCATCAACACTTTTAGATTCTTTCATACCATTATGAGGAAATGGTTTTAATGTATAAAATTGCTATTATCAGGACATGAGCATTAAATCATTGGTGCGAAAATTTTAAAAAACAATAACTTCAATAAATATGTAGTTCGAATTAGACAGCATGGAGTAAAACTGCTGACTCCTTTATCATCTTAGATGATGTCATGTTATTATAAAAGCGATGATTCTGTTAACAAATAAAAATTGTAAATACATTTACTGAAGGTAAATTTTAAAAGATTTTTTGGTATAAAATATGATGTTGTAATGTAAGTAAAGCGTCAGGTTTTTGTTAGAATAAAATCTGAAGATGTAATAAAACGGAATTTGAAAAAGTAGAAAGAAAAAAAGAATATGCAGGAAAAATTAAATATAAAATTGCATTGAAAAAATAAATTTTCCGTGCTTGTTAATAATGTATGATGATGTTTGCGTATAATAGGAATTTAACTTTAGATCTAATATATAAAGTTAATACCGGGTATGTTCTTGAAATACAATGAGAAATATCTGAGTAGAATGCTTTTTAGTTGAGCTTAAATTTAAAATGCAAAATTTATTTAATAAGCAATTATAAAAATGTGTATGAGTTCTATTTCAATATATACGTTAAATTCTATAATAAGAAATAGAATTCTTGAAAATCTATTGTTGCTATATGTAAAGTATTGAACAGGATTTAATTTTTGTTCATTTCATCATTCGATTCCAGCGAGAAGAAATAATTCATTAATGTGATTTTTAAATGTTCATGTGTATTAATTTAAAAAATAATTATTTTGGTTTGCTATTAAAAATAAAGTGTTACAAAATGGTTAAATTTTAAATCTTACATTTTACAGAAAATAAATTATTGAAGAGAAATTCTTTAGTTTTTCAACCGAAATATGAAATGATGCTGCTTTAAAATGAGTTAAATTATAAACGGTACTAATGCAGAGAAAAAAAAAACTTAAGGATTTTGATTTTTAATAGCATATTTGCAAGAAAATTATTTTATTCGTAATTGTAAAAGTTATCATTGAGAATTTCATACTTATTATTTAACAATAATGCTATAATATGAAGATATTGTAGCGTAATTTCAATAGCATAAGATTTTTTTAAAAAATTAAAATATTATGAAGAATAAAAGAAAAAAATATAAACTCTTAATGATTATGTATTATAATTTTTATTTCCATTCCGATGAAGATGAAATTCAGATGAATTTTATATTTCAGATTCCGATTATTTCAGATGCAGAACTAAATGTTAGCGTCCGGAAGACGAACCGTAAAACGAATGTAAATTATGGTGAAAAAGTTAGTCTGTCTAAATAGTTGAAAATGCAAAAAGTAAGGATGTCTGAACTCGCTGCAAGTGACTTGATGAACGAACATACCACAACGAGTCTCCACATTCTGTTTCTCGTATAATGAAACAGAATTTTTAAAAATCCTGATTCTCTTGGCTTTTCCTGTAGAATACGAGTGACTCGATAAGTATATCTTATAATTTATTAAAATGTGCTGGGTTTCTCCATAAATTATGAAATTAAAATTCTTAAACACACAAAAGTAGAAATTATTTCAAATTCCCGCAATTATTTCAAAAACAGCACTTGCACTCTAATTTTGAAAAACGGAACATTTTCTAAATTTTTATGGACATATTTCAGAGCTTTCAATCCAGCAACCAATCTTTTTCTATGCCAAAAAATATACGTATAAATTATTTAAAATTTATACCCAAATTATATATGAACCTATATTTTAAAAATGCGGTTATTTTGTGGGTATTAAATATTACTTTTACGTTTTTGTGCTTTGAGTATTACTTTAGATTTTAAATTTCACCAGAAACATTTTTCTTTCGTGCTTGAGCTGACAGACGCAAAAGAAGTATTAAATGCTACACAGAAGTAAGGATTTTAAAGCAAATTCGAATTTCAAATTTCTTTGCAATTCAAACTGATCCAATTTTTTTGTCACCTTATATTGGTCAAATAATTCATTTTGAATAAAGAGTACTTTAATTTTATTTTTAAAATGTGTTGTGGTGATGGAAATTTTCAATCTAAAGAAAAAAGTAAAATTGCAAATTTAAAAGTCATGTTGAAGATTTAAGCAGTTGAAAGGCGGAGCTCAGATTTTAAATGTTCAAAAGTCATAATGGAGTTATTAAGTGGGAAAAAGGAACAAGGGAAGTATCAGATGTTTAGAGAATTAAATGTTCAAAAGGCACTTTGTGACTATGAAATGTTTTAAAGGTAGTGTGGGAATCTGAATGTTTGAAGTCGTATTGGCGATTTAATGTTGAACGGCATGATGAAAATTTAAAATTTCAAAAGCTTGGTAAAAAAATAAAAATTTTAATATACATACAGAAATTTTTAAAAATTTGAAGGTATGTTGAAATTAAATAATTTTAGAGAATCAAACGCAATAAAATATTTTGTAGAATTTATACATTTCTATTAGCCGGAAATTAAAGCCACACAGGGAAAATCCCTCTGTTTCTATTTTATTGTTTTTCAATCATGGGAAATTTTATTTTTTCTGAGTTAACATCTGAAAAATTTTTTAAGTTTTTAAATTAAAATTTTGGATCTTGGCTTCAAAGTGTAAAACAAGATTTAATAGAATTGAAATAATATCTTGAATAAACTGCAATCATTTAATATGGAATCACAAATTTAGAATGGCAACTTTATATTTGAAAATCCCATTTTTATTTCCTATGAAAACTGCCAACTTACGTCTCTCCCAGTCTTTCGAATTCTTGATTTATGATAATTCAGGTATGTTAAAGGACCCATAACATTATAAGAACTTAATTAAGGAACTTAACATTATAAGAAAATTTAAATTCACAGCACAATATCATCGTCTTGATTATGCCCTTTTGCATGTAGGTCGTATTTTAAGAGATAATCTATTGTTATAATTTATTGCGACATTTTAATAAATAGCACTGATGAGGTCGTAAAACGTGAACTTCATGAATATTTTACTAGAAACGGGGTACTTTGATCGGAACTTCATATTGAGAAAATGTGTGCCTTCCAAAAACGTTGTTGGTTGTGATTTCAGATGAAATTAATATAAGCTTAAGAACTCGGACTCCAAACTGGTGCCCACGTTTAAATTCAAATATCGGTTATGCTGCATTCCTTACGTTTCTAAGTATGATGATTAAACGTGGAACAATGTTTAGTATTCAAGGAATATGAATTTTTGTAAGAAGTGGCAGATGTTTTTAGATAAAGCACGCCGTCTGAATATCTCTTAACACCGTACGTAATGACAAATTATTTGATAAAATACTAAATTCTGTGTTTGCTATGAAGACGTAAGAAGAGGCGATGATCCATTTTTTAATGTTTAGAGAAATCAAAACATTTATCGGCTCTGATTTAGCTTTATTCTCTATTCAATTTGCTGAAAGATTTAACTTGCATCTACTAATATAATATGAATATTTCCTTAATTACTGCAAATGTTGGAAAAGTTTTTTCCGATCAAATTGTTTCGATAAATAGATCACAAAATTTTAATTTTAATTTATTTCTCTTCTTCATCTATTGAGGAGATTTTATTCAATTATAAGAAAACAAAATGTCACTTTCTAGAGTATTTCTTTTTAATTCGAAACTAAATTTACACCCTGGTTTTAAATATAAATAAAACGGTATTAAAAGTCGTAGTAGTTGCATTTCTTAACCGTTCTTTTCATAGGAAATAGAAGATCTACCACTGGGCTTCAAGATAGGGTAGAAGCGGGTTAAAAATGAATGCGTCAAGTGTCGTCGGCGTCTGTTGGCTTTCCGTTTAGACAGTTTGGGACCGGCGGTCTAAACGGAAAGTCAAGTGCCGGTCCCTAAAGTACGCGGCACATGACGTATCAGCAGTGACTTAACATATAAGGAAATCAAACCTGCGGGAATTACTGGATTGTTTGCAAATTTGATTGAAAATAAGTGCTCTTTCGGTGTGTCATATGCGTGCCTGCGAATGAGTGTGAATGTGTATTGATTGAAATGGTTTCTTCCGATTAAGAAAGCAACTACTGCATTTTACACTGAAAATTGCTGTTTGACAATTTGTCTATATAGCTATCAAAAATATGTCATTCATAATATCAGAATCTAAAACGTTTTAACGATGGATCTAATTGGTAAAAAAAAAACTGTTGTTCTGGCAAAATATTATATATTGATCGAATAAATTAATCCAAGAAAGACTTTTTCCTTAATATGTTCCCCATTTATGCGAATAAATTTACCTCGCTAACCAAAGAGCTGAATACAGGATTTTAACTTTATAATTACTGGTATTTAAATTACTCCTAATTTTTAATTTTTTTTAGATTAAAGATGACAGGTGGTTTTTGTTATATAAACCGTTATTATATGGTTTTCCACATTGATTACATTACAACCTAGAAAAAGATACTTGATATTCAATTTTGTCTTCGTCGGGAACGAAGCTGTAATGAGGATAAAATTAAATCTATGAGCCGCTTCGCTTCTCTTCCTAATGTTCATTTCGTATTTTTCGGTCCTTTCCTTAAAATTCCTGGTAATCAAAGTTAATTATCGGAAATTTTTATCCTCCGTATTAAAATATGACACGTCATGAAAGATTCTCTGATTTGGCATAATTATTTTTATGTTTAACGTAATCCTTCATTTTACACGAGATTACAATATATATACTCACAATTCCTTAATTTTAAAAATTCTAAATGAAATTTATAAATTCAGTAGAAATAGGAAAGGGAGCTAATATTGTTAATTTTTTCTTTGGTGTTTTGGGATATAATATTTTAATTTTTCTTAAAATATACTCTTATTTGCATGATACATATTTCTGCGAAATATTTAAATTACCAAAATGAATTAATTTAATCATGAAGTCATGACTGATTTACAATCAGGAACAATGTCGAAAATAAGAATTTGAAGGAAAATTTTTAAATTTCTGGTTTTTAAAGAAAGCCTGAAATTTTTATCAATATTATTATTTATCTCAATTGAAATTCTAGCTCAATATTACTTCAATGTCAATGAATTTTTTTAAATGTGGTTTTTGAAGCCAAGATTCAATATCTTTTTATTCAAGAGTCAGATTCAGTTAATTGATATTTTTAATCCTAATTGATCGACAGTTTTTAAAAATAAGACATTTCCTGCTGAAACGTCTATTTTGTAGTTCCAACATTACCATTCAAGTTAAAATGATATATGCTAGCGATAATACTCCTATATTTATTGTTTGGTATTTAACCATATATTTTGAATTTTTTTTGAGCTTACTGAAAACATTACAATGCTGGATGACGCAGACCGAATAAATTGGCCGATGATTCAAACCACCACCCATCAAAATTGCATGTTACTTTAAAAATTATATTCTTGTACGGAAGCCATAAAGGTGAGTAAAATGTTGTCTTATATTATAAATTCTAAATTTCAAAATTGAGAAACATCTGAAAACTGCCGTTTCCAGGTTTTTCAAACCTGTGAGATCCAAATAAAAATTATTATTAGCAGATTGCATAGCTGTTAGATAATTTTAAAAGTGCTTTAATTTATCAAAATCATGATATTGGGAAATAATTCCTTTAAAAGTTATTTTTTAATATAAATGGCTTTCCATAGATTACTTTTACAGATGAAATCAAATCTTAAAATAAAATCACTATTTGAGAATATAAAATCAATATATAATTTTTCATTTTTTAAGATATCGATTATTTCAAAATTGTACCCTTTTTTAAATTTCAGTTACAAAAAAAGTATTTTACTATTCAATAATTTAAATTCCAGTGAAAAAGGTGAAGGTTACGTTGTTTAAAAATTGAATCAGTAGAAACTTTTATTTATTGGCAAACTTTCTCTCTTCTTTCTTCTAAATCTAGGACTTAATTGAGAATTGTCACCTGAACAATTAAAAAATATTTACCTAATAGAAAACATTATAGTGTGTGTGTATTTTCATTTGGATATGCGTAACATATGCATAAAGGATTAAATTGGAATTCTCTTAAGCGAAAACTATTGAAGTTTTCTTGAAATTTCGTCTAAAATTAACCCCCAAAAATTGCATAGCTATCTCAATAACATGTTTTCAGAGATAAAAAAAAAGCTATAAAACGTAAAAATTTCTTGACTTTTATCCTATAAAATTAGGCCCCTTTAAATTTCAATAATATAACGATAATTTTATCAAATGAATCATATTTTTCCAATTTAAAAAATAAAAATGAAATTTTCTTTTGTAGCAATAAAACACGTATGGTCATCATTCAGAATTTGATGCTTTCTCTGTCCTTTATATTTATAAACGTATAAAAGTTAAAACTGAGATCGGTAAAAACTACGAAATAAATTCAAATGTATAAACTAATCAAAAATTTAAATAATTGTGAAAGGAAAATCGGTTTTTAAATACGATTGATTCCATCTTGAGTTTGTGCATAGACAAGACATTCACCTAAAACAAAAGCTAATGCTAAACTTAAAAATTAATTGTATTAATTCGAAACATTTTGCTTGTTTACATTTCTGATAATCATCAATTATTAAATGTCAAAAACTGTCAATGCTCTAATTTTCTTACTGAAATTTTTAAAAATAGCTCATGTCTATAAACTAAAATAATAAAAATAGCTCATGTCTATAACTGTTTAAAAGAAGTTGCCACAATAATATAATTTTACATGTCGTCTTCAAATTAATAGGCGAATATTTCCATTGGGAACTTTTTTCTATTTTGTCAGCTAAACAAATACTAAGGAAGCTTATAACGGTGGAGGATATTTAAGTTGTTAGTATTCCAACAACTCAAATCTTGATAGAACCGAAATAATTGAATGTATTGATTCTGTTGAAAATATTAAATAGTATATTTTTTAAATTGCAGTTAATGAAAAAATGTTATACACAGTCTGAGTTGTTTCATCTACAGCTTTTTTTTTTTTTTTTTTTTTTTGTTAAATGTAACACAGTTACTAGCTTTGCATGCAAGCTAATCAACTGTCTCAGCTAGAATCGGAACATTTCCATCGCGGTGACTGGCCAGCACCAAGATGGAGATGTTTCAAATAAAATGTAGCTAATCATTTATAAATGAAATATCTCAGCTTTTAAAAGCATTTCGGATCGGAATTTGAGTTCTGTGTCTAACATTTTAAAATTTTTTTATTCGCAATTTCGACACGTAAAAGATTTTTAAAAGAGCGATATCAAACGTTACGGGTATTTCCAATCTATTACAATCCGATTTTTCTATTTGAGAATATGGAGTTTGGCAACAATTAAGTCTTTTCTTTAATTAGTGCTCTTCAATTTGGTCTAAGAATTAAGTAGTGGATAAAAAAATTTTTACTAAAAAAAAATCTAGTTATCTTAAAATTTCTAAATTCTATAAGCCACTTTTTCTCTTTTTCTTCAGCATGAATAAGATGCGTCTTGTTCACATTCTCAAGATGGAAATCGTTACAAACTTCATATCAAAAATGTAATCAGTAATCAGTAAATGTAATCACAAGACGTATAAACCTACAATTTTATTATTCTTTGTTTATACCAGTCTTTAAGAAATGATTTCTCGTATCGTCTTTCTCTTCCAAGATTTCCGCCTTCACTGATCCCTTCCTTGTAAATCGTTAGTAAGTGAATCTGAAATAAATACGATTCAAAATAAACAATTTAAAAGAATTACAAATAAAACCGGATTAAATTTGAAGGAGGTTTTTATTCACATTCTGACAGTCTGAGACTCATTAATTTTATCTAAAAGTTAGATGAAATGTTTTAAAAAAATAGAGAATTAATTCCTTATTTCTAGTTTATTTGTTAACAAAGATTTTGAGAACATACCAAAACAAATGTAACAAAAAAAAATAAAGAAGTAATTAAATTTTTATATTCACTTACTAATTCTATGTATATTTCTCAAAACTAATGAAATTAATGTAAATTTTTCAAGAAATAGTCTTTATATTATGACTAATAAATCTGTAGTTATTTCCAATAAAAGATATTAAAGAGCCTTTAGAATATTTTGTTTTTACAAGTTAGAAGCTTAATTAAAGTTATGCTCATAGATTTTATAATTTCGTAACAATGCATCGTTCAGCATTTTACAAGTAGTAATTTTTTTATCTTATACATCTGCTTCAGGAGTGGTGGTTTTAATCATTTTAATATGTCTTGGTAGCCCTTTTTAATATCGTTTATTTTAGAAATGAATACTTCTTATTTAAGTAACGGTACCCCTCCCCTCAAATATTGAATTAAACGAAACAGATCTTTTTCCCTGTATAGTAAAAATAACAAATATTTCTAATTCTTAACGATTCATCTACCTGTATTGTAGTACATTTCGTAATATGTGTACCTCAAAGAACAACATATCATAGAGAACTGAAAATTTATATACTATGAAACAATTGAATTTTTTTTTTAAATTTTAAAATTAAGTTTAACTAAATTCATCATAATGTTTGATATATATTTATATATATATAATCATAAATTAAAATTTGAAATTCAGAAAAATGAACTATGAAATTGAAGTAAAAGTCTATGTTACGTAAGCATGTTGCCCCGCCTCTCACTTGTAACGCCCTCTAGCGGTATATGTAAAAAACCATCAGTCCATGTAACATCATCGACGTAGCAGCAACGCCGAAAGGCAAAGCTCAATCCAACTCCCGAAAGCGGAGAAACAATAAAATCTTTAAAATACAAAAAAGGTCCGTCATCATTATCGAACCTCTCCATTCTGGTCCTAGCGATCCGGAGACGAATTAGCGAAAATATGGAGAAAAATACAACTCAAAAAGCCAAAGAGTTAAATAGAATCCGTGGAAGGATAAAGGCGAAATTAACAAGTGTTAAAAAGTTTGTTGAAAGTAGTTCAACGGTTGAAGAAGAAAATAAATTCATATTAAGCTGTCAACAAAAGCTGGCAATTGTGGAAGAAATAAAAAATGAATTAGAAATTTTATTCAAGAATTATTTAGAAATCGACGAAGATGAAACGTTAAGCCAGAAGTGCGATCAAGAAATATTGGATATCGAAGAAGAAAGAAACGAATTAGAGGTAAGTTTGAAATGCTTACTCTCTAATTATAATGTTAATAATGTAATTCATAATATAAATGATCAAAATTCAAATTTGAACGCTTATATCAATCATATTCAATTAAAAACGAAACTTCCGGAAATTCCCTTACCGTTATTTTACGGAAAAATGGAAGAATTCAGTAATTTCAAAAATCAATTTATGTGTCTAATAAACGATAATATCGAATTAACGAATGATCAAAAGTTATTTTATTTAAAAGCTGCCCTCCGTGGTGAAGCTAAATTTATAGAAACAAGTGACGATACATTTGAGTCACTGTTTGCTGCTCTCGAAGAACGCTTTGAAAATAAACGAGCAGTTGTTGATATTCATATTCGAAACATGCTAAAACTAGAAAAATTAAATTTTGAGTCTGCAAAAGGCTTACGAAATATCAGACACAATAAATAAAAGTCTAAGAGGTTTAAAAAGTTTGAATTTAGAATGTAATGACTTAACAAGTGCTATATTAGTAAATATAATATTAGAAAGACTTGACAAAGAGAGTAGAAAGGCATATGAAATGTCCATCCAATCAAAACAAATACCTTCATTGAAGGAGCTCTTGCAATTTTTAGAATCAAGAGCGATGGTACTCGATCAATTAGGGAAATACCCTACAAGTAACAAATTCCACAAGGAATTTCAAGGCTCAATAAATAAGCCGAAAAACTTTCTTCATGATGCGAATAAACTAAGTAATGTAAAGCCATGTATTTTATGTAAATTTGAACATCCTTTACAAAGATGCTCTGAATTTTTAAAATTGAGTGTTACTAAAAGAATCGAGCTTTTAGAAAAATATAACATTTGCAAGAACTGTTTGAAATTGCATAAGCCACCCTGCAAATCCACATTCCTCTGCCGAAGCTGTCAAAAATCAGGCCATAATTCTTTGATACATCTGGATCCTAAACTCTTAAGTACGCGCCTAGCAGAGGTAACGCCCCCAGACGCGGGGGAGCAACTTTATGTAAACAATGAACAGTCTGGCTCGTCGAGGTTCCCCCAAAAACTGACCCCTGAGGCTGAGTCAGCGCTTGCAAGTAACTCGAAACTATCTTCAAACCTTCTATGCACCGCGCAGTTATTTATTGAAGACGCTTTTGGTCAAAAAATAAAAATAAAGGCCCTGTTGGATTCAGGGAGTTTGGTAAACATAATAACTGCAGATTTGGCCAATTCTTTAGATTTGAAGCGGGAAAAGGTTAATGCATCCATCTCTGGTATTAACGGAGGAGAATTCTTCGTTAAAAATAAATTAACCACTACCATTTTTAATGAAGACAAGGATTTTTCCAGAACTGTATCATTTTTAATTATGCCTAAAATTACGCATTTAACTCCTTCTAAAGAAATTGATATCTCAAAAGTTAACTTCCCAAGTGAGATAAAACTTGCGGATGATACTTTTCATATTCCTAGTAAAATTAATGCATTACTCGGATGTGAGTTGTTCTTTGATTTATTGAAGGCAGAAAAATTTAGATCATATGATAATTCACTCTTCTTACAAAATAGTGTGTTTGGATATTTAGTAACGGGAACAATCAACGGCAGAAATTCTCATTTCTTTTCTGGATTAATTTATAAAAATGATAATCTGGAGAATTCTGTTAAAAATTTCTTTAACTTAGAATCTTTTCCTGGTGATAATACAGATGATTCAGTCGAATCAAAAACATATGAACAAACTTACTGTGAGGAACATTTTCTTTCCACTCATAAGAGGGATAGTACCGGAAGGTATGTTGTTAAATTACCAATAGTTGAAGAAAAACGTTCTACACTAGGCGATTCAAGAGAAATGGCGGAAAGACGTTTAAATTTACTTTGGAAAAGGTTAGATAAAAATAAAACAATGGCAATACAATACAAGGCTTTTATGGATGAATATTTCCAGTTAAATCATATGGAAAGAATTTTAGATTCTCCTGAAATTGCCAATAGTGAATATTATATTCCTCATCATGCCGTATTTCGCCCAGAAAGCACATTAACACCCTTACGTGTCGTTTTTGAGGCATCTGCTAATTCTAGCAATGGAGTTTCACTTAATTCCATTTTATTGAACGGCGGAACAGTTCAACAGGAACTATTTTGCATCATTCCAAGATTCCGAACATATCAGTTTACCTTTAGTGCAGATATAAAGAAAATGTATCGCCAAATTTTGATCGCAGAAGCAGATAGAGACCTGCAAAAAATTCTGTGGAAACCTAATAAATTTGCTCCTGTGGAAACATACAGACTACGGACTGTGACATATAGAGCAAAATGTGCTCCATTTTTAGCCACCAGAACACTCAAGGCATTAGCTGAGAAAGAAAAAAGTGAATTTCCTCAAGCATCTGCAGCACTTCTTACTGATGTTTATATTGACGACATTTTAACTGGTTCAAATAACTTTCCAGAAACCAAGGCTTTACAACAGCAGTTAATAGAACTTTTAAGTAAAGGAGGCATGCAACTTCACAAATGGGTTTCAAACCATCCTGAATTATTAGGGAACAATCAAAACTTAAATTTTGAATTTCCAGACTTAACAGTTAAAACGCTCGGAATGCAGTGGCGTCCCACATCAGACATTTTCACGTTTGAAGTGACTGTCAGTTTGAACAACAATTACTCAAGGCGGGAAGTCCTTTCAGTCATAGCAAGACTGTTTGATCCTTTGGGTCTTATCAGCCCAATTATAACCAGCGCCAAGATATTTCTTCAGAGACTTTGGCAACAAAGGCTAAATTGGAATGACACAATTCCACAAAACGATTTGAATGACTGGTTAAAATTCTTAAAAGACTTACCGGCAAAGAACCAGTTAAAAATTCAAAGATGTGTTATAATCGAGAATCCCACCACCATAGACCTACATTGCTTCTGTGATGCCTCAAATAAGGCCTACGGTGCAGTCATCTATGTGTGCTCAAAAAATAAATCCGGTGAATTAAAAACAAGTCTTTTGTGCAGCAACTCGCGAGTGTGTCCAATCAAGGAATCAACAGTACCTCGTCTGGAGCTGTCAACAGCAATACTTTTGGCACGACTTGCATCAAAGGTGATTTCGATCTTACCAGTGACATTAAATCACGTCTATATGTGGTCAGATTCCACAATCACCTTAGCCTGGATAAAAACTCCCCCAGAAAAATTGAAACCATTTGTTTTCAATCGTGTTAGAAAAATTAACAGTTTGTGTCCAAATTATGACTGGAGACATATTAAATCTATAGACAATCCAGCAGACTTAATCTCCAGGGGAACGTCTGCAACAAATTTGATAAACAGTCAAATTTGGTTCAATGGACCCCAATTTCTACAGTCTGAAATTCCCCATAAAAAGGATGCTGTAAATTGTAATGCAAATAATGATTTTCTGAAAGAAGTTAAAACTCATTGTGAATTGAATTTATTAACTAATATTTCTAATAATTTTATTTGTAATATTTTAAATTTAAGTAACAACTATACTAAAATTGTAAGTTATCTTTTCAGATTTATTAATCATTTGAAGTGTTCTTCTAAAATGTAAAAAAGGTAAGATAATAATAATGGAAATTGAAGCAGCATCCAACTTCATGGTAAGCAAGGTGCAACCTTCTGAATTTTCAGAGTAAATTAATTATTTGTCAAAATGGCAAAATTAACTAAATCAGTACAACAAGTTTGGAAATATTAGAAACATAATTATTTGAATAATTTACATCTTAGAAACAAATGGCAGTTAACTAAGAATAATGTAAATCTTAATGATATGGTTGTAATCAAAGATCCAGATTTGCCTCCATATAAATGGAGACTGGGTAGAATTCAAGAATTAATAAAAGGTTCAGATGGTTTAGTCAGAGTTGTTGTAATAAGAGTTTTGAATGGTGTTATTAAAAGAGGTATTAGTCAAATATGTTTACTTCCAAAAAATTAATTGGATTTATATGTGTATATGATTGTAAATAATATATAGAGACTTTAACTCATTTGTATAAATGTGTATATATAAGAATTATTTCAGTATTATTTTGTGTAAATTTATATTTAAGAATTATTTCAGTATTTTTATTTTTTACATTTATTCATTTTTTATAATAATTCTGTCGAATTTATTGTGATGTGTGAAATTCATATAGTGTCTGAATATTGAATTTGTGCAATTTCAAGGCGGGAGTATGTTAAGTAAGCATTTTGCCCCGCCTCTCACTTGTAACGCCCTCTAGCGGTATATGTAAAAAACCATCAGTCCATGTAACATCATCGACGTAGCAGCAACGCCGAAAGGCAAAGCTCAATCCAACTCCCGAAAGCGGAGAAACAATAAAATCTTTAAAATACAAAAAAGGTCCGTCATCATTATCGAACCTCTCCAGTCTAGACCATTTAGATTTTAATTCTTAGAATTGAATACGAAATTCCTGGATCAAAAGTAAAACAAATGATAATATTTTTCACTGAAACGAAATTTGAAACGTTGCATAAATACAAACGTTACGGAATTTGAACCAACTCCAACCAAAATTATTAAGAAAATGCCGTATGGTTTAAAATTTATTGGAAATATCCGAAGTTCAAAATTATTTTCATCCAGTTTAAATTATTGAATTAAGATTACAGAATTAAATATTTTTATTATTTGTAATGAGATAATATTTGCATCTAGAAAATGCAAATGTAATACGAATTCAATAGGCGCATTTATCCATTATTAGGAGAATATTAATAAAACTTTGGAGAGAATCGTCAGGAGTAGTTACCCTAAATAATACTAACTCGTACTTTTGATCTCTATTACCCCAATAAATATTTTACCGAAAAGATAGGCAGGGAACTACAGCGAACTTTATCATAGTTGAGTTTTGTCATTGAAGACAATGCACTTAAAAAAGTAAAAAATGTTTTTTTTTTCTTTTTGAAATGGAGGATAAAAATTAAAATTCTGGAAATAAATTCTGGAACTTTCTTACTTATTCCTTAATCTTTTCCACCAACACAGAACCATGTAATTGAGCAATGATTGCAATTCCATAATGATAACAAATATTTTAGCTAGCTTGTATTTGATCAGTTATATCCTTTCTCTTCAGAACATACACACTTCTATTCGCAGAAAGTTGTTCCAGAAATTACATCTCGAAAACACATTAGAATGTAATTTTTTAGGTTCATGATTGATTTCTGTATATTGTCATTGACACTTTTAAAATTAAACTTCTGAAGAGATGAGAAAACTATTTAGCGTAATTTTTTAAATGACTTGTAATTGAAGAAAGTGATGTTACAGGCAATTCTTTTCTTTAATTTGGCTTGTGGTAGTGACATATCTAATATTTCGAAGAGGGAGGTGATTATCTCATGTGAATTCGAGAAACGGCAAGAAAGGTCTCTACAGTATAATGTATTGGGTATATTCTTACTCACAACTGAAATGTACGAATTTGTTATATCTGAGAAGAAATTATGGCTTCGTTGGATGAAAAAAATAATTATTTCCCAAATTAGAAATCAAAGGGTCATTCCTATCAGATTTGGAAGTTGAACACGAAGTATCTACATTTTTCCGAATTTCTTGCCATTCCTTTTAATTATGAAAATTGGTAACATCGAAGAATGCTTTTAGTGTATTCTTAATTTCAGCAGAGTGTATTCTTAATACACTCTGCTGCTTACTTACCTAATATATCTATTCCATGCCCTATATCATTTTACCATATGTTTGGCGCAGTACAGCCAAACCTGGCTTTTGCGCTATAAACATCAGAATGAAACTCATGCCCTGTATATTCTGCATGAGCTATCAGATGAGACACCTTGATTTGCTACTTTCTGAAAGGCGATGGGAAATAAATATTACCATGCTGTGGATTGTCGTATTATTGGAGTTTGCTGTACAAGAAACCGGTATGATTATATATTAGAATTTATTGTTGCTGAATGGGCGCTTTCTGGGTAAACCTTTAGTGTTTTGGCTTTAGAAGACGGTATTTCTTTTATCGTTTAATGGACATAGATTGTTTAAGGTTAAGGTTTTTTTCATTCATTACACAGTAAACTCTTTTAACAACTGAACACTACACCACACAATAGATCACTGAATATCGTTTGTGTTGAGAGGAGGATAGTTTATACCGAATCCAAAACCAAGGGAAACTTGGTCTAATTGCAATTTCTTATGTAGATGTACGATCTAACTTGGTTTTAAAGTCCTGGAATAGACTGATATGTGGCATCGCTTAGTTACGTTTATCAGGACATTTCCGTCATCCACGCATCATGTTAGAACTGGAAGTGCAGTGGTGGTACTCCAGCAAGGAATTGAAAAGTCATATTGTTGATTATAAAGTGAACTGTCAATGAGTAGAAGGAAACCTGTAGTATAGATGAATTTTTCTTACTATTTATGGTTGCAGGCTTTATACACCATTCTGCCTATAATTCGCTTGTACAATATTTGTAATTGGATTTTGTTAATACCTCAGTACATATCCAGTATTTTGAAGAAACTGGACCTTGGGTGTAATTTTTTGAATCATTTATTAGTTCACATTATCTAAAAGAGGTAAATGCAATACGCATCCAATAGGTGGTATCTATAAATAATTAGAAACAGATCATTACGGAAATAACACCTGTTATCACTATATTAGAAGCACTTACATCTATTCTTGATATTACATCGGATACATATTGCTCTTTCCTATTCCTGATGATATTCATTCCCCTGATAGTTATTTTTATCAGTGTTAGATTTTAGCCAGTACTCATTACTGAGTGCAAGGTCAAAGTTTGCTTCGCAACTTAATGTTCTTAGAAGTAGAACAATTTCCCTTTTTTCAATGGACGTTGAAAGCAAGTGCATAATTTAAACTCTGGGTATTTCATCTTTTCCAACAACAATGGAAGAGTGCAATTGTGCACAAGAATTCCTGAACATATACGCACTAAATTTATGTCGATTGCTATCACATTATTAAAAAATCGCCACACAAGAATAATTTGTGACTCTTTTTTTTTTCCTTTTATTCTGGCCATCACTGCTTAGCAGCACTCTGTCTTGCTACCGCAAACATCACTCGCTCACGATACACTGAAGTGTTTTTCCCTTTCCTCAAGAGGGCAGCACAAGTGACAGGTCGGAACAATTCCTTATTGATAACAAGTTTCCTTGCTGACTTTTATCTGATCAATTATATTTGTAACCAATCGGAACTTACACACTGTTTTCATTACAGATTTTCCTTGCTCATCCTTTAAATTTCAACTTTTGAAGAGAAGAGAAAAATGAATAGGCAGAAATTTACCTGACGTGGTTTTGGAAGTGATATTTCAGATCATTTTGTATGTTATTTGGTTATGGCAATGTATGTTTTGGTTTGATCCATGTAATAATTCGAAGGAGAGAAGCAGAAATGGCAGGAACATACTTTATAGCATAAAGTATTGGTTTATTCATATCCATAGACAGAACATACAAATTTGCTAATTTGTGAAGAAGTGAGGACCTCGTCCGGTGGAAAAAATATTTTTTTTTATAAATTTGCATGTTGTAAGGTTATTCTTGACTAATGTTGTGAACTCAACCGACAGTATCTACAGTATCTCCTAATTCTTCATATTTCTTCATTTATGACTATGGGTAACATGGAAGAATACTTCCCGTAATTCGTAATAGAAATATTTTTGGGTGCGTTTTTTATTTGAGTTTCCAACCAATATATCTCATCTTACTTATCTAAAATATCTAATTTTTTCCTGTGTTTTCCGCATGGGCTTTCTTTCACGATAACTTGATTCAGAAAAGTGATAGAAAATTGCAGGGCTATTGATTTGTTTTAATATCTTATATTGATTTTATACTTGCTATATAAGTAACCATTGTGGTAGATAAATGACATATTAGACATTATTGTTGTATTTGGGTGTTTATTGTGTTACATCATTATATCGTGGCCTTAGAAGACTGTATTCATTTATTGTTTGAATGGCCATAGATATGTTGAGGTAATCTCTTTTCATTCCTTACAAAACCCCAATCCTTTAAAAAAGGAACAGAAAATAACCCAATACATCTTTGTACACCAAAGCCTAATATGCATTTTGTTGCTTCCGAAGCCAAGGGAAACTTGTTCTTATTTCAGTTACTCCGGCAGATTATCCTCTAATTTAGGCTTCATATCATGGAAAGGATTGATAGGTGGAATTGATGAATTGAATATGTTTGAACATGTCGATCAGTCAAGCATCCTGCTGGGGCTGAAGTCTAAACATGATTTGAAAACTGTTTGTGTTTTTGATTTAAAATAGACAACATTAATGGCCTGAAGGAAACCTTGTTCTGCAATAGAAACATTCTTGCTACAGATTCACTCAGTTGCTTACTTCTTAAAGTAGCTATTTCATTTCCGTAGAGTTTGTATGGGCTTCGAGCCATGACTTCTTTACTTTTAAGTTTCGGAAAGGCGATGATAAATGTTGCCATGTGTTGATTGTCAAAGTATTGGAAATTTAATTTGTGCTTGCTGCACAAGCTACTAATGTGGTAGGTAAATATACTCGAATGTATAAATGTTAAGTGAGTGCTTGCTTCTTTAAATCGTAGCATTCTCTGCCGTGGAAAACATTTATTAATCATTTATCGCTTGAATAGCCATAGATTAGTTGAGGTAATTTCTCTTTTCAGCATGACATAGAAAGCTCCTTTAACACAACTGATGTCACACCACATCAAACACAGCGCATCGTTGAATATCATCGGCGTAAAGCCGAGTATGATTAGTGTGGCTAATTTGGTCAATTGGAATCGCTTGAATGGGTGCGAATTCTGGCTTTGGTTTTAAATTCTAGATGGATTGATAGTTAGTATTAATTGGTTTCACATGTCTGGACGTTTCAACATTTTAGGCTTCAATTAGAATTAGAAGTGCATTGGTGCTACTTGCAACATGAATTGAAAGGTTGCTTTTACTGCCTATTCATAGGAACTAGTGACTGCTTGTGGTAAACCTTGTTATAAGGAAGAAAGTTTTCTTGCAACTCCTGATAGTAAGGTGTGACATTTGTCAATCGTTTATCCACAATTAACTTGTACTGAATTCCTTCGGGATTTTCGATAATACCTCTGACATATCCACAATTTTCAAACAATTGATCTTTTATATAGTTTCGCGAATTGATTTTATACATAGTGTGCCATTTGAAATGCTTTTGTATTTAACTATTGAAGGATATTTATCTTTTAAATTTGATGGAGTTTTCACTTAACTGTGGGATGATTTATTTTACAATTACTAATAAAGTGAGGTGGTCTATTTCACAATTTGTAACACATTGTATTTAACATTTCCGTTGATATAATTGTTTGCTGGTATATTTATATGGAGACCTGACTAATCTCTTGTTCTGGATACTGTCCTGTCACTAGATTCCATTCAGCAAGTTCTGTATAGGATATGCTGCTTCCTAGGTGCTAAAAATCGGACCATCTGCTGTATTTAGAGTGACCTCTTTACATACCGTTGAGATAAAGAGTTACTCAACAATATGAAAGTCTTGATCATGAATTTTTTATTTTTTTGAAAAATGATTATTTTAATTTTGAGAAAGAGAAGAAATATCAAAATTTTAAGATTTTTCAGAATGCCATGATTTTAAGTGAAAAAGTAACCTTGCCGAAGAAGGCATACGATCAATTTTATAGCAACAGGGTACTTCGGATAAAGGGGAAGACTACATATTACCTAAAATGTATTTTTTATGTGAATAGTCATTTAGTTATTTTTTCTCAGATGTGGAGGTTTGATTTTTAATGCCTGATTGCCGTCTGAAGAAAAATTATTACTTATACAGTGCAATCCTATGATGTCCTTTTTGATAGCTATTTAACGATAAGAACTGAGATTTGATTTAATAAATATGTGTCTAATTTGACGGTGAACGTATTAATAAGTTTTTTTAAGCAAATATCTTTCCCAGATGTGTCTTTAGAAATAACTAAATATGATATGGCAGTGACGGAAGATATGTTACTGATTATCTTTTATTTTATATACTTTAATTTTAGTATTTTCAAAATAATTTACATATATAGAATATTAGATTATCAGAATAAGGTTGAAGGAACTTTAAAAAGCTTTAGTGATCTCTGTGAAGAGTTCTGTGTAATTTTAGATCTTATTTTTATTGTTGTTGACTTTTGATGGAGGTTGCAGAATGAAGAATTTTAGTTGTTTCCTGATCATGATTGTTGCTATCATCTCAAAGGCTATTGCGTTTAAACCTCTTTTCAGTTGGTCACATATAAGCTGTTAGACATGCTTTAAATGCTGGAAGCATCCTGCATGTTATTGATATTTCTGCATCACAGATTTAACTATGACATGTTCAAGCCTATATTTATTTCCTCTTTGTGAAAAGTGTCTTATCTTTTGAAAATATTTATTGCCTCCTTTTATATCAATTTTTGAAGTATATACCGGTATATAGATGATCAATTGCTTACCATTTGGTAATTTTAATGCTATCGCATTTTTTTTTGTTCTGTTGTTGCTTTATCAATGTAACCTAGAACCTATTTATGAAGGAAATGATGTTCCATTACAACGACATTTCTTTAATTTGCTTATCACAATCAATATTCTTGAATATGAGCATGGTTCAGTTTAAATTTGAACATATTACGTTTGGAAAAGAAACGCCCTAAAGGTAAAAAAATGCATTTATATAAGTTAGCTATGCAACTTACCTTAATAAGATGTTATCTTCATGCTAATTATCTATAACTATGAACCTAAAATTTTTAAGCCCATTTTTATTAATCAGTTTTACATCAAACTATTATTAAAAGGTATCATTTATCATAACCTTTTGATTTGCAAGAGAAAAACTTCATAATGGAAAGCGATGAATACAAAACGGGAATAATTTTTTTTCAAATTCTGAAGTTGCCCGATTTTCCGTGTTTATTAGTAGTCTCTTTTTGTGTGCAAGATGAGAGGCAGCGGGCACATGAAGAAAAATTTCATAGTAAAAGTGTAGAATAGCCTTTTCTTGCATCTACAACAATGTGTTGTTCCTTTATTTAAATAATTGTGCCCAATCTAATTCATAAATTAGAATCTTCCCACCATGTTTCTTATATATTGCGCTGCAAATTCGCAGGGAATATCAGAGAAATCGAAGAAATGTTTCGTCGAACATTCTCGCCTTTTTTTATAGGTTAACGTGGAACATGATGAATCTATGAACATCCTCCATTGTGTTAAAATACTCTACGGGTATTGAGTTTAATTTGTTTACTCCAGTAAGATACACAGTTCTCCAAATGTAAGCTTATTATTAATATAAGAAAATCGTCTTTTTTCTGTCCGTTTCATAAAGCAGAAGTTTAATCAGTGATAAGTAGCAAAGTAATTTCATTAGAAAGATTTTCGCTTTTATTTTCATATGAATATTTAATACTTTTTTGCGAAAGATCTACGTGAGGTATATACTAATTTCGGAAAATAAAATAAAAAAGCACAACTTTCATTTAAAATCTTATAATAGTGGTTGTATGAGATTCATGATAATACGTCGTGCACAGATCTTTGTATGCCATTATACATAAAATTATTACTTTTTCCGTTTCTATCGTTGATTTTCAAACGTACTTAGATTTATATTCATAAATTATGTAACCCTTGACACAAATCGCAATTGTTTAAGATGGAAGCTTCACTTTTATGCTAAGCGAGGTTGGAGTTAGCGACAATGTCCTACAGTTACGTGTGTTTCTTATTAGTATTCCCTTATATTATGGTCAACAAATGCTGTTCCCTCTTTACCGATTAGCACATTATTATTCATGGATGTTCCTATTGAAGAGATGATCATGCATATATTTGAAGTATGTCACCTGGAATATACTTTCAATTCTCGTATTACCTTGGTCATTAAAAGTCTGGAAAATATTTTGTCACTGTCACTGTATTAATACATTGTCGTCCTTTTTTTTTTCAAAAACAGTGCAAAACGTTTCTTGCTTTTACATGCAAAGCAGTTAAGCGGATTACAATTTCTAGGTTCAAATGACTCGTGGCAGAATTGCCACTAGAAAATATGAGTTTGAGAACTAAATCTTGATTTGCAATGACTGTTGTGTTCGTCCGGTTCGTATCAATATATAGTCTGTTTTCTTATAAGATTTATTTCTTGTTCCTAGCAAGATGTTTCTTATACAGTGATGGTCTGTGGGCGCCTGCTGAATTGCATAAATATGACTATGAATGAATTTGCACAATCCCCATTTTAATTAATGTAATGCTTTTGCTGCTGTGCCTTTAAACTGAAGATTCGCTTGTAAATTTTGTAATAAATTTCTTGTTCTTGGTAAAAATTAAACAATCCCTTTGAAAAGGAACATTAATTTTCCAAAACTGATATAAAGGCTTCCGGGACCAAAATGGATGCTTGCATTCACACTTACTTAAAAAGGATGTGAAAGCAAAAGCCTTAAGGGAGAGAAAAATCAAGCAGCACATTCTAAGCAAAGGTTTAATGAGCCAAAGAAGGGAATTTGCATACATTACCCATAACGATGGCAATGATTAATGCATAAGAAGTTGATGCCCACGTGACCTCCCGGTTTACCCGAGTTGGGTGTTTAACCTACAATAGGAGGTACGGTGGTCAGCAGTGGTCAGTTCCATCCCAGCACGCCAAATATTCATGTGTCAGAACGGCCTCACGAACAGATTCATTTAAAAACTTCAGGTTTACATTAATTATACAAATCAGAAGCAGAACTTAATTACATTCACTTTGGTATAATATATGTATTGCTTTACATTGTTTCAACCCACCAATTTGCGGAGTAGTACATATAAGCCCCGTTACTGGGCAAGAGTACATAGGTATTTTTTATAAGAAACACACAATACATTAGAAGGTAAAAATAGCTGCCCGATCAAAACCAATGAGACAACCGGTCTCTTCTTTTAAAGCCTACCTTTTATATTATCTCAAATAAGCTTGCCAGAAAGTCTTCTCTCTTATGCAACTTGGAAGACAGCATTTAGAATACCACTACACAGGCAAAATTTTAAGCAATGACAAGTAGGACTGTACGTTGAGTGAGGTGAGTGAGTGGTGATGTCTTGGAATACTTAGAACTCTGCATGACTAATTGCGACGCACCCAACCCAGGTTTAGCGAGAAATGGCATTTAAATGAAAATGAAGCTGTAAATAAACTACTTCTAATTGCTTTGCAATTTAAGTATAATAATTTTTTTATGAAATTTGGTACCCGAAGGCAATAAAATCAATCTGGGTGGTGTCTCTTCATTATAAAGTGAGTTTTGTGTTCTAAAGGTAAGAACGTGAAACATGTATGCTATCTATGCCACATTATTTGCATTGTTATTTGATGAGTGTATGAGAGAAAAAATGTATCGGGTCATTTTTATCTCCTGCTCAATTTACTGATGGTTTACACGTCAAGGTCAAATGGGTGATCGTTTTTAGAATTTCATTGGACTTAGTAGTCCATTTTTTTTCTATTGTCTTTATATTCAAATTGCAGTTTTACCTCAGGTTATGTCTTATTTTTCTCATTAAGGTAGAGGAACAAGACTCATTCCTTCTTTCGTTATTTCTGTATAACACTTTTCCCATTTTCGTTCAGATATGCTTACAATGCTTCCAACGCATGGTAAAAATTATATATCAAAATTTGCAATAAATAAAAATCTTCATGTCTGATCGTGATAAATGACATATCGTTGGAATGAGTTTAAATCCAATTATTACATAAATAAGAGCAAGAAAAATATTCTAAAGCATTGAAAGATTTTTTTTGTTTTGACACACAGAGGTGGACATTGAAAATATTTTAATTTGGAGGATGCATATGAAGTTTTGTCATAAAAGATGATGAAAAAATATTCTGCTTCAAGTTACGATTTGTTTCTGTCATGGTGCTCTATCCATGATTTAGCTGTGGCATAACGATTTCTTTGTCGATATAGATTCCTCTCCTTATCTCATTGTTATTTTTTGTGCAACATAGTATCTGAGCTCTAGGATATGAGACAATTTCTTTTTGTTAGGAACAACGGAGATACTCAACTGTAATGTATAATTCTTGAACCATAAATTCGAAAAGATGTTCATTAAGAAACTTCACTGCCATTTTCCTAGCGTAGGAGTTATATCTGAGTTGTATACTACTGCAAACTTCTTAAGTGCTTGTAGAAAATATCCTTCGTACTGCAAGAGATGATCAACTGATTTTCTGAAATCATGAATCCTCAAAGTGACTTATTTCCAAACCACCCTCTTTCCAATCGTCTGTTCAATTTCTTCTCCTTTATCTTTCAACAGAATCTACGTTTTAATCAAACCTTTCAAAAAAAATTTCAGTAATTGTTTTAAACAAATAGCTTTCTAGGTATTTTTGAGTTTGTTATCTTCAAAAAAAAATATAAAAATAAAGGAATCGAATTCTGTAACATAAAAAAGAACAAAAAAAACTCTGTGCTTTTTTTTTTTAAAAAAAAGCACAATCATAATAAAATTACTGGCAAAGATGGTAAAAATTCTAATGAAAAAGTTTTAGAAATTTTAGAACCCTATTCTTAAAGACCAGCCGATAAAAGAAAAGGACGACAGAAATTTAATCGGAACATCAAATGGAAATAATATGTAAATTAGAACAGTGAGGAGACTTATTTTATGGTATGCATCTTTTCAGTAGAATGACACAATTTTTTTCTCTCTGCCTAAATGTCAGCTGTAAAAAGGCTCGACTATCATAAAATGCAATTCTTTGTATTCCTAAATTAAAACTCAAGAGCATAGTATTTACTCTTGCCCAAGAGCTTCATTCAAAGATGATTTTCTTGTTATCTAGAAAAATCCATCAAGCATTATAATAATTTTTCTTTCTGCTTTTTTTATTCTAAAATGTGGAAGAAAGGATTTTTCACCTAATATGTTGAGATTCTGACGCAATTTCTAGATGATAATTACAAATGAAGTTTTGCTTGATAATTACTTGTAATTTTTTTAAAACTATGTGTTTTGAATTTCATCTGCAGTTTTTTTCTCTTTTTAAATTTAATTTGAAAATCTTAGAAACACCGTATTTGGGATATTCTTATTTCTGAGTCAAATTAACCAAAAGTCTCTCGTCTATTACCTACTAGTAATCTTGTGGGATTTCTCTTATGTGTAGACTTTTTTTTTTCCCGAGGAGTCTCTATAACACAAAGGCGCATACATCATCTTCTATTTGCAGCATCACTTTGTAAATGTGGATAATATTTTTAGCATATTTTGAGCCCATTATTATCCATCCATTGTTCCAATGGATATAGGGTGTATAAAAAAAATGCATCCAAATATTTGAAGTATTAAAACGACTCAAATCGGCTGCCATTGCTTCAGCACTAGTAAGGTTTGATGTCAAACGCATTATTTCTTCTTGCAACCTAACATGTATTATAAAGCGAATAATTTCTCAGAATTTAACGGATTCGCTTATAAAATATTCCACCTTTAATTTAAATTTATTATAAAAAATTGAAATGCATCAGTTTTCGCTATTAGTTCTCAAGAGCCACCAGTCTTGAAGCCAGGAATTGGTAAACAGCCCATGTTATACTGACAAAACTGCAGGCCCGACTGCTTCAATATCATAAAATTTTAAGTTTTGGAAGTTGTTGGCTCTAAAACCGTCGAGAGTTTATATTTTGTTGATAGCCGGAACCCGTACTTTGAGGGCTGCTCCCAATATCTCATCTTAAACAAACCAAAGAAAGTATCTTTGCAATCTCAGCAAGTTCATGCTAACTAACAATTGAGTATTATGTGAGAAACGCTATGTCCTACCCGCCCAAAGGATCTCTGTATCTATCTGAAACTTGGAAGTTTTAATTGATCATGAGAAGAACGAAGCAAGAAACTGAATCTGGATGCTTATCATCAAGAGAACGAAAAGAAAATCAAATTAGAAGATGGAAAAAGGATGAGAGATCTGTTCATTCTTGCTTTATTAAGATGATATATGCAATTAGGTAACTTTAGCTTGTTTAGTAATATGACATTTGATTGTATTTTTTGTTTTGTTAACATTAAAGTATCCAATTATCATTCAAATACATATTTTTGTATATAAATTTGCAAATGTATATTTTATAAGGTTTCAGTTTTGTCTTCGACTGCAAGATAAAATATTTTATTCTGAAGTATGCTTTATAAAGAGGAATGTAAAGTATAATATGGCAGTTTATAAGTTACTGTTAGTTTATTGATAGACGCAAGTATAATTATTTCTGTACATTTTTTGTCCGTTATTGTCGATTCAAGTTTGTTTTTTGTATATATTTCCTCAAATAAAAGCTTGTTTGTGAATGAGTTTTCTCTTCTTATAATCTTTTTCAAATACATACTATAACGTGCTTTTGCCGAATTTTTGCTTATTAGAATATATTCAGCATTAAATTTTAGCTTTTTGTGAATCAATAAACTATGATTTCCATTCTAAATGGTATAGACAAAACTTTCAACTGCAGATATGAGCTTCTTGGAATTTAAACTAATATTTCATATGAAATTTTTGAATTTATTATCGATTATAAAATAATTCTAGCTTTTATGTTACTGGCTCCGAGATTAAATATATTGAAATTGGAGCATTATCTACGTTCTGATCTTTAAAGATCTTCTAAAATTAACATGAAATAACCCTCATCTTAACCAATTTAATATTTAAATGAAATACCTTGCAATTAAATAATGCTTCATTTGATACAATGTACATTACCTTTCAATTTCTTTCAGTATTAAAATATGTAAAATATCAAATTAAATTTTTTAACTAATGACGAATTTCATTTTTCTAGAAATCTTTTTTTTAACTCTCACTACTGACCCGGCCCAACCTAGCTCGGAAATTCTATCCTGGTGTGTCTATTTCTATTTCAAACAAGAGATGCATGGTATGAAGTAAGGACATTCTTAATGATAAATCGTTTTGCATATAGAATCTCTGGTTTGAAATAGAAATCGTCCAACCAGGATAGAATTTGCACAGCTATTTGGACCAGGTCACTCGTGAAAACGTAAAAAAAGTAATATTTCACATGAAAATAATTAAACGGCTAAGACGACTGCGTTTTGAAAAGGCACCATTTTATTTTAAACTGGTATTGTTTATCGGCTTGCTACTATCCTTAAATTGCATGATGTGACACAGAAGAATAATCTCCACACACATTCTACAGATTAGACTACTGAAGATACAGCTAACAAATAAATACGTTATAATTTCTCAGATACGAGATGCTCACTAAAAATATTGAATTATTTTTAATGGTGTTTTTATTTAAAGTAATCAAAATTGTTAAGTTTCTTCCAATAACTTTGGAGTATATTTTTGCTCAAGAAATGTTTATAAGCTCTTTAGCAATTATAATTTAATTCAAGTGAAATTTCATTTCTCTCATCTTATTTTTTAAAATTATTATTAAATGCATTTTGCTGCAATACTTTTCATTGTTTCACTGGAATTGGACCACTTCGTTTTCACTATATAAGATTTGTTGTTTTCACTCTGCATGCTTTTTACTTTTATATAATTGAGTAAATTCTTTAAAACAAATGATTATTTGAAAGAAAAATTAGATTTATTATCTAAAAACGTAATAATCCTATATTGTTTCAGACTAGATGCTTAAATCGCCTTCAATATTTTTCAACTACTGGATCTTCAATATCAAATACATTAATAAGAGAAAATTTGATTACTTTAATTTTTCATTGAGTGGGAAACTATACAGCATTAAATATCATTAGTAAAATTATTAATCATTAATCGTATATTATTTCCTATCATAATTATGTATCGCCATCTTCAGGCAAATAATCAGTTCCCTCTGTGAAAAATATTTTCAGCTTGGAGTCAAAACAAATCTTTTTTTTTTCCCCAATTTCTTTTCTGAGAAATCTTGTATTGTATATGTAGAAATTCATATAGAAAATCATTAAGTTTCTACTGATTGCATTTTGCCATAGGTAATTGAAAATTGTTGCATAGATATTTACTCGACATTTGGGTTATAGTGGCCTTTTGCCTGATAAATCTGAGTTAGTTGGAGGAAAGTGCCCTCTCCCCCCCCCTTTTTTATCACGACACAATTTTTATTACATAATGGTTCCATTTCATTTCTTGTAAAACACTGAAATGCATAATAGTAATCAGTACCAATGCATATGAACTGCGAATTCCCGCAAGATCTATAAATTAGTAAAACAGGACTTGATATTTCAATTAAAGTATGTCAATCAGCCATTATACATTACGAAACTTGTCTATTATTTCTCTATTATCAGATTATTATTTCTCTATTTCTTGTCTATTATCAGATTCCGGAGAAACGGGAATCTGACTCGGAAGTTAATATTAATTCATTATCATAAGCCTATTTTAATCTGAAATGAAAGTTTAAAATAAAGGTTATAAACTTGAGTGAAGAACCAAGACCTTTCAATGCTGAAATTCCTTTTTCTGAGCTTTTTGAAATATTTGCGTTTGGTATAAGAATGTACTCGAAAAGTTTTCTAAGAACCTAACCCGATATTCCAAAAACAAAATTTTTTCTAGAAATAATGAGGCTTTAAATAAAAGAAAGGGGAAAAAATGCAGAATAATAAGAAGAACTTAGATCAAGATTAAAATATTTTATGAAGTAGAATCGGTTAGCTGAATTTTATACCCTCTTTTATACCCTTGTAATCTTGTAATGCTTTCCGCTTTTTTGTATACTTAAAAGATTTTATTTTGTAAAGCTGAAAGTCAACTCTTTATTGTTATTTTTTTAAAGGTTTCACCCGTTTATAGTGTTATAAGTGCTGTTTTGAAGTCCAAATTTCATTAGTGAGTTAAGTCCCTAGTAAATTTCTAGTATATCTAAATTCTTATTTACATAATTTTAGAAATTTAATTGCGCAAGTGAAAAATTTAAACAGTTTGAGAAATATGAACGTTGTTGTTAGTCAATAAACGTAAGATTCTTGTAATTGCATATAAAGTAATTACATTCCTTATGGAAAGAAGACTTTTCTATACTGTTGTAATTTATGTACAAGGCAGGGCCTTATATACATATTCTCTTTTTTGGACTATACTGTTGATTAATTGAGAGAATCATAGCACATAAATTTAGTATCTCAATATTTCTAACAAGTGTAAGAAATAAAACGAATGTTTCACTTTCAGGAATATGTAAACTCGTAAGCATTGCAATTCTGTGTACTTTTAAAGGCATTTTTTTAAAAAAAATTTGAAGCGTGATAGAAGAACCTGCCTGAGGTTAATTTACATTGCGAGAAATATAATTTAAATTGGGAATTAATTTATTGCAGTGCATAGACATTTACTATAAACTTTGTAGAACCTTTTCATCCTTTGGATTCGGATGTATTCTTTGAGATGCCACTGAAGACAGTGCATTATTTTAAAGGTGTTTTTTTTTTTTAAATTTTGGTTAATGAAAATAACTACATTATGTTACGAAGGTGCGTATGAAAGTTTCGAAGAAAATCAACTCAAAATAGCTATGTATTTACTTTTCAGAGCAATAAAGTAGTCCTTGTATTTCATCAATTGTTATGCAGTGAATTACTTTTCGGAGAATAAAGGGTAAATTTAATTCAAGCTGCATTACCGGGAAAGCATTGAACTACCGAATCTCTTCAAATAACTTTCTGTAAGTTATTTTTAAAAAGATCTTTTGGCTGAAAGAGTAGTCAATAAGACTGAATACCATCAAAATAATTGTTGTACCTTGACTCATGGAATTCAAGTTAAACTATTTCTTTTTTTTTTTTTTAAATTTTTCCTTATTTTCCTTACCAATTTGACAATTATCCTTGTTAAAAAATAAAACAAATTTAAAATTTTGGGTGTAAAATAAAATAATATCTATTTTTTCATATATCAGAAGGAATTATTGCCAGAAACGAAAAATGGATGAAGTCGCTCTGGTAAATGAAAGTTGTCAATATTGGCAGAGAAAATATTTCGGAAGTCCTTATTGTGATATCATCAATATGCTGTTGGATACGGATGTATTTTTTTTCTTTGTTTTTGTTTATGGAAATTTGTTTGTTGGAAATTTATTTTGTTGTTTGCTTATTTGTTGGAAAATATTTTTTTAAGATGTATAATAACTTCTATGCGTTAAACTATCAATATTTTATGAATATATATGAAAACTACAATTCATATTACACGTTTTTCTTTAAAATAATGAGTTTCTCAACACGTGTCTCGAATAAATTACATCTCAGAAACATTAGTATGCAAAATTAGAACCGGCGGACGTATTTCATGTTGCCTAGGCCACATCTTTGACCGTTGATAGCCCTTTGACCAACGGCTACCAAATTTACCGTATGTAAAAGGGAATATGCACCTACTAGAAACTTTTTGCAATTTTACTTTAAATTTGGCTCACATAAAGCGAGGGAAGGGATTTCCCCCAAACTTTCTAGCATACTCTTTAATAAAGGTGAATTTGTGTTTTAGACACATTTTTCCAAACCAATTGAAACCAAATTTTGACACAGTACTATAATTGCAGTCACAAAATTACATACCAAATATGATATATTTAAGTCATTGCGTTTTTCATTTATTTCTTTTCTATGTTCCTTAAAGTACGACCAAGAGATGTTCAACCCCTTATTGAATTTGGTTCAAAATTTTCTAGGTATCTATAATGTAGATGTCATATTTGTGTAGGGTATTTTGTCCATCTAATACTCCTCGTTTTGTATTTATTGTATTATATTTGCACAGCCAGTCAAAAATTTGCTCAAAACTTTAAACTTCATAGAAGTCTGCAAATGCTGTGTAAAGGCTGTATATCAAATTTCCACCATCTAGGTGAAACTTTTTTTTTTAGTTTTATCACAGACAGACAACAGATGGACGAACAGATGAGTAAACTCAATGACAAAAATGTATTTTTAGAACTCCCAGAAGTCTAAAACATGGAGATTGACCAAAAACTCAAATACGAATTTTACTCGTCACAATACTATATACTTTGTATACGAGAAAGTAATTAAGCTGAATTTCAGCGTTTTACTGCATTAAATTCCGAAAATAAAGCTGCAAAAAATACATCTTACACTATTACAAAAAATAAAGTTTTGTCCTTTCAATGCTACCAATTTTACAGTCGTCCAATTTTTCAAAAATATTTTTTGTCTAATTTCAAAAAACATTTTACATTATTGATATGAAATTCAAATTCTTTTTTATTGTTTCATCAAATATTTGTTTGTGTGATTTTCTTCCGCTGTTTAAAGGTTAAAAGACAGCTTACAAGATAAATAAAAAAGATTTTTCGCAATACTGCGAAATTTTGAAAATAGATGACTCGCGCATTTACTATTTCTAATTTTACATTCACAACACAAACAATGAATAGAAAATATGCGAGACGACTAAAATAACACGACTAGTGTTTGACGGTTTTCAAACCCGGTTTTTTAAAGTAAATTTTTCACATTCTAAAACCGGTTTTTAAATTAAGAAAACCGGTTTTAAGAATTCATATTATTATGTAAAAATTAATTTTGAACTTATTTGATTTGCTATTCATTCTATGCAACGGGCAGCAAACACATTTTTTCAACGTTGCAAGTTGCGTTGGCCAGTGCTTGTGCACTGCACATTTGCGCCTCGAATTCGTCAATTTATGTTTTTCATGAACATCCCTTTTCCCTTTTTTTTCTAGGTGAAATAAAAGTTTGATAAAGTTCATCTCTTGCTTCCCGTCGGATGTTTTGTCTATCGGTATGAAGTCGGTGCTAATAGAAATGTGAGTAATTTGACTCGCTCGTTTCGAAGAAGGTGTGAAAGGAATAAATAATTCCCGTTTTCTGCTTCTTGATCACAGTATTTAATGATATATAAAATTTTCTTCGTAGCACTCCTGAAAGCTTTTTTACACCACTTGCACTAGCCATATCAATACGAAATATTCAGTTAAAATAAAAAAGAAGAAGAGAAAGAATGACATAACACTCAAATACACGTGAAAAAAAATAGAACTAAAAAAGTATCTATGTGAGAAATCTAAGGTCAAATGTGCTCATCGTTCCGCGTCTCACCCCTTAATGAAATGGAATTGTTGAAATGTGGTCTCGGAATCCGATCCGTCTCGAGTCACGACAGGTTTGCTTAATATTGTGAAGGTGAAAACTGGGAACAAAAATATAAAGTTGTTATATTTTGTAAAAATGAAGTAAGTATTATGTATGTTTAATTATATTTTCTATTTTACATTTTAAAATTTAAATTTTATTATATAAATTTCTTCTATCAAAAATTAGTGTAAAATAAGAAATTCTGGCTACTGTTTAATGGAATTTTAAATAAAACACAGGGTGTTAAAATATTCCATATTTTATTTCGCAACGTTTTAGTATAAATTATGTCTTTAGCAAGCATCGGAATTAGATTAGGAAGTGATTTTTTTTTTTCAAAATTCGTAGAAAATGTGTAGATTAGATTATTTTAAATTGCATTAATATTAATAGTTAAAATAATAAAATTGTAAAATAAACGTTAAAAATATTTATTCAATAACTTTAATTTTATTTTTAGATAAAAATGAGTAAGTCGGAAGTTTGGGATAATTTCAAAAAGTTCGGGATAGACAAGGCAATCTGAAATTATTGTAATAAAATGTTGAGCTGAAAAGGATCATCTACGAGCAATCTACATAATCATTTCAAAGCAGTTCATAAAATAATTGTCGGAAATAATATAATTGTTTAGTATCTTGAAGACCCTGAAGAAAAACTTACAAATCCAAAGACACTGAAAGCTGAATTTTCATTATTTGAACAAATGAATGAAAAAACAAGACTTAGATTTGTAATTTGATGCCAAACTCAGTAACTAGTGAACGAGTATTTTCAATTTCAGGCAATATTGTGTCCAAAACAAAAACGAGACTTATCCACCGTTCATTGGATATTTTATGTTTTTTAAAATCCTATTTTCTTAGGAGAAATTAAAATTAGTGAAAATAATATAAATATTATTTGAAATTTTTGTTTGAGTTTTCGTTATTTTGTGTAAGTAATATGTATATGTAATCTTTAATTTGGTTTTTTATATCTTGACTCTGATATTGATTTCGTTTTTTGTTATTTTATATAAATTAAAATAAAATAAAATAAGATAGAATAGGGGAAATTTTTTATTTTTCCCTATTCAATTTTTTTTTGACAAAAATTCGAAAACCGGCTAAAACCGGTTTTTTTTGGAAATATCGAATTCGAAAACCGGTTTTTCAAAAAGTCGGTTTTAGTATAAACCCTAAACACGACTTTAGTATTTGAGAAGTTGACGAAATCATGGAAAAGAAGTTATTTAAAACTATTAAATTGAAATTAAATATAATCGAAATACCTGGTGAACTAGATACATTCGCCAAAGGAGATATAGTATTTTATTAGAAAAAATTCCTTATTTTGAGCTGAACTTACGGAAAATGTCAGTGATATTTAAGATTAATCTGCCTTCTATTTTTCTATATTGATATACTGATTTATAATTAAATGAAAAATTAAGCATTTCTGAATAACCCTTAGCAAGCATTATTACATAGTATTTTCTTGAAATTTCGTTTTCGGTAAGTTTACTAATTTAAGAGAATATAAAAATAAACAGGACAAAGTAACATTGTGAAAATGATCTTGCCGTTTATTGTGATTTGGGAAAATTATTTTTTTAAAACTTATAGGTGTAAATCTAATTACCTAGAGAAATAAAACCACATTTGAAATTTTACATTTTTTTTTATAGATTTTTCTTTCTTTTTCTATGCACTTTAATGATAATGTATATCTTTAGGTCTCTATGCAAGAACGAAGCGTCTATTTCGATACTTGTGACCTACTTTCGAAATGATGACAGATGAAGTGACTCAAACAAGAGATTTTTATTCATATCTGAGTAAGAAATGCATCCTGTTCTTCAAGGAAAAACAATGTAAAAAATATCAAATGATTGATTGATGTTTTCATTGGAAAAATCAGTCTAGCAGTGTTCTTATCTTCAGTTGACCTCAAATGAAAATGTCAAGGTTATAACACAAAATAGAGTATTTTTGTTTTATGATGAGGCAGTCTTATATAACTGAACATAACTCAGTTGAAATAAATTTGTATTTCTTGACAACAATATCGACGCAAGTTATTAGGAAACTGCATTTGTGTATTGTCCATTTTGGTCAGCTGAATAATCCAATTGAATTCTAACACGTTTTACTGAATTGCATAATTTTATTTTTGACTATTTTATAAGTACTTTCTTAGGAGGTCATTTAAATTTATCTCGCTTCTGATATTTTTATGGACAATATGGAACATTTGGAAAAGACAATTTTTGCGAATTGTATTAGGTTACCAGAGACTGTTTTGTGTTTCAGTTTCATTTGGAGATAATAATTAACGAGTTCCCTCATTATTTTTTTGCTTTCTACTCTGTGTTGTTATTTAATTCAATTAACTGCATTGAAATTATTGTAACGGATATTTTAATACTTATGTATGCAACCTCCAACAAAAGAAAATGGAGGCTCTCTACGACAGCCAAGAAAGGCTGGTTTCCACGTTTGCCATTCAGTTTATGAGCTGGCATGCGACTCAGTGTGATCATTTATTATGTGTCACTTATTATTGTCTCCTTTACTTATGTGCCCTAATCAGTAGAGATGCGAAAGAAGATTTTCATGTTTTTTCTCATCCCAACACAGAACTCCCATATAAGACATACGAATACTGAGACAAGTAAGAGTCTGAATTTTCTTCGATTAGTTTTCAATTGGAATGTAAAGAATATTTTTAATATTCGTATGACGTTTTCAACTTTAAAATAATGCTTTTATTCTTTTAGAAATCATAACAGCTTTTAAAAAAAAGCTTCATATAGAATCTATTAGAATAAGAACATCAGGACTTAAATTGTTATTTTCATCAACATTAGTGTTAAAGGGGAGGAAACTGAAGAGATATCCGTTTATCTTCATTTCTGCTGATATTAGTCTGCAATATATTTTATAATAGTTATGTTTTGTAATATCCACATCTCTTGTATCTAGATGCTTTCGTGGAATTTTTTAAGAGCTTGATATGCGATTGATGCTAGTACACACGTGTAGCAAATTTAATTTCATATCTTTCACATCGATAGTGAGAAATAATCATGCAAGATGAGTAAGAACGGGCAGTCTATTTTATATAATTAACAAAATAATATAGAATTGGTGATTATAAAGCATAGAATTTCATAACCGAATTTAATTGCATCTGTTGGTACGAAAGACATGGAAGGAATCAGACCTAATTGAGATCAGGAATAATTTTAAAAAAATTCATCATAGAACATAAGGTTGTAATCAATATTTTCATAGCTAGTCAAATTTTCAATTGCTTCTCTAATCAATCTTTTTAAGAGACAAAAAGACGCAGATGTTTGGTATTAATTCGTTACTATTCTAGAGTTATAAATTAATAGATATAAAGCAAATATTTTTTCATATTTATAAATGATTCTTTCTTTCTTTCATCATGAAGGATGTTAAAGCTTTATCAAAATAGCAGATAAATCAAAATAAGTTTCAATTTAAAGCCTTTTTAGGTTTAAATATTTTACCAGAAGGGTGTTTTAATATAACTTAATTCTTTAGGATATTCCTCATTTGGTTATACAGCTTTGTCTAAGAGTTTTGTACACTTATGTACATCAATTATTCAATTTTTGTGAATCATCTTAATGAGGTTAAAATTTTGAAGTCGAGTCGAGGTTTCCCATTCGCGTAAATTATTAGCTACAATTTCTGTTATTTAAAAAAATTTAACTGGAAAGTCTGTATGGTTGTGGGGAATAATAGGAACTTTAATGGAGATACAATCAAAATATTCCCATTGAAAAAGCATTTAAAACAGATTTCATTTATCTATAATCACAAAATTTCGATCTACCTTTATATTCAATTTTATATAAATCTGAAACTGTATACATAAGAATACAATACTGTTGAAATGAAAGGGTGAAATTTTATCTTCAAAACGCTTTTATATAATGCAATTTAAGCTAAATCTCCCCATTGGAATGAGGCCTAAACATTATCCATTTACAGAAATTGTCTAGACATAGGCATAGTCGATCAAGTTGAATAATAAAATTGCATACATTTTCATATATTTAAAGGGGTGTTGCTACTCACTGGAAAATTTCATTTTTGAGTTCAAATATATTCTTATCGCGTCCTGAAAATTTTAATGCAATATTAGTTTCAGTTATCTCATGAGTTGCATTTTGGTTTCTTGCAGGTGCTATGCTTTTTCTTTACAACTGATATAGCGTATCTTAAGAGTTTTTGGTTGATAGTGCAATGTGTTTTCCTGTTAACAAAGCTTCGACACAGGGTTCCTGATTCGAATCTCGTTTCCTCCACAATTCCGCGAATATGGATATTTCGCGCACTATCTAGTGCAACACTCAGTGATGTGAATATTGCAAGGGGGAGGGGACTAAATCAGGTTTCATCTTCGTTATCTCAAGATGGTGAAGTTCGTCTTAAAATAATTGTTTTGATTCATAAAAATAGATTAACATATCTTAACTAAATTGCAGGATTTTTCCTTTCCTATTGCCTTACGATATCTCCCTTTAAACCATAACACTTAGAGTTTGATAGTTCTATTACAGGTTGAGAATTACCCCGCAAAGGCTTTTCATGGAATAATAATCTTCCATGATCGCTACGAAATGTCTTTAGAATTCAAACAGACAAATGAAACATTCGCGAATGCAACAACGTCACTTTCTCTCATTCATTTATCTCTTTTCTCGCTCGATTAAGCTATAGACTTGAATGCGTAAGAGTGAAAGAAAAAACTTTCCACTTGATGTCTGGTCCAGATGTCACAGTTTAAGAAATATTTCGTAACTATTCACGATGTTTCAAATTCTGTGACTAATCAAAATTATTTGATGACGTATCCAACTGATATTTACTCTCATTGCCTAATTAAAAAAGCGCTTACTGAATATAAAATAGTAAATGTTAGATATGAAACGTTTCTTGTAAAAAAAATTATCGATATATACAAAAATTTGTTTTATTACTTTGTAATTGACCTCATAATGTTGAAATGAAATCACACTATGAGCATGATATCTCAAATGGTATTTTCTTCTGAAATGTCCGCAAAACATAATAAACTCTATTCAAACAGGAAGTTCCTGTAATTATTAAATTAATATTAAAAATAGTTTTTAATTGCGAAAACTTTTTAAAAGACAAATGACATAATTCCTTTTTTCTTGCAGAATTTAATATTTCAAAACCAAAGCGTTGTGGGTATTTAAAGTAACCGAATTGTAGGATGGAAAGTATTCAAAACTCCCAAATGGCATTTTCTTACGAAATGTCCAGAATATGTAATACGCTCTGTTCAAAGAGGAAGTTTCTGTAATTATAAGATTAGTTTTGAAATTTTTTTAATTGCAGAAGCGTTTTCGAAGATAAATGGTGTCATTCAATTTTTATCAAAGAATTTAATATTTCAAAAAAAAAAAAAAAAATCAGACCGTAGTGGGAAAAGAACGGAGGACGAGAAAACAATCTTCGTGTGGGACGTGCTGAAATTTTGAGCTCGGAGCACTGCATCGTTTTTATTACTCAATTTATAAATTTCTGTTGAAACAAATGATTCTTTGAAAACTTACTTCTTCAGTTAAAAAGATTTAATTATAAATGAACGTGCATTAAAAAATTAGTAACAAAATTCATGGGAAATAAAAATGAATTACCCTGCCAAATCCTTAAGGCGAAAAATTACAAACAGGAACAATATTTATTGACTCTGAATCATTTTGTTATGGAAAATGTCTTGCTTATAAGAAAAAGACCGGAAAAATTCCAAATTCGTGAAGTTCTTTCACCTATGAAATATTCAGCGTCCTAAGTAGATCACATATATTTCTTCCGTCGTTTATTATTATTATTACAATTCATAAAGCACACCACCGGATTCAACTTTTTTATCTGGTACCAAGGCTTCTTAACTATTTTGTTAATTGCTTCTTTGATTAGGAGAATGTCAATTATTCTGTAATTCGATGCACTTTTCAGGTACTCTATTATAGTAAAAGGCTTTAGTCCGAGAATATGATGCAAACACATTTAAGCATTTGCACTCTTTGTCAGCTGGTATTCTTCACCTTAATGTTTGTCCTTTTAGCTTTTTTTCGTTGCTTTCTTTGTAAATGATCTTTCCAGGGAGCTTTCAGTTTTTTTGTTTCCTAAGTTAACCCTTTGCACTCGAATATCTTCTCTCAAATACCATTCAAAACTGTGCATCTTTTTGACATTTTAGTTATTTATTTAGTTTGAATTATAATTGTTAATAATATCTATAGAATGGTAAAAGAGATGTAGATTCATTTTTCAGGGAAACTCAGCTGAAAACAATTTTATGTATTTATTTTTGGTGTAATAAACAAGTCCGTGTATTAAGAGAGTAATTATGCATAGAATTACTCAAATTCACCTTTCTCACAAGCAGTGACGTGAAATTAAGTTTTCTGTGCGTCGTGTCGTGTAAATTATCCTTCATACTGAATTTCTCATCTTTTTTCAGCATCATTGAATATTTTTAAACATAGAGCAAAATATCATTTCTGTGAATAAAATCAATAAATAATTACTGTTCGTCATTCATTAATCATAAAACAGTTTCTACTGAAATTATTTTACTGATCTTAGAACTGAAAATCAACAATGGCTTATCTGGTATCGAATCGCATTAAATTGTTTAGAAAATCCCGTATGAAATTTCGACTACATCCTCTATGACGTTAACTACGGTTTAATTTCAAATTTTATTAACAAAATTGAAGAAAAACCACATTTGTCTTGCATTTGACATCCAATGCAAGCCTAGAATTTCTAATTCCCGGAAATTATAATTCTGTAACTTGGTAACGAAATAGTCTAATTTGACAAATCTTTTCTGAGATTTCATTTAGTGCTGTAAACTATCCCTCTGTTTAGCTAAATATTGAGTTTTGAAGGTAAATTTCTATGAAAATTGGATGATTTTTTTAACTTCGTACTTAGACTTTAAAACTATAAAGCTAATATTTTCGGATACATTTCTTCTCTCACCATGTCTTATTTTCTGATTTAAATTCTACTTGTCAGACCGAGTCCATTTATTCAGTTTTCCCTCAAAAACCACGATTACATAATTCCATATTCGTTGTGGTTAGGCGTTTCATTGACAAAAAATAGCGGAGCAATTTCTAGAAAATCACGTACTTCAAATGTAGCGTAAATGTTTCAAGAGTGAGATTTCATAACATATACCATATAAAATGCTAATCAATTTTATTCATCCTGTTTTAAAGTAGGAGAAGGAAATGTGTTTATACTTTTTCCCCTTTTTACTAAAAAATTTACCAGGATTTACACAATGGATCTTTGTTGCGTCATTGTATTTAATAACCTAAATGTTAATACTGAAAGTTATTAGATTCTAGAATATTAAAATATTTGCTGGTATCAATGAAACAATTTACATGAATATATGAAACTCTTCAATTTTTTTTCTCCGTTATTTGGCTTTGGTGGCCATATAAGTATTTAAAATATTTTACAGTAAATCAAAATAGACAGCAATGGGTGCAACTTTCATGAAACTTGATATTTAACTGTTTCTCGGACACGAAGAGCGAATTCTAATGCCGCTCTCTTTAATGATCATTTGCATCTTAAAACAAGGTAAGATGCATATCACTATTCGGAATATTACTGAAAACATTTTGATAGAATAATTCATTGTCAGCGGTTTGAGTTTTTTTTTCTAGGAATTTCTTTCCTGACCTGTACTGCCAGGGAGATGAAAGGAAGGGAGGTGTTTAAAAGAGATGAAAAGGAATATTTGAAAGCTATTTTATATTTTAAAAACGGGTGATATTTTGTAATAAGTAGTTTAACCGTCGGTCGCTTTATATCAATTCTGTTCTTAAATTCAAATTGAAAATACAAGCCTTATTTTCAAGAAAACAATAAAATCATTGTTCAACATGAAAAAATTATCTTTTCTTTCGTGTTAATTTCGACGGATATAAGTCTTTAGTATTAGTATTAAAAATTACTACGTCATCATTTAATCTATTCTTTCCGTTAACTGCCTTTAGATTATTTCAAACCAGTATTTGTAGTTGCTTTAGAAAAATGGAGGCTATAAAAGAATTGTTGCATAAACAGAATTGCCCTCTATTGACAAAATGATGAGAATAATTACAATTCCATCGAACTTCAATGTCAAAATAATTGATCAATATGTATAAATACATTATCTTGGGAGTAAATGTTTTGGATTTTCTGGGGTATGCAGGTAATTACATAATTCTGCTTTACTTCTGTCATACATACAGTAGAATCCTTCTTTGTCTGATCTCAAAAAAAAAAAAAAAAAAAAAAAACTAAATTTTTTAGATTAAAACCGCATTGTGACTATTAGTATATAAAGGTTGGTATTGGGACCAAATATTCTCCCGGCTCTGTTTATTGAACAACACAATTTTATCCCGATAGACATTAAAGCATTGCTCTAATTTACTCCCCCCATCTTCCGTTATTTACGGGTAATTTTTTGGAGTTGTACACTGTGCAGAGTGACACTATTCCCGTAATATGTAGAATGAAACTTCTGCTATGGATTTCAGTGCGCTGATTAGAAACTATACGATTCATTGACTGTGAATCATGGCAGGGGATTTTTTAATAAATACCGTTGGTAATGAGTGGAAACTAGACTAAACCGGAAATAATAATGGGTTTGTTTGCTGTTAAAACTATGGCACGTTGTAGTGTAGATAATGTGTGCTGTTGGAACTGTATGGGGCATGGCTGTGTGGGTAATATGTTGGAAGTATTGGTATTGGTGTTGTGTTGGAATGGATAATAAGTATGATAGTGGAATTGCCCTTCTTGTAGTGGAGTGGGTAATGCGTATGGTATTGGAACTGTAGGTATCGTAGTTGAGTATGATTTTAGATCTGTAAAATTCGTAGTTGAATGGGTAATGTACATAATGTGAAATTATGGTGGTTCATTGTGTCGTGGGTAACGGATGTGGTGCTGAAATTGTAAAAGCAATGGAATGGGTAATGTGCATGATTCGTGGCGGAATGGATAATATGTATGTAGTTCGTGGTGATGTGGGTAATGTGTGTCGTTTTCATATTGTGGAGTTCGCAGTGGTGTGGGTAATGTGTATATGGTTTTCGTGTTGTGGTGGAGTGGGTAATGTATGTGTGTGGTTTTCGTGTTGTGGTGGAATGACTAATGTGTGTGTGTGTGGTTTTCATGTTGTAGTGGAGTGTATAATGTGTGTGTGTGTGGTTTTCATGTTGTAGTGGAGTGGGTAATGTGTGTGGGGGGATTTTCGTGTTGTGGTGGAGTGGCTAATGTGTGTGTGTGGTTTTTCGTGTTGTGGTGGAGTGGGTAATATGTGTATGTGTGTGTGGTTTTCGTATTGTGATGGTCGTGGTGGAGTGGGTAATGAATGGAACTGTATTCGCTGGTGGTTTGTAGCATAAAAAATATAAGGAGTGTGAGAGTAGAGGCTTTTGGTGTGTGGAGTGCGAGATTCGAGACTTTTCGGATGCGAATTAGTCGTTTTCACGTGTCATAATTTAACAAAGCTACTTGAAGAAATATGTGAAATACTTCCTTATGGTTAAGTCAGATAAGTTCATATAAATTAAAAAAAATATTTATTATAGCTTATTATGAGAAATTTTCTTTTCTTCGTTAAGAAGTAAAATGTGTCCACACTATACATCCCCTGAAGGAATTTTCGCTAATTTATAGGAACTGAAAATTTCGATCATGTAAAATTTCTCGTAATTTAGTATTTCGATATTAAAATTTGAAATTCTGAGTTTCATTCTTTTATGAATCATCAAGGTATTTCAACTAGATAAGCGGTCAGTATGGGTAAAAATAAAAAAAAAATCATTGAAACTAAATCCATTTAACGATGCACCCATAAGGGTTTCGAAAATGAAAGATGCCTGCATAAAATTTTTCAGAATAATGCATTTTTTATTAAAATTTAGATTATAAAGCATAAATAAATTTGAGCAGCTTTCTTATTATCAATCTTACCAAGAAAAATTATTTATATTATAGAAGTTTGGCGAATTTTGTGCTTATTTAGGAGTGAAATTTAGAGAGCTGTGTTCAATAAACTGAAAGTTTAAAAATGTCTGTGTCACTTTTTTTTTTTTTTTTGGTTTTTACTTTAGGTACTAGGTTTACTCAAACATTTTATTCCAATCATGTAGACTAAAATCATTTGATTTCTTGAATTGATGTCGAACTTTAGGAATCTTAATTTTTATGTCTTCCCTACCAGAATATTCCCTTTTGCAGAATATTCAACTAATTTTTCCTCGGAAATCTCCAATGTCTGTTTATGGATACATAAAATCTATAAACTTAAGGAAATACGGTCATTTCAAAAGAAAAAATTTGAATCACTAAATTCTTCTTTTTTCTCAAACAATACGTTTTGCTACTTTTTGCAGGTCTTTAGTTCGACTGTCTTAACATATTAATAGTTTTATATATTTTCTAATTTTTTTTCAATTGTAAATAATTTCTCCACACTAGTTCAATAGTTACTTAGAATTTTTCTAATTATTATACAATAAAAAAATTTTGCTACAAAATATATATAAAATTATTAGAAAATTTAAGTGTCAAGAGCATGCACATATGCATAAAGCATTCCTATTCTTAGCATTGTGCTTTTAGACCAAATACCCATTTTTGAAACTGCGATTGGTTAAACATGCTCAGGACCTTAGATCCTTTCAGACTTGCAGGGATGAGTGGTGTGGTGGTTAGATCGATATGTTGTTTTGCTACTTTTTGCAGATCTTCAGTTCGACTTATTTTACGTGTTTTCTTCACATTAGTAATCCGTATACAGCAAAAAAAAATATTCTTCAAAATATCTATAAATTTAACAGAAATTTAAGTGTCAAGATATTGTACATGCGCATAACGCATTCCTAGCATTGTGCTTTTAGACAAGATTCCTATTATTTTTTAATGTACAATTTCTTAAACATTTTAAGAAACTTAAACATGTTAAGAATCCCTCGGATGTTGCAAGGACGAGTTACCTGGTGGATAAAACTATATCTAGTGTCGCTGCCATTTTAAGGTCTTCAGTTGGAGTCTCGAAGCAGAGGAATGATTTCATCTATTTTTCTTCTCCCTTTTTTTTTTTTTTGTTTATTTTTAATATATTCTCCACACTAGTTCATTAGTTACTATGAATTTTTAAATTAATCATACAATAAAAACTAAATTTTACTTAGTATAAATTTAATTAAAGTAGCATAAATTAGTATAAATTTAATTAAGTATAAATTAGTATAAATTTAATTAAAGTATAAATTTAATAAAAAATTATGTGTGAAGGTCTTGCACATGCGCATAAAACATTCCTATTCTTAACATTGTGCTTTTACACCAGATTCTTATTATTTTTGAAACTACGATTGGTTAAACATGATAAGAAATTCAGATCCCGTTGGAGCCGCCAGGATCAGTGGCCTGATGGATTGAACGATAGGTTGTTTCTGTGCTTTTTGGAGGTCTTGATTTCGAGTCTCGAAATAGATGACTGGTTTTATTTCTTTTTCTTCTTATTTGGTTTTTATTTTCAATATTTTCTATACACTAGTTCAACAGTTTTAATGGATTTTTTAATTTCTTGTCCAACAAAAATAAAATATTGCTTCAAATATGTATACGTTTTATAGAAAATTTCAGGGTCAATATCTAGCAAATGCGCATAAAACACTCCTATTCTTAGCATTGTGCATTTAAATCACATTCCCATTATTTTTGAAACTTCGATTCTTTTAAACATGCAAAGAAACTTCGATCCCTCCGGCGTTGCAAGAATGAGTGGCATGGTGGGTGAAACATTAGGGCATTTCGCTGCTTTTTGCAGATATTCAGTTCGAGTCTCGAAAGAGAGGATATGTTTTATCTATTTTTATACTTTTTTTTTATTTTCAGTATTTTCTTCCCACTAGTTCAACAGTTATTACGACTTTTTCCAATTCTTATACCACAAAAAAAATTTTGCTTAAAAATATCTATAAATTTAAGAGAAAATTTAGGTGTCAAGATTTAGCAAATGCGCATAACGCATTCCCATTCATAACTTTGTGAATTTACTCAAGATTCCCATTATTTTTGAAGCTACGATTCGTTAAACATGTTAAAATCTACCGTAGTTGCAAGAATTAGTGGCCTGGGGGATTGAAAGATAGGTTGTTTTGAAGCTTTTTTTTTGAAGGTCTTCAGTTCGAGTCTCGAAACAAATGTGAGGTTTTATCCATTTTTTTTAGTTTAATTTAAATATTTTCTCCACGCTTGTTCAACAGTTGCTATGAATTGTTAAATTAATTGCACAACAAACATCAAAATTTTGCTTCAAAATATGTGTAAATTTAATAGAATATGCAAGTATCAATATCTTGCACTCGCGCATAAAGCAGTCCAATTCTTAGCAATGTGCTTTTATAACAGTTTTTCATTAATGTTGAAACTACGAGTGGTTATATTAAGAAACATAGTTAAGAAACATAGATTCGTTTGTACTTGCCAGGATGAGTGGAATGGTGGTTAAAACGATAGGTGGTTTAGTTGCTTTTTGAAGGTCTTCATTTCGAGTCTCGAAACAGATGAATGGTTTTATCTATTTTTCTACTTTATTTTCAATTTTTCCTCCACACTAGTTCAACAATTATTATAAATTTTTAAATTTGTTATACCACAATTTTTTTTTTTTTTTTGCTTAAAATCAGGTATAAATTTAATAGAAAATTATGTGTCAATTATGTTACATTTTTCTCCTCTAAGGAATCCCAATAAAATTAAAGATGGATAGATGCTATTATTGTTCATAAAAAAACCCCTTTCTCAGTAATAATGAATAAATAGTAATTGTTTTTTAATAAGCAAAGTTTCAAAACGATAAGTTAATTTAAAAGAGAAAAAAGATCGTGATTTCATTACATCTCAAATTTTATTAAATTTAAAACATCTTTCAGTAATGAATAATTATATATTTTTTTTTCTTTTGTGAAATAATGACTCATTTTTATTGAAGTTTTTGCAATATTTCTTCAAAAAAACATCATTAAAAAACACATTTATTGCAGCAATGTGAAGATTAAATACCCAGTTTCGAGAAATTTCTGAAATCAGACTGATTTGGGAAAATTTATAATGTTTTATAATTTAATCTAAAAATTATAATTCTATTATTAATCTTTTTGTATCGGAGAGGGTCGTAGCGAAAGAACATTAAATAATGAAATATTTTTTTGAAATTCCTGATGAAAAATTGTTGTCAAGGAAATGGAAAAAGTTTTTTACAAGTTTTAATCACTAATTTAGAAAATAAAAACTTTCGAATATATTTTTTGTCTATAATTTTAATTATATAGAATTACAAAAATAGATGATGGGTTTTATTCCCCTTGGATTATCTTCTAGTTTTTAGGTATCTAATTAAAAAATTCTTAATTGCGAAGCAAAACCACTTATATTAGGCTTTTTTTTAAATGTCATCTCTACTTTAAAACAAAATGATAAAGGAATTTTAACTTCGCTCGTTTCATAACTTTATCCTGTCTAATTATGAAACCTTTTGCATCTGTTTCATTTCTGTGCACGTAACGCTGCTTCTCACCAAGAAGAAATTATTCAAAAATCTCTTCATTGAGTATAATTTTAGTTTTTCTGCGGGAAAGATTCCCTGTCCTCTAGTTCACTTATATCGTTGGTGCATTTTCAGAAAATTTATGCTAGGTGACTATCCATTTAAGTTTATTAAATTCAAAAACTATTTTCATATGATTAATTTGGAGGAGTTTTAGAGATACTCTACAATCTTTTATAAAATAATTATCCTTTTAAGTAAGTAAATATTTTCTAATCTTAAATAAGAATATCCTTTTATATTTAATAATATCTTTTTAAAGTTGATCTGAAACTAAAATTTATTTGAAACTCAATCAGGAATGGAAAATATATTAAACCAATTATTCTGAATATGTTCAAGAAGAATTATATTTAAATCTTTATAGAAGTAAGAAAAAATCTAATTTATCAATATAATTAATTTATAATATAATTAAACAATAACTAGTAGTTAAAATGAATTATTCAAAATTTTTAAATTAAACTTTTTAGAAGAATTTTTCTATATATCTTAATAAAATTGGAAAACCAGACAAAAATCTCTATTAAATATCTTTGATAGTAGATAGCAGCATGAAACAATGAAGTCATATTTTCTCTTTTGATTCATAGATGGCAGCAAGAAAGAATGAGAAACTTTTATTTTCTCTTTTTTTTTTCATAGATGAAAACACGAAACAATGAAAAACATTACTTTCTTTTTTTTCTCATAGATGGAAGCACGAAACAATGAAAGCCTTTTACTGTCTCTTTTGATTCATAGATGGCAGTACGACAGAATGAGACGCTTTTATTTTTCTCTTTTGCTTCAAAGATGGCAGCACAAATGAAATAAACATTTTTTTTTCTATTTTTTTCCCATAGGTGGCAGCTGCAAGGACGGAAAACTTTTATTTTCTAATTTACTTTGAAGACAGCACCACGAATGCAGAATTTAGCCGGAAAAAAAACTTTTGTTAGTTCTCGCTCCACAAACAAATAGATTTTCGCAGCAAATGAATGCATTCGTATTATTTGATTTATTTCATGATTTAATGACATTGATGAAGACAATCTTATTGATCGTATGAAATTTTTTAAAATGTTTCCTAATAGTATAAAGACAAAAAATCTGATTGCTTATATTTATACCATATAAGATAATTCCATTATATTTTTAAAGCAACTGAAATAATGTGTTTGATTTATTTTCATTAAAATTTTGGTTGGCTTTTTTTCATACTTTTTATGATAGAATGAATATTAAAACGTTAATTACCAAATTTATATATCTGCAGAATTTCTCTTTGAATGCTCTATTGCAAAATAAAAGAACGGAAAGTTTCAATAGTTGGAGTGAAAAAAACAAAAATACTGCAGAATTTCGCTAACATAGTATTTACATCGAATTAAACTGACGTTATTGCAAAAGATTTACCGGTAACAATATATTTCCTAAACAACACCTATAAAAATTAATATCATATTGCCGTCATATTAATATTCTTCAATCTAATATTTTCCATTTCTCGTTACTTCTAATTCGACTTTTTTTTTTCTTAAGAAATTGAATATACAGTGTAAAATTATTTTCAGAAAATCTTTTTATCAAAATATGCCTCTGGAGAGTAAAGTTTTATGCTTAAAAATTGTTGCAGTTATATAAATTTAAGTAAGGGTAGTTGGAATATTTAGAGTTTTCAACGCGTAAGAGTTACAAAAGAATTAGGTAAGTTTTATAAGAAAGAACAGGGCTCACATTTCTTTCCTTTCCGTATTATGCATTCACTTTTTTTTTTTTTTTTTTTGCTGAAAGCATCATATTTCATGTGCAAGAGAAAATTAATCCCAATAAAATTAAAGATGGACCCATGCTATTATCGCTCATAAAAAAAACGATTTCTTAGTAATAATGCATAAATAGTAATTATTTTAATAAACAAAGTTTGAAAATTATAAGTTTATTTAAAAGAGAAAAATAATCGTGATTTAATAATGAAATCCCTTAATCATTTAATATATCTTTTAGTCCTTGAATGCTTATATATATATATTCCTTTATGAAATAACGACTCAATTTTATTGAAGATTTTGCAATATTTGTTCAAAAAAACACATTATTAAAAAAATACATTTACTGGAGTAATGTAAATATTAATTACCCATTATCTTAAAATTTCTAAAAATCTGATTTGGGGAAAATTATTAAAAATTGCCTTTAAAATATTTAATTCTCAGCAGCATGAATATTTATTTTCTTAACACGTTTTAGCGGTAATTCTCATCCTTTCAAATAATTTTTTTTCAATTATATAGCTCCGCATTCTTATCAGCACTGTTAGTTCAAAATAGCAACAATGAAAGATTAAAATTTGCGACAATTGCAACAATTGTAAGAAAAATTTCTTATTGATTTTTCATTTTAAGCAGTCTAAAAGGTATAGCTCTAATACTTATCTTTTTATGCAGTGAAAGGACCTTAAATAATGAAACTTTTTTCTGAACTTCCTGATGAGAAACTGTTCCCCAGGAAAGAAAAAGTTTTTTTTTTTTCAATTTTATAATCAATAATTTAGAAAATAAAAACTTTTAGTAACTTTAGAATATATTTTTGTCTACATTTTTAATTATATAAAATACCAAAAATAGATGTTGTGTTTTATTCCCCTTGAATTCTCTTCTAGTTTTTCGGGTTCTAATTAAAAAATGCTTAATTGCGAAGCAAAACAATTTATATTAGGGTTTTTTAAATGTCATCTCTACTTTAAAAAAATGATAAATGAATTTTAATTTCACTAGTTTCATAGCATGAAAACTTTTGAATCTGTTTCATTTCTGGGCACGTTACGCTGCATATCACCAAGAAAAAATTATTCAAGAATCTCTTCATTGAGTATAATATTAGTTTTTCTGCGGGAAATAGTCCCTGTCCTCTAGCTCACTTATATGGTTGGCGCATTTTCAGAAAATGTATGCTAGGTGACTATCCATTGAAGTTTATTAAGTTCAAACAATATTTTCATATGATTAAATCGGAGGAGTTTTAGAGATTTTTTGCACTCGTTTATTAAATAATTATCCTTTTCAGTAAGTAAATATTTTTTCATCTTCAATAAGAATATCCTTTTATATTTATGAATATCCTTTTTAAGTTGATCTGAAACTAAAATTTATTTTAAATTCAATCAGGAATGAAAATTATATTAAACCAATTATTCTGAATGTGTTCAAGAAGAATTATATTTAAACCTTTATAGAAGTAAAAAAAAATCTAATTTATCAATATAATTAATTTATAATATAATTAAAACCAGATTTACACCGTACTTAAAACTTATTGCCAAGTCGTAATGAGAATATTAGACCCTTCAGACGCTCTCGAGATACGAGGCTTGGTGGCTAGATCGGCAGGGTGTGTCATTGTATTTTTCTGGTTTTCTGTTCGAATCTGGAGGGTGACAAATCATTTTATAATTTTTCTCTTTTTTAAATAAATTTTATCTATATTTCTCCATTATTCATAGAGTACCTCTGGATTATTCAAAATCATATATTTCAAAAATATATTTCAATGTCAAAATATTTCTATATTTAGTTGGAATTTTAAGAGTCTAGTTTTGCACATGCGCAGAATATATTCCTATCCTTAGCATTGTTCGTTTAATACAATGACACACCCTGCAGATCTAGAAACCAAGCATCGTACCTTGAGAGCGTCTGAAAGGTCAAAGATTCTGATTACGACTCTTCGAAAAGTTTTAAGTAAGGTGTATATCTGGTTTTAAAAGCACAATCCTAAGAATAGGAATAAACTCTACGCATGTGCGCGAACTAGAATCTTAAAATTACAACTAAATATAGAAATATTTTGAAATATATGATTTGTAATAATTCATAGTAACTCTATGAATAATGGTGAAATATAAATAAAACTTATTTAAAAAAATTATAAAAATATATTTCGCTCTCCAGATTTAAACAGAAGACAAGCAAAATAAAATGACACACCCTGCCGATGTAGCCACCGTGACTCGTACCTCGAGAGCGTCTGAAGGGTCTCAGGTTCTCATAACGACTCGGCAGTTTTAAATACTGTGTCAAACAGGTTTTCAAAGGACAATGCAATAAATAGGAATAGATTTTGCGCATGTGTGCGATTTTGACTCTTGAAATTAAGATTAAATCTAGAAATATTTTGAAATTAAAAAATATTTTTATAATATATGATTTGGAATAATTCAAAGTAATTCTATGAATAATGGAGAAATATAGATAAAATTTATTAAAAAAAAAGAAAAGAAAAATTTTAAAATTATTTGTCCCTATCCAGATTCGAACTGAAGACCAGCAAAATACCATAACAAACACTACAGATCTATCCACCAAGCCACATGCATTGAGAGCGTCTGAAGGATCAAAGATTCTAATTATGACTCTTCAATAAGTTTTAAGTATGGTGTAAATATGGATTTAAAAGCACAATGCTAAAAATAGGAATACACTCTACGCATGTGCGCGAAATAGACTCTTCAAATTCCGTATAAATAAAAATATATTTTTGAAATATATGATTTGGAATAATTCATAGTAACTCTATGAATAATGGAGAAATATAGATAAAATCTATTTTATTTAAAAAAGAAAAAGTATAAAATTATTTGTCGCTCTCCAGATTCGAATTGAAGACCAGCAAAATACAATGACACACCTGCCTATCTAGCAAACAAGTCTCAGGTTTGAGAGCGTCTGAAGTGTCTAAGATTTTAATTACGACTCGGCAATAAGTTGTAAGTACGGTGTAAATCGAGTTTTAAAAGAAGAATGCTAAGAATAGGAATAGATTCTGCGCATGTCCGCAACATGACTCTTAAAATTCCCATTAAACATAGAAATATTTTGAAATTAAAATATATTTTTGAAATATATGATTTGGAATAATTCATAGTAACTCTTTGAATAATGGAGAAATATAGATAAAATTTATTTAAAAAAAATTATAAAATTATTTGTCGCTCTCTAGATTCGAACAGAAGACCAGCAAAATACAATGACACACACCCTACCGATCTAGCCACCGAGCCTTGCACTGCGAGACCGTCTGAAGGGTTTAAGAATCTCTTTACGAATCGGCAATAAGTTTTTAGTACGGTGCAAATCTGCTTTTAAAAGCACAATGCTAAGAATATGAATAGATTCTGCGCATGTCCGCAACATGACTCTTAAAATTCCGATTAAACATAGAAATATTTGGAAATTAAATACTATTTTTGAAATATATGATTTGGAATAATTCACAGTAACTCTATGAATAATGGAGAAATATAGATAAATTCTATTTTTTTTAAAAAAGAAAAATTCTGAAATTATTTGTTGCTCTCCAGATTCGAATAGAAGACCAGCAAAATACAACAACACACTCTGCCGATCTATCCACCATGCCTCGTTCCGCGAGAGCGTCTGAAGGGTCGCAGATTCTCATTACGACTCGGCAATAAGTTTTAAAAACGGTGTAAATTTGGTTTTAAAAGCACATTGCTAAGAAAAGGAATGGATTCTGCGCATGTTCGAAACTAGACTCTTAAAATTCCAAGTAAATATAGAAATATATTAACATTGAAATATATTTTTGAAATATATGATTTGCAATAATTCATAGTAACTCTATGAATAATGATGAAATATAGATGAAATATATTTTTTTTAAAAAAGAAAAATTATAAAATTATTTGTCGCTCTCCAGATTCGAACAGAAGACCAGCAAAATACAAGTACACACCCTAGCGATCTAGCCACAAAGCCTCGTACTTTGAGAGCGGCCGAAGGGTCTAAGATTATCATTACGATTCGGCACTAAGTTTTAAGTACGGTGTAAATCTGGTTTTAAAAGCACAATGCTAAGAATAGGGATAGATTCTGCGCCTGTGCGCGGCATGATTCTTAAAATACCGATTAAACATAGAAATATTTTGAAATTAAAATATATTTTTGAAATATATGATTTGGAATAATTCATAGTAACTCTATGAATAATGAAGAAATATAGATAAAATCTATTTTTTTAAAAAGAAAAATTATAAAATTATTTGTCGCTCTCCAGATTCGAACAGAAGACCAGCAAAATACAAGTACACACCCTAGCGATCTAGCCACAAAGCTTCGTACTTTGAGAGCGGCCGAAGGGTCTAAGATTATCATTACGATTCGGCACTAAGTTTTAAGTACGGTGTAAATCGGGTTTTAAAAGCACAATGCTAAGAATAAGGATAGATTCTGCGCATGTGCCCGGCATGATTCTTAAAATTCCGATTAAACATAGAAATAATTTGAAATTAAAATATATTTTTGAAATATATGATTTGGAATAATTCATAGTAACTCTATGAATGATGGAGAAATATAGATAAAATCTTTTTTTTTTAAAAAGAAAAATTCTAAAATTATTTGTCGCTCTCCAGATTCGAACTGAAGACCAGGAAAATACAATAACACACTCTGCCGATCTCGCCACCAAGCCTCGTTCCTCGAGAGCGTCTGAAAGGTCTCAGATTCTCATTAAGACTCGGCAATAAGTTTTAAGTACGGTGTAAATCTGGTTTTAAAAGCACAATGCTAAGAATAAGGATAGATTCTGCGCATGTGCGCGGCATGATTCTTAAAATTCCGATTAAACATAGAAATATTTTGAAATTAAAATATATTTTTGAAATATATGATTTGGAATAATTCATAGTAACTCTATGAATAATGGAGAAATATAGATAAAATCTATTTTTTTTAAAAGAATAATTCTAAAATTATTTGTCGCTCTCCAGATTCGAACTGAAGGCCAGCAAAATACAATGACACACACTGCAGATCTATCCACCAAGCCACATGCATTGAGAGCGTCTGAAGGGTCAAAGATTCTAATTATGACTCTTCAATAAGTTTTAAGTATGGTGTAAATATGGATTTAAAAGCACAATTCTAAAACTAGGAATACACTCTACGCATGTGCGCGAACTAGCCTTTTAAAATTTCGACAAAATATAAATATATTTTGACATTAAAATATACTTTTGAAAAATAGGATTTGGAATAATTCATAATTACTCTATGAATAATGGAGAAATATAGATGAAATTAATTTTAAAAAAAAAGAATAATTATAAAATTATTTATCGTTCTCGAGATTCGAACAGAAGACCTGCAGAATACAACGACAATCCCTGCCGATCTAGTCAAGAAGCGTCGCAATTCGAAAGCGTCTGAAGGGTCTAAGATTCTAATTACGACTCTTCAATAAGTTTTAAGTATGGTGTAAATATGGATTTAAAAGCACAAAGCTAAGAATAATAATAGATTCTGCGCATGTGCGCGAACTAGACTCTTCAAATTCCGTATAGATATAGAAATATTTTGAAATTAAAATATATTTTTGAAATATATGAATTGGAATAATTCATAGTAAATCTATGAATAATGGAGAAATATAGATAAAATCTATTTTATTTAAAAAAGAAAAAGTATAAAATTATTTGTCGCTCTCCAGATTCGAATTGAAGACCACCAAATTACAATGACACACCTGCCTATCTAGCCAACAAGCCTCAGGTGTGAGAGCGTCTGAAGGGTCGCAGATTCTCATTACGACTCGGCAATAAGTTTTAAATACGATGTAAATCTGGTTTTAAAAGCACATTGCTAAGAAAAGGAATGGATTCTGCTCATGTTCGAAACTAGAGTCTGAAAATTCCAAGTAAATATAGAAATATATTAACATTGAAATATATTTTTGAAATATATGATTTGGAATAATTCATAGTAACTCTATGAATAATGGAGATATATAGATAAAATCTATTTTTTTAAAAAGAAAAATTTTAAAATTATTTGTCGCTCTCCAGATTCGAACTGAAGACCAGCAAAATACAATAACACACTCTGCCGATCTAGCCACCAAGCCTCGTTCCTCGAGAGCGACTGAAGGGTCTCAGATTCTCATTACGACTCGGCAATAAGTTTTAAGTACGGTGTAAATCTGGTTTTAAAAGCACAATGCTAAGAATAAGGATAGATTCTGCGCATGTGCGCGGCATGATTCTTAAAATTCCGATTAAACATAGAAATATTTGGAAATTAAAATATATTTTTGAAATATATGATTTGGAATAATTCATAGTAACTCTATGAATAATGGAGAAATATATATAAAATCTGTTTTTTTTAAAGAATAATTCTAAAATTATTTGTCGCTCACCAGATTCGAACTGAAGACCAGCAAAATACAATAACACACTCTGCTGATCTAGCCACCAAGCCTCGTTCCTCGATAGCGTCTGAAGGGTCTCAGATTCTCATTACGACTCGGCAGTTTTAAATACTGTGTCAAACTGGTTTTCAAAGGACAATGCAATAAATAGGAATAGATTTTGCGCATGTGTGCGATTTTGACTCTTGAAACTAAGATTAAATATAGAAATATTTTGAAATTAAAAAATATTTTTATAATATATGATTTGGAATAATTTATAGTAATTCTATGAATAATGGAGAAATATAGATAAAATTTATTAAAAAAAAATTTAAAATTATTTGTCCTTCTCCAGATTCGAACTGAAGACCAGCAAAATACAATGACACACACTGCAGATCTATCCACCAAGCCACATGCATTGAGAGCGTCTGAAGGGTCAAAGATTCTAATTATGACTCTTCAATAAGTTTTAAGTATGGTGTAAATATGGATTTAAAAGCACAATGCTAAGAATAGTAATAGATTCTGCGCATGTGCGCGAACTAGACTCTTCAAATTCCGTATAAATATAGAAATATTTTGAAATTAAAATATATTTTTGAAATATATGATTTGGAATAATTCATAGTAACTCTATGAATAATGGAGAAATATAGATAAAATCTATTTTATTTAAAAAAGAAAAAGTATAAAATTATTTGTCGCTCTCCAGATTCGAATTGAAGACCAGCGAAATACAATGACACACCTGCCTATCTAGCCAACAAGCCTCTGGTTTGAGAGCGTCTGAAGTGTCTAAGATTTTAATTACGACTCGGCAATAAGTTGTAAGTACGGTGTAAATCGGGTTTTAAAAGCACAATGCTAAGAATAGGAATAGATTCTGCGCATGTCCGCAACATGACTCTTAAAATTCCGATTAAACATAGAAATATTTTGAAATTAAATAATATTTTTGAAATATATGATTTGGAATAATTCACATTAACTCTATGAATAATTTAGAAATATAGATAAAATCTATTTTTTTAAAAAAAGAAAAATTCTGAAATTATTTGTCGCTCTCCAGATTCGAACTGAAGACCAGCAAAATACAACAACACACTCTGCCGATCTATCCACCAAGCCGCGTTCCGCGAGAGCGTCTGAAGGGTCGCAGATTCTCATTACGACTCGGCAATAAGTTTTAAATACGGTGTAAATCTGGTTTTAAAAGCACATTGCTAAGAAAAGGAATGGATTCTGCGCATGTTCGAAACTAGAGTCTTAAAATTCCAAGTAAATATAGAAATATATTAACATTGAAATATATGATTTGGAATAATTCATAGTAAGTCTATGAATAATGGAGAAATATAGATAAAATCTATTTTTTTAAAAAAAGAAAAATTCTAAAATTATTTGTCGCTCTCCAGATTCGAACTGAAGACCAGCAAAATACAAAAACACACTCTGCCGATTTAGCCAACAAGCCTCGTTCCTCGAGAGCGTCTGAAGGGTCTCAGATTCTCATTACGACTCGGCAATAAGTTTTAAATACGGTGTAAATCTGGTTTTAAAAGCACATTGCTATGAAAAGGAATGGATTCTGCGCATGTTCGAAACTAGACTCTTCAAATTCCGTATAAATATAGAAATATTTTGAAATTAAAATATATTTTTGAAATATATGATTTGGAATAATTCATAGTAACTCTATGAATAATGGAGAAATATAGATAAAATCTATTTTATTTAAAAAAGAAAAAGTATAAAATTATTTGTCGCTCTCCAGATTCGAATTGAAGACCTGCGAAATACAATGACACACCTGCCTATCTAGCCAACAAGCCTCTGGTTTGAGAGCGTCTGAAGTGTCTAAGATTTTAATTACGACTCGGCAATAAGTTGTAAGTACGGTGTAAATCGGGTTTTAAAAGCACAATGCTAAGAATAGGAATAGATTCTGCGCATGTCCGCAACATGACTCTTAAAATTCCGATTAAACTTAGAAATATTTTGAAATTAAATAATATTTTTGAAATATATGATTTGGAATAATTCACATTAACTCTATGAATAATGGAGAAATATAGATAAAATCTATTTTTTTAAAAAAAGAAAAATTCTGAAATTATTTGTCGCTCTCCAGATTCGAACTGAAGACCAGCAAAATACAACAACACACTCTGCCGATCTATCCACCAAGCCGCGTTCCGCGAGAGCGTCTGAAGGGTCGCAGATTCTCATTACGACTCGGCAATAAGTTTTAAATACGGTGTAAATCTGGTTTTAAAAGCACATTGCTAAGAAAAGGAATGGATTCTGCGCATGTTCGAAACTAGAGTCTTAAAATTCCAAGTAAATATAGAAATATATTAACATTGAAATATATGATTTGGAATAATTCATAGTAACTCTATGAATAATGGAGAAATATAGATAAAATCTATTTTTTAAAAAAAAGAAAAATTCTAAAATTATTTGTCGCTTTCCAGATTCGAACTGAAGACCAGCAAAATACAAAAACACACTCTGCCGATCTAGCCAACAAGCCTCGTTCCTCGAGAGCGTCTGAAGGGTCTCAGATTCTCATTAAGACTCGGCAATAAGTTTTAAGTACGGTGTAAATCTGGTTTTAAAAGCACAATGGTAAGAATAAGGATAGATTCTGCGCATGTGCGCGGCATGATTCTTAAAATTCCGATTAAACATAGAAATAATTTGAAATTAAAATATATTTTATAAATATATGATTTGGAATATTTCATAGTAACTCTATGAATAATGGAGAAATATAGATAAAATCTATTTTTTTAAAAAAAGAAAAATTCTAAAATTATTTGTCGTTCTCCAGATTCGAACTCAAGACCAGCAAAATACAATTACACACTCTGAAGATCTAGCCCCCAAGCCTCGCTCCTCGAGAGCGACTGAAGGGTCTCAGATTCTCATTACGACTCGGCAATAAGTTTTAAGTACGGTGTAAATCTGGTTTTAAAAGCACAATGCTAAGAATAAGGATAGATTCTGCGCATGTGCGCGGCATGATTCTTAAAATTCCGATTAAACATAGAAATATTTTGAAATTAAAATATATTTTTGAAATATATGATTTGGAATAATTCATAGTAACTCTATGAATAATGGAGATATATAGATAAAATCTATTTTTTTTAAAAAGAATAAATCTAAAATTATTTGTCGCTCTCCAGATTCGAAATGAAGACCAGCAAAATATAATAACACACTCTGCCGATCTAGCCACCAAGCCTCGTTCCTCGAGAGCCTCTGAAGGGTCTCAGATTCTCATTACGACTCGGCAATAAGTTTTAAGTACGGTGTAAATCTAGTTTTAAAAGCACAATGCTAAGAATAAGGATAGATTCTGCGCATGTGCGCGGCATGATTCTTAAAATTCCGATTAAACATAGAAATAATTTGAAATTAAAATATATTTTTGAAATATATGTTTTGGAATAATTCATAGTAACTCTATGAATAATGGAGAAATATAGATAAAATCTATTTTTTTTAAAAAAGAATAATTCTAAAATTATTTGTCGCTCTCCAGATTCGAACTGAAGACCAGCAAAATACAATAACACACTCTGCCGATCTAGCCACCAGGCCTCGTTCCTCGAGAGCGTCTGAAGGGTCTCAGATTCTCATTACGACTGGGCAGTTTTAAATACTGTGTCAAACTGGTTTTCAAAGGACAATTCAATAAATAGGAATCGATTTTGCGCATGTGTGCGATTTTGACTCTTGAAATTAAAATTAAATATAGAAATATTTTGAAATTAAAAAATATTTTTATAATATATGATTTGGTATAATTCATAGTAATTCTATGAATAATGGAGAAATATAGATAAAATTTATTAAAAAAAAAAAAGAAAAATTTTAAATTTATTTGTCCCTCTCCAGATTCGAACTGAAGACCAGCAAAATACAATGACATACACTGCAGATCTATCCACCAAGCCACATGCATTGAGACCGTCTGAAGGATCAAAGATTCTAATTATGACTCTTCAATAAGTTTTAAGTATGGTGTAAATATGGATTTAAAAGCACAATGCTAAGAATAGTAATAGATTCTGCGCATGTGCGCGAACTAGACTCTTCAAATTCCGAATAAACATAGAAATATTTTGAAATTTAAAATATATTTTTGAAATATATGATTTGGAATAATTCACATTAACTCTATGAATAATGGAGAAATATAGATAAAATCTATTTTTTTAAAAAAAGAAAAATTCTGAAATTATTTGTCGCTCTCCAGATTCGAACTGAAGACCAGCAAAATACAACAAGACACTCTGCCGATCTATCCACCAAGCCGCGTTCCGCGAGAGCGTCTGAAGGGTCGCAGATTCTCATTACGACTCGGCAATAAGTTTTAAATACGGTGTAAATCTGGTTTTAAAAGCACATTGCTATGAAAAGGAATGGATTCTGCGCATGTTCGAAACTAGAGTCTTAAAATTCCAAGTAAATATAGAAATATATTAACATTGAAATATATTTTTGAAATATATGATTTGGAATATTTCATAGTTACTCTATGAATAATGGAGAAATACAGATAAAATCTATTTTTTTTAAAAATGAAAAATTCTAAAATTATTTGTCGCTCTCCAGATTTGAACTGAAGACCAGCAAAATACAATAACACAATCTCCCGATCTAGCCACCAAGCCTCGTTCGACGAGAGCGTCTGAAGGGTCTCAGATTCTCATTATGACTCGGCAATAAGTTTTAAGTACGGTGTAAATCTGGTTTTAAAAGTACAATGCTAAGAATAAGGATAGATTCTGCGCATGTGCGCGGCATGATTTTTAAAATTCCGATTAAACATAGAAATATTTTGAAATTAAAATATATTTTTGAAATATATGATTTGGAATAATTCATAGTAACTCTATGAATAATGGAGAAATATAGATAAAATCTATTTTTTTAAAAAAAGAAAAATTCTAAAATTATTTGTCGCTCTCCAGATTCGAACTGCAGACCAGCAAAATACAATTACACACTCTGAAGATCTAGCCACGAAGCCTCGTTCCTCGAGAGCGACTGAAGGGTCTCAGATTCTCATTACGACTCGGCAATAAGTTTTAAGTACGGTGTAAATCTGGTTTTAAAAGCACAATGCTAAGAATAAGGATAGATTCTGCGCATGTGCGCGGCATGATTCTTAAAATTCCGATTAAACATAGAAATATTTTGAAATTAAAATATATTTTTGAAATATATGATTTGGAATAATTCATAGTAACTCTATGAATAATGGAGATATATAGATAAAATCTATTTTTTTTAAAAAGAATAAATCTAAAATTATTTGTCGCTCTCCAGATTCGAAATGAAGACCAGCAAAATATAATAACACACTCTGCCGATCTAGCCACCAAGCCTCGTTCCTCGAGAGCCTCTGAAGGGTCTCAGATTCTCATTAAGACTCTTCAATAAGTTTTAAGTATGGTGTAAATATGGATTTAAAAGCACAATGCTAAGAATAGTAATAGATTCTGCGCATGTGCGCGAACTAGACTCTTCAAATTCCGTATAAATATAGAAATATTTTGAAATTAAAATATATTTTTGAAATATATGATTTGGAATAATTCATCATAACTCTATGAATAATGGAGATATATAGATAAAATCTATTTTATTTAAAAAGAAAAAATTTAAAATTATTTGTCGCTCTCCAGATTCGAACTGAAGACCAGCAAAATACAATAACACACTCTGCCGATCTAGCCACCAAGCCTCGTTCTTCGAGAGCGTCTGAAGGGTCTCAGATTCTCATTAAGACTCGGCAATAAGTTTTAAGTACGGTGTAAATCTGGTTTTAAAAGCACAATGCTAAGAATAAGGATAGATTCTGCGCATGTGCGCGGCATGATTCTTAAAATTCCGATTAAACATAGAAATATTTTGAAATTAAAATATATTTTTGAAATATATGATTTGGAATAATTCATAGTAACTCTATGAATAATGGAGAAATATAGATAAAATCTATTTTTTTTAAAAAGAAAAATTCTAAAATTATTTGTCGCTTTCCAGATTCGAACTGAAGACCAGCAAAATACAATAACACACTCTGCCGATCTTGCCACCTAGCCTCGTTCCTTGAGAGCGACTGAAGGGTCTCAGATTCTCATTACGACTCGGCAATAAGTTTTAAGTACGGTGTAAATCTGGTTTTAAAAGCACAATGCTAAGAATAAGGATAGATTCTGCACATGTGCGCGGCATGATTCTTAAAATTCCGATTAAACATAGAAATATTTTGAAATTGAAATATATTTTTGAAATATATGATTTGGAATAATTCATAGTAACTCTATGAATAATGGAGAAATATAGATAAAATCTATTTTTTTTTAAAGAATAATTCTAAAATTATTTGTCGCTCTCCAGATTCGAACTGAAGACCAGCAAAATACAATAACACACTCTGCCGATCTAGCCACCAAGCCTCGTTCCTCGATAGCGTCTGAAGGGTCTCAGATTCTCATTACGACTCGGCAGTTTTAAATACTGTGTCAAACTGGTTTTCAAAGGACAATGCAATAAATAGGAATAGATTTTGCGCATGTGTGCGATTTTGACTCTTGAAATTAAGATTAAATATAGAAATATTTTGAAATTAAAAAATATTTTTATAATATATGATTTGGAATAATTCATAGTAATTCTATGAATAATGGAGAAATATAGATAAAATTTATTAAAAAAAAAAAAAAGAAAAATTTTAAATTTATTTGTCCCTCTCCAGATTCGAACTGAAGACCAGCAAAATACAATGACACACACTGCAGATCTATCCACCAAGCCACATGCATTGAGACCGTCTGAAGGGTCAAAGATTCTAATTATGACTCTTCAATAAATTTTAAGTATTTTGTAAATATGGATTTAAAAGCACAATGCTAAGAATAGTAATAGATTCTGCGCATGTGCGCGAACTAGACTCTTCAAATTCCGAATAAACATAGAAATATTTTGAAATTTAAAATATATTTTTGAAATATATGATTTGGAATAATTCACATTAACTCTATGAATAATGGAGAAATATAGATAAAATCTATTTTTTTAAAAAAAGAAAAATTCTGAAATTATTTGTCGCTCTCCAGATTCGAACTGAAGACCAGCAAAATACAACAAGACACTCTGCCGATCTATCCACCAAGCCGCGTTCCGCGAGAGCGTCTGAAGGGTCGCAGATTCTCATTACGACTCGGCAATAAGTTTTAAATACGGTGTAAATCTGGTTTTAAAAGCACATTGCTATGAAAAGGAATGGATTCTGCGCATGTTCGAAACTAGAGTCTTAAAATTCCAAGTAAATATAGAAATATATTAACATTGAAATATATTTTTGAAATATATGATTTGGAATAATTTATAGTTACTCTATGAATAATGGAGAAATATAGATAAAATCTATTTTTTTAAAAAAAGAAAAATTCTGAAATTATTTGTCGCTCTCCAGATTCGAACTGAAGACCAGCAAAATACAATTACACACTCTGAAGATCTAGCCACCAAGCCTCGTTCCTCGAGAGCGACTGAAGGGTCTCAGATTCTCATTACGACTCGGCAATAAGTTTTAAGTACGGTGTAAATCTGGTTTTAAAAGCACAATGCTAAGAATAAGGATAGATTCTGCGCATGTGCGCGGCATGATTCTTAAAATTCCGATTAAACATAGAAATATTTTGAAATTAAAATATATTTTTGAAATATATGATTTGGAATAATTCATAGTAACTCTATGAATAATGGAGATATATAGATAAAATCTATTTTTTTAAAAAAAGAATAAATCTAAAATTATTTGTCGCTCTACAGATTCGAAATGAAGACCAGCAAAATATAATAACACACTCTGCAGATCTAGCCACTAAGCCTCGTTCCTCGAGAGCCTCTGAAGGGTCTCAGATTCTCATTAAGACTCTTCAATAAGTTTTAAGAATGGTGTAAATATGGATTTAAAAGCACAATGCTAAGAATAGTACTAGATTCTGCGCATGTGCGCGAACTAGACTCTTCAAATTCCGTATAAATATAGAAATATTTTGAAATTAAAATATATTTTTGAAATATATGATTTGGAATAATTCATCATAACTCTATGAATAATGGAGATATATAGATAAAATCTATTTTATTTAAAAAGAAAAATTTTAAAATTATTTGTCGCTCTCCAGATTCGAACTGAAGACCAGCAAAATACAATAACACACTCAGCCGATCTAGCCACCAAGCCTCGTTCCTCGAGAGCGTCTGAAGGGTCTCAGATTCTCATTACGACTCGGCAATAAGTTTTAAGTACGGTGTAAATCTGGTTTTAAAAGCACAATGCTAAGAATAAGGATAGATTCTGCGCATGTGCGCGGCATGATTCTTAAAATTCCGATTAAACATAGAAATAATTTGAAATTAAAATATATTTTTGAAATATATGATTTGGAATAATTCATCATAACTCTGTGAATAATGGAGAAATATAGATAAAATTTATTAAAAAAAAGAAAAATTATAAAATTATTTGTCGCTCTCCAGATTCGAACTGAACACCAGCAAAATACAATGACACACTTTGCCGATCTAGCCACAAAGCCTCGTTCCACGAAAGCGTCTGAAGTGTCTAAGATTTTAATTACGACTCGTCAATAAGTTGTAAGTACTATGTAAATCGGATTTTAAAAGCACAATGCTAAGAATATGAATAGATTCTGCGCATGTGCGCGACATGACTCTTAAAATTCCAATTAAACGTAGAAATATTTTGAAATTAAAATAAATTTTTGAAATGTATGATTTGGAATAATTTATAGTAACTCTATGAATAATGGAGAAACATAGATAAAATATATTTTTTAATAAAAGAAAAATTATAAAATTATTTGTCGATCTCCAGATTCGAACAGAAGACCAGCAAAATACAATGACACACCCTGCAGATATATCAACCAAGCCACATGCATTGAGAGCGTCTGAAGGGTCAAAGATTCTCATTACGACTCGGCAATAAGTTTTAAATACGGTGTAAATCTGGTTTTAAAAGCACATTGCTAAGAAAAGGAATGGATTCTGCGCATGTTCGAAACTAGAGTCTTAAAATTCCAAGTAAATATAGAAATATATTAACATTGAAATATATGATTTGGAATAATTCATAGTAACTCTATGAATAATGGAGAAATATAGATAAAATCTATTTTTTTAAAAAAAGAAAAATTCTAAAATTATTTGTCGCTCTCCAGATTTGAACTGAAGACCAGCAAAATACAATAACACACTCTGCCGATCTAGCCACCAAGCCTCGTTCCTCGAGAGCGACTGAAGGATCTCAGATTCTCATTACGACTCGGCAATAAGTTTTAAGTACGGTGTAAATCTGGTTTTAAAAGCACAATGCTAAGAATAGTAATAGATTCTGCGCATGTGCGCGGCATGATTCTTAAAATTCCGATTAAACATAGAAATAATTTGAAATTAAAATATATTTTTGAAATATATGATTTGGAATAATTCATCATAACTCTATGAATAATGGAGAAATATAGATAAAATTTATTAAAAAAAAAAAAAAGAAAAATTTTAAAATTATTTGTCCCTCTCCAGATTCGAACTGAAGACCAGCAAAATACAATGACACACACTGCAGATCTATCCACCAAGCCACATGCATTGAGAGCGTCTGAAGGGTCAAAGATTCTAATTATGACTCTTCAATAAGTTTTAAGTATGGTGTAAATATGGATTTAAAAGCACAATGCTAAAAATAGGAATACACTCTACGCATGTGCGCGAACTAGCCTCTAAAAATTTCGACAAAATATAAATATATTTTGACATTAAAATACACTTTTGAAAAATAGGATTTGGAATAATTCATAATTACTCTATGAATAATGGAGAAATATAGATGAAATTAATTTAAAAAAAAAGAATAATTATAAAAAAAATATAAAAGAATAATATAAAAAAAAGAATAATATATGATTTGGAATAATTCATCATAACTCTATGAATAATGGAGATATATAGATAAAATCTATTTTATTTAAAAAAGAAAAAGTATAAAATTATTTGTCGCTCTCCAGATTCGAATTGAAGACCAGCAAAATACAATGACACACCTGCCTATCTAGCCAACAAGCCTCAGGTTTGAGAGCGTCTGAAGTGTCTAAGATTTTAATTACGACTCGGCAATAAGTTGTAAGTACGGTGTAAATCGGGTTTTAAAAGCACAATGCTAAGAATAAGGATAGATTCTGCGCATGTGCGCGGCTTGATTCTTAAAATTCCGATTAAACATAGAAATATTTTGAAATTAAAATATATTTTTGAAATATATGATTTGGAATAATTCATAGTAACTCTATGAGTAATGGAGAAATATAGATAAAATCTATTTTTTTTAAAAAAGAAAAATTCTGAAATTATTTGTCGGTCTCCAGATTCGAACTGAAGACCAGCAAAATACAACAATACACTCTCCCGATCTAGCCACCAACCCTCGTTCCTCGAGAGCTTCTGAAGGGCCTCAGATTCTCATTACGACTCGGCAATAAGTTTTAAATACGGTGTAAATCTGGTTTTAAAAGCACAATGCTAAGAATAAGGATAGATTCTGCGCATGTGCGCGGCATGATTCTTAAAATTCCGATTAAACATAGAAATATTTTGAAATTAAAATATATTTTTAAAATATATGATTTGGAATAATTCATAGTAACTCTATGAATAATGGAGAAATATAGATAAAATCTATTTTTTTTTAAAAAGAAAAATTCTAAAATTATTTGTCGCTCTCCAGATTCGAACTGAAGACCAGCAAAATACAATAACACACTCTGCCGATCTAGCCACCTAGCCTCGTTCCTTGAGAGCGACTGAAGGGTCTCAGATTCTCATTACGACTCGGCAATAAGTTTTAAGTACGGTGTAAATCTGGTTTTAAAAGCACAATGCTAAGAATAAGGATAGATTCTGCGCATGTGCGCGGCATGATTCTTAAAATTCCGATTAAACATAGAAATATTTTGAAATTAAAATATATTTTTGAAATATATGATTTGGAATAATTCATAGTAACTCTATGAATAATGGAGAAATATAGATAAAATCTATTTTTTTTTAAAGAATAATTCTAAAATTATTTGTCGCTCTCCAGATTCGAACTGAAGAACAGCAAAATACAATAACACACTCTGCCGATCTAGCCACCAAGCCTCGTTCCTCGATAGCGTCTGAAGGGTCTCAGATTCTCATTACGACTCGGCAGTTTTAAATACTGTGTCAAACTGGTTTTCAAAGGACAATGCAATAAATAGGAATCGATTTTGCGCATGTGTGCGATTTTGACTCTTGAAATTAAGATTAAATATAGAAATATTTTGAAATTAAAAAATATTTTTATAATATATGATTTGGAATAATTCATAGTAATTCTATGAATAATGGAGAAATATAGATAAAATTTATTAAAAAAAAAGAAAAATTTTAAATTTATTTGTCCCTCTCCAGATTCGAACTGAAGACCAGCAAAATACAATGACACACACTGCAGATCTATCCACCAAGCCACATGCATTGAGACCGTCTGAAGGGTCAAAGATTCTAATTATGACTCTTCAATAAGTTTTAAGTATGGTGTAAATATGGATTTAAAAGCACAATGCTAAGAATAGTAATAGATTCTGCGCATGTGCGCGAACTAGACTCTTCAAATTCCGAATAAACATAGAAATATTTTGAAATTTAAAATATATTTTTGAAATATATGATTTGGAATAATTCACATTAACTCTATGAATAATGGAGAAATATAGATAAAATCTATTTTTTTTAAAAAAGAAAAATTCTGAAATTATTTGTCGCTCTCCGGATTCGAACTGAAGACCAGCAAAATACAACAAGACACTCTGCCGATCTATCCACCAAGCCGCGTTCCGCGAGAGCGTCTGAAGGGTCGCAGATTCTCATTACGACTCGGCAATAAGTTTTAAATACGGTGTAAATCTGGTTTTAAAAGCACATTGCTATGAAAAGGAATGGATTCTGCGCATGTTCGAAACTAGAGTCTTAAAATTCCAAGTAAATATAGAAATATATTAACATTGAAATATATTTTTGAAATATATGATTTGGAATAATTCATAGTTACTCTATGAATAATGGAGATATATAGATAAAATCTATTTTTTTTAAAAAGAAAAATTTTAAAATTATTTGTTGCTCTCCAGATTCGAACTGAAGACCAGCAAAATACAATAACACACTCTGTCGATCTAGCCACCAAGCCTCGTTCCTCGAGAGCGTCTGAAGGGTCTCAGATTCTCATTAAGACTCGGCAATAAGTTTTAAGTACGGTGTAAATCTGGTTTTAAAAGCACAATGCTAAGAATAAGGATAGATTCTGCGCATGTGCGCGGCATGATTCTTAAAATTCCATGATTCTTAAACATAGAAATATTTTGAAATTAAAATATATTTTTGAAATATATGATTTGGAATAATTCATCATAACTCTATGAATAATGGAGAAATATAGATAAAATTTATTTAAAAAAAAAAAAAAAAATTAAAATTATTTGTCCCTCTCCAGATTCGAACTGAAGACCAGAAAAATACAATGACACACACTGCAGATCTATCCACCAAGCCACATGCATTGAGAGCGTCTGAAGGGTCAAAGATTCTAATTATGACTCTTCAATAAGTTTTAAGTATGGTGTAAATATGGATTTAAAAGCACAATGCTAAAAATAGGAATACACTCTACGCATGTGCGCGAACTAGCCTCTAAAAATTTCGACAAAATATAAATATATTTTGACATTAAAATATACTTTTGAAAAATAGGATTTGGAATAATTCATAATTACTCTATGAATAATGGAGAAATATAGATGAAATTAATTTAAAAAAAAAGAATAATTATGAAAAAAATATAAAAGAATAATATAAAAAAAAGAATAATATATGATTTGGAATAATTCATCATAACTCTATGAATAATGGAGATATATAGATAAAATCTATTTTATTTAAAAAAGAAAAAGTATAAAATTATTTGTCGCTCTCCAGATTCGAATTGAAGACCAGCAAAATACAATGACACACCTGCCTATCTAGCCAACAAGCCTCAGGTTTGAGAGCGTCTGAAGTGTCTAAGATTTTAATTACGACTCGGCAATAAGTTGTAAGTACGGTGTAAATCGGGTTTTAAAAGCACAATGCTAAGAATAAGGATAGATTCTGCGCATGTGCGCGGCTTGATTCTTAAAATTCCGATTAAACATAGAAATATTTTGAAATTAAAATATATTTTTGAAATATATGATTTGGAATAATTCATAGTAACTCTATGAGTAATGGAGATATATAGATAAAATCTATTTTTTTTTAAAAAGAATAAATCTAAAATTATTTGTCGCTCTCCAGATTCGAAATGAAGACCAGCAAAATATAATAACACACTCTGCCGATCTAGCCACCAAGCCTCGTTCCTCGAGAGCCTCTGAAGGGTCTCAGATTCTCATTAAGACTCTTCAATAAGTTTTAAGTATGGTGTAAATATGGATTTAAAAGCACAATGCTAAGAATAGTAATAGATTCTGCGCATGTGCGCGAACTAGACTCTTCAAATTCCGTATAAATATAGAAATATTTTGAAATTAAAATATATTTTTGAAATATATGATTTGGAATAATTCATCATAACTCTATGAATAATGGAGATATATAGATAAAATCTATTTTATTTAAAAAGAAAAATTTTAAAATTATTTGTCGCTCTCCAGATTCGAACTGAAGACCAGCAAAATACAATAACACACTCTGCCGATCTAGCCACCAAGCCTCGTTCTTCGAAAGCGTCTGAAGGGTCTCAGATTCTCATTAAGACTCGGCAATAAGTTTTAAGTACGGTGTAAATCTGGTTTTAAAAGCACAATGCTAAGAATAAGGATAGATTCTGCGCATGTGCGCGGCATGATTCTTAAAATTCCGATTAAACATAGAAATATTTTGAAATTAAAATATATTTTTGAAATATATGATTTGGAATAATTCATCATAACTCTGTGAATAATGGAGAAATATAGATAAAATTTATTAAAAAAAAAGAAAAATTATAAAATTATTTGTCGCTCTCCAGATTCGAACTGAACACCAGCAAAATACAATGACACACTTTGCCGATCTAGCCACAAAGCCTCGTTCCACGAAAGCGTCCGAAGTGTCTAAGATTTTAATTACGACTCGTCAATAAGTTGTAAGTACTGTGTAAATCGGATTTTAAAAGCACAATGCTAAGAATATGAATAGATTCTGCGCATGTGCGCGACATGACTCTTAAAATTCCAATTAAACGTAGAAATATTTTGAAATTAAAATAAATTTTTGAAATGTATGATTTGGAATAATTCATAGTAACTCTATGAATAATGGAGAAACATAGATAAAATATATTTTTTAATAAAAGAAAAATTATAAAATTATTTGTCGATCTCCAGATTCGAACAGAAGACCAGCAAAATACAATGACACACCCTGCAGATATATCAACCAAGCCACATGCATTGAGAGCGTCTGAAGGGTCAAAGATTCTCATTACGACTCGGCAATAAGTTTTAAGTACGGCGTAAATCTTGTTTTAAAAGCACAATGCCAAGAATATGGTCAGATTCTGCGCGTGTGCGCGAACTTTACTCTTAAAGTTCCATTTTTACAAGAATTTTTTATATTTTTACTTAAGCGAGAGAATGGTTTCCTTCGTAAATGATGCTTACAATACGACAAGATGGTGCTACAGGGGCTGCCCCCAGGGGCCAGTGATCGCCCCAATTCATATATGAAGAATTAATCAAATTAAAACTAAAACTCTCTGTAGAAAAAAGCCAGGAGTTGGTATTCCAAAGTAAAGCCTCAAGAATTTTTTCAAAAAGAGGTTCCACCGTTCTACATAAAAAACCCACTTTTAAAATTAACGAAAATACAATAAGGGTTTGCGACAGCTTAAAAATACTGGGTATTAATATCGATAACAAATTATCCTGGACCGCCCCCATTTTATCTCTAACGGACAAAGCTTTAAGCTTAACTGCTAATTTTAATCGGGTTAGCCGGACCAATTGGTGTGTAGATAAAAAACTAATAAAAACACGGTACAAAACTGTTATAGAAAAGGCCCTGCTCTACGGTGCAAGTATCTGGGGCGGGGCATTAACAAACCAACAAATAAAAAAACTACACTCCATACAAAGAATCTTTTTGGTCCGGTTTTTAAAAGCATATAATACCACCTCCCCCAACGTCCTTAACATATTAAGTGGAATCCCGACTCTTCATGTTGTGGCTAAAGCTAAATACATAAAATTCCAGATCTGGGTTGCCAACTCCGACAAATACAACTCACTTATAGGAATAATAGATTTAGATAGACACATAAATATCAAAAATATCCCATCTGAAAATAGAGTTGTCATCCTACCCGAAAAATTAAACAATACTGAATACGAGATATACACCGACGGATCCAAGTTGAATGATGAAACCGGATTCGCGGTGTGTATCTTTAAAAACAATATAAATATAGAAAATATCAAATTTAAATTAGAGAAATATAATTCAGTCTTTCAGGCGGAACTGGCCGCCATCGACTTTGCGGCCAACTGGGCTGTCAGACAAAATATCAAAGTTAACATCTTCTCTGACAGCCTATCATCTATTTCCGCCTTGAGGAGTGGCAATACCAGATCAAAATTGGTAAACAAGGTTAAACATAATATAATTGAGGCAAAGGGGTTGATCGGCCTCTCGTGGGTTAAGGCCCACGAGGGAAATATAGGAAATGAGTTGGCCGATCAACATGCAAAAGATGCCACAACTAACGGGATTCCCCAAAATATCCCGGCCCCCTACTCGTATTTGAAAAAGAAACTAAAAAATTTAATTTTGAATGAATGGAGACTCTACTGGAATAATTACGAGTCTCCATCATGGGTCAGGGTAAGAAATTTTTTGGACGTCTGGGACGAAAAATTTTTAATAAGTAACAAATTTTTAATTTATTTTATAAGTGGGCATGGTCCCTTCCCGGCCTATCTCCATAGATTTAAATATTTAGGCTCTCCAATGTGCTCCTGTGGTCACCTTGGTGACCCAGACCACTATATATTCCATTGTCGGTTTACCTCAAATCACCACATAACTGAACCGGCTCCGGAGCACAGGAGGACCTGGTTTAAAAACATTTCTAGGAATAGGCTGGCTGTCGCAAAAATTATCGAAGCATTCAAAATCAGTAGGAATATTTGCGATTCACTGACCCGATCAGGGGGGCTTGATTGAGAGTGTGATGGTTTATTTTTAAATATTTTAACTTTTATCATCCTTAGTATTCTATTTTTAACACTTGGACAAATACCCTCTTTATACAAAACAAATTTGCGGAACTGGGGAGCAAGTTTTTTAAATTATATTGGTCTTTTGACAGCTTTTAAGACAATCCTACCTGGAACATTGGCGGAAGGTCAGGGGTTCTTTTTTAGACTTCTCCGATTTCTTAGGAGTTTTAATTAATTTTTAATATAGAAGGAGATTTATGTGATTTTATTTTTATATAGACCTGTGCATTTATGTGTTGTGTACACATAGGTGTAAGTAATCATGTGTATATATATTTTATTCTTTTTAATATGAAAATATTTTATTCTCTTAACCAGTCACACCTCTTCCCCTGGGCACCATCAATTAAAATTTTTTTATCATTTGCCTTCTAATTAACTTTTAAGTAATGTACCTCTACACTATTAATTTTATCTACCCATTTATCATTACTCCACTTAAATCATCCTTCTATATTTCATATTTCATATTCCATATTCCATATTTCACATTTTAAAAGATTTTTTACTTACATTGACCTTGGGCTACTTTTAAAATTTTTAGATCACAATTTATATTTGGACATTTATTTGTATATATATTCAAGACCTTTTAGCAATCTTTTTATATCATGAACAGCCTATAGTGCCAAGCACATAGGCCCTTAATTTTACAATGTTTCATTGCTCTCCACCAAGCGAAATCTTAAAAACCGATAAGTCCATTTGTTGGTAAGACAATATTTGCCATCGCAAGAAGAACTGAATATATGCTCCTGCTATTAACGAGGCCCCTCTGGTACATTATCAATTGCACATTTCTACCCCGCATCATTTACGTCCTACGACATGACCAATAATTCACGCCCTTCGGCCGGAATGGAGTTCTTATTTAATTTTTAAAAATTTTTAAACTTGGGATTTTAAAACATTTTAAACTTTTTAAATTTTAAACCATTTTAAACTTTTAAGAGTATTTCTAAGTTTCATGTTCTCCAATTTTAACTTTTATAAGTACTTGGTTTTTTTGTATTGGGGAATGTCCCAGTACAATAATTTTAATTGATTTTTAATTGTTACAATTTTTAATTATATAATGGTAAATAACTTTAGGAGTTATATCCAGACAGAGATTTTAGAGATGTTCCTCCTTGTTGAGCTGGAATTTTAATCTATGATATTCAGATCTTTGATCCTAGTATTTTAATAATTTTAATACTTCCTTGTTTGTGTTTTTTTAGAAGTTGTACAGTTTGGATGTTTAGATATTTAATATATGTATATTATATTTTATGTATGAAACTTAGGCTTAATGTTTATACCTATATATATATTCTTTTCTTTTTTGGAGTGGTTTGTGTGTGCTCTTGTCTTTTAGTGTGTTGTGCTGTCGCTTTTTGTTGTGGGGCCACGCTGGGGGAGGCTGTGCCCACCCCGCGCTCTGATTCCACCTCGCCCCATCTTTAACAACATTCTTCTAAGTCCGTCGGAACACAGGACGGTAAAAACCTTAAAAAAATAAGCCCCCCCGGCTTGGCTACTACTGCCAGCCGGGGGGCGGGTTGGATTATTTAAGATTACATTAATAAATTAATACATTATAAAATAAATAAAAACCATATACCATTACACCGGGGGCCCCCTGCTCCTAGTCGATCCGGTCCCCTGTCATACCTGCAATAAAAAGAAACAAAAGATAAAAAGAGACAATAAATATTCTTTACCTGGGGTTCCGATGGTGAGATGAAAATGTAATGAGATGAGGTTAGGGGGCTGGTGGATATAATTAAAAACTTAGAAACTAATATAATATAACATGTTATCTGCCGTAAACACCTGAAATGGAATGAAACCCTGAAATGGAATTATAATTTATACAATACATAATAAATATAAAAATGATATATAACTAAAACTAACGAAACAAAAATAGCTTTATCACATTCATTCACACCCATGTTAGTTAAATAGCCCGAAGGGCCTTAGTCCTCCTCCACGGCCCACCTTTACCTTATACCTTTATGTTTGCAACTAATAAAATACCAATGTGCTCTTGCCCAGATGTGGGGCTTTTCAAATACTCCCCACCGTTGTGGGTAGAGAACCTGTAAGATCATCCATATACTCTTTAATTTTATGCTGCCAATTTTATGTATTTTAAGCACTGCCCCTGTTCTGGGCAATGATTGTAGAATTGTTGCCAGTTTTTAATAAATCTGATCCGAGGGCTGGGCTGGCCCGTGGTTTCTTGGCGTGCTGGGCTGAATTTCATCCCCGTTCCTCCCATCAAAGGTTTAACACCCAACTCGGGTAAACCGGGAGGTGCGTGGGCATCAACTCTTAAAGTTCCGATTAATTATAGAAATATTTTGAAATTAAAATATATTTTTGAAATATATGATTTGGAATAATTCATAGTAACTCTATCAATAATGGAGAAAAATAGATAAAATTATTTAAAAAAAAAAGAAAAATTATAAAATTAATTGTCGCTCTCCAGATTCGAACTGAACACCAGCAAAATACAATAACACACTCTGCCGATCTAGCCACCAAGCCTCGTTCCTTGAGAGCGTCTGAAGGGTCTCAGATTCTTATTAAGACTCGGCAATAAGTTTTAAGTACGGTGTAAATCTGGTTTTAAAAGCACAATGCTAAGAATAAGGATAGATTCTGCGCATGTGCGCGGCACGATTCTTAAAATTCCGATTAAACATAGAAATATTTTGAAATTAAAATATATTTTTGAAATATATGATTCGGAATAATTCATAGTAACCCTATGAATAATGGAGAAATATAGATAAAATCTATTTTTTTTTAAAAAGAATAATTCTAAAATTATTTGTCGTTCTCCAGATTCGAACTGAAGACCAGCAAAATACAATAACACGCTCTGCCGATCTAGCCACCAAGCCTCGTTCCTCGAGAGCGTCTGAAGGGTCTAATATTTTAATTACGACTCGGCAATAAGTTGTAAGTACGGTGTAAATCGGGTTTTAAAAGCACAATGCTAAGAATATGAATAGATTCTGCGCATGTGCTCAACATGACTCTTAAAATTCCAATTAAACATATAAATATTTTGAAATTAAAATATATTTTTGAAATATATGATTTGGAATAATTCATAGAAACTCTATGAATAATGGAGAAATATAGATAAAATTTACTAAAAAAAAGAAAAATTATAAAATTATTTGTCGCTCTCGAGATTCGAACAGAAGACCTGCAAAATACAATGACACACCGTATCGATCTAACCACAAAGCCTCGTACTGTGAGAGCGGCTGAAGGGTCTAAGTTTCTCATTACGACTCGGCAATAAGATTTAAGAACGGTGTAAATCTGGTTTTATAAGCATAATGCTAAGAATATGAATAGATTCTGCGAGTGTGTGCGAACTTAACTCTTAAAGTTCCGATTAATTATAGAAATATTTTGAAATTAAAATGTATTTTTGAAATATATGATTTGGAACAATTTATCATCACTCTATGAATAATGGAGAAATATAGATAAAATCTATTTTTTTTAAAAAAAAGAAAAATTATAAAATTATTTTTCGGTCTCCAGATTCGAACTGAAGACCAGCAAAGTACAATGACGCACCTGCCGATCTAGCCACCAAGCCTCTTACTTTGAAACCGTCCGAAGGGTCTAAGATTCTCATTACGACTCGGAAATAAGTTGTAAGTATGGTGTAAATCTGGTTTTAAAAGCACAATGCTAAGAATAGGAATAGATTCTGCGCATGTGCGCGACATGACTCTTAAAATTCCGTTTAACATAGAAATATTTTGAAATTAAAATATTTTATTCAAGTATATGATTCGGAATAATTCATAGTAACTCTATGAATAATTGAGAAATATAGATAAAATCTATTTTTTTTTAAAAAGAATAATTCTAAAATTATTTGTCGCTCTCCAGATTCGAACTGAAGACCAGCAAAATACAATAACACACTCTGCCGATCTAGCCACCAAGCCTGGTTCCTCGAGAGCGTCTGAAGGGTCTAATATTTTAATTACGACTCGGCAATAAGTTGTAAGTACGGTGTAAATCGGGTTTTAAAAGCACAATGCTAAGAATATCAATAGATTCTGCACATGTGCTCAACATGACTCTTAAAAATTCCAATTAAACATAGAAATATTTTGAAATTAAAATATATTTTTGAAATATATGTTTTGGAATAATTCATAGTAACTCTATGAATAATGGAGAAATATAGATCAAATTTATTTTAAAACAATTATAAAATTATTTGTCGCTCTACAGGTTCGAACAGAAGACCAGCAAAATACAAGTACACACCCTAGCGATCTCGCCACAAAGCCTCGCACTTCGAGAGCGGCTGAATGGTCTAAGATTCTCTTTACAACTCGGCAATAAGTTTTAAGTACAGTGTAAATCTGGTTTTAAAAGCACATTGACAAGAAAATGAATATATTATGCGCATGTGCACGAAATTTACTTTTAAAATTCGGATTAATTACAGAAATATTTTGAAATTAAAATATATTTTTCAAATATATGATTTGGAATAATTCTTAGTTACACTATGAATAATGGAGAAATATTGACAAAATTTATATTAAAATAATTATAAAATTATTTTTCGCTCTCCAGATTCGAACAGAAGAGCTGCAAAATAAAATTACACATCCCATCAATCTAGTCTCGTACTTTGAAAGCGGCTGAAGGGTCTAAGATTCTCATTATGACCCGGCAATAAGTTTTAAGTACAGTGTAAATCTGGTTTTAAAAGCACAATGCAAAGAATAGGAATAGATTCTGCGCATGTGTTTGACATGACTCTTAAAATTCCGATTAATTACAGAAATATTTTGAAATTAAAATATATTTTTCAAATATAAGATTTGTAATAATTCATAGTAACTCTATGAATAATGGAGAAATATAGAGAAAACATATTTAAATCAAGAAAAATGATAAAATTATTTGTCGCTCTCCAGATTCGAACAGAAGACAAGCAAAATACAATGACACACCCTACCGATCTAGGCACCAAGCCTCGTACCTCGAGATCGTCTGAAGGGTCTAAGATTCTGATTACGACACGGGAATAAATTTTAAGTATATTGTAAATCTGATTTTGAAAGCACAATGCTAAGAATAGGAATAGACTCTGCGCATGTGCGAAACTAGACTCTTAAAATTCCAAGTAAATATAGAAATATATTGACATTGAAATAAATTTTTCAAATATAAGATTTGGAATAATTCAGAGTGACTCTATGAATATAAAAATTATAAAATTATTAGTCGTTCTCCAGATTCGAACAGAACAGCTGCAAAATACAACTACAAATCCTAGCGATCTAGCCACAAAGCCTCGTACTTTTAAAGCGGCTGGAGGGTCTAAGATTCTCATTACGACTTGGCAATAAGATTTAAGTACGGTGTAAATCTGGTTTTAAAATCACAATGCTAAGAATAGGAATGGATTCTGCAGATGTGTGCTGCATGACTCTTAAAATTCCGATTAAATATTGAAATATTTTGAAATTAAAATATATTTTTGAAATATATAATTTGGAATAATTCATAGTAACTCCATAAATAATGGAGAAATATAGATAAAATCTATTTTTTTAAAAAAAGAAAAATTATAAAATTGTTTGTCGCTCTCCAGATTTGAACTAAAGACCAGCAAAATACAATGACACACTCTGCCGATCTAGCCTCTAAACCTCGTTTCGCGAGAGCGTCGGAAGGGTCTAACATTCTCATTACTACTCGGCAATAAGTTTAACGTACGGTGTAAATCTGGTTTTAAAAGCACAATGCTAAGAATAGGAAGATATACTGCGCATGTGCGAAACTAGATTCTTAAAATTCCAAGTAAATATAGAAATATATTGACATTGAAATATATTTTTGAAGTATATGTTTTGGAATAATTCATCTGAAGTCTATGAATAATGGATAAATATGGATAAAATTTATTGATAAAAAAGGCGAATTATAAAATTATTATTCGCTCTCCAGTTTTGAGTGAAGACTAGCAAAATACAATGATACACTCTGCCGATCCATGCACCGACCGTCGCACCTTAAGATTCTCATTACGACTCGGGAATTAGTTTTAAGTACGGTGTCAATCTGGGTTTAAAAGCACAATGCGAAGAATAGGAATAGATTATGCTCGTGTGCGCGACTTGACTCGTAAAATTCCTATTCAATTTAAAAATATTTTGAAATTAAAATATACTTTTGAAATATACGATTTGGAATAATTCATAGTAACAATATGAATAATGGAGAAATAGAGATGAAAATTATTTTTAAAAAAAGAAAAATTATAAAATTATTTGTCACTCTCGGGATTCGAACATATGACCAGAAAATTTTAGTGACACACTCTGTCGATCTAGCCACCCATTCTCGTACCTCGATATTGTCTGAAGGGTCTATGATTCTCATTACGACACGGCAATAAGTTTTAAACAATAACTAGTGGTCAAAATAAATTTTTCAAAGTTTTTAATTTTAATTTTTTTAGAAGAATTTTTCTATATATCTTAATAAAATTGGAAAACCGGACGGAAATCTCTATTAAATATCTTTGATAATAGATGGGAGCATGAAACAATGAAGTCATATTTTCTCTTTTGTGTCATAGATTTCAGCAAGAAAGAATGAGAAACTTTTTTTTTCTCTTTTTTTTTCATAGATGGAAACACGAAACAATGAAAAACATTACTTTCTCTTTTTTTCTCATAGACGGCATCCCGAAACGCGAAACGTTAAAAACCTTTTACTTTCTCTTTTTTTTTTTCATAGAGGGCAGTACGACAGAATGAGACACTTTTATTTTTCTCTTTTTGCTTCATAGATGTGAGCACAAAAGAAAGAAAAACTTTTTTTTCTTCTATTTTTTCCAATAGATGGCCGCAGTAAGGACGGAAAATTATTAATTTCTAATTTACTTCGAAGTTATCACCACGAATGCAGAATTTATCCGGAAAAGAAAACTTTTGTTAGTTCTCGCCCCCAAAACAAATACATTTTCGCAGTAAATAATTGAATGCATTCGTATTATTTGATTGGATTCATGATTTATTGACATCGATGAAGACGTTCTTATTGATCGTATGGAATTTTTTTTAATTTTTCCTAATAGTTTAAAGATAAAAATTCTGTTTGTTTATATTTAAATCTTATAAGATAATTCCAGTTTATGTTTAAAGCACCTGAAATAATGTGTTATTTTATTTTCATTAAAATTTTGGTTTGCTTTTTTTCAAAATTTTTTTGATAGAAAGAATAATAAAACGTGAATTACCAAATTTATATATCTGCGGAATTTCTGTTTGAATGCTCTATTGCAAAATAAAAGAGCCGAAATCTTTAATAGTTGGGGTGAAAAAAAAAACAAAAATACTGTAGAATTTTGTTTACATAGCATTTACATCGAATTAAACTGGCGCTATTGCAAAAGATTTACCGGTTTCAAAATATTTCCAAAAAACAACCTATAAAAATTAATATCATATTGCCGTCATATTAATATTCTTTAATCTAATATTTTTCACTTCTCGTTATTTCTATTTCAACATTTTTTTCTTAAGAAAATGAATATACAGTGTAAAAATATTTTCAGAAAATCGTTTTATCAAAATATGCCTCTGGGGAGCTAAGTTTTACGCTTAAAAATTATTGCAGTTATATAAATTTAAGTAAGGGTAGTTTAAGTATTTAGAGCTTTCAATGCGTTAGAGTTAGAAAAGAATTAGGTAAGTTTTATAAGAAAGAAAAGAGCTCACATTTCTTTCCTTTCATTATTGTACATTCACTTTTTTTTTTTGCTGAAAGTATCATGTTTCATGCGCAAGAGAAAATTAATCCCAATAAAATTAAAGAAAGACCCATGATATTATCGCTAGTAAGAAAAAATGAAATTGGTGATAATAATAATAATAATTATTATTATCACCAATTAATAATTGGTGATAAACTTTGCAAAGCTAAATTTATTTAAAATTGAAAAATGATCGAGATTTATTAAGAAAATTCTTTAGACATTTAACACATCTTTCAGTCCTTGAATGCTTACATTTTTTAACCCCTTTATGAAATAATGACTCATTTTATTGATGTTTTTGCAATATTTCTTGAAAAAAACATCATTAAAAATACATTTATTGCAGCAATGTAAATATTAAATACCCAGTTTCTTGAAATTTCTCCAATCAAATCGACTTGGGGGGAGGGGATTATAAATGTTTGCCATTAAAATAATTATTTCTCAGCAGCATGTAATTTTAATTTCTTAACACTTTTTACCGGTAATTTTCATCTTTTAAAATGTTGTCTTTTAATTATATAACGTCGCATTTTTATCAACAGTCTTAGTTCAAAATAGCAACAATGAAAGATATTCATTTTAACTTTTGCAAGAATTGTAAGAAAAATATTTTATTGATTTTTCATTTTAAGTAATCTAAAAAATACAATTCTAATATTTATCTTTTTATGTTGGAGAGGGTCGCAGCGAAAGGAGCTTAAATAATGAAACTTTTTTCTGAAATTCCAGATGCAAAATTGTTGTCAAGGAAATAAAAATATTTTTTACAAGTTTAAAATGAATAATTTAAAAAATAAAAGCTTTTTATAGCTTTAGAATATATTTTTGTTTACATTTTTAACTGTATAGAATACGAAAAATAGATGTTGTGTTTTATTTCCTTTGCTTTTTATTTCCTAATCACAATCAAGATTATTGAATCAAATATATTCACCAGCGGTTTTCAAAAGACATTGTTAAAAAATTATCAATTTCAAATTTGGTGAACAATAAAATAAAATTATTCTATTGACAATTTTTTTAAAGTTTAAAGCTAAAGCTTTTAAAGGTGAAAGAAGCCGTAAACAAAATAAAGCAGCAAATATCAAAAAGATTGGTGTAGAAAAAACATATTCAAGTCTCCACATGTGTTTAGTAATTGCTTATTTAAATGTAAAATTTTAATCCTCTTTTTCAGATAGAGTTTTTATTTTTCTGTGGAGTCTTGAGTGGGAAAGAAAACTTGTTTTCGTATAATGAAACAAGCCGCGTATAGTTTCCAGCGATAGTCGTTATCATGCGCTGGGATAGGGAGATAAAAATAGGAAGCTCTTTGCTTGTGATCAATAGGTCCCGCTGCCCACCACAACTGTTTGTGGGAGGTCTGTTCCTGAAAAATGCATCAGTGGGTAAAAGACTTTCGTGATCCAAGACCTGTAATCGAAATATCACCAGTAAGATCGTATCAAGGATTTGAATCATACTCCTCTTTGAAAAGTATTGATCACTGGTATTTGTGACTTATTGATACTGGTTACATAATAACTACTCGTGAAATATTCGTCATCCCTAGCTGCATCTCACCAAGAAGAAATTATTCAAGAATCGCTTCATGATTCGCGGAATATAGAATATTACTTTGAAAAATTGCTTCACCTGTTAGAACTTAATATATTTTTATCAGTTAATGAATTGTTATCCTTTTCAAACCTAACTTTTTAATAACTGATTAAAAAGAATTGATTTCAAGATCTTTTACCTTCGTTACATCTCAGTAGCTCGTGGGAAAAAATATTTGCTGTTCAAAACATTTTCCCATAATTTTAAGGTGCTGTTCCCAAGTCCCATAATTTTAAGGTGCACATATGTGTCCCTATATCAGGTCTTAAGCAAAAAAAAAGTATACTCGACAAAAGAAAATTATTTAATTTTCCTGGTCTTAAAACCGAGGAATAATTTTATTTATTTTCTTCTTTTTTTATTGGTTTTGAATATTATTCCTCATACTAGCTATGAATGAAAATAAGAGCAAAATAAGAGTAGAGAATACAATAGAGACTTTCCGTTTATATTTAAATACGTTATCTTATCTTTTAACTTAGCTGGTATGACTGAGCAAACTGAACCATAAAGCAGGAGACAATGGAAACAAAATTGTAAGAATTTTAAAATATTTAAAATATTGTAACAAAAACATCCAAAATATTCTTAAGAAATTAAAAGTACGTTATTGATGTAATTAAAACTCGAATATGATTAGGGCACCTATTTCATATTTTTACGATTTTGTTTTTAGGTTCGCATTTTTGCTACAGGAGTAATTTTCCACTTTTTAGTGCATCACTAAAAGCGCATCTTTCAAAAAAAAAGTTTTCTTCCTATTGGAAAGATTGAAATAATATGATTAGACTATGTGTTTTAAGGAAAAACTATCTTTCTATAAATGACATAAAATGTTGATGAAAATATCGTTGTCCTAGGGACCTAATCTCTTTTACCATTCATAAATTCGAATCTGACTATGGGAAACAAGGTTCTTTTTCACTTTGACAGCCAGGAGACAGCAGAAAACAAATTCCGCATTACTGAAAATCGCTCTGTATCTATCTTAAGAGAGAAAAATCATATTTCTCCTGCTGTCGCCTAATTGTCAAAGTGGAAAACAAATTTCTCCCCTATAGTCGGATTCGAATCTGTAATTTCATTGATATTTATTTTAACCAGAAATATTTGAATGCATTTATATGAAAGATTCAAATACTTCTAAATCTATTAACACATAATCCGTAGCAGATTCGATTCTTTGAATAGACATAGATGAAAATCCGATTATTTGAAAACACATGTTGTTGTTGTCTAGCTGCTGGCGCATTTCGGCAACAACTTTGAATTAATCCCTTTTCTCTCAAAATTTGGCTACATGTTTTGTGAAAGACACATTTGGCGAAATATGTGTGCCAATATAATCATTTTATCATACGTTATTTACAAGGACAAAGGAATTTGAGCATTAACAGTAGGGACTTTTTAACCTGATGATGGGCGATAAGTTAAAAGAAAATTGCATTGCTCTTGTAGGGTTGCTAAAATTTCCTGGTTTGGTACAAGCAATTTGTGTTTCAAACATTCGTTGTTAATATTGCGCTTATGATAGTTATTGTTCTTGTGATACTTTGATTATATTTTGATAAATAATGGATAGAAAAGTGAGTACAAAATTTTTCTTCTGAATTCTTTTTTTTTTGATAGAAATTAATAAGAAAGTAATTATTCATTTTTCTTTCTTTATATATTTTGTTCTTTTTTTCGAATATAAGCATTTAAGATTTCAGTTACTCGTGTTCAAACAGATATGCATTGATTTATTAGCAAATATGTCTAAATTGTGATGAAATAGGAATTTCGTTTTTATTTTTCACTTTCGGATATTTTAACATTCTGTCGAGATAGGGCAAAAGTAATAAAAACTAAGCTCGAATTTATATTGCAAAACTATTTTGATTCTCATTGTTCACTGTTTCATCGTTTATTACGTTACTAAACTATTACTGTGTTTGTTCTTTAAAGCAATTATTACATTTTACAGTTTATTCCAGTAAAATATGAATGTAAAATATTAAATTTTTGAACTTTGATTGAAGAACTTGGGATATCTCATGTTTTTTATTCCCTCTCTGAATTTGATTGGTTTATAATAACATGTTAAGAATAACTACCGTGCAACTTTCTTTTTTATTTTTTTATCAAATAAAAAGGAATGAGCTGATAAATAAATAACTTGTAAAATATAAGATGTCTTTTCCGAAAAATAGGAGTATGGAATAACCTATGGAATACCAATAGGAATATACTACAACTTTCTTAATTACGAACTTCGATATATATTAATTTTTTTTGTAATTTTTATTCCCTGAGTATATATACCAATGTTACGATTTAGTGCTTCATAACAAATACTTATGAATCAGAAATGCGTTGCCGTTTCTGCTCAAAATCATTCGTTAGTTTTAAAATGATAATTATTTATCACATTTTGTCGAACCCTTTGCTCGAAAAATAAGACTGTGAAAAGAGTAGTCAGAGCGTGTTTGCTATTTTTCAGATACTTCGTATTATATATCTGATTTTAGCTCTATGCAACACTTTTGTTTAAATAAATTGTTATATTTATTGCTATTATATTTTATTGTATATTGTTTGTTGTACTTATTTGTTTATATTGTTTGTTGTACTTATTTGTTTATATTGTTTGTTGTACTTATTTGTTTATATTGTTTAATTTGAAATATGTCATATTAGGGTAATAATCGATAGCATTACAAACAGTTGATTATACCACAAATGTACAACTTGAATCCTTACTTAATTGCTTTCTTTTGTCTTTTGTGCTTAATACTTTCTTTTATACAGACGTCATTGTGGTAAATACCTGCATATGTATATATATATTATGAAGTCATGAATAACAAATTTGATTCGAAATTAATCAAGTATTTTTTAAAAATCGGGATGATGGTGATACCGCTTCTAACGGTCTAGTTGAGCTTTATGCGCCAAGGGTATAACACTTAATTACATTGCAATGTAAATTAATGGTTTTCAAACGTTTGACCTATGTAGCTAAAACTCTGCTTAAAGGACATCAAAATAAAGATATTGGCATTTGAACCTTTTCGTTAAAAAACTGTTTTTTTTTTAAATGCTGTATGCTCATGAGCTTTACGGATGATATTGTATGTTTCTAAAAATAAAACGCTTCTAAATTTCTTGTATTCAATGTATACAGGGTGAAAGTAGTGTAACCCTCAATAAAATTCGAACTCTAGATTTTGTCGAATCTTTACGTATCAGAGATCTGAGTCCGAAAAAATATTTTTCCAACTATGCCTGTTAACACGATTCAAATATTCGTTGAAGACCAATTAAATTTGATATTTATTTTGAATAGCTCCTTATTAAATTTTTTCCGAACTTCATTCAATGGAAGTGTATCTTTTCGAATAAAAACGGATGTGATAGATACAAAACGGAAAAAACTAGGTGGATAAGATTTGACAATGAGTTTTAGGGTGAAAAATGTCAATCAATATAAGTATGTTGAAGAATTTCCGACATCAGGGCGCCTGTTTCACATGCATGTAAAAGTCTTTACACGCATCGCACCGACATTGGCAAATGACATTTGCTATTTAATAGCTAAAATTGTAGTTCTGTGGCTATTTTCGGTTGCAGTCCGTCATCAGAAATGAATGGAAAATGAATAACTGTGTTTCTTAGCACAAAGCAACAAGATTCTTATTTCCGAATTCCATAAATGTTTTGAGAGCCTTTCCAGGGGTAGACAGAGTGGAGGGAAGGGGAAAATTGTTGATAGAATTTTTTATTTCAATACAAGTAACTGCCTTTAATCTTATATTGAATGAGAATCACTTCATCTCTACTTTTACAACGGTATAATGTCCAATATATACAATATATACACACACAAATATATATATATATATATTCTGTTTATTTGGAGGGCCAAAATCTTCATTTCGATAAATTCTCTGTTTTGCGTATTTATTAAAAGAAGTTTGTAAATCTGAAAAATATACGTCTCCCAGAGAAGCATAATGCTTGTTTTTTTTTGTTTTTTTTTAGTTAACGATTTTATGTTTGAAATGTAATTTTTTTAACCAAGTTTTTATAGTCATACAAATAAAAAGTATTTCAAAATTAAAATTTGTTTACGAGACTTCATATTTTTTACTTTATGGAATTGCTGTGTTTTGTAGTAAAAGTAAGAGAAACTTAAAAATACTTGAAATAATTTTTATAATCTTTAATTATTTGAAACATTGTGTTTTGTTCATATAGAAAGTAAGGTGTTTGAAATTTCGAATATGCTTAGAAGTTTCTGTTAGGAAATTTCGGCATTAAGGTTCTAAATTCCAAATTCTTTGTTTCCCGTACTTTATTGAAAAATGATGCAATGCATTTTGAACTTGCTATTGCGTGTCCTAAGTTTGAGTAAATCACTTCACTTGACATTAAACATATAACTATTTAATCGGTATCGTATCTGATATTTATTTAACCGGTAACCGTAGCTAATATGCAAATATAAGAATGAGGACATGACAATTATTTCATCATATCTGTAAATAGTTCATCATGTGTTTAATTTTATTTCATCTTAATAAATTGTGTTTAAATTAAACCTTTCCTTTTGTCGGACCCAATCTTTGGAGACTTTTTATTTGTCATCATTTCCACTGCAGTACTCGAATATCAAACGGCTGAACCCCCAGCCGTTATATAAGATATCACTTAATTAATTTCTATTCTATTGATATCTATTTTACAATTCTTTTTATTACTTGTATGTGCGAAGGAAATTTTAACTTTTCAATCGTTAATCGCCATTTCAACCGTCAGCTCTAGTTCTTGTCTATTTTATGTAGTTAAGAGAGATGTTTTGTTACTTTTGTATAATGCCGATCAGAAGCATTTTTATAATCATTTTCTCCAATTAATTCAACGGCGTTTTCAAGACGCGGTTTGTTCTTAAATTTATTTGTCGAGTGTTTTAAAAGCTTGTCGCACATGCATCTTTTAAGAACTGAGGGCAAAAAATTATAATAAAAAAATTATCTTAGAAAAAGTTTTGCGGTTTTTAAATATTTACTGTTTAGCCTTTTTTAGTAAATCTCAAAAAGTATAAAATTTCATATTAAATTCAGTTTTTTCGACTGCAGGATTCAATCAAAGGATGCAGTGCATAAGCTTAAAATTCAATTTGCCATTGCTACTCATATTGCGCTGGAGATATGGTTTAATTGTACTTTTGTATGCCCCCGAGTTTGTCGCCAATCTGGCAACTCAAAAAAGTAAGCCGAATAATTTCCCTAGTAACCCTAATACTGATTTAATTGCATTTTTTTTTTCGCTTGTTGAGTTGTACATCTACTATAGCAGTTTTGTAAGAAGTGAAAATTAAATAGTCCACTAATAAACATCCATTAAAGAATTTAATGAAATTTCGTTTTATAATTGAAAGTATTACTGATAAAACATTCTACGTTATTTTTAAAATGAATTATGTACAGAAAACTGTTATACTTGCATTCTTACAGGATTATGGCAGATTAATTAAAGTGGTTTGTTTACAAACAGGAAAGTAACTATAAACATATGTTGAAGCTTTCTGAATCGTTTGGCTTTATTTCACGCTTTTTCATTTTACTATTATTTTATTGACTATTATCTTACCATTCTAATGGAATTCTTTGCGATTTGTTGTTCTTTTCGTAGATTTCTTGTGAATATTTGATTATTCTGTGAGAATTCAATAATCCGATGTCTGATAACCAAGATAATCAGAAATATTAGGATCGAGAATATTATGAGGTATATTATATATATTTGTGAATTTGATGTTTGCAATTCAAAATATATATGGCGCCGACAGAATGAAATCATTGAAAAGTTGTTCTGTTGTTTTTTTTTTTTTTTTTGGTGTGTGGAAATGGTTTCCTGCTCAATTGAAGAATTAGTTGAACCGAGCAAGTGTATTTATTCCTTCAAATTTCTTCTTAAGAAAAGCAACAGTGTCTAGTAGCGAAGATATTAAGAACGTACTTTCATTTTTTCTTGGACTGTTCTTGTTATTCTCAATATCCTTAAGTTTAATGAGCTAGCGAAGCTACTAGTTCCCGCTCCCACATAGCAAAGACATAAAATGTTTTTTTAAATTAAAAAAAAAATTGCCCAGTGCCGCTTTGAGACTCCGAAGACATCTTGTATCTGATTCATTCTATTTTTAAAATTATTTGAAAAAATCCATATTTTCGATGTTCTGACGAAGCTACTAAGTTCCGGCGGCCGCAGCTAGCGAAAACGTAGGATGTCTTTTAAAGATAAAAAAAATTCTGCCCGGTGCTTTCTTTAGATGCCGAAGGCATCGCAATGCTCTAAATTTTTGTCTGCTCTACAGACCGGGGCAGCTAGTTTGCAAAAGTTCTTTATTTCAAAATTGTAAAGATAAACAGCGACAACGACCCTAATTTTTAAAACAACTATTTTCAGATAAACTAATATTTATCAGTCAAGATCATAATTTTAATGCAGAAAGTGGTAACCGTATTCTGCAGAATTGTTTATTTGGTCCGCCATCTTTATTGGCGACTTTACATCCTTATCGTAGCAAGGGGCACACTAATTGCGATTTTATCGAAGATGTTTCCAGGGTTTCTGTTGCTTTCTCTTGGAGGCCTTAGCCTTCTGCCAAAACCTGACATCTGTATCCCAAAGTCTTCCACGTATGTGCTCAAATCATCGAAATGAGCCTCTGGAAAAAGCATTTAGTTCAATAAAATGGCTAATAGGAAAATATCTCTTATTTTCTTAAACACTCTCCTTTCGCCCGACTAAAAATATAGAGCCACAGCGATCCTAAGAGGTGATTTGGTTAACGCGTTTAGTGTCTTAAAACCCATATTCGGGCGATAGCAATAGTTCTCATTCAGTGTAAAATTTTATGCGAGTAGAACATGCCTACGTTTAGTTTATCCCCTTTTTTATCCTATTGTTCAACGTCTGAATTACTTGCGATTCATTCCTACAATCTAATTAGGTATCTTCTTTACTTCAATTAAGAGTTAGTAAGGACTTAAGCATCTTAAATATTGATCTAAATCACAGGCATGGTTCTTTGCAGTAAATATTTTAAATGAAATAAACAAGTCGCTGCTCGTATCGGGGATTTGAATTGTGTTTGTACAATGAAATCAATCTATTGCAGGCTCTGGTGTTTGTTCCAGTACCATTGGAACGAAAAGCTTCAATATTTTAATAAGAGTTAATTTTTTTTCGTAAGCTTTGGCACTGAAAATATCTTTCTAGAACCACTTCCTGAGGTTAGTATCCAAAGTATGCTGCCCATCAGGGACTCGCCTTCTTTAGGTTAGTACGGGCGTCCCGACCTGAGGTACCCATGGATCTTTACTCCTTTCATGTTTACTCTCCTCTACGCCTTTTACGGTCTGCTTGATCCTTTCATCCTTCGACGGCAAGCGAGGTTACTCCCCATCAGAAGCTGTTTCGTTCTGTTTCTTCTTGCTTTTCATATACAGCTATAAAATCCCAAGTGTTGGTCGTACGTGGCAACCCATTAGACGGATGGTGCACTTTGATCCCCGGTGGTATCGGTTGGTAGCTACCAACCTGAGTTGCTAGTCTGTTAGGGATGCAAGAAGGGGCTATTTCTTGAGCGTGGCGTTAAGTGTGGTCACTTCCCCGGGATAACTCTGAGCGTATAGGTTCTGGCTGGCATTTAGGTAAGCACTGAGGATTGGAATAGCCAGAGCCGGTGGCTGTCTCCCCTTGTTGGGCTCCGTGGTGGGTGTTGCGCTTTGTGTGGATCTTCTTTCCAGATCGTATGGGTAAAAAAATCCGTTCTCCCTACAGTGGGCATCACACAATCCAAACTTTGGTCCAAATATTTCGTCTCATGATCCCTTCTTTGTGATCAATCGTGTTTCCGAGTTAAATGAATCTTTTAATTCTGTATCTCCTTTCCTCGTGCAGAAGGCTTTTACAACAATAAGTGGAGTTAAATCAATCCATAAAATGCATTCAACAAGCAAAATGATTTGTTTTTTTGAAATAAATTCTAAAACGCAAACCTAACAAATAATAAAAGTGAAAGCGTTGACTAATATTCCTATTAGTCAACGCCTCACAATTCAATTCACACTTATCTTTAAACTACTCGAAAGGCGTTATAACTGGCTGGGAATTGTTTCATGTTTCCCTTGAAGAAATAGGAAAAGAATCGAAATTCTATGGAGTGACTAATGTATAACAGATTTCAATTCGGCGGAATAAGTAAATCCTATTAGACATTACGTTCCAAATTCTGTAAGATGCTTCCAGTGCCAACGTCTCGGTCAGTTGGAAGCCCTTTGCTGCGGGAAACTCACTTTTGCCTACTGTGAAATAAAGGGGCATGATAACCAGCACTTTTATGTGCCAGAAATGTGTGTAAGTTGTGGATGCAATCATACATCATTCCCCCGAAATTGTAAAAGCTGGCAATTAGAAAAATAGATTTATTTTTAGATAAAATTTAGAAATAGATAAAATTTAGCAATTAAATTAAAAGAAAACATATCCTATCCTGAGGCCAAAAAAAAAGTTGTTGGCCCAAGCCCCTAAATATAGAATAAGCTACTCAGAAGTTGTACAGAAACCATTTTATGAAAAATGCTTATACACTAACTGTACAAAAAGCAAATTAAAAACAAAACTCAGACAAAATTTCAGACTCTGGAATAGAAAACTCTACAACCAGTACTCCTGAACCAAGTCAGTGAAACCCAAACAAAATCCAAATCAAATAAATCCTTTTAACTGAAATTATTAAAACATGGCCTATCTGCAAAAGATTTAAATACCAAATTCCACAATTCCAAATTGCATACATATGTCGCATAGGGACTCGCTAATTTGGGTATCGTCCACAAACACTTAACGTCTATTTTGGATGGAGCTCCCAACAGTTCCGAATTCATCTCACTTCATCCATCTGAGAAGGAGGATGAAGAATTTAAAATGAGTTGTGATGTCTTGCAACCTCTACTAGTGTCCCGAATTCTTTTCCAGCAACAAAAACTTCTTAATGGGTACCTTCCTTTTTTGGAATTGTCGCGGCATTCGTTCCAAATTGAATATTAACAAATTATTTAATTAATTTTAGATGTCTGCTTAAGTGTTGAAGAAATTTTTTTGACACGAAACATTTCCATAAAATTACGTGACTACAACTGCGTTCGAAAAGATGCAGACACAGAATCTCAGTTTTGGAGATATTTGCACTTCACTTCAAATATCTATCCAAGCTCACCTCTCACTTTAGAAACTTCTCTACAGGCTGTGGCTGTACAAGTTCATGTACGGAAGTTAGTCACAGTCTGTTCTAGTTACTTATCGCCATATGTCATCTGTCAACAAGATCTGGACAACTTAGTGGACCAGCTTCTTTCGCCTTTTATCCTTCCTGGAGAATTAATTCAACGGACATGGTACTTTGTGGGATTGGGGTACTACAAATTCTCGTGGAAGGCAGACTGAGCAGTTTATTTCTAACAGCTCTTTGCCTGCTCAATACTGACGAACTGACATACTTCCACGAACCCACACGTACCTTCCACAGTCTTATGTTCACCTGGACGTCTGCCGTTGCTAACCTTAGCAGTTAGCAACGATTTATATAATAGCGATCACTTTCCTATTATTATCTTCCATGCTGATAGGTGTGGTGTTAATATTTGTCTTCCACGTTTTCGATTCCAGCGGGTGGACTGTACATCTTTTTCTCAATTTGCAGATATCACTGACTATAATCAATAAATCCGACATCTCGGAAGCAGTACAATATATCGTCAATACCATAATACCAATAACCGCCAATAACACCAACCCAAAATCATCCCCACGTTTAAGAAAATTTTGAAGACTGTGGTGAAACGAAAATTGTCGTGACAGCCACAAACAGAAAAAAATATGGAAAAAATTCAGAAGGTACCCGACAGTAGAAAATCTTGCTTTCAAAAGAGTCAAAACATTAGCTCGTTTCATTCTCCATCACAGTCAGAGGAATTCATGGGTATCATATGCTTCTTTTATAACATCCTGTACTTCTAGTAGGACCTTGTAACGGAAGGTAAAGGCTGCTAATGGGATTTACAGTGAAACATCCCTTCCTGTTTTAAATACTGGAAATCAGATGCATTCCACCCCATTAGACGTAGCCAATATCCTTTACCAAGCATTCGCACAAGTGTCCGCAATAGATTCTAATAGTCCTGAACTTTTGACGATAAAGAAAGAATCCTGAGGAACGGTTGCCTTGTCATTTTAATGACAGAAGTACATATTCATATAAATGTGAGTTTAGGATGTTTGAATTAGAATCAGCATTATCTGAAGAACATGATACCAGTCCAGGACTAGATGGGATTACTTATAATGAGCTCCGCCATTTGAATACCCCTTCCCTTTCCAACCTGTTGTTATTTAACAGAATGTGGAAGGGGCAAAAGTATCCTTCACAATAGCGAGAAACTATTGTGATCCCTATCTCAAAACCTTGTAAGGAATCTTCCATTCCTCTGAATTACAGACTAATTGCTGTAACAAGTTTTCTTTGTAGAGCAAGTCAATTGCTCTAACAAGTTTCATTTGAGCGAATAGTCAATGCTCGGCACATACACGAATTCGAGAAACAAGGATACATCCGTCCGTTGCAGAGTGGTTTCCGTAGTGGTCACTCTACCTTTGACAACCTCGGTTTACTGGAAACCCAGATCCGCAACAGATTTGTTAAGAGGAACCACCTTGTTTCCGTACTTTTCGATATAGAAAAAGCCTATGATCGTGCTTGATTCTTTGACATACTTTCAACACTATTCAACTTTGTTTTTAGGGGGAAATTTGTCTATATTTTTAAAGAACTTTTTATCTCATTGAACATTTCGCGTTGTTGTAGGGAACTTTTATTCAAATCTTTTTATTCAAGCCGAGGGAGTTCCACAAGGAAGAGTCCTCAGTGTCACGCTTTTTATCATCTATCTTAGTCAAATTTCAACACTTTCACATTTACATAGAGCCGTTAATAAATTAGTAGCCTGATGCGTTAACAATGGTTACCCTATCTCTCCGAAGAAGAGACAATGTTTATTATTGAGGGAAAAGAAAATTTCACCTGGATCCGAATATTAAAATTCGAAACATTCAAATCCTGTAATGAATGAAGTAAGGGTTTTGGGAGTAATTCTCGATTGGAAGCTCACCTTTCTTCTGAATATCTTATATTTGCGGAAGAAGTATGATAAATCATTGAATATTTTGAAGGTTCTCTCAAAAATATCTTGGGGTGACAATCGAACCTCTCTACTCCGTATTTACCGAGTATTAATCCTCTCCCGTATCTCTTTGACAGTTAGTCATATTTTGATTGAATGCCCAGCTATTGACTCCCATCGCCACCATTTTTTTCCTCCATCAAATGCAACTCTCCCAGAATTCCTGGGAAAGAATTACTATCCAAAGGTTTTTAAATTTTTAATTGCTATACACCTTTTACCATGTATTTAACTTAAACAATTTCCATTTTAATTATTTTGAAACAAGGATGTCGTATTTCATTTTAATGTTTTAGCTATTTTATGTTAGTTTACACATAAGCTAAATGATGTAGAGAGTTAAATTATTCGTACGTGAAACGGATATATGAAATATTACCATTGAAACTTTGATTTCTTTAGTTTCAGCCTTGGGAATTTCTATACTTTTCCTTACTGAATCCCTTTACAGGCTTTGATAAATCTTCGACTGATGCCTTTATTTTCCAGCAGCTTTTTCATTTATCATCTTTGTCAGTACTCTTCGTTCTCACCAATTTATACAGATGGTTAAAAAATTAATGAGCATGTCGGTTGTGGGATCGTTTTTCCTTCTGATACCCTGAGCTATCGTCTGCATAAAAGTTGCTCCATATTTACAGCTAAGTTAACTGTGATTTTCTGTGGCCTTCAGAAAATCTCGCCCTCAACTAAGCTTAAATTTATAATCTCCACTGACAGTATGAGTGCACTGGAAACGCTTTCTCATTATCATAATAGGATGCATCCAGTCGCTATTTGAATTTTGTTCATCTTAAGATTCCTACAAAATACAGGCTTCAATGTCCATGATTTGTTGGGTTCCGGATCACGTGAGCATATCAGGGTAGAAAATAAAATGGCAGACTTCGCTGCTAAGCAGGCAGAAACACTTTTGGAGCATGGACTTTCCTACAGCGATGTAGTTGACAATGGACTTCCTCACATTTATTACATTTGGCAGAAGGCATGGGATCTGCAGGTCCACAACAGATTGAACCCCATCAAACCAAAAATTGGCTACTGGCCTGTCCTCCTATTCCTAAGGTCGATGTCAAGTCGACTCACCTTTGTACAGGGCACTCTCGCCTTACACACCATCTCCTTTCCGATGAAGTAGCACCCATTTGTCCAGCATGTCACACTGATTTTAATGCGAAGCATATTTTGGCCGAATGTCCATTATTTAATTCTTATTGGCCAGAACTTCCTACATTTATCTTCTGGAAACATGCGTGACTTGGTGGATGCGAAACACTACTCAAATATTTTAAAATTTTTTATGTGCATTTAGTACTTTTTAGCTTTATTCATTATTTTTTACATTGCAGCATCTAATTCCTGTTCCAAAATCATTGGTCATATTTTATTCCCTGAATTTTACACACATTGTTATTCGCATATTCTATGGTTCAATATTTTACGTAATATATATACTATATATAATATTTTAAGTAATGCAATATTTTTAACCAAAGACAAGTTTTTGTCTACTTGTCTTCAGAGACTTCCACTTACAATTTAATAAATTTTGATACTTTTGGCAAACAAAATGAAATGCAATTAATCTGTGGTGCGATTTGAACTAATATTCTTAAAAAATCGATTTTTATATTGCCACAGATAGATTTCTGACGTTACAACCTTAATTCTTGCAAGCAATTCTTCTTTTTTGATATTTAAAAATAAACAGTACTGCGATATAGACTATATAAAAGAATCAATACCAACCTAATGAACGGTAAGAAGATTTTAGAATACGCAAATTTAAGGGGAAAAAATAAACTTTTCATGAGATTTTGGGAAACCTTCATTTTATGAGTTTGATATATATCAATTTATTGTTTACATTTTAAACTTTTGAATTTTGCACAAAAAATTATTGGCTATCTATTTCCTATTTATGTTTAAATATGATTCATATATACCACTATTTTAAAAAAATGTTAAATATTTCTGTTATTCCATGGGGTTAATGGGGGGGGGGGGGGAAATAAGGTTTTCATGAGACTTTGGGAAACCTCCATTTTAGGAGTTTGATATATGTGTATATATATTTACTGTTAACATTTTAAACTTTTGAATTTTGCACTTAAAAAATTATTGGTTATCTATTTCCTAATGTGAAATTCATTATTTAGGCTTGCTGTTTAAATATGAGTCATATATGCCACTATTTAAAAAAAAATGTTAAATATTTGTTATTCCATCCTTGGCTCCAAAAGATAGATTAACGGTACATAATAAAAAAAATAAAGCATATCTAAATAATTCAAATGTATTTTGAAATTTTTGTGTATGATTGCAAGGATTTATTAAATAAAAAATAGAGTAAAAGCAAATGCAATATCAGCAGTTGATATTTAATTTATGAAAAAATTATAATTTTGCTGCTACCCATTGGGAATAAATTTTTCTTCACAAAAATATAACTTCTTTTCTGTTATTAACATTTTCCCTTTCGTGTTTTATTGTTAAAAGCAGATATTTTTTCCTATCTTGTTTTTTGAGAAACCACGTTTGTAATAAACAAAATTCAGATTTCAGGCCTAATCCAAAATAAAATGTTTATCTTATTCTTAGTAGTTTAAACAGCGAATAGAATAAGACAATTCACGCAGTATTCTCTTTTCCCTCAACTATTAACTGTCAAAAACAGCCTCTTCAAACGCAGGAAGAATGTGAAGTTCTAATAGAACAAATTTATTCCTATGAAATTCGATTGTGAATAGTGAATCTCTTCGTGCATCTCTTTTCAGGGAGTTAAAACGTGTATCAGAACAAACGGTTAATGTAAATGTTACTTAATAAACCCAGAAAATTTGGTGGCACATTCCAGTTAATAACTGTATAGCATTTATAAATTACAAATATTTAAATAAGAAACCTTACACCACGTGTAGCATTTGAACATAACATTAATAAAAATCGCATTTTAGATGCATACTTTCTGACTAAGGACAAATGAGAATGAAATGTCTTCTCAAAATAACGTTGGGTGGGCAAAATAACGTTAGAAATCATCTATTTATAATTTAAAAAAAAAATTTCTTTGTTAGTTATCATCACCCTATAAATAAAGTTTTTAACAGCGTCATTGTGCCTATGAGTATAAATATAGTATTTGAAACAATTAATTAAAAGCAGTTATAAAATATGCATAAAATATTTTTATTTTAAATTAAGAAAAAATATCACTGTGTGAGTTACGCACGTTCATATTAATTTAAGAGTAGGATTTGGATAACATGTCTCAAGTCAATGAGAAAATATTTAAAATTTTGATTCGCTATTAATATCAAAAATTTGAAAACTCCCTTTTCATGAATATTTATTAAAGTGGTTCTTGCCACATTTGAATGCTCTGTATCAAGCCGTCTCTATGATAGAGCATTATGTACAGTTTTTACCTTTTTGAAGTCGCTATTTACATGCTGTACTCTGCCTGTAAACATGATGAAATTATAAACACAATGTGGTTTCATTTGAAATCAATAGTTTGTAAGGATGAAGTAGTAAATAGATTTATAATAAATTTCGTCCTTTGTTTCTACCGGAGGACCGGAGTTCTTTCATTTATTTGTTTGTTACTTCATGCTTGATGATATATTTTATTCGTGATTGCAACTTTGGGAAGATTTTAGAATGCAGCATACTCGTTCACTTAAAAAATGGGGTGTCTCGAGGACATAGATTTCAATTTACTAAAATTTATGAATAAAAAGTCGCTTGTATATATTCAAATAAATGATAAAAATTTTAATTTCTGTCGATGCTACATTTACAGCAAAGAAGAGTTAACTTTTCAACATCATTCTTAAGAGGGATAACTTCCGTCTTCATTCCTAGTTATGAAAATCATAAAGATCTTGTATTGAAATAAAATGAAATACCTCGAAATTTGTATGCACATTTTGCTTTTTCGAAAGAGATGAATTTTGAAAAGTATTTGGAGCAGTAAATTCTTTACGGAATCACTTCTTAACTTGGTTTATTTATTAAATTAATAATCTTTAAAATCAGCTCCAAATTAGGTACAAAAACAAATTGCTACCTACGAATAAAAAATTTTCTGTTGGAAAAGTTTTCTGGAAATTTTTTCTCTTGAATTCAACAAATCCTCTTGGATTATTAATTCAAATGTTAACTTAGGTTCGAAAAGTTTAATATCTCTTCTCAATTAACATTCTCTTTCATGTAGCAATTTTACATCCGATATGTAACATTTTATAACAAATCTCCGAAGTTAAATGGAAAAAAAATAAGAAAGATAGCTTTTACTTATCCCAACTTTGTTTTAATTTCCAGTATCAATTAATGCTGTTTTTCTAAATTTTATTTAAAATTTTTAAAATTGTCTATATTTGACGTCTGGGCTGTAGCTGCCATTTCAACTAGATCATTGCAATAGTTAGAGATAACATCTACTAAAAATCTACTCATTTATTGTTTGAAGTATTCTTTTCTGTATTCAGAATGGGTTAAATGATAAATTTATTGGTAGTGATTAGATCTTCATTTTTTTTCTCAGGACGAAATCTCTGAGATATCATCTAAAGTTGGGAGCTTTAATTGTTGCTTTTTTTATTAGTAATAATAATCTTCATGAGGATATTGTAGTTTCTGTATATAGAGGATTTCTTATTTAATATTTCAGTTTTTCATTCCGAAAAGTGTTTTGTTCGAATTTATCACTATTTCTTCGTCATTATTTCTAAATCGTTCATTCTTATGTATAGTCATTATCTCTGGTTAGGTAACAAATTTCCAGGCAAAAAAAATCTTGCATAATGTTGAGAAATCTGAATATTTTGAATTTCTCTTTGTTAATGGTAAATACCTGAAAAAATTTTCTGAAATGATTTGGTTTATATTTAAGATGAGTAGAAATTCTGCAAATAGGACTTAAGATAAACATTCTTATTTATATTATTGCTGATTTTTTTTTCAGAGGACTAGAGAATCAGATGATATCGGGGATGATGGTGAGTTAATTTTCATTTTTGAAATTGAAATATTTTTGTGTTAATTTTAACCTGTTGAACTGGATAAATGTGCAAAGAAATTACATTTGAGGTCTTTTGTAAAGATATGCAATATCTTATCAACTATAGCATGAAAGTTAGTTCAGTCTATGCTGGGGTGGTGTATTGCCAAAATGCTAAAATGATAGCAAAGAATGAAATCTGCAGTCTAGAGTAACAGATATATTGTGGGGGGGGGGATATAGAATTTTTCAGTCCTCCCGGCATGTCTCGAAGCATTTCGCCTAATATATAAAATTTAAAGTCTGTAAGAAATTAAGTCAATACCGTGTGGGTTTTAACAATAGCATACCGTCAGTGGCAACTGTCCACTGTACAATATCAAAAAGTTCGTTTCCAGAAGATTTTGCGCAAAATTAAACAGGTTGATACGAAATAGATTGATTGGAATGAAGTAAACAATGGAATAGATCCTTACTTTTAATTCTAATTAATATTTAATATTATACTTTCGTAAGGATTAGAAACAATTAGGATACTAGATTTAATTGCATGTACGAGTTCATCTGATAGACAGCCAAAGATACCTATTATAATTTGTTGATCGAATTCCTCTGAGGTTGGTAAAGTATAAAAAAAAACTTGTGACAGTTTTTATAAAAATAAATGCAGATCGCAGTTCTCAAATGAATACTTCTGCTGTATTATATTCAAATTTTATTCGAAGTTAATTGCAGGAAATGCAAGATGAGCATTTTCGTATCGATATATTTTAAGGGATTTTCTGATATATGGGCAGCCTGATTTCACAGAAGTTATCTTATAATCATGAATATAGGTTGCTAGTTTGGGTTGAATTACTTTTCGATTTTCGAAGTATTCAATCTTGTTTCTCCTTTATTGATAAAGATACTGGCTTCTCCCGCCAATAGATGCTTTGTAGTCAAAATGAAATGGTTTGATTGTGGACAATATTTATAGTATTTACAGATGGTTTGGGCTTTATAAGATATTTAAAATAAAAATAATAAAAAAAATAAGGAATACTGTTTTTCAAAAAATGTATACAAAATACTTCCAGTGATTAAAATTGATCATCCCAATCATGAATGCGGACAAATGTGACTTCAAACCAGTACAATATAATTCCATTATATTACCAAACTAGTTAAGTTTTTGTAATTCTTTTCAAATGATTAAATAAATATGATTTTGGGTTTTTGTCAGATCACTATATATTTCAAAAATTATTTTGAAAGCATACTTTTATATAATTTATTTATGGTGTATGATAGCATCATATTTTTTAAGTTGATACAAATACATTACTAGCATTATTATAAGTTAAATACTGTTTTTAAATTCGTTCACATTAAAAAACACATTTGATGCAACATTAATTATGGGTAAATTTTAGCTTGCGTAATTAAGATCCCTTACAATATCTTTCTTTCCATTTAAATTTATTTAACAAATTATAACGTTTATAAATTGCTTTTTTAATTTAAAAAATACACATAGATATGCATGTACGTTCAACTGAAATATTAAAAAATTACAACATTCATCCTTTAATTGAACATTCCTTATTTGCAAAGAAGCTAATAATTAAAAAGTGTTTTTTTTTTTATGAAGAACTCACTCTCAACTTTTAAAATTGTAGAGCGGTCTGCTCAAAGAAGAAGGTCATACGATGAAAGACAAGTCCAAGAAAACGTGCGAAGACAGATTTTGGTAAGTGTCTTACAGTCGCTTATTCCCATAAATTCCTCCAATTTCAGTATCTCAAGATCGCATTTTCAGAAATCAGCCTATGTGCCTAAAGTATATTGCAATAATAGGATCTCGTTCGATTGACTTGTTCATCGTATAGGTCATGAATGCTTAGTCAACCCATAAGCAAGAACATATGTGAGAGCATTGGACTTATTAGAGAAGTTCATAAGACTGTTTGGCTGTTTGTAAGAACAGAAAAATGGAAAGCCTTATTAAAGACATTCGTAAATAATAAAATACATTTTTTATAGATTTTAAGTGATTTCATTATTTTATTTTGGAATGTTAAATTGTATGCCATCATTAGAACATATGCAATATTTTAAAGACTATTATGAAAATGAGTAAAAATAAAACGTCATTCTTTTAGACTGATCTTTATTTAAGAATATTTTTTTTAAAAAAATATATACTGAAAGAAGCACATTTCAAATCCTTTGGCTGTATGTAAAAATAATGCAATTATAAATTAAAATAAAGTTTCTAAAAAAATACATGCTTCTAAATAAGTTATTAGGTACATAGAAAATGCACAATTATTTGAACTCAATTTTTATGCTGAAACGTAATGCTAATATGCTGAATGTTTTGCACCTAATAAGATAGGTCTTACAAAGGTCTTTTTAAAGAAGTGTTAAGCAGAGTGAGATTTTAAATAACTATGTTGAATGAATGAAAATTTTTATTTTGTCCATGCACACTTTTATTTTGTAATATATTTAGCTATCATGAATTGTATATCTAGATGATTATATGAATGAAATAAAAATGCTACACATGTTTATATCCCAAAATCAATAAAATGTCCACCCATATCCCGTATTGTCTGGTTCACCAAATTTTTTTGTATTTCTTTGTGCTTGTGTGTTTTTGATACCAGTAGGCAATTCTGAGATTTTCCAAAATTCAATATTAATAGGTTATTTAAATAATTATTCGATAAAATTGCAATCATCTGGTAGCAATTGTGAAAAAGCTGTTATCGAGATTTCACATTATGTGTATTAATGAATTATGAGTAAATCACCACAGATTAGAAAATAATTAAATTCTCATTTTTCATATACAAATAAAAGGATATATGGAATTTATAATTAAAAAGGAATTTATCATTCATTCAGTTGAGATTTTTGACAATTAACTTTTAATGATTCTCTAGCTTACAATGAGTTGGGTGCAGATAAATGAATTTGGATTTTTAGAAATAAAATTCGATATACTTTGGCGCATTTTGAATCGAAATTACTTTTAAAAAATCGTGAAGAGTTCTGGAATTCCCTTTTCTAAAATTATCACGAGCTATCAAGATCTTCGAATTTAACTTCGTGATTTTTACTAATATTTAGCTTTCAAGAAGGATTTGGTTTTGTTTCTATCCACTGGTTCTTTAAACGACGACAGGTAATTGGAACATATATATCCCGGTCGATTACTTAAATTCATCTAAGCAATAAGCAGAGCAAGTGCAGAGATATTAAAGTAACAAGATTCTAATATCTGTCCTCATTTGTAACTTAAAATATTTTTGAAAGAATGGCGAACGGAATGAAAGTTTTGCCTGAGAGATTTATAGAAATTAAATACAACGGAAATATCAGACGAAACAGCTGGTCGCCAAAGGCTGGTTTTGACATCAAGTAAAGATGATGGGAATGCAAAATAGAATATTTTTCTGTTTGATTTTTTTTTTCTTCCTTTTGATATTAGAATCCGCTTTCGTAGAAAATATATTTGTGAGAGATAAAACTGTTCGCAATACTTATTCAGATTAATTTAAGCTTTCCTTGTATTTCATTCTGTAATACTTATTGAACATTATTTTTCAGGATTTCCTCCGTGAACAAGCAGCACTAGCTGCAGCTGGGGTGGTTGAGGATCTAGTAAGCTATTATTTACGTATTTCTAAATAATTTGCAAATAGAAGCAAACTATTTTTTTCAGTGTGTTATTAATAAATAGCCTCAATTTTTCATATAGATATTACTACAATTTATAAATTTAAATTTTCGTTCGTTTTTTACTAATTTGCTGAGAAGTTAGTAGAATTATTAAGGGGAAATTGAACATTTTATTGACAACCAGTGAAACATTTAAAGTAAATTATGAAACCGTTTGTAAAATTAAAGTTTTTACATTTTAAAGTTTGATTTATTAATAATTAATGTTCATTTAATTTGATTGCTTTTTATAATTACACGTATGAATATTTTTGATATTTATGCAGTAAAGTTATCGAATAATAGTTTTTGTTTTAGAAATTTCTTTAAAAGGCATATATATTTGAATAAATATATTAAAATTTCTGAAGCTCAACTTTTGTTTCAAAGAAGCTGAAAATGGTATAAATGATTTTAGGTTAATATTTCCTAATAAAAATTTTTGAAGGTATATTTAAGGAAAGGAAATTCTTAAAGATAAAATTCTGTTTCTGTAAAAGCCAAATAATGCGTTTAAATAAGAATATTTCCATAGATATGAGTAATATAAACTTGAAAAATTAGTTCCCATTATAGAAAGGTTATAGAAATACCTTTCACTAAAGTGGTAAAAAATGTTATAAGCAAAATCATTTGCTAGTGTCGTCACAATTCGTGCCTTCAACTGTATTACACTGAGTGAAAACCCTCATAGTTAAAGACTAGTTCAACACTAGCAAAAATAGAATACTGTATTGTGTTCATAAAATAAAGGACATTTATGTTTGAGCTACCTCCTCAGGGAAGCCCTACGTAAATCCCAAAGGCATCTCCACTAAAGGAATACGAAATAGTTGGAAGTAACACATCCTACCAAAACATTCGGCATCCTGAGAAGTGATCCTTGGAATGAAAAGTTAAACTTAAAAGATTATTAAACTGAAAAACCGCCTCTTTAGAAATTTGACGAGCATATCCAATACGACAATGATGATATTGGATTTCCAATCCATTTTATAAAAGGAAAAATTCCCTATAGTTGAATTATTCCATAAATGAGATCACATAAGAAAATTTAAACATATATTCTTTAAATTTTTGTACGAATATTTTGATGAAGCTCGTGATCCATTCACTTCAGTCACCGTTACATTTCTCTAAATGTTAAAAATATTTACGAAAAAATCTATCAATTCAGAATAAATAATGAAGAAAAATATAAATGTATCGGGCAATACAAAAACATTGTCAATGTCTTTCATAAACAGGTAGAAATTATCAAGAATTTTAACTTTTCTCAAACAGAATTTTCCTTTAACATCTTTGAAAATACTGAAATTATAAATTCATGACTTGTATCTAATTGAAGACTTTTGCTTTATTCTTGAAAAAAAAACACCCAATTTAGTTCTTGTAGGAAATTTTTGTGTGAAGTCGGAAACTGCATATGAAAATCTTGTAAAGATTCAGGAATAATTTGCCAAAGTAGATATAAATATGCAGCAAAAGTTCGCAAACAAATCTTGCTTTTAATCATGTACTCTATTTTTCCATTTATTAATCAAAACCTTTCTTAATTTAAATTTCAACAATTATCAAGAAATGATTATAGTACTACTAATGTTGTCTTAGACTTTGGCTAAGTAAGCAAGAGACAAAGAAACTTATTTCCCAGGGCATTTTTCCGAGCTTAACACAACACAGACGGAAATTAATTTTTTAGACAGTTTTCTGATCCCATTTCAGTGAATTTAGTATATTAAAAGAATGCGTCACTTTTCATTTGTCTTTTGTATGTATAGAGGCTTTTATAATAGCGAAATCTTTCCTCTGTCATTCTTTCAATTTTTCTCCCTTTTCTCACGTTACTTCATTTTCATCTTCACATGCTTATAATAAAGTGTATTATGTCATTTTGATGCCATCTTTCAAAAGTTTTTCACTCATTAAGCCATTAAGAATTTCTAATTTTCCATGAAACGGATATGATCTTCCGCGGTGTAAATTTTATCGTCTCAATCAAGTTAGATATTTCAATTGTATATTTCTTTTAAAACCAATTCTAGGTAGATCTAGAAAGAAAATTTGACATCTTTGACGGAGCAGTGGGTTGAGGTTTAAAAACATAAATTAGTGAATTATTTCAATTTGAATAAATATTTTTAATAGTTTGACTGTAGGGAGAACATTGTAGAGAATATATTTTTCTGTCATTGTCAAATATTTCCCGCATTAATTTTAAGGTGTTTTTTTTCAGCTCGTAGTCTTTGATTAGTTTTAAAATCTGTCCAAGATCAGCATTCGATGAAATTCAGATCAGGGTTTATTTTAATTATTAGAATTGTTTATATGATTAACTTTAAGGCTTGATCTGCGTAATATCTTCTTTCAATAGAATAATGAACAGTTTGAAATTCTCTGGAGTGATTTTTATTTCTTAATACTTTTTCAATTATTTCCCGGCATTAACATAGTTCCTATGTGAACTTCTAATTGGAAGTTTCTGCAGATAATTAAGATGTCATTTGTAAATATGGAGACAGTACAGCGTTTCTTTTATTTTATGATGTATTATTTTGTCGGTAACAATTATGGAAGGGGAAGTGAATCGTATCAGAAATCCTACGAGACGGATTTTATGTAAAAGTGATCTGTTTTATTCTTCCCATCAACAGTCTACTTACAGCGTAGAAAATCAGAAATAATTTCAGTCATTCATGTAAAAGCCAATTTTTACATTAATATATATATTAAGCCAGAGTCTTAATATATATATATATTCCTTCATTAAAGACTGTTAAGTCTTCGATGCATCGGAGAAAATAGAAATACAGATATTTTAGCACTTAAACATGAACATATAAATTGTTCATTCCATAATGGAAGTCAAATTGTTAGAATGGCATTTGATTTTATGTTCATCAGTTAAATTTTTCTCTGGAAACATAATAATTTCCTTATTTTATATGAAAACTGGTGTAATTTTTATCCAATGAAAATATGAATATCGAAATGGTGTAATGGAAATTACTTTTTGTATTGTATTTATTGCCGTATATTTCAGGCATTGTCACAAGATTTGAACATTGTGCCATAAAATTTGGAAATAAGTTATCATATCAAATGAAATAAGGCTAATAGAATGATTTCGGTACCTATAAAGGGTTTTAATGTAACCATCCTATAGTTACAATTCTTAACGTTGTTTCATATGATTTTTCTTCATATATTTTTTCTAACTATGTGAACGTTTCTATTTAGGAAGATGACGTCTTCATCCCCAACCCACCAAGAATGCCAGCACCACCTCCACCATTATCTCCAATTCTTTCGCCAGAATATCCTCCACCTCCTTCTCCAATTGCTTCTCCACCTCCTCCTCCACCTCCAATGTTTCCTCCACCTCCACCTCCAATGTCTCCACCTCCTCCTCCACCTCCTCCAATGTCTCCACCTCCTCCAATGTCTCCACCTCCTCCAATGTCTCCACCTCCACCACCTTCTCCACCTCCACCACCTTCTCCACCTCCACCACCTTCTCCACCTCCACCACCTTCTCCACCTCCACCACCTTCTCCACCTCCACCACCTTCTCCACCTCCACCACCTTCTCCACCTCCACCACCTTCTCCACCTCCACCACCTTCTCCACCTCCACCACCTTCTCCACCTCCACCACCTTCTCCTCCACCTCGAAGAGCTAGGGCCCAACGACGACGGAGGCAGCCCCCCCTTATTCCTGCTGCCTCCTACCCCGCACCGGTGAGTGAAATATTTTCTTATTGTCTTCTTTGGGAAAAACTTCCACTGTTGATATTTCCAATCTCGCAATTTTAGTCGACCGATTTAAATCACAAAATATTTCTTGTTTAATAAATATTTAATTGAAAAATATATTAGTTTTTAGTAAATATTTAAATGATTTATTTTAGGAATTCCTTTGTCAAAATTCAATAGTAAGTTGAGACAGGAGTTTGGAAGTTACCAAGTAAAATGGACAGAATAGAAAATATCTTGAAAAATATAATTTTATATTCGAAAGAACAGAATCGATTTTTAAAACTCAACATTAAAAATTCAATTCACTTCAATTTCACTACATCTTAATTTATGAAATTTGTGTAATGGATACTTAATAATATTTCTACTGTATAATTTAAAAATCCTTATTTCAAGACAGAAATATAGAAGGGAATGAAGAAAAAAATGAAGAATACCGATGAAAGATTCGTAGTTTTATTTATTTTTGTTTCATTTATTGGCTCATTTTGTCATAAAGAAATGACGTATAACTAAAAATTTCGAATTAAAATATACGACAAATACTTAGTTTCTATGTTCCATGAGAAATACCATTAAATGGTTTCAGTTTTATACTTTTCTTTATACAGCATTATTGAATTTAATATGCATTAAGTGTATTTTTACTTTTATTTTTTATTGAAGAAAACGATTGTTCTTAAATTTTATTAGGTGAAATAAGTAAAATAACGGTTAAGATTCCAGCTATTAAGTGCTTAGTTATTACAATGTGAGTAATAATTATGTGTGTGCGAGAAATTGTCTGGCATTTTATGACAAGATGGTCTAAATTTTTTCAGATATAAATTATTAAATTCCTTTAGTGTTAATTCAATTCTCGTAGGTAAAGATTTTAATGAACATTTTATAGTATTAGGAATTGCTCTTTTTAAACTTACTTACTGTTCTTCAGATTAGATAGCACTTGCAGATATATTCGAATTAGATAACAAAAGCGCAATAAGTGCTATATTTACTACAAAAGTCGGAAGCAGGAACAGCAGTGCTTTTCGCTTGAATTTCCCTGAAGTTTCAATTAACGAGAAACAACACGAGCAAAATACTGCTCATAGCATTATCTGAAATCATGGCCATTGTTGATGATTTGTTTAATGAAAATTCATGTCGAGATGGTTCCAATTTTAAATGCCCTCCTATTGATATCTGAATTCAATGAGTTAGTAATTCTAGCATGTCGAACACAACTTTCCATATTTTGGGAGCCTCGTAAATATGATAGTCACACAAAATTTGAATTTAAATAAAAAAAAATCGCATTCAGTGAAGAAAAACTATTACCCAAGTCAGATAGTTTATAAAAAATGTTTACTGTGACGCATCTCATTTTATTAATTTTTTAAATAAAAACATGATCAATATCTACTTATATTTAGATGCGAATACCAGTAAAGAATTTAATGATTTTTAAGAATCATTATTCACGTAAAAGTGTGCATTATCCATTCTGTAAGCTTCTCACTATTTTTATTTTTTTATTTTCATGTTTTGAAAATATTCTTGTACTTTATTTCTGCATAATACAACAGAATTCGTATTTGAAATGCTCGTTTTAAATACAAGAAAGAAAATAATTCCATAAAGTCAAAGTTGCTCCGGTTATCATTAAAAGTATAACATTCTTAATTTCATAATTTACTAATTGTTTAAAGTTAAATAGCAAATGGATTGCTTCTAATTATTTTGAAATTCTTTTGATATGATTACGCGGATTTACAATTGTAATTTTTGTAAAAAAAAAAATTAGTTTTGTATTGAGATAAATACATGTTTGAAAGTGAATCCGATTTCTCTACCAGTGCTAAAAAGGAAAATAAAGATAACATAACTTATAATTAAGACTTTTGTCCTACGTTGTAATTTATATCATTCGATTTATGTTAATGAATTGCTTACTAAACTGGATTTTTTTCTCCTCAGCCCGCTAACAATCGGGACATAAATAGACGAGTCCAAGAAAGACAAAGACGGCAGGCCGCCAAAGCCAGGCTTGAAGCCTTGTATGAAAAAATTACAGATTACTGCCCTGCGGTCAAAGTAACCAGGGCCCTTTTCAATAGACGGATAAAGGAAATTATTGGAGATGAGAGCGGTCCCGCGCTCAGCATCGCTTTAGATGCAATTCCGGCGCCAGATTCGCCCGAGGAGAATTTGGTGCTCAGGCGATATTCCTTGGCCCATGATGTGGCTATATTTGCCCATCGCAAGACTATCATGGACCGGGATATATCCCTGGCCATCGAATATCTTTGGGCTTGAGCTTGAATCTTTAACTTGCAGTTAAGGATTCAAGTTTCTGACCGTCGGGATGAGCACTAGTCCGATGAGGCTTCAAAACGTATTTCTTTTAATTTAAAAATTTTTAATTCGAATTTATTTTTTTAATGAAAATGTTTATGCCTTGGCTTTAATTTATAAATTGATAAATGCTATTGTTTTTTTAAATTTTATTTCATTTAAAAAAAAATTATTTTTTGTTTTTTTAAATTTTATTTCATTTAAAAAAAATAATTTAATGTGTCTTTTTTTTTCATTCAAAAATCTTTCTTTTAATTGAATTTTTTTTTACCTAAATTTAATCTCAGAGGACTAGTGGACTACTCACGCGCGCGTTTTAAATGTAAGGGTGGTTTATGCGGTGGGCTTTTATTCTGTTTTGGCCTGTTATTTATTCTTCTGTTGAAAAGGAACCCTGAGCCGTGGGTAAGTTTTTGGTTAAATTATATTTGGTTATTATTTTTGGCTTTCACTCTTCAAATGCATTATTTGACCTCTCGCGTGCGCATACCATCGTTCATAAAAACATCTACCTTGATTGACTCTAGAAGGATGTTTCGAAAGAAGCCTTTGCCATGCAGCGATTTTTGAATTACAGAACTTTTATATAATTTTTCTCCATTTTTCAACCCAACTTCGTTTTTTTATGCAGAAATTGCCACATCATTTGGTAGTAAAGAGGCATAATTGTTTTCAGTATTCCATTTTTAATTTCCAAAAATTATTCATTAAACGAGATTTAGATTTTACTCTGATTTTGGTAATAAATTAATGATTTCTTAATCTCAATTAAGTTGATAAAACTTTTCGTTTTGAAAATTGTCGACATTCATCGACAGCCTTTAATTTAACAAATCTTTACATATTCACTTTAATTCTTGAACTTGAAAATATTAACTCAGTAATAATGTGCGTCAGTGATTTAATTCATACAAAATAATTATTTAAAGTTTGAATACCCCATTAATTTTAGTTTCTCATCGATTTTTTAGAATTATTGTTTTATTGATTAACTGAACAATATCTGCCACTAAAAATTGAGAAAACACAGAGTTGGGATGCTTAGAGCTGAGAAAAAGGCTGATCAAAAATCATGAATCAATCGCGTTAATAAGAAAGTGCAATAGAAAACGTCGGTTTGAAAATGTGAAAGTGTAAAATACAAAACATAAAATGCAAAGCGAAGAAGCCAAAAAAATCAATACCTTTAGTTACGATTTATAAGCAAAATTTTTATTATTTAAAACTTTGATATTTTCCGAATAACTGCAATTATCTGAGGTTGAAACTTCTATTTTCATTATTTTTTTAAATTCTAGTGCCTAACGACAGATATTATTAAAATTAATCAATTAATTAATTTTTTTGGAGGGGGGGGGTATTAAAAACTCTGAAATAAAAAAAGAAATATAGAGTTTACAAGTAATAATTCAATCTCAATACCGTTCTAAATATAGTTCTAAGTCAAAGAGGCTAGATCATTCTAAAGAAAAAGAAGTTTAAAACAGTAATCATTCTTTCTGGCTGTGTATGTGGTAAGTAATGGGGTATAACAATCCTAACGGATCAAATCATAAATGTTACCTTAACTTTGCGCTGTATCGCGATTTCAAACTGAACTATTCAACTAGTTTTTAATAAATTTCTAATTGGTTTATCATGAAATTTTATTCCGGCTTAAAGAAATGTAATTTGATAGAAAAGTTACCTTTAAGTACTATTGACGTCTCTTTAATTTTATATATTGCTTCAGAATTTCTTTATTAGTTTTTATTTAATATAATTATACATAATTTTAAGGTGTTACAATACTTTTGTTGACATAAGATTGTGTATTATAGGGCCGTTAATTTAAATAATTAAAAAATATTTCAAAAAAGAATATTGTAGTCGTTTTATTTAAATATAAAAAGACAAATAAAAAATGAAATTAGATTTAAAAACATTTTCTTATAAAATAGTTCTTTTTACAAAAGTCGCATTGTGTTCATTAGATATCGGCTAGATGACATTTACAACTTCGTATGTAACGAAATGTATTTAGAATGACAACTCCTTAACTATAAACTTTTCAGTTTTCAGAGGTAGTTCATAAAATGTAAAAAAATATAAAAGTACTAAATTTGAATGCATTTCTGTGTGCATTAAATGCTTATGTAACGAGTTTCATTAAATCATTTTTTTTTTTTTTTGCTTCTAAGTATTGAATGAATTTATTTTTGCCTTTTAATAAGTAATAAACATATAAAAGCATATTTTGATATTATTCTGCAATATATAAATCAGTATTTCATGGAACGCTATCCTCTAATAAATTTACTAGCGTGTACATGATTTTGTATATCTGTTAATTACTATTTTTAAGAAGGAATAGAAACTTTTACTTTATTAAATTTAGAAAGTTGCCCAAAAATGCAACAGTTTTAAAATTATATATTAAGATTTAAGATATTCTTTGATTCTAAATTGCATTTATCAAATTGTTTTTCAAAATCTATAAATAGGGTGGATCTAAATACTGTTGACGTAATACTTCATTCGATCAGTCAGGAGATTTATCAGTCTGGCCCAATACCTAAAAATGTCTCCACTCTAATAAAATTTCCGAAATCGGAAAATGTTGAATGAGTTGAAAAGCCTTCAGTTCAGAAATAAAGAAAATAAGAATAAAATACAACTTAAAAAATATTAGTTAATTTGTCAAATAGTATATATTCAATATATGCTAGAATATACGTTTAGAGTAGATTACTACAATATATGTTCCATTTTTCTGTTAGAAATATTTTTAAAAATTTAATTCACGGCAACCCATTTATGAATATGTCTAACAAAAAAAAATAACTAGCAACCATTTTGAAAAATTATTTTTTCAGTAAAAATTTATGTACATGATCAAAATTAGAAGAGATTTATTATTAAGATTATTTTAAAATTTGTGAGTCTGGGTTTGAGATGAACATCAACTTATAAATGAAAGTTAATGTATTTTATAAGAAGGATTTCAACATGGGTCTTGGTTTTGCTCTGTGCTGAGAGCTTAAACTGTCATGATAGAAACTTGATGGTACATGACGCAAAGCAAGAATGTGATCCATACACTAAATTAAATATTTTCTCCATTAAACACAGTTGAAATCTTTTTCTCATGGAATAGTCGAATAAGAAAGTCACTCACAATTCCATGCACTCACCAACCCATTGCTACAAATTTTTATGTATTGTTTCCCCCAAAAACGACACATTATTGAATATTTTTTTCCTGGAAATTCTCAGTCCTTTCTCTCTTGCGTTTATGAAGTGGACTAGCTTCCGTGCAGTGGGAATTGCTTAAAAACACATTCTTCAAGCAATTATTTTCAATATTTTGTATATCCATTTTTCACAATAAGGCGATAATTAACTCCAATTTTTCTGCAGAAAGCATGTCACTTCTCTGTTTGGAAATTCGAAAGTAAAACTATCTTCAGTATTGTACTTGCGTACATTTACATAATTAATAAACTCGTCTAAAATATGCAGGCCTCTTTATACCACGATAAGAGCCATTGTGACAATAAATGTAAATAAAAAAACCTTTTAATGAGTATTTCTTCCCGGAAGAGTTGCAGGAATAATTCATTGCGAGAATCGCAATCATTTTTGGAAAGAAATGAAACAAGTTATTATAGTAGTCTAAACCAATAAAAACACTGCTTATGTTAAAAAGGCAATTCGTCATCCTTGTCTTATTTTCTAATTAAGGAAGACAGAGAGACTGATTTGACTTCTTCCAAAACATTTTTTATTGTAACCAATTAGTCTTCTGATTAAGTCTAAGAAAAGGAAGGTTTTGCATTAATACGCAGTTTTTCTTTGTTTTACTTTTTGTGGATATTAAGGCACAAATTTTTGAGTCCACTATTTGACTTTCCATTTAGTCTTTTTTTTTCCTTCTGTCATGATATGGTACGAATGGTACGTTGACAGAATTCAGCTTTTCATCGGTTACGAGTGGATGTTTTGCATCTGTACAGTACTTTTAATAACAAAGACAACATAATTTAATCTGCGATTTTCTGTCTCCGAGATACTTTATTCGTAAAGCAAGAGAATTAGAAAATCGTTACTCTCCTTTGGTTCCATATCATTTTGAAAATCATTGTATTGAGTAATACATGAATGCACAAAACAAAAAAAACAAAATCCCAAATATTATCGGACAAATGGAAGAATGGAAACTGCTGTGAAGGTATAGTTTTTTTGTTTGATTTTGAGTGGATATCTTGCGACAAACCAATGCGCGCATTCGAACGTAATAATTTCATTGAAAGGGCAGCCTAAACAAATATTCGCCACCAACACTTGATTCCGTGTTGTTTTAGAAATTAGTATTAGGTGTCCTAGTATTTTATAAAGATAACAGAAACAATTCTATAATTTGAACCTTTTTTCTAAAGTTGCAAAGAAATGATGCTTTGTTGTTCGTATACAAATTTCTTTGCTTGAGAGTGGATATCCTGGAAAAATTCTTAGGGACCTAAGCAAACACATCTACTAACATATAGATAATATTATCTTGCCTTCACAAGTATTTATTTTCCCTGAGGGCAGAAAAATAATTCGCAACTCTTACTTGTCTCCTTTCATTAAGGGCAGTAAAACTGAAAATTTTCGATATATACTTCACACTCTTCAATGATTCAAATCAATACTTGAAGGAAATTATTTCAGCGTGTATACACACTTTTCTCTCTCTTTTCTCTATAAATAACGAAAAGTGTTTGTCTTCATTGTTCGATTGTCCTTATTTCCGAACGGAAATCTTGGAAACAACTTTCACAGTTTACATAATACTAAAAATAAAAAAATATATACATCGACCTTTTGCGTTTCCATATTTTTTCTGAGAAAGAATAGCAAAAAGGTAAATTCTTATTGAACATGACACTCTTTCATGGTTCAAGTCAATATTAGGAGAGAATTATTATAAAGGGCATAACAAATTAAAATTACATTTTGCCCTCATTTCTCCACAAAAAAAATTATAATGGTTGCCTTCATTGTTCCATTCTCCTTATTTCGGAATGGAAATCTTGGCAATATTTTTTACGGTTTACATAAAAATATGCACTCTTCGTGCTTCCATACATTCTTTCCTGCTAACGAAAAGCAGAAATATAAATGATACACTATCGTGGTTATAATCAATATTTGGAGATAATTATTTTAGAGGAAATAACAAAATAAAATTTTTCTCTCATTTCTCCATAAATAACTAAAAATGGTTTCTTTCATTGTTAAATCCTTATTTCCGAATGGAGATCTTGGTAACATCTTTTACAGTTTACATAATACTAAATATTAAAAAAAAATCCACTCTTTATGTTTCCATATTTTCTTTTCAGCAAACGAATAGCAGAAATATAACTTTTCTGGCCAAAAATGACAACCTTTCATGGTTGTAACCAATATTTGGAGAGAATTAATTTAGAAGGCATAACAAATTAAAGTTGCTTTTTGCTCTCCTTTCTCCGTAAATAATTAAAAATTGCCTTCATTATTCGATTCTCCGTACTTCCGAATGGAAATCTTCGAAAAATCTTTTACAGTTTACATAAAACTAAAAATATGCACTCTTTGTGCTTCCATATTTTCGTTTCAGCGAACGAATAGCAGAAATATAAATTTTCTGGCAAAAATGAAAACCTTTCATGGTGGTTACGAATACTTGGAGAGAATTATTTTAAAAAGCATAAAATAAAATTACTTTTTGCCCTCATGTCTCCATAAAAAAATAGTTGCATTCGTTATTCGATTCTAGATATTTCCGAATGGAAATCTGGAAACATTTTTTTACAGTTTACATAATACTAAAAATTAAAAAATGTATATATCCACTCTCTGTATTTCCATATCTTCTTTTCTGCGAAAGAATAATTTTCTGCCCAATTATGGTCCCGTTTCATGGTTTTAATCAATATTTGGAGGGAATTAGTTTAGTGGGCGTTACAAAAGAAAATCGCAATTTTGCACTCTCTACAAATACAAAATATATATCTGTTGCCTTCAATGCGGAGCTATCCTTTTTTCTTCCTAAAGAGTATCCTGGAAGTAAAGTTTATAGTGAGTTTAGCTTAAAAAATCCACTGAATGTCATTCCATATTTGCTTTTCTGCAAAATGGCAAGAGAAGTAAAATCTTGCTCTTTGATGTTGCCAAATTTCATTTTTAAAATAAGTTTTCGGATATATATTTTATATTATTTTACATAAAAATTGAGTCCACTTTTGTATGGATTCTTTATTCGGGTAGGACATCCTGACATACTTTTTATAGTATACGCAGAAAAAAAAAATAATGAACTGCAATTCTTCAAGCTTTTTTTTTTTCAACGGAAGGGCAGTCAAAATGAAAAAATTTTAGCGAGAATAAAAAAAAAATGCTTTTGGTCTTCTTTTCTCCATTGATAAAGAAAAATGGTTGCCTTTAGTGTTCCATTCCCTTTGATTTCAAAAGAATATCCTGGATTAAATCTTTACAGCTGACATAGAAAAAGAATTTCACTTATTGCCATTCCACGATTTCTTTTCTTCCAGAAAGCAGTAGAAATAATCTACTATTTTGACATGGTACTATTTCATTTTGGAAATCAATTAAAGGAACAAACTGTTCTTAGAATGCGCAAAACTGATTAGTGCATATTTTAATTCTTTTTAATTAATGAAAAATGGGTCTGTTTATCCACCTTTATAAATATATATATCCACCTTTTGCGTTTCCATATTTTATTTTCTGCGAAGGAACAGCAGAAATATAAATTATCTGATTGAATATGACACTCTTTCTTGGTTGTAATCAATATTTAGAGAGAATTATTTTAAAACATATTAAAATTGCTTTTTGCTCTCATTTCTCCATAAACAACTAAAAATGGCTGCTTTCATTGTTCGATTCTCCTTATTTCCTACTGGAAATCTTGGAAACAAATTTCACAGTTTACATAATACAAAAAATTAAAAACATATATATCCACTTTTTGCGTTTTCATATTTTCTTTTCTGCGGCCGAGTAGCAGAAATATAAATTTTCTGCGTTAAGATGGCACCCTTTCATGGTTGTAATCAATATTTAGAGAGAATTATTTTAAAACATATTAAAATTGCTTTTTGCTCTCATTTCTCCATAAACAACTAAAAATGGTTACTTTCATTGTTCGATTCTCCTTATTTCCGAATGGATATCTTGAAAACCTCTTTTACAGTTTACATAATACTAAAAATAAAAATACCCACTGTTGATACTTCCATATTTTCTTTTCTGCAAATGAATAGCAGAAATATAAATTTTCTGCCCTAACATTGCAACTTTTCATGGTTGTAATCAATATTTGGAGAAAATTATTTTAGAGGGTATAGCAAATTAAAATTGCTCTCTGCCTTAATTTCTCCATAAAAAACTAAAAATGGTTGCCCCCATTGTTCGATTTTCCTTATTTCCTAATGGAAATCTTGGGAACAACTTTCACAGTTTACATAATACAAAAAAATTAAAAATATATATCCACTTTTTTTGTTTCCATATTCTTTTCTGCGACCGAGTAGCAGAAATATAAATTTTCTGCGTTAACATGGCACCCTTTCATGGTTGTAATCAATATTTGGAGATAATTATTTTAGAGGGAATAACAAAATAAAATTAATTTTTGCTCTGATTTCTCCATAAATAACTAAAAATGGTTGCTTTCATTATTCGATTCTCCTTATTTCCGAATGGATATCTTGGAAACATCTTTTACAGTTTACATAATACTAAAAATAAAAATACCCACAGTTGGTACTTCCATATTTTCTTTTCTGCGAATGAATAGCAGAAATATAAATTTTCTGCCCTAAAATTGCAACCTTTCATGTTTGTAATCAATATTTGGAGAAAATTATTTTAGAGGGCGTAACATATTAAAATTGCTTTTTGTCCTCACTTCTCCATAAATAATTAAAAATGGTTGCCCCCATTGTTCGATTCTCCTTATTTCCGAATGGAAATCTTGGAAATAACTCTCACAGTTTACATAATACTAAAAATAAAATATATATACACTCTCTGTATTTCCATTTTTTCTTTTCTGCGAACGAATAATTTTCTGCCCTATTATGGTCCGGTTTCATGGTTTTGATCAATATTTGGAGGGAATTATTTTCTTGTTCGTTACAAAAATTAAACCGTAATTTTCCATTCTCTGCAAATACTAAAAAAAAAAAAAAAAAAATGCCCGTTGCCTTTAATGTGGAGCTATCCATTTTTCTTCCTAAAGAGTATCCTGCAAGTAATGCTTACAGTGAGTATAGCTTAAAAAATTCACTTAATGTCGTTCCAAGTTTACTTTTCTGCAAAAGGGCAAGAGAAGTATAATCTTGCTCCTTGCCGTCGCAAATTTTTGTCTTTTAAATAAATTTTTGGATATATATTTTATATCATTTTACGGAAAAATACAGTCCACTTTTGTACGAATTCTTTTTTCGTGTAGGACATCCTGGCATACTTTTTATAGTATACGCAGAAAAAAAAATAATAAACTGCTATTCTTTCAGCTTTCCTTTCAACGGAAGGGCAGTCAAAATGAAAATTTTCTGTTCATGGTTTAAATCAATATTTGGAGAAAATTATTTTAGCAAGCATTAAAAAAAAATGCATTTTGTTGTTTTTTTCTGCATGAATAAAGGAAAATCGTTGCTTTCAGTGTTCCATTCAATTTGGTTTGAAAAGAATATACTTGAATAAATCTTTACAGTTGACATAGAAGAAAAATTCATTGATTGCCCTTCCACGTTTTCTTTTTTACGAGAAAAATGTAGAAATAAAACTCTGCTATTCTGACATGGTGGTATTTCATTTTGTAATCAGTTAAAGGATCAAATTTTTTTATAGAGCGTATAAATGATTAATCCTCATTTTAATTTCTCTTTAATGAGTTAAGAATGGGTCGATTTGTGACTTTATTTGATCTCGAAAATAAATTTTGGAAATAGATTTTACAGTTTACATAATACTGTAAATAAATAATAAAAAAAACTGTTTGTATTTTAGTAGAAATAAAATTTTCTGCCTTAACTTGGTAGTTTTTCATGGTTGTATTCAATACTTGGAGAGAATTATTTTAGGCGGCATAATAAAAGAAAAAAAATATATAGTTTTGAAATCTCTTCTTTGAATAATTCCGGAAGAATTGTTGCCCTCAATATGCGATGATCCTTTTTTTTTATGAAAGGATACTTTGGAACTAATTTTCAAGTGTGTTTAGCAAAAAAAAAATCATATTGTCATTCCACGTTTTCTTTCCTGCGAAAGTGCAGGAGAAGTAAAATTTAACTTCCCTGATTGTGCACGATTTCTTTTCCGAAATCAATTTTCAAATTATATTATTTTAACTCTTATTGCATCCATTATGGGGTTCTGTTTGCGGGTGGATATCCCCTGACATTTTTTTTCAGTGTACAGAGAAAAAAAATTCTCCACAGTTTTCTTTCAAATTATTTTTCCCCAAAAGGTCAACAAAAAATTTTTTTTTACATCTGACAGTTTATCCTTTGTTTGAAATTAATATTTGTAGTAAATAACATTTGCTCACATAAAGAAAATATTCATCTGCAATTCCTGGGACAATATTTTTGTGTTCATCGTAAAAGACAATAAAAAATGAAAAAATCCACTATTTTTATTTAGCCATTTTTTTCATGAGCTGCAATAATAAAAATTAGATTTGCTGATATGGCTACATTTCCTGGATGAAATCATGTAAAAGTTTGTTTTAAAGAAAAATTTGACTTTTCTATTCAGTAAACAGTTTTTGGTGAATACATTTAAATGATACCATACCGTCAGGATGAAATGGCTTTAATGTATGAAATTACCATTATCAAAACGTGAACATTAAATAATCGAACTTTGCAAATTTGTTTAAAAAGAGAACTACAAGAAATGCATAGTTCGAAAGAGACAGCGTAGAGTAAAATTGTTGACTCCATTATCATTCTTAGATGATGTCATGTTATTTTAAAATCGATGAATCTATCGACAAATAAAGATGTGTAAATACATTTACTGAAGGTGAAGAATTATAAAAGATTTTTTGGTATAAAATATGATGCTGTAATGCAAATAAAGAGTCTGAAGAAATAAAATCTGAAGATGTAATAAAATAGAATTTGAAAAAGTAGAAAGAAAAAAAAATATGCAAAAAAAATTAAATATTTAGAAAAATTACATTGAAAAAATTAAATCTTTTTCGTGTTTATTTGTTGAATGTAAGGTGAAGTTTGAGTATAATAGGAATTTTATGTTAGATCTAATGTATAAAGTGTAATATGGTGTTTGTTCTTGAAATGAAGTGCGAAACTTCTGAGTAGTATGCTTTTTAGTTAAGCTTAAATTTATAATGCAAAATTTATTTGGCAAGAAAAAATGCTAACACGTTTATTAATTTTATTTAGATATATATATATTCATTAAATTCTGTAATAAGATACAGAATATTTGTACATAGAGTATATTTATAGAGTATTGAGCCAGATTTAATGTTTTGTTCATTTTATTTTTCGATTCCTGCTATAAGAGATAATTCATTAATGTGATTTCTAATTTTTTCATGCACCTTAATGAAAAAATTACTTTGGTTTGCTATTGAAAAAAAACAATGGTACAAATTGGTTAAATTTTAAACGTTACATTTTGCAGAAATTAAATTTTTGAAGAGAAATTCTCGAGTTTTTTAATTTAAATATGCAATAATTCTGTTTTAAAATGAGTTAAATTATAAACGAGTTTTTAAAAAAAATCACAAATATTTTTACTTTTAATAGCATAATTGCGAAAGAATTATTTTATTCATAAATATATTTATCAACATGAATTGTACATTTATTGTGTAATAATAATGCTATAATATGAAGATAATGGAGCATAATTTCAACAGCATAAGAATTTTTTTTAATTTATTAAAATATTATGACGAATAAAAGGAAAAATTAAATATATACTCTTAATGATTGTGTATTATTTTTTCACTCCCCTTATTTTAAATTCACTTGTTTGCAATACCTCTTATTTTTTTCTTTGCTAAAAACTTGTAAATAATGTAACAGGAAAAGTAGATGTCTTAATTTCCTAAAATATATATTTAAAATAATAAGTTCAATATTTATGCGTGGACTACCTTTGAAAACTGGTTTTTGAATGTTTTGAAATAGTTGACTTTAATTGAAAATTAGCACTCAAAATTTTTAATGGGGTATAGATATATTTGAATGAATTAAAAAACACCGTTTTTCAAAAATCAAATTCAGTGTCTTATTCCAGTATCTTAAAGTAATCTTATGTCAACATTGTATTTACAAAATTTATTATATTGTTTATGAACTCTCATAAGGTGACGTTTCCTGTGTTTGCGTTTTAAAATTTTTCTTAATGTTTTTCTTTGTAAAAGAACTTGAAATGTATCATACGGAAAGAAAAAGAAGTACAGTTAATTAATAATAAAAATTTAGTATTAAAGAATAATTATAAATTTTGTATGAAAGGATTGTTGTACCTTAATATCACACCTGGCCTTAACAGTTTTTAGAAAATGTTATTAACTTAATATAAATTTTATGCTTGGTTACATTTTAAAAATTAAGATTTCATTTATCATACCTGAGTTATTATTAAGTTCCATGATAAATTTAGGTTTCTTAGAAATAGCACAGAATATGCGATTTAGTTACGTTTTGCTTGTACTGAAAAAACTGAAGCTCTTTAAGAAAAGGAATATGAAAGCAATGATATATCAACTGAAAAGGTAAGTGTAATCTCACCAATTGATTTTAAATAGTATCTTTACTGTGGGTAACGAAAAGCGACTTTTTTGTAATGAGGTTAAGCGTTAAGAGATAAATTTTTATTGACATATTTCAGAGCTTTCACTCGGAAATAGTAGAAAGAAATATTTTTCTAAGCCAAAAACCAGACGTACAAGCTATTTAAATTTTATACGCAAAGTATATAGGAACTTTTTTTTTTCAAAAAATGCAGTTATTTGGTTAGTATCAATTTTTGCTTTTACATTTTTGTGATTTCAATATTATTTATTTTAAATTCAACTAGAAACATTTTTTCCTTTGTGCCAGAGCTGACAGACGCAAAAGAACTATTAAATGTTACACAAAAATGAGCATTTTAAAGTAAATTTCATCGTTTTTTGCAGTACGTTTTTGCCTTACGAAGATTAATAATTTACTTCGTGGTTATATCTGCTCGTCTAAAAAAATCATTTCGTTTCAGTTTCTTCTTTTGCATAAGGTGAAAAAATAATTTTTCCAATAAAGTATTGAAGTAAATTAAACTTAGTATGGTCCCGTGTAATTTCTTATATTAAAAAAATCAACGCATCGAATATCATTGTGCTAATTAAATAAGATTCCTGTTTCTCAAATTGTTCCGAAAACTAATTCTAAAAAAAACCCATCTTTTTCGCTTAAAGTCATTGTTAAAAGTGTTTAAGTTCTACAATTTATAAAAGTTGCTTATGTGGATTATATACTCTAAAAAGTAAAAAAAAAAAAATTAATTAAAATATTGAGTTTTTCCGCTTTTTATATGATTTCTTGTTAACCTATATGATCTGAACAGTTTGCAGTTAATAATTGTTATCTTTTAGTGAAATATTTAAAAAAATGATTAAGAAGCCAAAAGATCTCAAATTTCATTCGTGAAAATATAATTTAATTTAACGGATTTTTTTCCCTGCTGCATGGCAAATGACTTATTATGCTTCTCCGATTATTTCTTCTTCGAGGATGTCCTTTTCCGAAACTGCTATCTACCATTCGCAGTATTTAGAACCACAAGGTATCAATATTAAGAAATCTCAAATTCAATAATCGTATGAAAATAATGATCGCAATATTTTCTTTAAAATCATGTTAAAAATATTAATTTATGGATTGAATTATTAGTTTAATTTTTGATTGTATTCACTTATTTTAGGGGGGGGGGAATAACAAACTTGAATGATTTCTGTCTCAATTTAACCCTTTCAGTTTTAATTGCTGAATAATCCTTTAAATTTTCTACAAAATCTTCAAAATTCTATAAACGGCCGTTTGAAAAAGATGGCATAATATTCATTCAACGAATTAGATAGGATAATTTCTGATATTTATCGTTTTAAAAGAAAAAAAATATGTTAATTATATAGAAATATTCGAATAATAGTCGCAAAAAAACTAAAAATTCACGAAAGGGGTTGGATCTGTATTAATCTAGGACAGAAAAACATGACTAAAAATAATAAATTTTCTGCTGATGCGGTTCAGAAGTTTATTTTTATTTTTTATCTCGCTAATGGTATTGACTCGTTTGCTGAAAGGAAAAGAGATAAAAATGAAGAACTTTGGTAAGGAATTCGCTACCTCGTTTTTTGAAAAAATAAGTGACTTTAGGTAAAAAAAAATATTCGAAATTTATTTTTAATTGAAACTGATCCAATTTCATCACTTATCTTGGTCAAATAATTCATGAAGAGTAATCTAAATTCAGTGAAAAAAAAAATCTAAATTTAATTTCAAAATCTTCTAGGGGGATACAAGGCTTCAGTCTGGTAAAATTGAAAAATAAGACAAATATGAAAAAGTAAAAATGTTAATTTGGCAGTTAAAGATTTAAGAAATTGAAAGGCAGAATTTAGATTTTAAATGCCCAAAATTTGTAATTTTAGACATTAAATATGGAAAAGACGCAATGGAAGTATGAGTTGCATAGGGGTACTGAATGCTAAAAGGTGCTTTGGTGATAATGGATGAAAAAATGACATATTGAAAATATTGGTTCCACAAAAGATATCTTGCAGATATTGGTTGTACAAAATGTTCTTTGGAGATATCATATGGACAAAAAAAAAACTTTGGACATATTCTTGTTCTTATTTGGCCCCCTTTCATGCTTAAAAAATATTTGGTCGAAAATATATTTTAGATGGGAAAGCAAAAAGAAAAAAAAAAAAAAATGGCAGCTTGTTTCAATAAATGCGGAAGAATTATTGCCCTCAGTATGCGATTTCCTGTTTCTAATAAGAATCGTATGACAATTCTTTATGGTGAACTTGGCAAAGTAAAAAGTAAAAAAAAAAAAAAAAAAATTCTATGGAAATTAAGTTCTGGTTGTTAGAGTACACTTAAGTACTGGTTGTTAGGATACACTTAAAAGGCATTGGTGATTTAAAAAAAGTTCTAGTGAGATAATTGATGTTCAATTGATTTTATTGGAGGTAATGGATATAAATTGGAAATAAAATGGTTTAAAATGTCCTTTGGTAGTAATTTTGGTTTGGAGGTACGAAATTATCTGAAATGTCCTTTTCAGGGATAAAAATAATTGAAAATGTGATAATGAGGCTTAAACTGTATGAAAACGATCTTTGGAGTAATGAAATCTTACTAAAAGTGTTTGGGAGGTGCAAAATATTCATCGAAGGTATCGAATGTTGTAAATGTGTCTTGGAATGATTTAATATTCAAGTTCTTAGGAGCTGATTGTTGATAAAAAGGACCTTCAGAGAAATTGATTCTTCAAATGATAGGTTGGAGGAATTGTTTACACTGGCTATAAAAAAAATATATATATTTTTTGTGTTTCCATAATTCACTTTCTGTGAACGAAATGCAGAAATAATTATACTTGAACTTGTCATCCTTTCATGCTTAGAAACAATATTTCGGAAAAATATATTTTAGCGGTGAAAGCCAGAAAAAAAATTCTATGCTTTGCAATAAATACGGAAGAATTGTTGCCTTCAGTATGCGGTTCCCTGTTTCAAATAGGAATCGTATGACAATTCTTTATGGGGTCCTTGGCAAAGCGAAAAGAAAAAAATATACTATTGAAATTAAGTTCTATGAAAGTGCAGTAGAAAGGTTAATCTGCTACTCTGCCAAGCAAATATTTCACTGTTGAAATCAATATTTAGATGAAATTTTTTTAGCAGTATAACTCAGTAATCAGTTCACAATTTGGCATTCTTTAATTATATATTGGAAAATAATTTACATTGGAAATAGCGATAAACACCAACTCTCTGTTAAAACATATTTTTTCTACAAAAGAATTGCGAAATAAGAAGTTTGTTTGGAGATATTGAATTGTAACTGGTACTTTAGAGGTACTGGATGTTAGAATGTACTTAGGAGGCAATGGAGGTTTTAAAAAGTTCTAGAGAGATAATTGATGTTCTATTGATATATTGGAGGTAAATTGAAAATATCAGTTTTTAAATTGTGGTTTGGTTTTATTTGTGTCTTGGAGGTATGAAATGTGTTGAAAAATACTTTGTAGATATAAAAATAATTCAAAATCTGATATGGAGGCCTATACTGTCTGAAAAGAATATTTGTTGAGTTGAAATCTTACTAAAGGTGTTTCGGAGTTTAAAAATGTTCATTGGATTTCTAGAATGTTGTCTAAGTGTCTTGTTTTGATTTAGATTCAAAAAGTTTTTATTAACTCTTTGTTGATCAAAAGGGCTTTTGTATATATTTTTTCTTCAAAGGATGGTTTGAAGGAATTGTTTACAGTGGGCACAATAAATAAATATACTCTTTGTATTTCCATAATTTACTTTCTGCGAACGAAATGCAGAAAAAATAATTTTCTGTCCGAACTTAGCATCCTTTCATATCCAGAAACAATATTTGGGGGAAAATGTATTTTAGAGGGGAAAGACCAAAAAATGGCTAAGTAATTAGTTCACAATTTTGCATTTTTTAAGTAATTGAGAATAATTGCTTTGTTCTCAAAATGTCTTTTCTTCCGGAGTGGATATTTTGGAAAAAAATTTACATTGGAAATTGTAAAAAGAACCCAACTTATTGTTAATACCATTTCATTGTTAATACATATTTTTTTTTCTGCAAAAGAATTGCAGAAATAAGAAGTTTGTTTTGAGTTTTAGAAAGTTAAGTGGTACTTTAAAGGTATTGGATGTTAGAATACACTAAGGAGGCATTGGAGGTTTTAAAAAGTTCCAATGATGTTCAATTGATATATTGGAGGTAATGGAATAAAATTGGAAATAAAATTATCTGAAATGTACTTTTCAGGGAAAAAAGTAATTGAAAATGTGATATATTGGAGGTAATGGAATAAAATTGGATATAAAATTATCTGAAATGTACTTTTCAGGGAAAAAAGTAATTGAAAATGTGATATGGATTCTTAAACTGTAGGAAAACGATCTTTGGAGTAATGAAATCTTACTAAATGTGTTTAGGAGGTGCAAAATATTCATCGGAGGTATGGAATAATGTAAAAGATTATAGGAATGATTTAATATTCAAAAATTTCTTAGGAGCTAATTATTGATCAAAAGGACCTTTCGAGGTACTGGTTCTTCAAATGATAGTTTGGAGGAATTCTTTATAGTGGGCATAATAAGAAAAAAATATATTCTTTGTGTTTCCATATTTCACTTTCTGCGAAAGAAATGCAGAAATAATAATTATATTCGAACTTGTCATCCTCTCATGGTCAGAAACAATATTTGGGGGAAAATATTTTAGCGTGGAAAGAAAAGAAAAAATTGTCACATGTTGAAATAAATACGGAAGAATTGTTGCCTTCAGTATGCGGTTCCCTATTTCAAATAGGAAACTTATGACTATTCTTTATGCTGACCTTGACAAAGCAAAAAGAAAAAAAAACTATTCAAGTTAAGTTCTCTGAAAGTGCAGTAGAAGTGATGATCTACTTTGTCAGGCAAGTATTTCATTGTCTAAATCAATATTCAGAAGAAATTTTTTTAGTGGTATGACTGAGAACTCAGTTCACAATTTGGCATTCTTTAAGTAATGTAGAATAGTTGCTTTGTTCTCAGAATGTTCCTTGCTTTATTCCGGAGTGGATATATTGGAAAAGAATTGACATCGGAAATAGTGAAGAGACACCAACTCTTTGTTAAAACATATTTTTTCTGCAAAAGAATTGCAGAAATAAGAAGTTTGTTTGGAGATATTGAATGGTAACTGGTACTTTAGAGGTACTGGATGTTAGAATACACCTAGGAGGCATTGGAGGTTTTAAAAAGTTCTAGTGAGATAATTGATGTTCACTTGATATGTTTGGAATGGATATAAATTGGAAATAAAATTGTTTGAAATGTTTTTGATGGTAATTTTTCTTTGGAGGTACGAAATTATCTGAAATGTACTTTTCAGGGATAAAAATAATTGAAAATGTGATATGGAGGCTTAAACTGTATGAAAACGATCTTTGGAGTAATGAAATCTTAACTAAAAGTGTTTGGGAGGTGCAAAATATTCATCGGAGATATCGAATGTTGTAAGAGTCTTGGAAAGATTTAATATTCAAAAATTTCTTAGGAGCTGATTTTTGATCAAAAGGACCTTTAGATTTACGGGTTCTTCAAATGATAGTTTAGAGGAATTGTTTACAGTGGGCATAAAAAATAATATATTCTTTGTATTTTCATAATTCACTTTCTGCGAATGAAATACAGAAATAATTATATTATTATATATAATTATACAGAAATAATTATATGGTCATCCTTTCATGGTTATAAACAATATTTGGCGAAAATACATTTTAGTGGGGAACGAAAAAGAAATTCTATGCTTTGCAATAAATACGGAAGAATTGTTGCCTTCAGTATCCGGTTCCCTGTTTCAAATAGGAATCGTATGACAATTCTTTATGGGGACCTTGGCAAAGCAAAAAGAAAAATATATGCTATTGAAATTAAGTTCTATGAAAGTGTAGTAGAAATGTTAATCTGCTACTCTGCCAAGAAAAAATTTCACTGTTGATATCAATATTGAGATATTTTTAGTAGTATAACTGAGTAATGAGTTCACAATTTGGCATTCTTTAAGTAATGGAGAATAGTTGCTTTTTTGTCAGAATGTGTCTAGCTTCATTCCGGAGTGTATATATTAGAAATGAATTTACATCGGAAATTGTAAAGAAAAAGCAACTCTTTGAAATACATATTTACTTTTCTGCAAAAGAATTTCAAAAATAAGAAGTTTGTTTGCAGATATTGAATGTTAACTAGAGGTAATGGATGTTAGAATACATTTAGGAGGCATTGGAGGTTTTAAAATGTTTTAGTGAGATAATTGAATTTCAATTGATATATTGGAGGTGAATAGGAAATAACAGTGTTTAAATTGTGGTTTGGTTTTAATTGTGGCTTGGAGGTACGAAATGTATTGAAAAATACTTTGGAGGGATAAAAAATAATTCAAAATGTGACATGGAGGCTTTAACTGTCTGAAAAGGATCTTCGGAGAGATGAAATCATACTTAAGGTGTTTCGGAGGTTCAAAATGTTTATTGGGAGTCCCTAATGTTGAAAAGGAGATTTGGATTGATTTATATTCAAAAAGTTCTTAGGAACTATTTGTTGATCAAAAGGACTTATGTAGGTATTGGAGTTGCAAAAGACAATTTGGAGGAATTGTTTACAGTGGGCATAATAAATAAATATACTCTTTGTATTTCCATAATTTACTTTCTGCGAACGAAATGCAGAAAAAATAAGTTTCTGTCCGAACTGAGCATCCTTTCATGGCCAGAAACAATATTTGGGGGAAAATGTATTTTAGAGGGGATAGAAAAAAAATGCCATTTGTTGCAATAAATACATCGCATTATCTCACTGGATGCATTACTGGATGTTAGAATACACTTAGGAGGCATTGAAGGTTTTAAAAAGTTCTAGTGAGATAATTGATGTTCAATTGATATATTGGAGGTAATGGAATAAAATTGGAAATAAAATTGTTGAAAATGTCTTTTGGTGGTAATTTTGCTTTGGAGGTACGAAATTATCTGAAATGTACTTTACAGGAGTAAAAATATTTGAAAATGTGATATGGAGGCTTAAACTGTATGAAAACGATCTTTGGAGAAATGAAATCTTACTAAAAGTGTTTGGGAGGTGCAAAATATTCATCGGAGGTATCGAATGCTGTAAGAGTCTTGGAATAATTTAAAATTTCTTAGGAGCTGATTGTTGATCAAAAGGACCTTTGGATTTATTTTTTCTTCAAATCATAGTTTGGAGGAATTGTTTACAGTGGACATAATAAAATATATATATATATATACTCTTTGCATTTCCATAATTCATATTCTGCGAACGAAATGCAGAAATAATAATTATATTGGAACTTTTCATCCTTTCATGGTTACAAAATATAGTACATTTACAAATAGTAAGTGCATTTGCGGAAAAATATATTTTAGCGGGGAAAGCGCAAAAAAAAAAAAAAAAAAAAAAAAAAATGCCATGCGTTGCAATAAATACGGAAGAATTGTTCCCTTCAGTATACGGTTAATGTTATCAAATAGGAATCGTATGACAATTCTTTATGGTGATCTTGGTAAAGCAAAAAGAAAAAAAAACTATTGACATTAAGTTCTGTGCAAGTGCAGTAGAAATGATAATTTGCTACTTTGTCAAGCAAGTATTTCATTGTTGTAATCATAATTTCAGAAGAAATTTTTTTAGTCTGCATAACTAAGGAATTGGTTCCAATGTGGCATTCTTTAAGTAATGGAGAATAGTTGCTTTGTTCTGAGAATGTGTCTTGCTTTATTCCGGAGTAGATATATTAAAAAAGAATTTACTTTGGATATAGTAAAAAAAAAATATTTCATTGTTAATACATTTTTTTTCTGCAAAATAATTGCAGAAATTTAAAGTATGTTTGGAGATTTTGAATGTAAAATGGTAGTTTAGAGGTACTCGATGTTAGAATATACTTAGGAGGCATTGGAGGTTTTAAAAAGTTCCAGTGAGATAACTGACGTTCAATTGAAGTGTTGGAGGTGAATTAAAAATATCAGAGTTAAAATTGTGCTTTGGTTATATCTGTAGTTTGAAGGATCGAAATCATTTGAAATATATCTTGGAGGGATAAAAATAATACGAAATGTGACATGGAGGCCTACACTGTCTCGAAAGGAACTTTGGAGAGACGAAATCATTCGAAAGGTGTTTCGGAGGTTCAAAACGCTCATTGAAGGTTTCGAATGTGGAAAAGGAGATTTGGATTGATTTATATTCAAAAAGGTTTTAGGAATTGTTTGTTGAATAAAAGGACCTTTGGAGGTATTGGTTCTTTAAATGATAGTTTGGAAGAATTGTTTACAGTGGGCTTAATAAGAAAATAATATATTCTTTGTATTTCCATATTTCACTTTCTGCGAAAGAAATGCAGAAATAATAATTATATTCGAACTTGTCATCCTTTCATGGTCAGAAACAACATATGGGGGAAAATATATTTTGGCGGGGAAAGAAAAAAAATGGTCGCTTGTTGCAATGAAAATTGTTGCCTTTTTATACGGTTTTCGGTTTCTCATAGGAGTCGTATCACAATTCTTAATGGTGACCTTTGCAAAGCAAATAGAAAAAAAAAAATAGTATTGAAATTAAGTTTTCTGAACGTGCAGTGGAAATTATAATCTGCTACTCTGTCAAACAAAAATTTCATCGTTATCAAGATTAAGATGAAATTTATTTAGTAGGCATAACCGAGTAATTAGCTCACAATTTGGCATTCTTTAAGTAATGGAGAACAATTGTTTTGTTCTCAGAATGTGTCTTGCGTTTTTCCGGAGTGGATACATTGCAAAAGAATTTACAATGGAAATAGTAAAAAAACCCAACACTTTGTTCATACTTATTTTCTTTTCTTCAAATGAACTGCAGAAATAAAACGTTTGTATGGAGACATTGAATGTTAAAGGGTATTTTAGAGGTACTGGTTGTTAGAATACATTTAGGAGGCATTCGAGGTTTTAAAAAGTTCTAGTGAGATAATTGATGTTCAATTGATATTATTGGAGGAAATGGATATAAATTGGAAATAAAATTGTTTAAAATGTCCTTTGGTGTTACGTTTGGTTTGAAGGCACGAAATTTTCTGAAATGTTCTTTTCAGGGATAAAAAAAAATTGAAAATGTTATATGGAGGAAAAAAATGTATGAAAACGATCTTTGGAGTAATGAAATCGCACTAAAAGTGTTTGGAAGGTGCAAAATGTTTGTCGAAGGTATCAAATGTTGTAAAAGAGTCTTGGAATGATTTAATATTCAAAAATTTTTCAGGAGCTAATTGTTGATTAAAAGGACCTTTGGATTTATTGGTTCTTCAAATGATTGTTTGGAGGAATTGTTTCCAGTGGCCATAATAAAAATATATATACTCTTTGTATTTCTATAATTCACTTTCTGGGAAGGAAATGCAGAAATAATTATATTCGAAATTGTCATCCTTTCGTGGTCAGAAACAATATTTGGGGGAATATATTTTAGCGGTGAAAGGAATAAAAATATATATACTCTTTGTATTTCCATAATTCACTTTCTGGGAAGGAAATGCAGAAATAATTATATTCGAAATTGTCATCCTTTCGTGGTCAGAAACAATATTTGGGGGAATATATTTTAGCGGTGAAAGGAAAAAAAATGCCAAGCGTTGCAATAAATACGGAAGAATTGTTGCCTTCAGTGTGCTGTTCCCTGTTTCAAATAGGAATCGTATGACAATTATTTATGGTGACCTTGGCAAAGCAAAAAGAAAAAAAAATTATGAAATTAAGTTTTCTGAAAGTGATGTAGAAATGATCTACTTTGTCAGGCAAGTATTTTATAGTCGAAATTAATATTCAGATGAAATGTTTTAGTGGTATAACTGAGTAATCAGTTCACAATTTGGTATTCTTTAAGTAATGGAGAATAGTTGCTTTATTCTCAGAAAGAGTCTTGGTTTATTCCAGAGTGGATATACTCGAAAAGAATTTACATCAGAAATTGTCAAGAAAAACCAACTCTTTGTTAATACATTATTTCTTTTCTGCAAAATAATTGCTGAAATAAGAAGTTTGTTTGGAAATATTGAATGTTAACTGGTAGTTTAGAGGTACCGGATGTTATAATACACTTAGGAGGCATTGGAGGTTTTAAAAAGTTCTAGTGAAATAATTGATTTTTAATTGATATATTGGAGGTAATGGAATTAAAATGGAAATGAAATTGCTTAAAATTTCATTTGTTGGTAATTTTGCTTTGGAGGTACTAAATTATCTGAAATGTACTTTTCAGGGATAAAAATAATGGAAAATGTGATATGGAGACATAAACTGTATGAAAACGATCTTTGGAGTAATGAAATATTACTAAAAGTGTTTGGGAGGTGCAAAATATTCATCGCAGGTATTGAATGTTGTAAAAGAGCCTTTTAAAGATTAAATATTCAAAAACTTCTTACGAGCTAATTGTTGATCAAAAGGACCTTTGGATGTATAGGTTCTTCAAAAGATGGTTTGGAGGAGTTGTTTACAGTGGGCATAATAAATGCACTCTTTTCATTTCCACAATTTACTTTCTGCGAACGAAATGCAGGAAAAATAATTTTCTGTCCGAACTTGGCATACTTTCATTGTCAGAAACAATATTTGAGGGAAACTATATTTTACCCGGGAGAGAAAAAAAATGTCCATGTTGCAATAAATACGGAAGCAATTATTGCCTTCACTATGCGGTTTTCTTTTTGTAATAGGAATCGTATGATAATTCTTTATATTGACGTTGGCAAAGCAAAAAAAAAAAATACTATTGGAATTAAAATGTCTCAAAGTGCAGTAGAAATGTTAATCTGCTACTCTGCCAAGCAAAATTTCGTTGTTAAAATCAAGATTCATATGAAATTTTTTTAGCGGGTATAACTAAGTAATTAGCTCATAATTTTACATTCTTTAAGTAATGGAGAATAGTTGCTTTGTTCTCAGAATATCTTGCTTTATTCCGGAGTGGAAATATTGGAAAAGAATTTTCATTGGAAATGGTAAAAAACAAAATCAATAAAAACCCCAACTCATTGTTAATACATATTTTCTTTTCTGCAAAAGAATTGCAGAAATAAAACTCTTGTTTCTAGATATTGAATGCCAACTGGTACTTTAGAGGTACTGGGTGTTAGAATACAGTTGGGAGGCATTGGAGGTTTTGAAAAGTTAAAGCGAGATAATTGATGTCCTATTGATATATTGTGGTTGTATTTGTGGTTTGAAGGAACAAAATGATTTGAAATATACTTTGGAGGGATAAAAATAATTCAAAATGTGACCTGGAGGCTTAAACTCTCTGAAAATTATCTTTGGAGAGATGAAATCATACTAAAGATATTTCGGAGGTTCAGAATGTTTATTGTGGGACTCGAATGTTGAAAAGGAGCTTTGGATTCATTTATATTTAAAAAGTTCTAAAACTATTGGTTCTTCAAAAGACAGTTTGCAGTAATTGTTTACATTGGGCATAATAAATAAATATAATCTTTGTTGTTCCATAATTTACTTTCTGTAAACGACATGCAGAAAAAATAATTTTCTGTCTGAACTTAGCATTCTTTCATGGTCAGAAACAATATTTGTGGAAAAATGTATTTTTGCGGGGACAGCAAAAAAAAATTAGCATTTGTTGCAATAAATACGGAAGAATTGTTGCCTTTTTATGCGGTTTTCAGTTTCTAATAGGAATAGTACGACAATTCCTAATGGTGAACTTTGCAAAGCAAATATAAAAAAAAAATACTATTGAAATTAAGTTCTCTGAAAGTGCAGTAGAAATGATAATCTGCTAATCTGTCAGGCAAAAATTTCATTGTTGAAATCAAGATTCAGATGAAATTTTTTTAGTGGTCATAACTGAGTAATTAGTTCATAATATGGCATTCTTTATGTAATGGAGACTAGTTGCTTAGTTCTCAGAATGTGTCTTGCTTGTATTCGGAGTGGATATATTGGAAAAAAAAAATTTACATTGGAAATTATAATAACAAAAATATCAATTTTTTTTTTAATATTTTGAAACGATGTTGTAAGGGTAAAAGCTTCTTTTTTCAGTATGGATATTATTAAAGTGTATAGTACCTAAGCACTGTAAAGGAAAAATTAAATTCTCATTTAGTCTTCCCTCGAGTTTCGTAAGGGCGGCAACAAGGACCATTAGCTGCTCTGAGGTGGCTTTTTCCTTATGACGAACAGTAATGCACCTAACTTATTTAACTGGCAAAATAAAAATTATTGTAATTTTTTTCTTTTTTCTCATTAAGTGAAGAAAAATGGCTTCTTTGCCGTCAGAATGCGATTTTCTCTATAATTCGAGAGGATATCCTCGAAAAAAGTTGACAATGGATAGATAAAAAAAAGCATTCTTTAAGCTAGAAATTTGCTTCCATGGCTGCTCACAATTTCATTGCAGAAATCGCTTTTCGGTATATTTAAGGGACATTAAATATATTACCCTTTTTGTCCTAGCTTTTATCCTTAAGAGATCAAGAATGGTTGAAGTCAGTTTGCGAGCTTTCTTTGCTTCCGGAAGGATATCCTGGAACCTATCTTTATAGTTGACATAGTAAAAAAATATTCTCTGATAGATATTTTTCTTTTTCATTTCTAAATAATGGAAGTAGAAAAAAATATCTGTTATGCTAACATGGAATTATTTAAATGTCGAAACCAATTAAAGGATGAAAGTTTTTTAACGGGCGCATCAGAATAATTAGTGCCCATTTTGGCTTGTTTTTTTCTATAATTATTGAAGAATGGGTGGTTTGCCGTCAGTGTCCTGTTTTCTTTGATTCCGCGAAGATATTTGTTGAAAATACGTTACAGTAAACATAGAAAAAAAATTCACTGTTTCTTTCCATGTTTTCTTTTCTGCGAACGGGCAGCAATGAAATTTTTTCTACTTAAATTGGCCCCTTCATTGATGAAATCAATATTTGGAGGAAATTAATATAGCGCGCATAAGAAAAACAATATTATATTTTATTCCCATAATGTTGTCCATAGATAAGGAAGAATGGTTGCATTCAGTGTACCATTCCTTGATTGGCTGGCCACATTAGATAAATGATAGTTAATCCAAGCCCTATATAGGCACACCACAGAGCAGCTGCTGTTTTCTTATTTAATGAGTTCTTTCTTATGTAAAAATAAATATCCAATTGCTATGCCTATTATGCAAGAACCCATTCTACAATAGGTTTTTATATAAACATTTTTATAATACTCGTTCACCACTTCTAAAGGCAAAATGTTATTCATCTAGGGAACTGCAGGATAATGATTAACAGCAGTTGTAATAATAGTAGTAAACAGGAAGGCACCCATAGATATAAAACCATATTTAACACTCCTATACAAAGGTATTAATATCAAAGGTGTGACCAAGTACATTTTCATATCAATTGCTAAATACCAGGTATGACTTAAGCACATATTCTCTGTTTTGATGAAATTGTGAAAATATAGATCATTAATCAGCCATTTTGTCTACACCAAGAATCATACATTTCAATAGAGTGCAACCAATTTGGCCCAGAGCTCACATTCTGAAGATGGTAGGCACAAAACATAATCACAGCCATAAATAGAGGTGTTAATCTGAAATATCTATGGAAATAAAAGTACAGAAGAGGTAATTTTCCATTTGTTTTTTCCAATCCTTTCAAGGTAACAAAAGCAACTAAAACACCACTTATCAAATAGAAGGTATCCACTGCAAATGTTCCATTTACGAAGATCTGGGATAGGAAATCTTTAGGTGTTTCTTCCGTAAACCCAGGATTCACATAGAAAAGGTTTGTTGTAGCAAAGGAAGATGTGTGTTGGAAGATAATGAGGGCCATACTAAGGAATTTAAGTCCATGAATAGCTCTTATACCATCTCCTTTACCCACTGTGAAAATTTTTCCCATGTTGGTTTTAAAGGAAAAAGCCAGAAGGCATCGCAATCCTAGGGATGGACCTTTTGGTTTCTGATCTTCATTTTCACATAATTCAGCCATTGAAATACTTTTGTTTTCATTGGAAAGAATTTTTATAGTTTATGGACTATTTCTGTTTTCAAGTATATAATCGAAAATAGTGGCAATGATGGCAGTCACAAAAAATACCGAAAAGATACAGAAAGTTGTAATGGCTCCAGCATCTTTAAACATTCCTGTTTGATCAGTATGGCATACTGCTACATGGCCATCAACATCTAGAAAATTTTGACGCTCACTAGCATTTGTAGCATATTGTACATCTTGTGTAGAACAAGAATATGGAATGCATACTCCAATTGTGGCTGGATGTCCACTCTTGGTCAATACCAGCCTTGAAGTTTGAGGTATTTCCCACAATAATTATCCTTGAGAATTGGGACGAGAGAATACGCGAAAACACAGTTGATTTGTTTACGTCGACCACTCAAGCTACAAGTTTCGGTTCGTGTTTTGACTAAGAACTATGCTAATCCACTTAGCACATTTTCACACACACACACAAAAACGTAATCCGTCGCTGATCGCTCTTTCACTTCCGGCTCGACGGACCATGTGAACATACACGCACTAAGTTTATGTCGATTGCTATCACATTATTAAAAAATCACCACACAAGAATAATTTTGGACTCCTTTTCCTTTTATTCTGGCCATCATTGCTTAGCAGCACGCTGTCTTGCTCGCTCACGATACACTGAAGTGTTTTTCCCTTTGCCGCAAGTGGGCAGCCCAAGTGACAGGTCAGAACAAACTTTTTTTTTTCTAAAAATGCAGTTATTTGGTTAGTATCAATTTTTGCTTTTACATTTTTCTGCTTTGAATATTATTTATATGAAATTCAACTAGAAATATTTTTTCCTTTGTGCCACAGCTCACTGATGCAAAAGAAGTATTAAATGTTACACAAAAATTAGCATTTTCAAGTAAATTTCATCGTTTTTTGCAGTACGTGTTTGCTTTACGCAGATTAATAATTTACTCCGTGGTTATGTCTGCTCGTCTAAAAAAATCATCTCGTTTCAGTTTCTTCTTTTGCATTCGTTGAAAAAATAATTTTTCCAATAAAGTATTGAAGTAAATTAAACTTAGAATGGTCCCGTGTAATTTCTTATTGTAAAAAAATCAACGCATCGAATATCATTGTGCTAATTAAATAAGATTCCTGTTTCTCAAATTGTCCCGAAAACTAATTCTGAAAAGAGAAAAAAAAATCATCTTTTTCGCTTAAAGTCATTGTTAAAAGTGTTCAAATTCTACAATTTATAAAAGTTGCTTATGTGGATTATATACTCTAAAAAGTAAACAAAATTAAATTAAAATATTGCGTTTTTCAGCTTTTTATATAATTTCTTGTTAACCTATATGATCTGAACAGTTTGCAGTTAATAATTGTTATCTTTTAGTGAGATATTTAAAAAAATGATTAAGAAGCCAAAAGATCTCAAATTTCATTCGTGAAAATATAATTTAATTTAACGGATTTTTTTCCCTGCTGCATGGCAAATGACTTATTATGCTTCTCCGATTATTTCTTCTTCGAGGATGTCCTTTTCCGAAACTGCTATCTACCATTCGCAGTATTTAGAACCACAAGGTATCAATATTAAGAAATCTCAAATTCAATAATCGTATGAAAATAATGATCGCAATATTTTCTTTAAAATCATGTTAAAAATATTAATTTATGGATTGAATTATTAGTTTAATTTTTGATTGTATTCACTTATTTTAGGGGGGGGATAACAAACTTGAATGATTTCTGTCTCAATTTAACCCTTTCAGTTTTAATTGCTGAATAATCCTTTAAATTTTCTACAAAATTTTCAAAATTCTATAAACGGCCGTTTGAAAAAGATGGCATAATATTCATTCAACGAATTAGATAGGATAATTTCTGATATTTATCGTTTTAAAAGAAAAAAAATATGTTAATTATATAGAAATATTCGAATAATAGTCGCAAAAAAATTAAAAATTCACGAAAGGGGTTGGATCTGTATTAATCTAGGACAGACAAACATGACTAAAAATAATAAATTTTCTGCTTATGCGGTTCGGAAATATTTTTATTTTTCATCTGGCTAATGGTATTGACTCGTTTGCCGAAAGGAAAAGAGATAAAAATGAAGAAATTTAGTAAGGAATTCGCCACATCGTTTTTTGAAAAAATAAGCGACTTTAGAAAAAAAAATATTCGGAAATTATTTTTAATTCAAACTGATCCGATTTCATCACTTATCTTGGTCAAATAATACATGTAGAGTAATCTAAATTCAGTGAAAAAAAATCAATTTAATTTCAAAATCTGCTAGGGAGGTACGTACAAGGCTTCAGTCTGGTAAAATTGATAAATAAGACAAATGAAAAAGTAAAAATGTTAATTTGGCAGTTGAAAATTTAAGAAACTAAAAGGCAGAATTCAGATTTTAAATGCCCAAAATTTGTAATGGATACATTAAATATGGAAAAGACGCAATAGAAGTATGAGTTGCATAGGGATGCTGAATGCTAAAACGTGCTTTGGTGATAATGGATGAAAAAATGACTTATTGAAAATATTGGTTGTACAAAAGATATCTTGCAGATATTGGGTGTACAAAATGTAATGTACAAAATATATATTGGATGTACAAAAAAAAAAAAAAAAAAAAAAAAAAAAAAAAATTGGACATATTCTTGTCTTAATTTGGCCCCCTTTCATGCTTAAATATTTGGGCGAAAATGTATTTTAGATGGGATAGCAAAAAGAAAAAAAAAAAAAAAAAATGGAAGCTTGTTTCAATAAATGCGGAAGAATTGTTGCCCTCACTATGTGATTTCCTCTTTTTAATAGGAATCGTATGACAATTCTTTATGGTGACCTTGGCAAAGCAAGAAGTAAAAAAAAAAAAAAATACTATTGAAATAAGGTTCTCTGAACGTTCAGTGGAATTGATAATCTGCTACTCTGTCAAGCAAAAATTTCATTGTTGAAATCAAGATTCATATGAAATTCTTTTAACGGGCATAACTGAGTAAATAGTTCAGAATTTGGCATTATTTAATTAATGGACAACAGTTGCTCTATTCTCAGAATGTGTCTTGCTTTTTTTCCGGAGTGGCTATATTGGAAATATCAGAGTGTAAACCAACAGATTGCTCATACTTATTTTCTTTTCTGGAAAAGAATGGCAGAAATAAAACTTTTGCTTAGAGATATTGAACGTTAAATGGCATTTTAGAGGTACTGGTTGTTAGAATATACTTAGGAGGCATTGGAGGTTTTAAACAGTTCTAGTGAAATAATTGATGTTCAATTGATATGTTTGGAATGTATATAAATTGGAAATAAAATTGTTAAAAATGTCCTTTGGTGGTAATTTTGCTTTGGAGGTACGAAATTATCTGAAATGTACTTTTCAGGGATAAAAACAATTGAAAATGTGATATGGAGGCTTAAACTGTATGAAAACGATCTTTGGAGTAATGAAATCTTGCAAAAAGTGTTTGGGAGATGCAAAATATTCATCGGAGGTATCGAATGTTGTAAAAGAGTCTTGGAATGATTAATATTCAAAAATTTCTTAGGAGCTGATTGTTGATCAAAAGGAAATTTGGAGGTATTGGTTCTTCAAATGATAGTTTGGAGGAATTGTTTACAGTTTGCATAAAAAAAATATATTCTTTGTATTTCCATAATTGACTTTCTGCGAACGAAATGCATAAATAATTATATTCGAAATTGTCATCCTTTCATGGTCAGAAACAATATTTGGGGAAAAATATATTTTAGCCGGGAAAGCAGAAAAAAAAATGCCATGCGTTGCAATAAATACAGAAGAATTGTTGCCTTCAGTATGCGGTTCCCTCTTTCAAATATGAATCGTATGACAATTCTTTATGGTGACCTTAGCAAAGCAAGGAAAAAAAACTATTGAAATTAAGTTTTCTGAAAGTGCATTAGAAATTATGATCTACTTTGTCAGGCAAGTATTTCATTGCCTAAATCAATATTCATATAAAATTTTTTTAGTGGTATGACTGAGTAATCAGTTCACAATTTGCATTCTTTAAGTAATGGAGAACAGTTGCTTTGTTCTCAGAATGTGTCTTGCTTTATTCCGGAGTTTATATATTGGAAAAGAATTTACATCGCAAATAGTGAAGAAACACCAACTCTTTGTTAAAACATATTTTTGCTACAAAAGAATTGCAGAAATAAGAAGTTTGTTTGGAGATATTCAATGGTAACTAGTACTTTAGAGGTACTTACTGGATGTTAGAATACACTTAGGTTGCATTGGAGGTTTTAAAAAGTTCTAGAGAGATAATTCATGTTCTATTGATATATTGGAGGTGAATTGGAAATATCAGTGTTGAAATTGTGCTTTGGATGTATTTGTGGTTTGGAGGTACAAAATGATTTGAAATATATCTTGGAGGGATAAAAATAATTCAAAATGAGACATAGAGGCTTAAACTGTCTGAAAAGGATATTTGGAGAGAAGAAATCATACAAAAGGTGTTTCGGAGGTTCAAAATGCTCATCGAGAGTTTCAAATTTTGAAAAGGAGATTTGCATTTACTTATATTCAAAAAGTTCTTAGGAACTATTTGTTGATGAAAAGGACCTTTTGGAGGTATTGTTATTCAATAGATAGTTAGGAGGAATTGTTTAAAGTGGGTGCAATAAAAAAAATATATACACTTTGTATTTCCATAATTCACTTTCTGCGAACGAAATGCAGAAATAATTATATTCGAAGTGGTCATCCTTTCATGGTCAGAAACAATATTTGGGGGAAAATATATTTTGGCGGGGGAAAAAAATGGTCGCTTGTTGGAATAAATACTGAAAATTGTTGCCTTTTTATACGGTTTTCGGTTTATACTAGGAATCGTATGACAATTCTTAATGGTGACCTTTGCAAAGCAAATAGAAAAAAAATACTATTGAAATTAAGTTCTCTGAACTTGCATTAGAAACGATAATCTGCTACTCTGTCAAGCAAATATTTCATTGTTGTAATCAAGATTCAGATGAAATTTTTTGAGTGTGCATAACTTAGTAATTAGTTCACAATTTGGCATTCTTTAAGTAATGGAGTACAGTTGCTTTATTCTCAGAATGAGTCTTGCTGTTTTCCGGAGTGGATATATTGGAAAAGAATTTACATTTGAAATTGTGTAAAAAAAAATAAATAAATAAATAAAAAAAAACCAACTTTTTGTTCATACTTATTTTCTTTTCTGCAAAGGAACTGCAAAAATAAAACTTTTGGAGATATTGAATGCTAAATGGTATTTTAGAGGTACTGGTTGTTAGAATATACCTAGGAGGCATTGGAGGTTTTTTAAAGTTCTAGTGAGATAATTGATGTTCATTTATTATTGTGGATAATGGATATAAATTGGAAATAAAATTGTTTAAAATGTTCTTTGGTGGTAATTTTGCTTCGGAGGTACGAAATTATCTGAAATGTACTTTTCGTGGATAAAAATAATTGAAAATGTGATGTGGATGTATAAACTGTATGAAAACGATCTTTGGAGTAATAAAATCTTACTAAAAGTGTTTGTGAGGTGCAAAATATTCATCGGAGGTACCGAATGTTGTAAAGAGCCTTGGAATGATTTAATATTCAAAAAGTTCTTGGGAGCTAATTGTTGATCAAATGGATATTTGGGGAATTTGAATCTTCAAAAGATAGTTTGGTGCAATTGTTTTTAGTGGGCATAATAAATAAATATAATCTTTGTAGTTCCATAATTTACTTTCTGCGAAAAAAATGCAGAAAAAATATTTTTCTGACCTAACTTGGCATCCTTTCATGGTCAGAAACAATATTTGGGGAAATATAATTGTTGTCTTCAGTATGCGGTTTCCTGTTTCTAATTGGAATCCTATTATAGTTTATGTTGACCTTAGCAGAAAAAAAAAATAAACTATTGAAATTAAGTTCTCTGAAAGGGCATAGGAAATGATAATCTGCTACCGTGTCAAGCAAGTATTTCATTGTTGAAATGAGGATTCAGATGAAATTTTATTAGCGGGCATAACTGAGAAATTTGTTCACAATATGGCTTTCTTTTAGTAATAGAAAATAGTTGCTTTGTTGTCAGAATGTGTCTTGCTTTTTTCCGGAGTGGATATATTGGAAAAGAATTTACATTGGAAATACTGAAAACACCAACTCATTGTTAATACATATTTTTTTTCTGCAAAAGAATTGCCGAAATAAAACTTTTGTTTGGAGATATTGAATGTTAACTGGTACTTTAGAGGTACTGGATGTTAGAGTACAGTTAGGAGGCATTGGATGTTTTGAAAAGTTCCAGCGAGATAATTGATGTTCTATTGATATATTAAAGGTGAATTGGAAATATCAGTGTTTAAATTGTGCTTTGGTTGTATTTGTGGTTTGGAGGATCGAAATGATTTGAAATATAATATGGAGGATCGAAATGATTTGAAATATAATTTGGAGGGATAAAAATAATTGAAAATGCGACATGGAGGCTTAAACTGTCTTTGGAGAGATGAAATCATACTAAAGGTATTTCTGAGGTTCAGAATGTTTATTGTGGGTCTCGAATGTTGAAAAGGAGCCTTGGATTCATTTATATTTAAAAAGTTCTAAAAGTATTTGTTCTTAAAAAAATAGTTTGCAAGAATTGATTACAATGGGCATAATAAATAATCTTTGTTGTTCCATAATTTACTTTTTGTAAACGAAATACAGAAAAAATACTTTTCTGTCTAAACTTGGCATCCTTTCATGGTCAGAAACAATATTTGTGGGAAAATGTATTTTTTCGGGGACAGCAAAAAAAAAAAAATTAGCATTTGTTGCAATAAATACGGAAGAATTGTTGCCCTTTTATGCGGTTTTCGGTTTCTAATAGGAATCGTATGACAGTTCTTAATGGTGTACTTTGCAAAGAAAATAAAAAAAAATACTATTGAAATTAAGTTCTCTGAAAGTGCAGAAGAAATGATAATCTGCTAATCTGTCAGGCAAAAATTTCATTGTTGACATCAAGATTCAGATGAAATTTTTTTTAGTGGCCATAACTGAGTAATTAGTTCATAATCTGACATTAAGTAATGGAGAACAGTTGCTTTGTTCTCAGAATATGTCTTGCTTTAATCCGGAATATTTATATTGGGAAAAAAATTACATTGGAAATTATAATAATAAAAAACCAAAATATGTTTGTTTTTTCATATTTTGAATCGATGATTGTGTAAGGGTAAATGCTTCTTTTTGCAGTATGGATATTATTAAAGTGTATAGCACTTAAGCATTGTAAAGGAAAAATTAAATTCTGATTTAGTCTTCCCTCGAGTTTTCGTTACGGCGGCAGCAAGGACTATTAGCTGCTCTGAAGTGGCTTTGTTTCAGAGTACATTTTCAGTGTACATTTTCAGTGTACATTTCAGTGTACATCAGTGTACATTTTCTGTTTTTTCTCCTTAAGTAAGGAAAAATGTCTGCTTTATCATCAAAATGCGATTTTCTCTATAATTCGAGAGAATATCTTCGAAAAAAGTTGACAATGGATATATACAAAAAGAAAGCATTTTCTATATGCTAAAAATTTGCTTCCATGGCTGCGCACAATTTCATTGCAGAAATCACTTTTCGGTATATTTAAGGGACATTAAATACATTAGCCTTTTTGTCCTAGCTTTTATACTTAAGACATCAAGAATGGTTGACGTCAGTTAGCGATCTTTCTTTACTTCCGGAAGGATATCCTAGAACCTATCTTTATAGTTGACATAGAAAAAAAATTCACTGATAGATATTTCTCTTTTTCATTTCTAAATAAGGGCAGTAGAAAAAAATATGGTATACTAACATGAAATTATTTAATTGGTGAAACCAATTAAAGGATGAAAAGTTTTTACCAGGCGTATCAGAATAATTAGTGCACATTTTGACTTGTATTTTTTCTCTAATTATTGAAGAATGGGTGGTTTGCCGTCAGTGTCCTGTTTTCTTTGATTCCGCGAAGATATCTGTTGAAAATACGTTACAGTGAATATAGAAAAAAAATTCACCGTTTCTTTCCATATTTTCTTTCCTGCGAACGGGCAGCAATGAAATTTTGTCCCCTTAAATTTGCCCCTTCATTGTTGAAATCAATATTTGGAGGAAATTAATATAGCGCGCATAAGAAAAACAATATTGTATTTTATCCCCATTCTGTTGTCCATAGATAAAGAAGAATGGTTGCATTCAGTGTACCATATTCGGTGATTTTCCAAAAAGATAACCTGGGACGAATTTTTGCAGGGAACATTGGTAAAGTAGATCACGGTTTTTCTTTCCATTCTTTCTTATCTTTGAAATATCAACAAAATGAATGATTTGCTTTGGTGATATGACAACATTCTATTGCTGAAATCTATTTTCGGTATAAATTATTAAAACTAGCACAAAAAATATGTATTTATAATTTGCCCCTTTTCTCCAAACTCTTCAGTCCTGATATTCGAAAAACTGAATTAAAACTATTGATCTCAAGTTCTTTTACCTTTTGTTAGATCTCAAAAGTTCGTGGACAAAAGATTTATTCATCAAACAATTTTACGTCCCATAATTTTAAGGTACATATGTGCACCTAAGGTCTTAAGTAAAATCATCCTAGACAAATAAAAATTCTTTAATTTTCCTGGATATTGAATAGCTACATTTTTTTTCTATTTTGAATATTTTCCTGGATATTGAATTTTCTATTTTTTTTTCTTTATTGAATGAAAAAGCACAAAATTTATTTAATTCATAAATTGTTAACTTTATTTTGAATGAAATTTCAAAAAACATTAGTTTTAAAATAAACTTAAGGTGATATTGCATTTTGAGCGCTTGACTCTTCTGTTAGATTTTAATTCTGGATACCTGTATTTTGATGCATATTATTTCCTATATATTGCGTTAGATTGTTGATTTGTCAAGTCTTATTTATTTTAATGGGGTAGAGTCAACTTGGTTTTCTTTTTGGGGATTGCCTGATGGTGATGATGAAATTTCCAATGGTCTTTTAGTTGCATTTCCATCATTTGAAACCATTCTTCTATTTTTTTCATCCAAAGATCATTTTTTACTTATTCTCGGTCTGCTCTTCGCCTCGACTGCATTCGGAATTATAATTAGGACTTATTTTTCGGCTTTATTCCTGACAGTTCAGCTTATCCCTATTTCACTTATTCATATTATACCCGGCAATCGCCAACTATTAAATCTACAAAATGGCTCAATACCCTTATTGGCCACTTCTTTTGTCCTTACTGCACTCTTGTAATATGTCAAATAACAATCTCATAAATCGATGCTTCCCATATGCATGCTGTATGCTTTTACAACAGCAGGTTCTTTTGACCATCTTCTCCAAGTTACAGTTGCTATTATACATGTGGGTAAGGGAGTCATGGATTTACTATCTTTTCACTTGCCAAAGCACTTTGTAATAACGTTTGTCACCCATTCATCCTATTCTAACCTTTCATGCATTTGTCAGGTTTCATTTTTTATGCATGAGGAATCCTATTTCTTTCACTAAAATCACTTTGTTCTAAAAGTTCAATAGTCTGCTTGAGTTTAAGCCACTAGACTTAAAACATTATTGTCGATAAAATTTCGCACACTGTATATATAATGATGGATTGAAATATCAATTACAGTCTACAAAAGAGTTATGAAATTAATTTTCTTACTAATGTTAAAAAGATAATTTTATTAAGTTTAAATTTTATTACATTAGTGAACATAAGAATAATTCATTACAAGAAAGATATAAATATATTCAAGGACAAGCAGTGACAGTTTGAAAACAACCGCTGAAAAGATAAACGTCAAGATGAACGCAAGCAGTCAGGAAATAGAAAGTAAACGCCTGAGGTGCATGTATGCGAACCATAGTTAAATTCATGTTTTCAACGATTCCATAATAAATTTATATACTTTGGTAATGACTTTAATGAGGCATTGAGGATTTTATACGAGATTTTATTTTAATAATAATTGGTTAAAACGTATTTATATTTGCTGTTTTTCTGGTCGGTGTTATTTTAATTATGTCGCTGATTAATAGCGATAGATAGGGAAAAATACCGAATTATAGTATCGTATATTGATGAAAAATGCTAAATAAACTCGTAAATGTTTTAATGCCCGTATTTTTTCGTTATAATTTTACATTAGACCATAAGAAAAATTAAAAAAAAAAAATTGCAGGTACACATGTACCTCAGGCTTGTAGATGTTTTAAGGAATGAAGTTTGCCTTTCCGTCAGTGTACCATTTGCTTCGTCTCCTTGACGGTATTTTGGGACAACTTTTTGCAGTGGAAAGAAAAACAAATGGAATGACTTTCTTCCCAATTTTTCTTCTGCAAATGGCAACAGAAAGGACAGTTTTCCATGCACCATTTGATAGCTGAAACCAGTTTTTGAACTAAATTATTTTAGTGGGCATTGCGAAAAATAAATTGCACTTCATGCTCCCTGTCTTCTCCATCAATAAGGAAGAATGGCTGCCGTCAGGGTGCGATTTTCCTTGTTTCCTTAAAAATGCGATGGGACAATTCTTTACAATACACATAACAAAAATCGTATCCTCCGATTGTTTTTTCACGTTTCCTATTCTGCCTAAACACAGCAGAATTACAGATTTCAGTGCCAGACTTGGTGTCATTTCATTGCTGAAACCAATTTTCGGAGTAAATTATTTTAACGGGCTTTAAAAGAAAATTACATTCTTATATAATGTCCAGCCCACCTTCCCCAGCTCGTCTTAAATAAAGAACGTTATCTTACTATAAGTGTGTGATTGTGTTTTCGTGAGGATATCCTGGAACAATTTCTAATAATGGGCCTGTCAAAAAAATCATTTACTGTTTGTCTTCCTGCTTTTCTTTCTTCTGTAAAACGCATCTATAGTTATATTTTTCACCCCTGTCATCGTTTTATTGCTGAAATCAAATTAAGGACAATATTAATACAGTGGTTACGAAAAAAGTATTGTAATTATTTTTCTTGTCTCTGAAATCAGTATGAATGATTTGTATGGTCGGTTTGTGCGATTTTCTTTGTTTCCATTTTAAGACATATTATTATGGTTAATATGAAATATCTAAGTTAGCATTGAATTTTGTATGTATTTATGTCAAACTTCTCCTACCATGGTATCTGATTATCGTAACTTAGTTACTGGTGAGGGAGTGATGTTGGGACAAGAGTAATTGTTATTTTGGCCACTAGATGGCTGCACCTGTCAAGCTGTTGTCTGCATATCGGCTGAATCATGTTTGACATGGTCATAATGAAATCGCATAAATTCTATTTCATAAAGTAACAAATGTCACATTTATTTTATTTAAAAGCAAGTAATTATTGTTAATTTTTATAATGATTTTCATAATTTATATTTCAGTTTTTGTATTTTTACTTTTATATCTTTTTAACTGTGATGCAAGGTTAACTGTAAACCAAACGGTGTTTGTAAAAAACGTGGGTTTTTTGAACCACTTGCAGTCGCTGTACGAGTGTGCGAGGTGTTGGTAGCTGAATAAAGATCCAGTAGATGCTGAGAAAGTTTTGTTGATTTATTTAAACAAATCACGCAACCTAATCAATGAATTAATATTTAATTGAGTGCTAGTAATTGAGCACCTAATAATTCTCTTCTACTGCTTCGTTTGTTGCACTATTAATAGAATCATTTATTTAATTCGTACGTTTGTGTATAGCTCTTACAGAGGATTCAACACATTTTAATTCGTTTGCAACAGCTGTGGATCCTTCACCATCTGCTAGTCTATTTAATATTAGAATTTTTGTTTCCAATGGAATTGGCTTTCTTTTCACTGTGGCTACAATTATTCATTCTATTTTTATGAGCACGGCTCGCTTGAGAATTCCAGTACTTCAAAATCCTGAGCCGAGACAGAAACAGAGGCTAAAAACAAAATGGAATCATCTTTTTCTTCAGAGAGATTACAGGAGGGGGACACCTACTGACATATAATTGAAATGGGTGGCCAATTTTTACGCCCATGTGATTGTCATTTGCAGTTTGAAGGAAGGGATTTTAATTTGTTATCACTGATTTTACACTGACTCTTGTTTCGACGATTTCAGGTGCTTTTTTGCATTTTATCTTTGCTATAGAATTAAGAGTAAATTTTAAAAATAATATAAGGATAAAATATTTAAACATAAATCTGCATAATATATTTAATTACTTGAAACACTATTTCAGTAAAGATGATCGCGAAGAGTATCTTAACACAACTCTACCTTCGTTTGATTCATCAAAAAAAAAATCTATTTTCATATTAGTACATGAAGTAATAATTGGGCGGGTGATATTTCACAGAAAAAAAATTATCTTTTTTGTTTCCTCAAATGATCGTTTCATTTAATCTCGTAACAAAATTATAATTCTTCTGAATTAAAATTAATATTTTGTATTTAATTTCATAGTTGAAACTTAATAAATTTTATTCCAAACAGCAAGATTTTTGTATTTGTATAAAACTAAGAAGTTTTGACAGATAAGGTGATAAATATGTTACGATTATTTGTACTTTTCACACGCATGTAGACATTTATCAATCGGTTCATGATTTTTCAATTATTTTCCAGAAGTTCCTTCAAAATTGAATGTGAATGTATCAAATTTTACTTTATTTTTAAAATCTGTACAGCAATTGATTACCATATTATACAGTCACCATATTTTTTCTACAATGTGCTAATTGCAAAAAGGTGAAGAAAGAAACAGTAATAATCGAAATTTTTATTTAATATCTAATTGAAGTTTTCTGATAATGCAATAAATTTAGAAAAATCGATTTGTAATCATACAAGATATTAGAAAAAAAAACCATGAGGAGACAGATTTCGAAAAAAAAAAAAAAAAATATTGAGAATGGATCTTGCGCTAGAAAAATAATCACTCACTCGAAAAAATATTTGAATAATCAGTGTCAATAAAAATAAGTAAAGAGGAATGAAATAGATTTTTTAATTGATAAACATATTAAAAATTTTGCTATCTTTTGCATAAAACAAAGAATTTATGGCAATCGTAATAAAATGTTTTAAAAAATCCAATGATTAAATTTAGTTCTTCTTAACTGATAAATGTTTCATCCCCTTAGTTACTATCGGAGATGTCCTTTTCCTTCGCAAGCATAGCAGACTTGAAAAGCCGCTCATCAATCAATGTCGATTTTAGCGGACCTCCCATAGCGAGCATATGGTGCGCTCTTCGGAAAATGCCTTTCGCCCCTTAAATTCATCTAAACGCCTCAAAGCGCCTGAGTCAGGCCCCTGTTGGACGGGGAGTTTTAGGGCTCATAGGGTTAAAGGTGTATTTATGCCTAAAATAAAAATAATAACTGTATACAAATAGGAACAAAAGTAATTAATCTATTTACCTTTAATCTCCCTATAAAATGAATCCTTAATCCCGCGAGTTGTGGATAAAACTCGGAATACGAAGCGTATGTTGCTAGCGCGCTGTATATGTGCGCTGATAGAAAACATTACAGTGGTGCTGCCAACGCCGTTGAAATTCATAAACCGCATAAAAAAATCACACGAAAAAACCCGCATAAGAAAGAATGTTTGCCTTCAATCTACCTTTCGCCTTGTTCTCGGAAGTATATAGTGAAACAAAACTTCACCTTGAACATTACAAAAAAAAAAAAAAAAAAAAAAAAAATGCGTTTTTGACTAACTTCCATTTTATTCATCTTGGTCAATTTATTTGAGGGAGGAGAGCAAAATAATTATTACACTTTTTGACCCTCTTCAATTGTAGATGAATGGGTGCTTCGCCGTTAGTGTCCGGTTTTCTTTGATTCCGAGAGGATATCTGTTGAAAATACGTTACAGTAAATGTAGAAAAAAAATTTCACTGTCTTTCCATATTTTCTTTTCTGTGTAAGAAAAGCAAGGATTTTTTTCTCCTTAAATTGGCACCTGCATTGCTGAAATCAATATTTGGTGGAAATTAAAATTGCGGGCATAAGAAAGAAAAAATATTGTATTTTATACCCACTCTGTTATCCACAGATAAGGAAGAATGATTGATTGCCTTCGGTGTTGCATATTCTATGTTTCCGAAAGGATAACCTGGAACAGATCTTTGCAGTGAAGATTGCTAAAAAAAAATCACGATTTTTCTCTTCACGTGTTCATATCTGTGAAATATCAACAGAAACATAAATTTGCTCTCAACTCTTTTTTAAACTTTTGTGACATGACACCATGCTTGTCTGATATCGATCTCCAAAAACTCTGTTATGGATCAATATTCCTAATTCTCAATACTCATGTGATTTCGTATATAAAACTCAATGCTCTTCAAAGAATTACTAAAGATTTTAATCTACTTTAACTACATCTAATTACATTCACGGACATCTAAAACTACGACGCATACAAAACATTACATCAAAACAAAATTTAAAACGAAAGTGCTCGTAAAAAAAGTTGCCAGATACAAGAAAGATACAGCAAAGTTTAAAAATAATCTCTTATCCAGTCAGTTTTCTACATCCTCCCACTTTGAGTTGGGAGAGTTCGCAACTCAATACGTCTCAAAGTCACAAATCGAGTCTTTTTGGTCCATGGATGATTCTTCCAGACCTAGTTTTAACAGTTTCTGAAATGGGACCTTCATGATCTAATACTCGAGTGTGCGATACGTCATGAGTAGCTTGCTCTCGTTTCACTTTAGCTCTGATATCCTTAGCCACATCATAAGTTATCTTCAACGGAAACAGTCGTTGAATCGGGCTTAGTATTTCTCCACGGGCTGTTTTAAGTCTCACGAGTCTAGTAATTCCCTCTTTTCCTGGAATGATTTCTTTCGTACGTCCCAGGGGCCTGTTGATACACTTCTGATTATTGCTTCCTACAAGAACAACATCTACAACGGAAATAGTTGGCCTATTTTGCCGTTTTGACCTTTGAATCAACGAACCTAAATACTCAGACCCGAATCTTTTCCCAGAATGCCTCTTGCAGATAACGCATTTTGAGATGATCGATCGCACAGGTTTTCGGCCATTTAAGATCCAAAAATGTTCTCTCGGTAGGTTGAGTAGCCATTGAGTCCCCACATGGCAGTGTCTTTTGTGAAAAGAAACTATTGAAAGTTTCACAACGTGGTATTGAGAAGGAAGAACTACAGGTCTTCGAAAAGAATGGATGTCTTCGCAATACTCAATTTTTGTCCTCATCTTTGTAAACTCTTAAAATTTTCAATTTCTCGTTAACAAATGGTTCACTTTGGAGAAGCGGAGAAATTAGTAATAAAGATCATTCAAAGTCCTCTATATCCAGAATATCACATTTTCTCAACTCTTTAGGTTTTTTACAGTTTCTAAAAAGTCTCAATATCCAGCAGATCACAAGTACAATTTTCTCATATTGCGAAAAGTAATAATAGTAACAATCAGATTCTACCATATTCGCGTTTACGATGGCGTGAGCACTCAAACAGGCAGTCGTGGTAGACACAAGAGTTTTCTTTCGTTCCTTCAGCACTTCATCTTCATTGACTCTTACAACCGAGAATGGCCACTGATCAGCAGGTAAATGCAGCCAGCCAGGACCCTCCCACCATTTGGATTGCACTAGTTTCTTGGCAGAACAATCTCTACTTGGAAAATCGGCAGGATTAAACGAAACAGGCAAATGTCTGCAATTTTCTTTGGAAGTCAAAGTTCTGATTTCAGCAACACGGTTTCGTACGAAGGTACTCTAAGCATCTTCTCTCTTTATCCAAGTTATCACTGTTGTCGAGTCAGACCACAAATAGATTTCTTCATGCGGGATCTCTTTTGATAGATGAGGCAAGGCTTGCAGTGATTGTAGCCGCCAACAATTCTAGTCTTGCAATAGTGGTCTTCTTTCCCGTTGGGGAATCTCTGGCTTTAGCACTTAACAACTGCATTTTGACATACTCACTCGTCTGAACTTGAAAAAAAGCTGCTGCTGCATAAGCATACATGCTCGCATAACTGAAAAAATACAAGGAACATTTATCCTCCGCATTACCAGTTTTTAAGTATCGAGGAATTTGCACCTTTATGAGATGAAATGTTTCTCATTAACTTCAGAAACTACTCTTCTCTAGTACCAGAGCCTACTTCTTCCTTCCAATTCAATTTTCGCTCCCAAGTATTCTGTAGCAGCAATTTTGGAAATAATGCAACAGAACATCAGCAATAACTCCAATTTTTTCCAATTTTGGCAGAAACATCGAATACAGGTCTGATTTTGGTTGTACTATTCTCCTTCAAAACAGGAGGGTATGGCAAATAATGTGCAGGGAGATTAATCTCCTCTTTAGTCACTTCTTCTATGATATTTTATTCTAAACACTGCTCCATAGGCTTCGAACAGTCCTTCGGTCTTAAGTCTCTTTACAACTTTGTGTAATCTCTTCTCAGAAAGTTCAAAATTATCAGGAAGTGGAAGATGACCCTCAATCCAAGGTAAACTCTCAACATACCTATTGTTCTCTATTTTAACTGTGCCTAAGAAATGCTGCCTCGCTGCTTCTTGTAATTCAACCACCGTCTTCTTTTCAGATGTGTCTGTGATATCAAGAGAGTCAAGGGTCCCCAAATCGCTTATGCAAGTATTTGTCGTGAGCATTGAAGTGGTTAATAAGCTTGTATTCTCAATATTGGCACGTCCAATAACCGTCCAATCTAGCTTTGTTTCAATTGCAGTGATTCCATTTTTCAGTTGGAGATGATTCCCGGTAATCAGCTTTCCTGCAACATCAGCTCCTATGAGAATTTGAATTGGACCATCCATATCTTTTGCCAAATGAATGTTGTAATCTCTAAGCTCTTTAAAATGTGACCCTCGTTTTCTAGATAATATTGATTCCTCTCTCAAACACAAATCACTTCCTGTCCAAGTACTTCAAAATGGCAGTTATACTCCTCTGAAACTCTTGATAAATATATCTTGTACACATCATGTTGGCAGGTTGAGGAATTGGAACCACCGAACAGTGAGTGTTATAAATACTCTCTCCTTTTGGCTTTGTAATTCATTTCTTCAGCTGTTGCTTTCAGAATATATGACCGCTGAGATTCAGAATTAATGATGGCTCGAGCTTTACGTTTAGTGGTTTCACCTTTCACAAGAATGGTTCAAGTTTGTAGGAAAACATTGGAAGATTTAGAGAAGTTGGCCAGGGCTTCGTCGTGTTGTATCACTGATTCTTGAACTTTAACATCCGTAGGGACAAAGGAAGAATTGGGTTCTGGTGACAATGTTCTACACAGAAATAAATGGTGTTTCTTCCCACATAATTGGCAGTTGAACTTGGAACGGAACGTCTTCACTCCATGTCCCTCTCTCAAACACAAGAAACAACAACGGGCCTTTTCTACAGAACTTTGCTTTTCATGCAAAGTCAGTTTAGAAGCTTTTTTACAGTTCCATGAATTATGTTCCTCAGTACAAAAAATGCAGAATTTCTTCTTATTGAGATTAGATGCCAAAAGATCAGTTGCTGTTGATACTCTGGTTTGAACCTTCTCGTTAGACTCTGGACTGTTGTTGGAAATGCTGGATTTTTTTAGATTGATCAAAACTTTGGGGAAGCTAACAAAATTCTTTCTTTTCCCTCCACTTCATCCTGGTGAAAGACTAAAAGACGATCTAAAATATTATTTGGCATTTTCTTATTTCCTCGGTGGTTTAACTATACGTCACCTTACGTATGGGGATTTTTCGCAACTTTAGTTTTAAAAGTACAATAGACAAGAGATATCTCGCATTAAACCTCGACGAGCAACTCTAATCTGCCATAGCGTAGCTTTAATTATTTAACCGCTTTTTCATAATTTTCACCGCCAGGGTGAAACTTTTAATAAACTCGTCAGCTGGTGAACCTTTCTTCATAGCGTGTGCTAAATAAACATATTTATCATGATTATCAAGGTTGGAATAGTTATCAATTTTTTGAAATTGTCCCCAAAAACACAACCAGTTTTTTATATTTGCACCATAAATGGGTAAATGGATTTTAGGATAATGCAATAAATTGTTCGGTCTAGTACTCACCGCTCCGGAAACAGTAGAAGCCAAAGAATGTTTTTTTTCTCATCCAAAAGATCATGTAATTTATTTTCTAAAACTCGCCACTTATCAATATAACTCTTTGAAATGTCGATTTCATTATTGATAATTTCCTCAGTCTCTTCGGAAGCAAACAATAGTTCTCGAAATTCGTACTCGCACGTTATCATTAGTTTCGCATTCTCTCCTACAATTTTTAATTTCAAAATTTTATCTTCGGCAGTCAACTCATTTTCATAGTTCAAAACGTCACTATGAGCAACCGTAAAGAGTCTCCGATACTGCTTTCGAGAATTTTTTAGTTTCCCCATTACGAAAATATAACAAGCTCAAAAGTTATGACTTACACGAATCGTAGCAGATATCCTGTCGCGGACGCCAGATGTCGGATATCGATTTCCAAAAACTCTATTATAGATCAATATTCCTAATTCTCAGTACTCATGTGATGTAGTATATAAAACTCGTTGCTCTTCAAAGAATTACTAAAGCTTTTTATCTACTTTAACTACATCTAATTACATTCACGGACATCTAAAACTACGACGCACACAAAACATTACATCAAAAAATTTAAAACAGAAGTACTCATTAAAAAAAAAGAAGTTGCAAGATATAAGAAAGATACAAGAAAGTTTAAAAATCTCTTATCCAGTCAGTTTTCTACAATGATATTGCTGAAATCCATTTTCGGAATAATTTATTTTAGAGGGCATAAAAAAAAATTATATTGTCCTTTCTTTTCTTCTTAAGAAATGAATGTATGCCTTTCCGTCTGTGTACTGTTTGCTTCGTCTCCGGAACGGTATCTTGGGGCAATTTTTTGGGGTAGAAAGAAATAAAATCCTGTATTTCTCCCCCGAAAAACAGCAGAAAGGACAATTTTGTTGGCAGATATGGCGCCAATTCATTGTTGACCAATTTTCAGAGATTTTTCTTGTTTCTGAAAAAAATGCTGGATCAATTCTTTACCATGGTTACAAAACAATAATCATATCTTATTTTTTCACGTTTCCTAGTCGGACAAAACCCAACAGAATTAAAAAAATTGAGTCCCAGACTTGGTGCCATTTCATTGCTGAAACCAATTTTCGGAGTAAATTATTTTAAGACTTAAATATTTATTCGTATATCCCCCATCCACCCCATTTCTCCTTAAAGACCGCTTGTCTTGCTATCCGTGAGAGATTGTGCTTTCTTGAGGAAATCCTGGGACAGTTTCTAACAATTTACCTTGGCAAAAAGAAGAAAAAAAAGCCTTTAATATTTGTTTTTCTGCTTTTTTTTTCTGCGAAAGTGTATCAAAAATAAAAGTTTGCGTCCCTGTAACCGTTTTATTGCTGAAATCAAATTTACGAGTATATTAATTTAGTGGTTACGAAAAATATATTGCGATTAAATTTCTCCTTTCTGATATCAGGAGGAATGTAACGTCAATGTGTGCGATTTTCTTTATTCCCGAAAAGGTGTTCTTGAAAAAGTTTCTTACAGTGGATACAACAAGAAATAAATAAAAACTAACCTTTTATTTCTGACAAAGAACAGCAGAAATGAAAATTATCTCCCCTCACTTGGCGAAATTTCATTTGTGAAATCAATAGTTGGAGGAAATTATTTGATCGGATACAACAGAAAATTGTATTGTACTTCTGCCTTCTCTTTTCTCCATAAATGTGGCAGAATGGTGGACTTCTCTGGTTTCTGAAAGGACATCCAAGAACAAATCCTTTCAGTGGACTTAGGAAAAAAAATCAATGATTGTCATTTCGCGAATTCTCCTTTGCGCAACGGCAAAATTAAACTTCAGAATTCGCACCATTTCATTCCAGAAGCAAAATTTGGCTCTTGCGACAGTAAAAACCTATTATTCATCCATCCATTTTATTTCTGAAATCAATTTTCGGACTATATTATTTTAAGGAAGAATTCTTGCCTTTAGTATACGATTTCTTTTGCGGTGTATATCCTGGGACATAAATACACATACAAAATTTTTATCATTTTTTTCTCTGATAAAGGACAGTAGAAATGAAAATTTTCTACCCTGACACGGCACTCTTTCATGTTTTTAATAAATATTTGGAGGAATTTATTTTATCGGACATAGCAAATATATATATATATATATATACAAATAAAATAAAGGAAAATAAAAGAACATCCCCTCTTTTGCCTATCAATAACGAAAAACAGTTTCCTTACAGTGTGCAATTTTTGTTTTTTCCGGTGAGAATCTTGAGATAATTCTTTACATAAAACATGGAAAAAAACACTAATTGTCATTGCTTTGTCCATTCTGAGAAAGGGCAGGAGAAATCAAGTTTTGAGTCTTTTTTCAACAATGAAATAATGTGAAGCAATTTTCGCTGCAGATTATTTCATCGGGCATAATAATAATAAATTGCAATTTTTTATCCTTACTTTTTTTTAGAAATTTACTGTATATTTATAGCCAGACATGGCTCTTATGCCACAAAACCCTAACTAACTAATTAACTGTATCCTCATGTTTCTCCTTAAGTACAGATTTATTGTCTTGCCTTCAATGAACGATTATATTTGTACAGGCAAGGATATCCTGGAACAATTTTTACAGTGGATGCACACATAAAAAAAACCTTCTTTTCTCTCCAGAAATACGGCAGGATAGTTACTTTACCGTCAGTATGGGATTTTCTTTTTTCCCGGGACGATATCTTGAGAAATCCTTTACAGTGGACACAGAAAAGAATATTGCACTGTTTCATTCTAATTATTTTACGACGAAAATGTAGCAGCAGTGAGAATTTTCTACACTTAGTGGCACCCTTTCATGGTTGAAATCAATATTTGGAGAACATTATTTTAGCGTGTATAGTGGAAAAAAATTACTTTTTGAATTCTTTTCTCCATAAATAATGAAAAAACGGTTTTTTTTTTTCAGCGTTCGACTCTTTTTGTTTTCGAAAGGATATCCTGTAGCAAATCTTTTTATTGAAAAAAAAATCACTGATTGTATTTCAACGTTTTCTTTTCTCCAAAGGGGTTGTTTCCGAGTGAATATCTTCAGACAAATTTTTGCAGGGGATATCTCAAACAATAAGAAGGAAAAAGAAAATAGTAATTCACTGTTCGTCTTTCCGTCGGCAAAAAATATTTACTGAGATAAATATTCGCTGAGCTAATATTGCTCCATTTTTTAATGAAATCATTATGATTTAGTTAATTTTGCTCGGATATGAAAAAAATGATTTTGTCTTTATTCTTTTCCACCTGAAGTAGAGAACAATGAATGCTTCGCTGCGAGAATGCTGTCTTCCATGTGTTGTGAATGGATGTCTTCGAGCTGAATGCAATATTGGGGATAAGATAAAGAAAAAACAATTGAATTTGTAATTTTTATTTTCAAGTTGATGCCGTCTTCTTTCATTTCAACCAGGAAATTTTTATTTGGATTCCATTATTTTAGAGAACTTAGCTAAATAAACTGAAAGAATATTCACATTTTGCAAAACAATATACTATAGTTATAGAAGAGTGGAATCTTTCTCGTCTTGTATTTTTAAGGAATTTATTTAGTTCAGTTTGCATGACGAAGTGTTGAAAAACTGTATTGTTTTTCTTTACAAGCAATATAAAACTATTTACACCTTCTCTCCTCTTTTCTCATAACCTTGTCTACACTTTCATTGCGATGTACCAAGATTTGCTAATGATTTTCAGAAAATCGAATGTTCCCGATTTCGTTTGAAAATTTTGAACAAATCACTGAAGTGGGCGCAGAAATAAGATTTTCTTTGCTTCACGTTCATTTTGTGTATGGCAGTCATTGCGACTCGCTTTCAAGTTTGCTCTATTTGTAGACGAAGATTTAGAGCATCTTTACTAGAGTAGATATTATATGCATACACACGCACACATACAAAAATTTCTTTTAAAGAAATCGTTAACTTTTCTATTACGAAAAGGGTTTTTCATCAACACTTTTAGATTCTTTCATACCATTATGAGGAAATGGTTTTAATGTATAAAATTGCTATTATCAGGACATGAGCATTAAATCATTGGTGCGAAAATTTTAAAAAACAATAACTTCAATAAATATGTAGTTCGAATTAGACAGCATGGAGTAAAACTGCTGACTCCTTTATCATCTTAGATGATGTCATGTTATTATAAAAGCGATGATTCTGTTAACAAATAAAAATTGTAAATACATTTACTGAAGGTACATTTTAAAAGATTTTTTGGTATAAAATATGATGTTGTAATGTAAGTAAAGCGTCAGGTTTTTGTTAGAATAAAATCTGAAGATGTAATAAAACGGAATTTGAAAAAGTAGAAAGAAAAAAAGAATATGCAGGAAAAATTAAATATAAAATTGCATTGAAAAAATAAATTTTCCGTGCTTGTTAATAATGTATGATGATGTTTGCGTATAATAGGAATTTAACTTTAGATCTAATATATAAAGTTAATACCGTGTATGTTCTTGAAATACAATGAGAAATATCTGAGTAGAATGCTTTTTAGTTGAGCTTAAATTTAAAATGCAAAATTTATTTAATAAGCAATTATAAAAATGTGTATGAGTTCTATTTCAATATATACGTTAAATTCTATAATAAGAAATAGAATTCTTGAAAATCTATTGTTGCTATATGTAAAGTATTGAACAGGATTTAATTTTTGTTCATTTCATCATTCGATTCCAGTGAGAAGAAATAATTCATTAATGTGATTTTTAAATGTTCATGTGTATTAATTTAAAAAATAATTATTTTGGTTTGCTATTAAAAATAAAGTGTTACAAAATGGTTAAATTTTAAATCTTACATTTTACAGAAAATAAATTATTGAAGAGAAATTCTTTAGTTTTTCAACCGAAATATGAAATGATGCTGCTTTAAAATGAGTTAAATTATAAACGGTACTAATGCAGAGAAAAAAAAAACTTAAGGATTTTGATTTTTAATAGCATATTTGCAAGAAAATTATTTTATTCGTAATTGTAAAAGTTATCATTGAGAATTTCATACTTATTATTTAACAATAATGCTATAATATGAAGATATTGTAGCGTAATTTCAATAGCATAAGATTTTTTTAAAAAATTAAAATATTATGAAGAATAAAAGAAAAAAATATAAACTCTTAATGATTATGTATTATAATTTTTATTTCCATTCCGATGAAGATGAAATTCAGATGAATTTTATATTTCAGATTCCGATTATTTCAGATGCAGAACTAAATGTTAGCGTCCGGAAGACGAACCGTAAAACGAATGTAAATTATGGTGAAAAAGTTAGTCTGTCTAAATAGTTGAAAATGCAAAAAGTAAGGATGTCTGAACTCGCTGCAAGTGACTTGATGAACGAACATACCACAACGAGTCTCCACATTCTGTTTCTCGTATAATGAAACAGAATTTTTAAAAATCCTGATTCTCTTGGCTTTTCCTGTAGGATACGAGTGACTCGATAAGTATATCTTATAATTTATTAAAATGTGCTGGGTTTCTCCATAAATTATGAAATTAAAATTCTTAAACTTTAACACACAAAAGTAGAAATTATTTCAAATTCCCGCAATTATTTCAAAAACAGCACATGCACTCTAATTTTGAAAAACGGATCATTTTCTAAATTTTTATGGACATATTTCAGAGCTTTCAATCCAAATTTCAATCCAGCAACCAATCTTTTTCTATGCCAAAAAATATACGTATAAATTATTTAAAATTTATACCCAAATTATATATGAACCTATATTTTAAAAATGCGGTTATTTTGTGGGTATTAAATATTACTTTTACATTTTTGTGCTTTGAGTATTACTTTAGATTTTAAATTTCACCAGAAACATTTTTCTTTCGTGCTTGAGCTGACAGACGCAAAAGAAGTATTAAATGCTACACAGAAGTAAGGATTTTAAAGCAAATTCGAATTTCAAATTTTTTTGCAATTCAAACTGATCCAATTTTATTGTCACCTTATATTGGTCAAATAATTCATTTTGAATAAAGAGTACTTTAATTTTATTTTTAAAATGTGTTGTGGTGATGGAAATTTTCAATCTAAAGAAAAAAGTAAAATTGCAAATTTAAAAGTCATGTTGAAGATTTAAGCAGTTGAAAGGCGGAGCTCAGATTTTAAATGTTCAAAAGTCATAATGGAGTTATTAAGTGGGAAAAAGGAACAAGGGAAGTATCAGATGTTTAGAGAATTAAATGTTCAAAAGCACTTTGTGACTATGAAATGTTTTAAAGGTAGTTTGAAGTCGTATTGGCGATTTAATGTTGAACGGCATGATGAAAATTTAAAATTTCAAAAGCTTGGTAAAAAAATAAAAATTTTAATATACATACAGAAATTTTTAAAAATTTGAAGGTATGTTGAAATTAAATAATTTTAGAGAATCAAACGCAATAAAATATTTTGTAGAATTTATACATTTCTATTAGCCGGAAATTAAAGCCACACAGGGAAAACCCCTCTGTCTCTATTTTATTGTTTTTCAATCATGGGAAATTTTATTTTTTCTGAGTTAACATCTGAAAAATTTTTTAAGTTTTTAAATTAAAATTTTGGATCTTGGCTTCAAAGTGTAAAACAAGATTTAATAGAATTGAAATAATATCTTGAATAAACTGCAATCATTTAATATGGAATCACAAATTTAGAATGGCAACTTTATATTTGAAAATCCCATTTTTATTTCCTATGAAAACTGCCAACTTACGTCTCTCCCAGTCTTTCGAATTCTTGATTTATGATAATTCAGGTATGTTAAAGGACCCATAACATTATAAGAACTTAATTAAGGAACTTAACATTATAAGAAAATTTAAATTCACAGCACAATATCATCGTCTTGATTATGCCCTTTTGCATGTAGGTCGTATTTTAAGAGATAATCTATTGTTATAATTTATTGCGACATTTTAATAAATAGCACTGATGAGGTCGTAAAATGTGAACTTCATGAATATTTTACTAGAAACGGGGTACTTTGATCGGAACTTCATATTGAGAAAATGTGTGCCTTCCAAAAACGTGGTTGGTTGTGAATTCAGATGAAATTAATATAAGCTTAAGAACTCGGACTCCAAACTGGTGCCCACGTTTAAATTCAAATATCGGTTATGCTGCATTCCTTACGTTTCTAAGTATGTTGATTAAACGTGGAACAATGTTTAGTATTCAAGGAATATGAATTTTTGTAAGAAGTGGCAGATGTTTTTAGATAAAGCACGCCGTCTAAATATCTCTTAACACCGTACGTAATGACAAATTATTTGATAAAATACTAAATTCTGTGTTTGCTATGAAGACGTAAGAGGAGGCGATGATCCATTTTTTAATGTTCCTGGACATTCAGGAATTGTGGGTAATGAGAGGGCTGATAAAGCGGCAAAAACTCCACGATTGATGTGCGAAAATTTTGTTCCTCTAAGTGATGCTCTTCAAACGGTAAAAAATGTATTAGAAAAAAAATGGCAGAGTGTATGGAATGAACAAACTCGTAATAAGTTGTTTGAAATTCATTCTTCGGTAAAGTCCTTTAAATATTATAACTTAAACCGGAAAAAATCCGTTATGTTAAATCGACTCAGAACTGGACACACCAGATTGACTCACGAATATTTACTCAACTCAGAACTCCAACCTACATGTTCACATTGTCATTGCTCTTTATCCATAAAGCATATACTTGTGGAATGTCCCAGTTTTAACCAATTTAGACGAATCCATTTTGGTAGCAACAATGTAACTTTAAATGACTTGTTGGGTGAGAAACCCAACCAAAATATTTTTTTATTCTTGCAAGATATTGGAATCGAAAAGCAAATATAAGTTTTAAATTTTGACATCGTTTTTGTGCATTATTTTTTTTTGTAATAAAATAAATGTTGGAATAAATCTTGTGTTTGGCGCAGCATGGCCAAAAATGGCCTTTGCGCCATAAAACCAAACCAAACCATTTTTTAATGTTTAGAGAAATCAAAACATTTATCGGCTCTGATTTAGCTTTATTCTCTATTCAATTTGCTGAAAGATTTAACTTGCATCTACTAATATAATATGAATATTTCCTTAATTACTGCAAATGTTGGAAAAGTTTTTTCCGATCAAATTGTTTCGATAAATAGATCACAAAATTTTAATTTTAATTTATTTCTCTTCTTCATCTATTGAGGAGATTTTATTCAATTATAAGAAAACAAAATGTCACTTTCTAGAGTATTTCTTTTTAATTCGAAACTAAATTTACACCCTGGTTTTAAATATAAATAAAACGGTATTAAAAGTCGTAGTAGTTGCATTTCTTAACCGTTCTTTTCATAGGAAATAGAAGATCTACCACTGGGCTTCAAGATGGGGTAGAAGCGGGTTAAAAATGAATGCGTCAAGTGTCGTCGGCGTCTGTTGGCTTTCCGTTTAGACAGTTTGGGACCGGCGGTCTAAATGGAAAGTCAAGTGCCGGTCCCTAAAGTACGCGGCACATGACGTATCAGCAGTGACTTAACATATAAGGAAATCAAACCTGCGGGAATTACTGGATTGTTTGCAAATTTGATTGAAAATAAGTGCTCTTTCGGTGTGTCATATGCGTGCCTGCGAATGAGTGTGAATGTGTATTGATTGAAATGGTTTCTTCCGATTAAGAAAGCAACTACTGCATTTTACACTGAAAATTGCTGTTTGACAATTTGTCTATATAGCTATCAAAAATATGTCATTCATAATATCAGAATCTAAAACGTTTTAACGATGGATCTAATTGGTAAAAAAAAAAAACTGTTGTTCTGGCAAAATATTATATATTGATCGAATAAATTAATCCAAGAAAGACTTTTTCCTTAATATGTTCCCCATTTATGCGAATAAATTTACCTCGCTAACCAAAGAGCTGAATACAGGATTTTAACTTTATAATTACTGGTATTTAAATTACTCCTAATTTTTAATTTTTTTTAGATTAAAGATGACAGGTTGTTTTTGTTATATAAACCGTTATTATATGGTTTTCCACATTGTAATGTAATCAACCTAGAAAAAGATACTTGATATTCAATTTTGTCTTCGTCGGGAACGAAGCTGTAATGAGGATAAAATTAAATCTATGAGCCGCTTCGCTTCTCTTCCTAATGTTCATTTTGTATTTTTCGGTCCTTTCCTTAAAATTCCTGGTAATCAAAGTTAATTATCGGAAATTTTTATCCTCCGTATTAAAATATGACACGTCATGAAAGATTCTCTGATTTGGCATAATTATTTTTATGTTTAACTTAATCCTTCATTTTACACGAGATTACAATATACATACTCACAATTCCTTAATTTTAAAAATTCTAAATGAAATTTATAAATTCAGTAGAAATAGGAAAGGGAGCTAATATTGTTAATTTTTTCTTTGGTGTTTTGGGATATAATATTTTAATTTTTCTTAAAATATACTCTTATTTGCATGATACATATTTCTGCGAAATATTTAAATTACCAAAATGAATTAATTTAATCCTGAAGTCATGACTGATTTACAATTAGGAACAATGTCGAAAATAAGAATTTGAAGGAAAATTTTTAAATTTCTGGTTTTTAAAGAAAGCCTGAAATTTTTATCAATATTATTATTTATCTCAATTGAAATTCTAGCTCAATATTACTTCGATGTCAATGAATTTTTTTAAATGTGGTTTTTGAAGCCAAGATTCAATATCTTTTTATTCAAGAGTCAGATTCAGTTAATTGATATTTTTAATCCTAATTGATCGACAGTTTTTAAAAATAAGACATTTCCTGCTGAAACGTCTATTTTGTAGTTCCAACATTAACATTCAAGTTAAAATGATATATGCTAGCGATAATACTCCTATATTTATTGTTTGGTATTTAACCATATATTTTGAATTTTTTTTTGAGCTTACTGAAAACATTACAATGCTGGATGACGCAGACCGAATAAATTGGCCGATGAATCAAACCACCACCCATCAAAATTGCATGTTACTTTAAAAATTATATTCTTGTACGGAAGCCATAAAGGTGAGTAAAATGTTGTCTTATATTATAAATTCTAAATTTAAAAATTGAGAAACATCTGAAAACTGCCGTTTCCAGGTTTTTCAAACCTGTGAGATCCAAATAAAAATTATTATTAGCAGATTGCATAGCTGTTAGATAATTTTGAAAGTGCTTTAATTTATCAAAATCATGATATTGGGAAATAATTCCTTTAAAAGTTATTTTTTAATATAAATGGCTTTCCATAGATTACTTTTACAGATGAAATCAAATCTTAAAATAAAATCACTATTTGAGAATATAAAATCAATATATAATTTTTCATTTTTTAAGATATCGATTATTTCAAAATTGTACCCTTTTTTAAATTTCAGTTACAAAAAAAGTATTTTACTATTCAATAATTTAAATTCCAGTGAAAAAGGTGAAGGTTACGTTGTTTAAAAATTGAATCAGTAGAAACTTTTATTTATTGTCAAACTTTCTCTCTTCTTTCTTCTAAATCTAGGACTTAATTGAGAATTGTCACCTGAACAATTAAAAAATATTTACCTAATAGAAAACATTATAGTGTGTGTGTATTTTCATTTGGATATGCGTAACATATGCATAAAGGATTAAATAGGAATTCTCTTAAGCGAAAACTATTGAAGTTTTCTTGAAATTTCGTCTAAAATTAACCCCCAAAAATTGCATAGCTATCTCAATAACATGTTTTCAGAGATAAAAAAAAAAGCTATAAAACGTAAAAATTTCTTGACTTTTATCCTATAAAATTAGGCTCCTTTAAATTTCAATAATATAACGATAATTTTATCAAATGAATCATATTTTTCCAATTTAAAAAATAAAAATATTTTCTTTTGTAGCAATAAAACACGTATGGTCATCATTCAGCATTTGATGCTTTCTCTGTCCTTTATATTTATAAACGTATAAAAGTTAAAACTGAGATCGGTAAAAACTACGAAATAAATTCAAATGTATAAACTAATCAAAAATTTAAATAATTGTGAAAGGAAAATCGGTTTTTAAATACGATTGATTCCATCTTGAGTTTGTGCATAGACAAGACATTCACCTAAAACAAAAGCTAATGCTAAACTTAAAAATTAATTGTATTAATTCGAAACATTTTGCTTGTTTACATTTCTGATAATCATCAATTATTAAATGTCAAAAACTGTCAATGCTCTAATTTTCTTACTGAAATTTTTAAAAATAGCTCATGTCTATAAACTATTTAAAAGAAGTTGCCACAATAATATAATTTTACATGTCGTCTTCAAATTAATAGGCGAATATTTCCATTGGGAACTTTTTTCTATTTTGTCAGCTAAACAAATACTAAGGAAGCTTATAACGGTGGAGGATATTTAAGTTGTTAGTATTCCAACAACTCAAATCTTGATAGAACCGAAATAATTGAATGTATTGATTCTGTTGAAAATATTAAATAGTATATTTTTTAAATTGCAGTTAATGAAAAAATGTTATACACAGTCTGAGTTGTTTCATCTACAGCTTTTTTTTTTTTTTTTTTTTTTTTGTTAAATGTAACACAGTTACTAGCTTTGCATGCAAGCTAATCAACTGTCTCAGCTAGAATCGGAACATTTCCATCGCGGTGACTGGCCAGCACCAAGATGGAGATGTTTCAAATAAAATGTAGCTAATCATTTATAAATGAAATATCTCAGCTTTTAAAAGCATTTCGGATCGGAATTTGAGTTCTGTGTCTAACATTTTAAAATTTTTTTATTCGCAATTTCGACACGTAAAAGATTTTTAAAAGAGCGATATCAAACGTTACGGGTATTTCCAATCTATTACAATCCGATTTTTCTATTTGAGAATATGGAGTTTGGCAACAATTAAGTCTTTTCTTTAATTAGTGCTCTTCAATTTGGTCTAAGAATTAAGTAGTGGATAAAAAAATTTTTACTAAAAAAAAATCTAGTTATCTTAAAATTTCTAAATTCTATAAGCCACTTTTTCTCTTTTTCTTCAGCATGAATAAGATGCGTCTTGTTCACATTCTCAAGATGGAAATCGTTACAAACTTCATATCAAAAATGTAATCAGTAATCAGTAAATGTAATCACAAGACGTATAAACCTACAATTTTAATATTCTTTGTTTATACCAGTCTGTAAGAAATGATTTCTCGTATCGTCTTTCTCTTCCAAGATTTCCGCCTTCACTGATCCCTTCCTTGTAAATCGCTAGTAAGTGAATCTGAAATAAATACGATTCAAAATAAACAATTTAAAAGAATTACAAATAAAACCGGATTAAATTTGAAGGAGGTTTTTATTCACATTCTGACAGTCTGAGACTCATTAATTTTATCTAAAAGTTAGATGAAATGTTTTAAAAAAATAGAGAATTAATTCCTTATTTCTAGTTTATTTGTTAACAAAGATTTTGAGAACATACCAAAACAAATGTAACAAAAAAAAATAAAGAAGTAATTAAATTTTTATATTCACTTACTAATTCTATGTATATTTCTCAAAACTAATGAAATTAATGTAAATTTTTCAAGAAATAGTCTTTATATTATGACTAATAAATCAGTAGTTATTTCCAATAAAAGATATTAAAGAGCCTTTAGAATATTTTGTTTTTACAAGTTAGAAGCTTAATTAAAGTTATGCTCATAGATTTTATAATTTCGTAACAATGCATCGTTCAGCATTTTACAAGTAGTAATTTTTTTATCTTATACATCTGCTTCAGGAGTGGTGGTTTTAATCATTTTAATATGCCTTGGTAGCCCTTTTTAATATCGTTTATTTTAGAAATGAATACTTCTTATTTAAGTAACGGTACCGCTCCCCTCAAATATTGAATTAAACGAAACAGATCTTTTTCCCTGTATAGTAAAAATAACAAATATTTCTAATTCTTAACGATTCATCTACCTGTATTGTAGTACATTTCGTAATATGTGTACCTCAAAGAACAACATATCATAGAGAACTGAAAATTTATATACTATGAAACAATTGAATTTTTTTTTTAAATTTTAAAATTAAGTTTAACTAAATTCATCATAATGTTCGATATATATTTATATATATATAATCATAAATTAAAATTTGAAATTCAGAAAAATGAACTATGAAATTGAAGTAAAAGTCTATGTTACGTAAGCATGTTGCCCCGCCTCTCACTTGTAACGCCCTCTAGCGGTATATGTAAAAAACCATCAGTCCATGTAACATCATCGACGTAGCAGCAACGCCGAAAGGCAAAGCTCAATCCAACTCCCGAAAGCGGAGAAACAATAAAATCTTTAAAATACAAAAAAGGTCCGTCATCATTATCGAACCTCTCCATTCTGGTCCTAGCGATCCGGAGACGAATTAGCGAAAATATGGAGAAAAATACAACTCAAAAAGCCAAAGAGTTAAATAGAATCCGTGGAAGGATAAAGGCGAAATTAACAAGTGTTAAAAAGTTTGTTGAAAGTAGTTCAACGGTTGAAGAAGAAAATAAATTCATATTAAGCTGTCAACAAAAGCTGGCAATTGTGGAAGAAATAAAAAATGAATTAGAAATTTTATTCAAGAATTATTTAGAAATCGACGAAGATGAAACGTTAAGCCAGAAGTGCGATCAAGAAATATTGGATATCGAAGAAGAAAGAAACGAATTAGAGGCAAGTTTGAAATGCTTACTCTCTAATTATAATGTTAATAATGTAATTCATAATATAAATGATCAAAATTCAAATTTGAACGCTTATATCAATCATATTCAATTAAAAACGAAACTTCCGGAAATTCCCTTACCGTTATTTTACGGAAAAATGGAAGAATTCAGTAATTTCAAAAATCAATTTATGTGTCTAATAAACGATAATATCGAATTAACGAATGATCAAAAGTTATTTTATTTAAAAGCTGCCCTCCGTGGTGAAGCTAAATTTATAGAAACAAGTGACGATACATTTGAGTCGCTGTTTGCTGCTCTCGAAAAACGCTTTGAAAATAAACGAGCAGTTGTTGATATTCATATTCGAAACATGCTAAAACTAGAAAAATTAAATTTTGAGTCTGCAAAAGGCTTACGAAATATCACAGACACAATAAATAAAAGTCTAAGAGGTTTAAAAAGTTTGAATTTAGAATGTAATGACTTAACAAGTGCTATATTAGTAAATATAATATTAGAAAGACTTGACAAAGAGAGTAGAAAGGCATATGAAATGTCCATCCAATCAAAACAAATACCTTCATTGAAGGAGCTCTTGCAATTTTTAGAATCAAGAGCGATGGTACTCGATCAATTAGGGAAATACCCTACAAGTAACAAATTCCACAAGGAATTTCAAGGCTCAATAAATAAGCCGAAAAACTTTCTTCATGATGCGAATAAACTAAGTAATGTAAAGCCATGTATTTTATGTAAATTTGAACATTTTTTACAAAGATGCTCTGAATTTTTAAAATTGAGTGTTACTAAAAGAATCGAGCTTTTAGAAAAATATAACATTTGCAAGAACTGTTTGAAATTGCATAAGCCTCCCTGCAAATCCACATTCCTCTGCCGAAGCTGTCAAAAATCAGGCCATAATTCTTTGATACATCTGGATCCTAAACTCAGCAGAGGTAACGCCCCCAGACGCGGGGGAGCAACTTTATGTAAACAATGAACAGTCTGGCTCGTCGAGGTTCCCCCAAAAACTGACCCCTGAGGCTGAGTCAGCGCTTGCAAGTAACTCGAAACTATCTTCAAACCTTCTATGCACCGCGCAGTTATTTATTGAAGACGCATTTAGTCAAAAAATAAAAATAAAGGCCCTGTTGGATTCAGGGAGTTCGGTAAACATAATAACTGCAGATTTGGCCAATTCTTTAGATTTGAAGCGGGAAAAGGTTAATGCATCCATCTCTGGTATTAACGGAGGAGAATTCTTCGTTAAAAATAAATTAACCACTACCATTTTTAATGAAGACAATGATTTTTCCAGAACTGTATCATTTTTAATTATGCCTAAAATTACGCATTTAACTCCTTCTAAAGAAATTGATATCTCAAAAGTTAACTTCCCAAGTGAGATAAAACTTGCGGATGATACTTTTCATATTCCTAGTGAAATTAATGCATTACTCGGATGTGAGTTGTTCTTTGATTTATTGAAGGCAGAAAAATTTAGATCATATGATAATTCACTCTTACAAAATAGTGTGTTTGGATATTTAGTAACGGGAACAATCAACGGCAGAAATTCTCATTTCTTTTCTGGATTAATTTTTAAAAATGATAATCTGGAGAATTCTGTTAAAAATTTCTTTAACTTAGAATCTTTTCCTGGTGATAATACAGATGATTCAGTCGAATCAAAAACATATGAACAAACTTACTGTGAGGAACATTTTCTTTCCACTCATAAGAGGGATAGTACCGGAAGGTATGTTGTTAAATTACCAATAGTTGAAGAAAAACGTTCTACACTAGGCGATTCAAGAGAAATGGCGGAAAGACGTTTAAATTTACTTTGGAAAAGATTAGATAAAAATAAAACAATGGCAATAAAATACAAGGCTTTCATGGATGAATATTTCCAGTTGAATCATATGGAAAAAATTTTAGATTCTCCTGAAATTGCCAACAGTGAATATTATATTCCTCATCATGCCGTATTTCGCCCAGAAAGCACATCAACACCCTTACGTGTCGTTTTTGAGGCATCTGCTAATTCTAGCAATGGAGTTTCACTTAATTCCATTTTATTGAACGGCGGAACAGTTCAACAGGAACTATTTTGCATCATTCCAAGATTCCGAACATATCAGTTTACCTTTAGTGCAGATATAAAGAAAATGTATCGCCAAATTTTGATCGCAGAAGCAGATAGAGACCTGCAAAAAATTCTGTGGAAACCTAATAAATTTGCTCCTGTGGAAACATACAGACTACGGACTGTGACATATAGAGCAAAATGTGCTCCATTTTTAGCCACCAGAACACTCAAGGCATTAGGTGAGAAAGAAAAAAGTGAATTTCCTCAAGCATCTGCAGCACTTCTTACTGATGTTTATATTGACGACATTTTAACTGGTTCAAATAACTTTCCAGAAACCAAGGCTTTACAACAGCAGTTAATAGAACTTTTAAGTAAAGGAGGCATGCAACTTCACAAATGGGTTTCAAACCATCCTGAATTATTAGGGAACAATCAAAACTTAAATTTTGAATTTCCAGACTTAACAGTTAAAACGCTCGGAATGCAGTGGCGTCCCACATCAGACATTTTCACGTTTGAAGTGACTGTCAGTTTGAACAACAATTACTCAAGGCGGGAAGTCCTTTCAGTCATAGCAAGACTGTTTGATCCTTTGGGTCTTATCAGCCCAATTATAACCAGCGCCAAGATATTTCTTCAGAGACTTTGGCAACAAAGGCTAAATTGGAATGACACAATTCCACAAAACGATTTGAATGACTGGTTAAAATTCTTAAAAGACTTACCGGCAGTGAACCAGTTAAAAATTCAAAGATGTGTTATAATCGAGAATCCCACCACCATAGACCTACATTGCTTCTGTGATGCCTCAAATAAGGCCTACGGTGCAGTCATCTATGTGTGCTCAAAAAATAAATCCGGTGAAGTAAAAACAAGTCTTTTGTGCAGCAAATCGCGAGTGTGTCCAATCAAGGAATCAACAGTACCTCGTCTGGAGCTGTCAACAGCACTACTTTTGGCACGACTTGCATCAAAGGTGATTTCGATCTTACCAGTGACATTAAATCACGTCTATATGTGGTCAGATTCCACAATCACCTTAGCCTGGATAAAAACTCCCCCAGAAAAATTGAAACCATTTGTTTTCAATCGTGTTAGAAAAATTAACAGTTTGTGTCCAAATTATGACTGGAGACATATTAAATCTATAGACAATCCAGCAGACTTAATCTCCAGTAGAACGTCTGCAACAAATTTGATAAACAGTCAAATTTGGTTCAATGGACCCCAATTTCTACAGTCTGAAATTCCCCATAAAAAGGATGCTGTAAATTGTAATGCAAATAATGATTTTCTGAAAGAAGTTAAAACTCATTGTGAATTGAATTTATTAACTAATATTTCTAATAATTTTATTTGTAATATTTTAAATTTAAGTAACAACTATACTAAAATTGTAAGTTATCTTTTCAGATTTATTAATCATTTGAAGTGTTCTTCTAAAATGTAAAAAAGGTAAGATAATAATAATGGAAATTGAAGCAGCATCCAACTTCATGGTAAGCAAGGTGCAACCTTCTGAATTTTCAGAGTAAATTAATTATTTGTCAAAATGGCAAAATTAACTAAATCAGTACAACAAGTTTGGAAATATTAGAAACATAATTATTTGAATAATTTACATCTTAGAAACAAATGGCAGTTAACTAAGAATAATGTAAATCTTAATGATATGGTTGTAATCAAAGATCCAGATTTGCCTCCATATAAATGGAGACTGGGTAGAATTCAAGAATTAATAAAAGGTTCAGATGGTTTAGTCAGAGTTGTTGTAATAAGAGTTTTGAATGGTGTTATTAAAAGAGGTATTAGTCAAATATGTTTACTTCCAAAAAATTAATTGGATTTATATGTGTATATGATTGTAAATAATATATAGAGACTTTAACTCATTTGTATAAATGTGTATATATAAGAATTATTTCAGTATTATTTTGTGTAAATTTATATTTAAGAATTATTTCAGTATTTTTTATTTTTTACATTTATTCATTTTTTATAATAATTCTGTCGAATTTATTGTGATGTGTGAAATTCATATAGTGTCTGAATATTGAAATTGTGCAATTTCAAGGCGGGAGTATGTTACGTAAGCATGTTGCCCCGCCTCTCACTTGTAACGCCCTCTAGCGGTATATGTAAAAAACCATCAGTCCATGTAACATCATCGACGTAGCAGCAACGCCGAAAGGCAAAGCTCAATCCAACTCCCGAAAGCGGAGAAACAATAAAATCTTTAAAATACAAAAAAGGTCCGTCATCATTATCGAACCTCTCCAGTCTAGACCATTTAGATTTTAATTCTTAGAATTGAATACGAAATTCCTGGATCAAAAGTAAAACAAATGATAATATTTTTCACTGAAACGAAATTTGAAACGTTGCATAAATACAAACGTTACGGAATTTGAACCAACTCCAACCAAAATTATTAAGAAAATGCCGTATGGTTTAAAATTTATTGGAAATATCCGAAGTTCAAAATTATTTTCATCCAGTTTAAATTATTGAATTAAGATTACAGAATTAAATATTTTTATTATTTGTAATGAGATAATATTTGCATCTAGAAAATGCAAATGTAATACGAATTCAATAGGCGCATTTATCCATTATTAGGAGAATATTAATAAAACTTTGGAGAGAATCGTCAGGAGTAGTTACCCTAAATAATACTAACTCGTACTTTTGATCTCTATTACCCCAATAAATATTTTACCGAAAAGATAGGCAGGGAACTACAGCGAACTTTATCATAGTTGAGTTTTGTCATTGAAGACAATGCACTTAAAAAAGTAAAAAAATGTTTTTTTTTTTCTTTTTGAAATGGAGGATAAAAATTAAAATTATGGAAATAAATTCTGGAACTTTCTTACTTATTCCTTAATCTTTTCCACCAACACAAAACCATGTAATTGAGCAATGATTGCAATTCCATAATGATAACAAATATTTTAGCTAGCTTGTATTTGATCAGTTATATCCTTTCTCTTCAGAACATACACACTTCTATTCGCAGAAAGTTGTTCCAGAAATTACATCTCGAAAACACATTAGAATGTAATTTTTTAGGTTCATGATTGATTTCTGTATATTGTCATTGACACTTTTAAAATTAAACTTCTGAAGAGATGAGAAAACTATTTAGCGTAATTTTTTAAATGACTTGGAATTGAAGAAAGTGATGTTACAGGCAATTCTTTTCTTTAATTTGGCTTGTGGTAGTGACATATCTAATATTTCGAAGAGGGAGGTGATTATCTCATGTGAATTCGAGAAACGGCAAGAAAGGTCTCTACAGTATAATGTATTGGGTATATTCTTACTCACAACTGAAATGTACGAATTTGTTATATCTGAGAAGAAATTATGGCTTCGTTGGATGAAAAAAATAATTATTTCCCAAATTAGAAATCAAAGGGTCATTCCTATCAGATTTGGAAGTTGAACACGAAGTATCTACATTTTTCCGAATTTCTTGCCATTCCTTTTAATTATGAAAATTTGTAACATCGAAGAATGCTTTTAGTGTATTCTTAATTTCAATTTTCTACCAATATACACTCTGCTGCTTACTTACCTAATATATCTATTCCATGCCCTATATCATTTTACCATATGTTTGGCGCAGTACAGCCAAACCTGGCTTTTGCGCTATAAACATCAGAATGAAACTCATGCCCTGTATATTCTGCATGAGCTATCAGATGAGACACCTTGATTTGCTACTTTCTGAAAGGCGATGGGAAATAAATATTACCATGCTGTGGATTGTCGTATTATTGGAATTTGCTGTACAAGAAACCGGTATGATTATATATTAGAATTTATTGTTGCTGAATGGGCGCTTTCTAGGTAAACCTTTAGTGTTTTGGCTTTAGAAGACGGTATTTCTTTTATCGTTTAATGGACATAGATTGTTTAAGGTTAAGGTTTTTTTCATTCATTACACAGTAAACTCTTTTAACAACTGAACACTACACCACACAATAGATCACTGAATATCGTTTGTGTTGAGAGGAGGATAGTTCATACCGAATCCAAAACCAAGGGAAACTTGGTCTAATTGCAATTGCTTATGTAGATGTACGATCTAACTTGGTTTTAAAGTCCTGGAATTGACTGATATGTGGCATCGCTTAGTTACGTTTATCAGGACATTTCCGTCATCCACGCATCATGTTAGAACTGGAAGTGCAGTGGTGGTACTCCAGCAAGGAATTGAAAAGTCATGTTGTTGATTTATAAAGTGAACTGTCAATGAGTAGAAGGAAACCTGTAGTATAGATGAATTTTTCTTACTATTTATGGTTGCAGGCTTTATACACCATTCTGCCTATAATTCGCTTGTACAATATTTGTAATTGGATTTTGTTAATACCTCAGTACATATCCAGTATTTTGAAGAAACTGGACCTTGGGTGTAATTTTTTGAATCATTTATTAGTTCACATTATCTAAAAGAGGTAAATGCAATACGCATCCAATAGGTGGTATCTATAAATAATTAGAAACAGATCATTACGGAAATAACACCTGTTATCACTATATTAGAAGCACTTACATCTATTCTTGATATTACATCGGATACATATTGCTCTTTCCTATTCCTGATCATATTCATTCCCCTGATAGTTATTTTTTATCAGTGTTAGAACTTAGCAAGTACTCATTGCTAAGTGCAAGATCAAAGTTTGCCTCGCAACTTAATGTACTTAGAAGTAGAACAATTTCCCTTTTTTCAATGGACGTTGAAAGCAAGTGCATAATTTAAACTCTGGGTATTTCATCTTTTACAACAACAATGGAAGAGTGAAATTTTGCACAAGAATTCCTTACTGATAACAAGTTTCCTTGCTGACTTGTATCTGATCAATTATATTTGTAAGCAATCGGAACTTGCACACTGTTTTCATTACACATTTTCCTTGCTCATCCTTTAAATCTCAACTTTTGAAGAGAAGAGAAAAATGAATAGGCAGAAATTTACCTGACGTGGTTTTGGAAGTGATATTTCAGATCATTTTGTATGTTATTTGGTTGTGGCAATGCTTGTTTTGGTTTGATGCATGTAATATTTCGAAGGAAGAGATATTTTTGTGGCAGGCATAAATGGCAGGAGCAGAAATGGCAGGAGCATACTTTATAGCATAGAGTATTGGTTCATTCATATCCATAGACAGAAGATACACATTTGCTAATTTGTGAAGAAGCGAGAGCTTCGTTCATTGGAAAAAATATTTGTTTTTTTTATAAATTTGCATGTTGTAAGGTTATTCTTGACTGATGTTGTGAACTCAACCGACAGTATCTACAGTATCTCCTAGTTCTTCAAATTTCTTCATTTATGACTATCGGTAACATGGAAGAATACTTCCTGTAATTCGTAATAGAAATATTTTTGGGTCCGTTTTTTTATTTGAGTTTCCAACCAATATATCTCATCTGCTTACTTATCTAAAATATCTAATTTTTTTCCTGTGTTTTCAGCATGGGCTTTCTTCCACGATAACTTGATTCAGAAAAGTGATAGAAAAATGCAGAGCTATTTATAGTCTTAATATTTTATATTGATTTTATACTTGCTATATAAGTAACCATTGTGGTAGGTAAATGACATATTAGACTTTATTGTTGTAGAATGGGTATTTATTATGTTAAATCATTATATCGTGGCCTTAGAAGACTGTATTATTCATTTATTGTTTGAATGTACTTAGATATGTTGAGGTAATCTCTATTCATTCTTTACAGAACCACGATCCCTTAAAAAATGAACAGAAAATAACCCAATACATCTTTGTACACCATTTGTACACCAAATCCTAATATGCATTTTGTTGCTTCCGAAGCCAAGGGAAACTTGTTCTTATTTCAGTTACTCCGGCAGATTATCCTCTAATTTAGGCTTCATATCATGGAATGGATTGATAGGCGATATTGATAAATTGAATTTGTTTAAACATGTCGATCAGTCAAGTATCCTGCTGGGGCTGAAGTCTAAATTAACAACACAAATAGTTTTCAAATCATGTTTAAAGTAGACAACATTAATGGCCTGAAGGAAACCTTGTTCTGCAATGGAAACATTCTTGCTACAAATTCACTCAGTTGCTTACTTCTTAAAGTAGCTATTTCATTTCCGTAGAGTTTGTATGGGCTTCGAGCCATGACTTCTTTATTTTTAAGTTTCGGAAAGGCGATGATAAATGTTGCCATGTGTTGATTGTCAAAGTATTGGAAATTTAATTTGTGCTTACTGCACAAGCTACTAATGTGGTAGGTAAATATACTCGAATGTATAAATGTTAAGTGAGTGTTGCTTCTTTAAATCATAGCATTCTCTGCCGTGGAAAACATTATTAATCATTTATCGCTTGAATAGCCATAGATTAGTTGAGGTAATTTATCTTTTCAGCATGACATAGAAAGCTCTTTTAACACAATTGAATGTCACACCACATCAAACACAGCGCATCGTTGGATATCATCATCGTAAAGCCGAGTATGATTAGTGTGGCTAATTTGGTCAATTGGAATCGCTTGAATGGGTGCGAATTCTGGCTTTGGTTTTAAATTCTAGATGGATTGATAGTTAGTATTAATTGGTTTCACATGTCTGGACGTTTCAACATTTTAGGCTTCAATTAGAATTAGAAGTGCATTGTTGCTACTTGCAACATGAATTGAAAGGTTGCTTTTACTGCCTATTCATAGGAACTAGTTACTGCTTGTGGTAAACCTTGTTGTAAGGAAGAAAGTTTTCTTGCAACTCCTGATAATAAGGTGTGGCATTTCGCAATGTTTTATCCACAATTAACTTGTACTGAATTCCTTCGGGATTTTCGATAATACCTCTGACATATCCAAAATTTTCAAACAACTAATCTTTTATGTAGTTTCGCCAGCTGATTTTATACATAGTGTGCCATTTGAAATGTTTTTGTGTATTCAACTATTGAAGGATATTTATCTTTTAAATTTGGAGTTTTCACTTAACTGTCAGATGATTTATTTTACAATTTCTAATAAAGTGAGGTGGTCTATTTCACAATTTCTACCATATTGCATTTAACATTCCCGTTGATATAATTGTCTGCTGGTGTATCCATATTTAATTGTGGAGACCTGACCAATCTCTTGCTCTGGATATTTTCCTGTCACTAGATTCCATTCAGCAGGTTCTGTATAGGATATGCTGATTCCTAGGTGCTAAAAATCTGATCATCTGCTGTATTCAGAGTGACCTCTTTACATACCGTTGAGATAAAGGTTATTCAACAATATGAAAGTCTCAATCATGAATTTTTCAGTTTTTTGAAAAATGTTTATTTTAAATTTGAGAAAAAGAAAAAATATCGAAATTATAACTTTTCAGAATGCTATGATTTTAAGTGAAAAAATAAAATTGCTGAAGAATGCATACGATCAATTTTATAGCAACAGGGTACTTTGAATAAAGGGGAAGACTACATATTACATAAAATGTACTTTTTATGTGAATAGTCATTTAGTTATTTTTTCTCGCATGTGGTGGTTTGATTTTTAGGCCTGGTGGCCGGCTGAAGAAAAATTATTACTTATACAGAGCAATCTTATGATGTCATTTTTGATAGCTATTTAACGATAAGAACTGAGATTTGATTTAATAAATATGTCTAATATGAGGGTGAGCATCTTAATAAGTTGTTTTTAAGCAAATATCTTTCCCAGGTGTTTCTATAGTAATAACTAAATATGATATGGCATTGACGAAAGATATGTAACAGATTATCTTTTATTTTATATGCTTTAATTTTAGTATTTTCAAAATAATTTATATATATAGAATATTAGATTATCAGAATAAAGTTGAAGGAACTTTAAAAAGCTTTAGTGATCTCTGTGAAGGGTTCTGTGTAATTTTAGATCTGATTTTTATTGTTGTTGACTTTTGATGGAGTTTGCGGAATGAAGAACTTTAGTGGTTTCCTGATCTTGATTGTTGCTATCATCTCAAAAGCTATTACGTTTAAACCTCTTTTCAGTTGGTCACATATAAGTTGTTAGACATGCTTTAAATGTTGGAAGCATCCTGCATGTTATTGATATTTCTGCATAACAGATTTAACTATGACAAGTACAAGCCTATATGGATTTACTCTTTGTGAAAAGTGTCTAATCTTTTGAAAAAATTTATTTCCTCATTTTATATCACATTTTTTGAAGTATATACCGGTATATAGATGATCAATTGCTTATCATTTGGTAATTCTAATGCTATCGCATTTTTTTTTTGTTCTGTTGTTGTTTCATCAATGTAACCCAGAACCTATTTATGAAGGAAATGATATTCCATTACAACGACATTTCTTTAATTTGCTTAATACAATCAATATTCTTGAATACGAGCATGGTTCAGTTTAAATTTGAACATATGTTTGGAAAAGAAACGCCCTAAAGGTAAAAAAATGCATTTATATAAGTTAGCTATGAAAATTAACTTAATAGGATTTTATCTTCATGCTAATTTTCTATAACTATGAACACAAAATTTTATTCTAACTATAAACACAAAGTTTTATTTCAAACTATTATTAAAAGGTATCATTTATCATAACCTTTTGCTTTGAAAGAGAAAAAAATTCATAATGGAAAGCGATGAATACAAAATGGGAAGAATTTTTTTCAAATTCTGAACTTGCCCGATTTTCGTGCTTATTAGTAGTCTCTTTTTGTGTGCAAGATGAGAGGCAGCGGGCACATGAAGAAAAATGTCACAGTAAAAGTGTAGAATAGCCTTTTCTTGCATCTACAACAATGTGTTGTTCTTTTATTTAAATAATTGTGCCCAATCTAATTCATAAATTAAAATCTTCCCACCTTGTTTCTGATATATTGCGCTGCAAATTCACAGAGAATATCAAAGAAATCGAAGAAATGTTTCGTCGAACATTCTCGCCTTTTTTTATTGGTTAACATGGAACATGATGAATCTATGAACATCCTCCATTGTGTTAAGTCACTCTACGGTTATTGAGTTTAATTTGTTTACTCCGGTAAGATGCACAGTTCTCCAAATGTAAGCTTATTATTAATATAAGAAAATCGTCTTTTTTCTGTCCGTTTCATAAAGCAGAAGTTTAATCAGTGATAAGTAGCAAAGTAATTTCATTAGAAAGATTTTCGTTTTTATTTTCATATGAATATTTAATACTTTTCAGCGAAAGATCTACGTGAGATATAGACTAATTTCGGAAAAAGCATATTTCATTTAACATCTTATAATAGTGGTTGTATGAGATTCATGATAATACGTCGTGCACAAATCTTTGTATGACATTATGCATAAAATTATTACTTTTTCCGTTTCTATCGTTGATTTTCAAACGTACTTGGATAAATTTATTCATAAATTATGTAACTCTTGACACAAATCGCAATTGTTTAAGATGGAAGCTTCACTTCTATGCTAAGCGAGGTTGGAATTAGCGACAATGTCCTACAGTTACGTGTGTTTGTTATTAGTATTCCCTTATAATATGGTCAACAAATGCTGTTCCCTCTTTACCAATTAACACATTAGTATTCATGGATGTTCCTATTGAAGAGATGATCATGCACATATTTGAAGTATGTCACCTGGAATATAATTCCAAATCTCGTATTACCTTGCCCAAGCAGCAAAAGATCGTTGGCCAACCATTGGCCAAGTATCGCCCCACGGAACGAGCGAGATTGGGGCGAGATCGGAGGCGATCTCGCCCCGACATTGGTCATGTCCCCCGGCGATACGCCGCGCGATGGTCGCCCCGACTTGTTTTCGACGAATTTGCCGATCCTTTGGCGACTTGTTATTATCACGGGCGACGTTATACCAAGCATTTCTCGACCTGTTTTATCAATGGGCGACCCAAATTTAATCATTTGCCCATGTGTTTTAACAATCGGCGACCCAATACCAATCATTTCCCCATGTATTTTAGCAATGGGCGACCCAATACCAATCATTTCCCCATGTATTTTAGCAATGGGCAACCAAATGCCAATCAATAGGCAATTTATTTCTGAACACTTGCTGGTGTCAAATTGAAATATTAGTTTAATGGTTATTCAATTTTCTCAAACTCTAGAAACTAGTGTCATAATATTTAAAACTATCATACTTAAAAAATTTTGTCAAAAGACTGAAAATACGAGATATTTTGAATAGTTTACTTTTCTTTTTTACCTATTAATAGTAGTGTTTGTTATTTATTTTGATAAATTTAAAATTCCATAAAATACTTGTTTTCGATAAAAATTCATGGAAAATGTCATTCTAACAATTCTTCCAACTTTTTTTTAACTATTATTATAGCATAGATTTTACCACAATCTTACCCTATAAAATGTTTAAATGACATTTTTTTACTGCTCTTTAAAAAAAATAAACAAATGGTAAAATTATCTGAAATAATTTTAAATTTGATCACCTCAACATCTATCTACATATAAGATTTATTTCCTTCATTGATATTTCCTATTTATTTTCATTGTTTAATGCATGGGAAGAAATGTTAGCATAATCATAGTTTCAATTATATAATTAATCAGTATGATTTTACCTGATATTAGAAATTTAAAAGTAGATGTATTATATATATTGCCTATATCATCTGTTTTTAAAAGCTATTTTATAAAAATTCGAAACAGAAAAATATATAATTCTTATTAATTTTTTTTTTTTTTACTATACACATTTTTATATTGCTTAAGGTGAGCAATAAACAAATAATTCCTAAAGAATAATGAATAAAACACAAATTCCTATTTTAACACCCTAAAATTTAATGCATTGGTTAAAAATAGTTTAAAACACTAAATTATATAATTCCTATTAAATGTTTCTTCAATAGAAAATATTTTACAAGCACAAATTAATAAGTTACTTCAAATTTCTAATATTTTCATAATTTATGTTTAGTGAGTTTTAGATTCGTAGCAAAATAACAAAATTTGATCAATGTTAAACCCCGAATATTTCACAAATATGTTTCATAAAAATTCCATATACAAAAATGTAACACTTCTTTCAATTTTACTGATTCTATTTACTATTGATTTTACAAAATTACTTCATGAAAAAATTTTATACCTCATTATAAATTTTAGTGTTAGCTAATGTCCAATAGATAACATTTTACAAGCACAAAATAATAATTTACTTCAAATTTCTAATATTTTTTTTATTATCTATGATTAGTTTGGTTTTATGGCACAAGAATTAAATTTGATCTTTGATTAACACTGAATATTTCTCAAAAATTCCATACACAAAACTGCAGCACTTCTTTCAATTCTACAAAATTCCTTATATTTACTATTAACATGCAAAGTTTCTTCAAGTTGTAGAAATTTTACACATTATAAATGTTAGTGTCGGTTGATGTCCAACATACAACATTTTACAAGCACAAATTAATAATTTACTTCAAATTTCTAATATTTTCTTGATCTATATTTAGTTGTTTGGTTTTGTAGCACAAGAACCAAATTTAATTAAGGATTAACACTGAATATTTCACAAAAATTCCATACCCAAACATGGAACACTTCCTCCCATTATAGGAAATTTTATTTACTATTAATTTACAGAGTTACTTCATATTGCATTAATTTAAACCTCATTATAAATGTTAGTGTTAGCTAATATTCAATAAACAACAATTTACAAGCACAAACTTACTTCTTATTTAATAACTTACTTCAAATTTCTAATATTTTCATAATTTATGTTTAGTAAAGTTTAGATTTGTGGCAAAATAACCAAATTTGATCTATGATTAACTCTGAATATTTGAAAAATATGTTTCACAAAAATTCCATGCACAAAAATACAACACTTCTTTCACTTATGCGAAATCTTATTTATTATTAACTTACAAAGTTACTTTATGATGTAGAAATTTTATACCTCATTACAAATGTTAGTGTTAGCTAATGTCCAATTGATAACATTTTAAAAGCACAAATTAACAATTTACTTCAAATTTCTAATTTTTTAAAAAATCTATGATTAGTTTGGTTTTGTTTAATGGCACAAGAACCAAATTTGATCTATGATTAACTCTGAATATTTCACAAAAACTCCATACCTAAAAATGTAAACACTACTTTCAATTATACAAAATTTCTTTAGACAAATATTTTTTTAATTATTATTTTCCCCTCTTTATTTTTAGGAGAAAAGAAAAACAACTATGCAAAACAATTTATTTACAAAGACCTTCATTAAATAATATTTTAGAAATACAAAGTAAAATAATAATTTACTTGAAATTTTTTACTGAATTTTCTGTAATGACTTATACATTCAAGCAAAATCCTGAAACTATGACTTATAATTTAGAAGAATAAATAATATTGACACAAAGTAATTTATAAAAAATTTATTTAAACTTTATTTATTTTGTAATACTTGAAGAGTTTGAAATTTCTAAAAATCCACACACATTTATATAAATATTATATATATGTATAACTGAATCTTCAGCTACATATAAAAAATTATACATTTCATTTTTCCTTTTTGCTGAACCTAGAAAACAATTATAATGGTAATTGAGATTTCGCTTCATTTAAAAGTACAAATAAAACATTTGTTGACAATTGGAGATGAGTAATTAACAAGCAAAAGAGCTTCTTTTTGCAGATTTGATGAACCTAAAAAAACATATTCCTTAATTAGAATAATGATTGAGCTTTCACTTCTTTTAAAAGTACAAATAAAATATTTGTTGACAATTGGAGATATGTAATTAAGGAGTAAAATAGATATATAGAACTTCATAAGCTTGATAATGTTTTCAATCTGATAATGAACTATATAGGCAAATATTATAATAATGTTTAGGACAATAGAGAAAAATAATATAAACTAATGGGTGTAAAATTTATGTTACTATTTTATGAAAGGTGAAATAATTATAAACTATTCACATAAGAGTATTCAAATATAACTACATAATTGCAAGTTTTAAAGTTTTTTTTTTTTTTTTTTTTTGAAATTTACAATAAATATATTCTGCTAATCTATTTTTTTAGCCTTATGTCGAAATAAAAATAATAACACAAATGTTATTGCAAAATCAAAACATAAGAACGCAATTTAATATTTTTTTAAAAACTTTTTTCATTAGAAATTGTTGTTAACAAAAGGAAAGGCATTGTAAATGAAATGGAAAAATATCTGCAATAATTTAAGAACAGACACACACAAAAAAAAGATAGGAAATAAAATCACTTGAAAAGAATACAAACAAGAAAAGAAATGATAATGGTCGCTTAAGCCTAACGCTAATAATATCACGTGCAACTCCATGTTTCAGGTAAGCAACGAATTCGAACGGCTTCAACAAAAATAATCTTTTTTATTCACTATTTAGAATAAATAATATATTATTTACAAATATATAATAATAAAAACTTTACACTTACCAAGTTTCTTGAAATGACAGTATGCGTTGCTGGTTGAATTTCAAAATCCAATACACGCCAGGTGATTCATGGGAAATTTCTAAAATATGTTCGCATAGCGCCACCTAGGAAAAGCAACTTTCCCGACATCGAGGCGACTATGGGCCGATTGCTTTGAGCCGGTCTTTTTCAATAAGTCGCCGTAGGAGTTCGCCCCGATGAAAAAGCGATCTTCAGAGGCGACAGAAAAAAATATGGTCAAAATCCGATGTCGCACCAATGCAAAGGTGACATTGGCAAAATACGGGCGGCGTATATCAGATGGCTGCGATGCTTGGCCAATCGTTTAGCGACTTCTCTTGCTGCTTGGGTGGTCATTAAAGGTCTGGAAAATATTTTGTCACTGTCACTGTATTAATACACTGTCGTCCTTTTTTTTTTTTTTTTTTTTCAAAAACAGTGCAAAACGTTTCTTGGTTTTACATGCAAAGCAATTAAGCGGATTACAATTTCTAGTTTCAAAAGACTCGGGACAGAATTGTCACTCCTAAATCTGAGTTTGGGAACAAAATGTTGATTTGCAATGACTGTTGTGTTCGTCCGGTTCGTATCAATATATAGTCTTTGTTTTCTTATAAGATTTATTTCTTGTTCCTAGCAAGATGTTTCTTATATGGTGGTGGTCTGTGGGCTCCTTTTGAATTGCATAAATATGACTATGAATGAATTTGCACATTCCCCATTTTAATTAATGTAATGCTTTTGCTGCCATGCCTTTTAAACTCAAGATTCTCTTGTAAATTTTCTAATAAATTTCTTGTTCTTGGTAAAAATTTAACGATAATCCCTTTGAAAAGGAACATTAATTTTCCAAAACTCATAAAAAGGCTTCCGAGGCCAAAACGGATGCTGGCATTCACACTTACTTAAAACGGATGTGAAAGCAAAAGCCTTAAGGGAGAGAAAAATCAAACAGCGCATTCTAAGCAGAGCTTTAATGAGCCAAAGAAGGGAATTTGCATACATTACCCATAACGATGGCAATGATTAATACATATGTTGATACCCACGTGACCTCCCGGTTTATACGAGATGAGTGTTTAACCTACAATAGGAGGTACGGGGTTCAGTTCCATCCCAGCACGCCAAGTATTCACGAGTCAGCCCAGTCTCTCGAACAGATTTATTTAAAAACTTCAAGTTTAAATTATACAAATCAGGGGCAGTACTTAATTACATTCACTTTGGTATAATATATGTATTGCTTTACATTGTCTCAACCCACTAATTTGCGGAGTAGTACATATAAGCCCCGTTACTGGGCAAGAGTACATAGGTATTTTTTATAAGAAACACACAATACATTAGAAGGTAAAAATAGCTGCCCGATCAAAACCAATGAGACAATCGGCCACTTCTTTTAAAGCCTACCTTTTATATTAGCTCAAATAAGCTTGCCAGGAAGTCTTCTCTCTTATACAACTTGGAAGACAGCATTTAGAATACCACTACACAGGCAAAATTTTAAGCAATGACAACTAGGATAGTACGTTGAGTGAGGTGAGTGAGTGGTGATGTCTTGGAATACTTAGAACTCTGCATGACTAATTGCGGAGCACCCAACCCAGGTTTAGCGTGAAATAACACCTAAATGAGAATGAAGCTGTAAATAAACTACTTCTAATTGCTTTGCAATTTAAGTATAATAATTTTTTTATGAAATTTGGTACCCGAAGGCAATAAAATCAATCTGGGTGGTGTCTCTTCATTATAAAGTGAGTTTTGTGTTCTAAAGGTAAGAACGTGAAACATGTATGCTATCTATGCCACATTATTTGCATTGTTATTTGATGAGTGTATGAGAGAAAAAATGTATCGGGTCATTTTTATCTCCTGCTCAATTTACTGATGGTTTACACGTCAAGGTCAAATGGGTGATCGTTTTTAGAATTTCATTGGACTTAGTAGTCCATTTTTTTTCTATTGTCTTTATATTCAAATTGCAGTTTTACCTCAGGTTATGTCTTATTTTTCTCATTAAGGTAGAGGAACGAGACTCATTCCTTCTCTTTCGTTATTTCTGTATAACACTTTTCCCATTTTCGTTCCGATATGCTTACAATGCTTCCAACGCATGGTGAATATTATATATCAAAATTTGCAATAAATAAATAAAAATCTTAATGTATGATCGTGATAAATGTTATATAGTTAGAATGAGTTTAAATCCAATTATCACATAAATAAGAGTAAGAAAAATATTCTAAAGCATTGAAAGATTTTTTTTTTGACACAATGAGGTGGACATTGAAAATATTTTAATTTGGAGGGTGCATATGAAGTTTTGTTATAAAAGATGATGAAAAAATATTCTGCTTTAAGTTACGATTTGTTTCTGTCATGGTGCTCTATCCACAATTTAGCTGTGGCATAACGATTTCTTTGTCGATATAGATTCCTCTCCTTAAATATCTCATTGTTATTTTTTTGAGCAATATTGTATCTCAGCTCTTTGATTTGAGACAATTTCTTTTTGTTAGGAACAACGGAGATGCTCAGCTGTAATATATAATTCTTGAACCATAAATTAGAAAAGGTGTTCACTAAGAATTGTATAATCTTCCAATATCTAGTTCTATATTCTTTCCTGAATTGTAAAAAAAAAAAGCATTAACTCCTTGTTTGGCAAGAAACGAAATGTTGTTAGTACTTCACTGCCATTTTCTTAGCGTAGGAGTTATATCTGAGTTGTATACTACTGCAAACTTCTTAAGTGCTTGTAGAAAATATCCTTCGTACTGCAAGAGATGATCAGCTGATTTTCTGAAATCATGAATCATCAAAGTGACTTATTCCCAAAGCACCCTCCTGCCAATCGTCTGCAAGGTCTTCCGTTTTACGCAGACTGGATACCATACACCATTCTGCCTTAAGAATTTGTTCAGGAGCGTTTCGAACCTCGCCAGTTGAGAGTCTTTACGTTGTCTGCCACCAGCTGCCATTAAATTTAAGGCGCCAAAAAATGTCTGTATTGTACTACCTTCAAGCTCTGTCAATCCCAAAACATCCTTTACACTCTTTGGTGCTTCCTGTTCGTCTTCGGAGATTATACATGGCTCGACGTTCTCACATTCTTCCATTCTGTGAAAGAGTTAAATTACTCCTCGAGGATTCGGAACTACGTGATGTGAATATTCACACCCTTGATTTATTCTCATTTCCTCCGTGGGATATCCCTCAATTTTCCTTTTTAAATCTTTTTCATGGGTTTGAGAAACCAACAACGGCCTCAGTGATTTTTCAAAAACTTTTTAGTTCCCATCGCTGTCAGTATTCGGCTCATATACCAATTTTCACAGATGGTTCCAAGTCAAACGATCATGTTGGATGTGGTATCATTTTAAATACACAAGTAATCGGTTATCGTTTGCATACTTCTTTTTCAGTCTTTTCTGCTGAATTAACGGCTATTCTCTATGCACTACAAACAATTGCTGTCTCTACTGAGAGCAAATTTTGTATTTATACCGACAGCATGAGTTCTTTGAAAACACTCTCTCATTTTCATGGTCAAATTCATCCCACCGCCCTGGAAATTCTGGATCTCTTAAGAACTCTGAAAAACAGGGACTATGAAATTTTATTTTGCTGGGTTCCGAGTCACGTTGGAATAACAGGAAATGAACAGGCTGACAACGTTGCGAAAACGGCGTCTTTGTTTATGCAGCGTGAGGTACCATTTTACGATGCGAAGAACTTATTTGCGCGTCGTATTTATTCTATATGGTAGGAATCGTGGGATCAAGAGAGCAATAACAAATTACATTCTATCAAGCCCACAATTACATTATGGACTGCGCTTCCAGTGCGTGAGCTCGATGTCAAATTGACTCGACACCGCATCGGTCACACTCGCTTAACGCACAAACATATTTTATTTGGTGATCGAGCTCCTCTTTGCTCCAGATGCCAAGATATTTTAACAGTTTTTTATATTTTAATAGAATGTCCTGATTTTAATCTTCATCGTTTAAATTTTTTTAACTACTCATCACTGGACATGCTAACGTTGCTGGGGGAAAATCCCCACAAAAACATTTTTAAGTTTTTAAAAGCAACTGGTTTTTACCACTGCATCTAAAACTCTATTTTAATTTCTATCAAACACATCACCGCATTGTTCTACAGTTCTATCATTGAACTTAATGCACCTTTTACGTTATTATTCGCTCTTTGAGCTTTTTATACAATTTTAATTTTCTTATTGACCATATGTATAGCGCAGTATAGCCTATTTTGGCTCTTGTGCCATTAAAACTAACAATCCATCCATCCATCCTGCCAATCGTCTGTGAAATTATCAATTTCCGCCCTTTATCCAATATTTCAACATGATCTACGTCTTAGTCAAACCTTTCAAATAAATTTCAGTAATTGTTTTAAAAAAATAGCTTTCTTAGTCTTTTTGAGTTAGTTATCTGCAAAAAAATAAAGGAATCAAATTCTGTGACATAAAAAGGAGTAAAAACCTCTTTTTAAAAAAATGCATAATCATAATAAAATTACTGGCAAAGATGGTAAAAATTCTAATGAAAAAGTATTACAAATTTTAGAGCCCTATTCTCGAAGACTAGCCGATAAAAGAAAAGGATGACAGAAATTCAATCAAAACATCAAATGGAAATAATTAGTAAATTAGAACAGTGAGGAGACTTATTTTATGGTATGCATCATTTTCAGTAGAATGACACAATTTTTCTCTCTCTGCCTGAATGTCAGCTGTAAAAAGGCTCGACTATTCATAAAATGCAATTCTTTGTATTTCTAAATTAAAACTCAAGAGCAATAGAATTTACTCTTGCCCAAAAGCTTCATTCAAAGATGATTTTCTTGTTATCTAGAAAAATCCATCAAGCATTATAATAATTTTTTCTTTCTGCTTTTTTTATTCTAAAATGTGGAAGAAAGAAGTTTTCACCTAATATGTTGAGATTCTGATGCAACTTCTAGATGATAATTATAAATGAAGTGTTGCTTGATAGTTATTAGTAATTTTTTTAAACTAAGTGTTTTTGAATTTCATCTGCAGTTTTTTTTTCCTCTTTTAAAATTTGATCTGATTTGAAAATCTTAGAAAACCGTATTTGAGATAATCTTATTTCTGAGCCAAATTAACCAAAAGTCTATCATCTATTACCTACTAGGAATCTTGGGGGATTTCTGTTACGTGTAGGCATTTTTTTTTCTCGAGGAGTCTCCATAACACAAAGGCGCATACATCATCTTCTATTTGCAGCATCACTTTGTAAATATGGATAATATTTTCATCATATTTTGGACCCATTATTATCCATCCATTGTTCCAATGGATATAGGGTGTATAAAAAAAATGCATCCAAATATTTGAAGTATTAAAACGACTCAAATCGGCTGCCATTGCTTCAGCCCTATTAAGGTTTAATGTCAAACACATTATTTCTTCTTGCAACCTAACCTGTATTATGAAGCGAATAATTTCTGAGAATTTAACGCATTCTCTTATAAAAAATTCCACCTTTAATTTAAATTTATTATAAAAAATTTAAATGCATCAGTTTTCGTTATTGGTTCTCAAGGACCACCAGTGTTGAAGCCAGGAATTGGTAAACAACCCATGTTGTACTGACAAAACTGCAGGCCCGACTGCTTCAATATCATAAAATTTTAAGTTTTGGAAGTTGTTGACTCTAAAACCGACGAGAGTTTATATTTTGTAGATAGCCGGAACCCGTACTTTGAGGGCTGCTCCCAATATCTCATCTTAAACAAACCAAAGAAAGTATCTTTGCAATCGCAGCAAGTTCATGCTAACTAACAATTGAGTATTATGTGGGAAACGCTATGTCCTACTCGCCCAAAGGATCTCTGTATCTGGCTGAAACTTGGAAGTTTTAATTGATCATGAGAAGAACGGAGCAAGAAACTGAATCTGGATGCTTATCATCAAGAGAACGAAAGGAAAATCAAATTAGAAGATGGAAAAAGGATGAGAGATCTGTTCATTCTTTCTTTATTAAGATGATATATGCAATTATGTAACTTACGCCTGTTTAGTAATATGACATTTGATTGTATTTTTTGTTTTGTTAACATTAAAGTATCCAATTATCATTCAAATACATATTTTTGTATATAAATGTGCAGATGTATATTTTATAAGGTTTCAGTTTTGTCTTCGACTGCAAGATAAAATATTTTATTCTGAAGTAAGCTTTATAAAGAGGAATGTAAAGTATAATATGGCAGTTTATAAGTGACTATTAGTTTATTGATAGACGCAAGTATAATTATTTCTGTACATTTTTTCTCCGTTATTGTAGATGCAAGTTTGTTTTTTGTATATATTTCCTCAAATAAAAGCTTCTTTGTGAATGAGTTTTCTCTTCTTATAATCTTTTTCAAATACATACTATAACGTGCTTTTGCCGAATTTTTGCTTATTTGAATATATTCAGCATTAAATTTTAACTTTTTGTGAAACAGTAAACTGTAATTTCCATTCCAAATGGAATAGACAAAACTTTCAACTGCAGATATGAGCTTCTTGGAATTTAAACTAATATTTCATATGAAATTTTTGAATTTATTATCTATTATAAAATAATTTTAGCTTTTATGTTACTGGCTCTGAGATTAAATATATTGAAATTGCAGCATTATCTACGTTCTGATCTTTAAAGATCTTCTAAAATTAACATGAAATGACCCTCATCTTAACCAATTTAATATTTAAATGAAATACCTTGCAATTAAATAATGCTTCATTTGATACAATGTACATTACCTTTCAATTTCTTTCAGTATTAAAATATGTAAAAGGTCAAAATTAATTTTTTTTAACTAATGGCGAATTTCATTTTTTTAGAAATGGAGCACCGAATCGCTCTTTTTTTAATTCTCACTACTGACCCGGCCCAACCTAGAGCGGAAATTCTATTCTGGTGTGTCTATTTCTATTTCAAACAAGAGATGCATGATATGAAGTAAGGACATTCTTAATGATAAATCGTTTTGCATATAGAATCTCTCGTTTGAAATAGAAATCGTCCAACCAGGATAGAATTTTCACAGCCATTTATACCACGTCACTCGTGAAAACGTAAAAAAAGTAATATTTTACGTGAAAATAATTAAATGGCTAAGACGATTGCATTTTGAAAAGGCACCAATTTATTTTAAACTGGTTTATTGGCTTGCTACTATCTTTAAATTGCATGATGTGACGCAGAAGAAGGAATAATCTCTACACACATTCTACAGATTAGACTACTGAAGATACAGCTAACAAATAAATACGTAATTATTTCTCGGATACGAGATGCTCACTAAAAATATTGATTTATTTTTAATGGGGTTTTTATTTAAAGTAATCAAAATTGTAAAGTTTCTTCCAATAATTTTGGAGTATATTTTTGCTCAAGAAATGTTTATAAGCTCTTTAGCAATTATAATTTAACACAAGTGAAATTTCATTTCTCTCATCTTATTTTTTAAAATTATTATTAAATGCATTTTGCGGCAATACTTTTCATTGTTTCCCTGGAATTAGACTAGTTCGTTTTCACTATATAAGGTTAGTTTTTTCACTCTGCATGCTTTTTACCTTTATATAATTGAGTAAGTTCATGAAAACAAATGATTATTTGAAAGAAAAATTAGATTTATTATCTGAAAACGTAATAATCCTATATTGTTTCAGACTAGATGCTTGAATCGCCTTCAATAATTCTCAACTACTGGTTCTTGAAAATCAAATACATTAATAAGTGAAAATTTGTATACTTTAATTTTTCATTGAATGGGAAACTATACAGCATTAAATATCATTAGTAAAATTATTAATCATTAATCGTATATAATTTCCTATCATAATTATGTATCGCTATCTTTAGGCAAATAATCAGTTCCCTGTCTGAAAAATAGTTTCAGCCTGGAGTCAAAACAAATCTTTTATTCCAATTTCTTTTCTGAGAAATCTTGTCTTGTATATGAAGAAATCCATAGGGAAAATCATTAAGTTTCTACTGATTGCATTTTGCCATAGGTAATTGAAAATTGTTGCATAGATATTGACTGGACATTTGGGTTATAGCGGCCTTTTGCCTGATAAATCTGAGTTAGTTGGAGGAAAGTGCCCTCTTCCCCTACCCCCCTTTTTATCACTACATAATTTTTATTACATAATGGTTCCATTTCATTTCTTGTGAAACTCTGAAATGCATAATAGTAATCAGTACCGATGCATATGAACTGCGAATTCACGCAAGATCTATAAGTTAGTAAAACAGGACTTGATATTTCAATTAAAGTATGTCAATCAGCCATTATACATTACGAAACTTGTCTATTATTTCTCTTCCAGAGAAACGGGAATCTGACTCAAAAGTTAATATTAATTCATTATCATAAGCCAGCGATTCTCAACCTGTGGGGCGCATCCCCCTAGGGGTGCGCGAGCACACAGGTGGGGGGGCGCGAGAATATCCAAGAGAAAATATTATTTAAAAAAATTGATTAACTGACTGAAAGGAAAGCACACATACACATAGAAAAAAAATGCATTTCAACATATTTAATAATTTATGAAAGTAAAACAACTTACTAAATCAAAACTTACTTAATCAAAGCATACTACATTAAAACAAATTTAATAATTATTAAATTTTTTCGAAGGAAGGCTTGATATTAGAAATAGCCACTCTCAGTTCTGCCGAGATTTATATTTTGTCTTCACGTAGCCACAACAGAAAATCCAGTTTCACAAAGGAAGGATGTTGAAAATGGTAATAGAATGCGAAATGCCCTTGTTTTTAGAGCAATTAAAATCATCCTCTACTCCTGCCCAAAATTCAAATAGTGATTTATTTCTAAACTGTCTTTTAGTTTCAGCACTTGTCGTGAGGTCCATGTATTTTTCTTCCTCATCAATTGAGAGTCCTTCAGGAGTGTTATGAAAGGGATTCCTAACTCACTCGTAACTTGCCATCAGTTTGTCTCTAGAAAGAAAATATTTTTTAAAAATTCTTTGCCAGCATGGCTAAATGATTTTTAGTGGTTACAAAAGCAACTTTTACATGTTCTTCGTCAGCCTTGTAAGTTTTAATACAATCATCCACATTTGCAAACAGTGCTAGATTTCTTTGCTTTAAATTTCTGCTCCACAATTCCAATTTTCTACAAAAATCATTAACTTTATCACTCGTATCCAACATATGTGCATTTGTTCCTTGGAGTTGAAGATTCAAGTTTATTGAAATTGAGCTATTTGGTATGTCGACCAAGTAGTTCAATTTCATCACAAATAAACCATCGGGAAAATTCTCGGCTTCCGGTCTGTTTTCTTCTTCTAGGAAAATGGCGATTTCTTTTCTTAATTCATAAACACGTTGCAAAAATTTCCCACGTGATGACCATCTTGCCTCGCAATAAAATAATAATGCTGAATGTATTGAAACCCATGTCTTTACAATGTGTGGAAAAGATTCTCGATTTCAGGGGGTCTCATTTTTATATAATTTACCACGATTACAACCGTAGTTTTTACATCTAGCTATTTTATATGAAACTTTGTAAGATGCAATTAAAGCTTTTTTATTCACAGACAAAATTTCTTTAAAAAAATGATTTTTGCTTTTTATATGATTTTAATTTCAATTTGAAGAATTTTCTGGGTGTGTTGACGTACTCACTATGAAGCGTTTCAAAATGTCGTTTAAGTTTATTAGGTTTCATGCTGCTTGCGGTCAACATTTTTGAGCAAATGATACACAGGGGCCTTTCTTCATTTACTTCAGTACTGGTAAATCCAAAATTTAAGCATTCTTGAGAATATTTTCTTGATTTTATTTTCAGAACTATGCTGGTCTGTGTACTCGTTGATGCTTGACTTTCGTCTAATGCTCGCTTACTTCTGCTTAAAAATTTATCCATGAGTCTGCATAAATCTGCTGCCTAATTATTTAATATGGTGAATTGCAATTAACTCCTTGTTACTTTACTTGGAATCACAATTTTTTTCCTTTAATGTTTTCAATTCTTTTTTTTTCTCAATCAAAATCAATTTAACTATCTTATAACAAAATAACTTTCTTACTAAATTTACCGATGAGTTTTATTTTAAAAGCCCAATGAGACGGATTGTCTCATTGTCAAAGGTAAGAAATTATCATGTCAAGCTAAAGTAACGAAATCTAAAAAAAGCGTTTTAATAAATGAAATCTCATTTGCAATATATATATATATATCTAAAGCAGTTGCAGATGTGCGGTGATATTTTATTTACTCATTTTTTTCTCGTTTCAAATGTGACACTTTGGAGACCCATATGCTGCAAGTGGAAGGTTGCTTCAACAACTGAGATCCAAGCTCATCATTTCCCTAGGAAAAGGATTTCTGATCTTGGTGGAAGCTCTGCAGAAACATTAAATTCCTTAAGATATTGTTCCAAAAGACTTGTTGATGTCACTTCAACCCTGAACTTTTCTTTTGCTACATTGAACAAACTTCTTCAGCTAGGAATGACTTGAAAATAGGTGTAAGGTAAAGTTTTCATATGCTAATTCTAATTTGTTTGTTTGTTATTTTAGTGCTAAGTTTTAAATTGTTTGCTGTTCTAAAATGGGCTCACGTATAATGTACATTTTTTAATAGTATGAAAAAAATTGAAATTACTTAGTTTTTTGTTTCTCGAAATTTTAATTAGCTCCACGTCAATTATCTGTGACTGACTCTGAACTTTCTTTTTTTGGGCCGCGTCAGTCTCTAGTAATTGACATTAAGTTTTCCGTACAGACGACGACATTCACTGGTGTTTGACAGCGTAAAATGCTATACAAAACAAAAAGTGCATTCTATTAATAAATGTGTTGAAATTTTCCTTAATCAAAATATTTAAATAGGTTTCACTGAAATTCGGTAGACATGTTACGTGCAAGATGAATTTAAACATCGGTGGAGATCGCGAGTCGAATGGAAAGGTAAAGGTAGGTGGTTGACGTGTTAAACCTAAAAGGAATTTAAGATGTTCTCAGTTTCTGATGGTATTTATTTTACTAAGCAAAACAAGCACTTGCTGTTTTAATACGAACAGTAAAATTTGCAGTTTGAATCATTAATATACTATAGATATAAACGCTATTGAAAATTATGTTTGAGCTTGTGCAGTCATGGCAAAAAAAAAAAAAAAAAAAAAAACGGACTTGGATGTATTTTGCAATTGACCATGTTATATGAAAACTAAAAGTACCATTTTTGATGTAACTGCGAATATTAAAATATGCTATGCCTAAAATTTTTAAGTGATTGCCTGCATAAACTGTACTGACTTTGAAATTTCCTGTGGCAGCACTAATTTTTGATGTCATGAATAGATTCCCCATGGAAAAAAATTCCCGGAGTACAAGGTTTGGTTAATATGCCCATGATTACATCGGAAGATATTTGATTCTTCTGTTAAGGGATTTTTACCACATTTTGACAGCAATAGCCGTTTTTTTTAAAAATTTTGTTCACTTTGAAAGTATTTGAAAAAGCTACAATCTACATGTTAAAATCGATTGCCACTTCATTTAAGACAAATTATTCAAAGTAAAAAGTTTGGGAAGAATTGTGATTAATTTCCCCAAAGAAATATTCAAGGCCATTGAAAGTTTTATCTAAACTGCAACTGAACCCGATTCCCCATTACGGGACAAAATTACAAATTTTTTTGTTAAAGCCAACTAAAAAGTTGTTGATATTTTGAAATTTGTGAATGCACCTTTAAATGCATCGTTTTAGGAGCAATATAGAAAATTTAATGCAGCGAAAAAAATATTCGTAGGAATGAGCTGAAATTTTACTTATTTTCTCACAAAATATTATTTTTTCATATTAAATATGTATGCAAAATGTGTAGAAAGCCTTACATTCTAATCAGAAAAACAGTTTAGGTCAATAAATTTGTAAGTTGTATGAATAAAATTTGAAAATTGAATTTTAATCTTAGGAAATCAAATTTTTGTAAGTTCATAATTCCTAAATGATTTGATTTAAACTAATGAAACGTGATTTCCGGGAATAACTATTCAATTATCTTTAAAACTGAGAAAAAATGTGTGTTGCCATTGGAAATTTCGAAGTTTGCTCTTATTTCCTTATCTAGACTGTCCCTTTCGAAATTTTTCATAAATTTTTAAGAGTATAATTACCCTTTTCAAATGATGGCTTTTTTATGATTGCACGAAGAATGATGCCAGAATAAAGCTGGGTGATTCCTTTTGTTTTCCACAACTGTACAGATCCGTCCGATAATTTTGTGCCATTACTATCACATGTTGTACGATAGTCCATTAAATTTCTGCTAAGTAATGTTAATAGTATTATTAAAGTTCGTCTTTGAAAAGATGGTTGGGCGGCAAAACGTCATCATTTTGTTAGCATAAGCAGTACTAAAGTGTGTACAGAATTAAAATAATGAACTAAAGAGTAAGTGATCTAACTATTATTTTCGTAAACTTTATTATTGTCTGGAGAACGATTATCTTTTTAACTTGATTAAACCTTTTTAAAATTTAGAAATTTAATTATTTTCGGTAATCTGCAATCTAATTATAGAAATATTTAATACGAATTTTTTTCATATTAGATTATAAGTCTTTTTAAGTAGTTATTTCTCTGAAATGTTACTACCAGCATTGTAAGGTCATAAAAAGATATAATGAGAGGTTCAGTTAATCAAAACACATAAAAGAAATGCTCGAATCTCACTTGTTAGTCATGTACTAATTATCACACAATTAAACTATATGTAGAAAAATGGCTTGTAAACGAAGTATGAAATGTGTGTGTGTGTAGGGATCTTATTTAAACCACACTATTATTTATCTAAATACAGTTACCAGTTGGAAATGTATATTCTTTGGATTCAGTTAGCTTGGATTTATACAAAAATTTCATTTAATAGAATTTGTTGATAAATTGTAAACACAGGAAATTTAGGCTTATTCGTGTAAAATAAAGATGCCCGCTTTTGTTATTCGTCTATAGCTAAAATCTGTCGATTAAAATAATTCCAGCTTACCATTTAATTGCTACTTAACAAAAGCCAACGCTATTCAGTTTTTTTTCAAAATTATAGAAATATTTAAAAGTTTGAATAAATATCTTAAATACTCGGGCTTTGATCGTTTGACCCTGATCAAACGAGCAAGATCTGAAAAATCACTGTGCAAAATTCTAGTTATTTCTTTCAAGTAATTTCGGTGAGTATTCAGCCAGTTTCTAGAATATTTGGTAGCACTTCTATCCAGAATCTTCGCAGTTAACGTGAATTAATCGGGTGAGAAATGTCCCTGAAATGAATGCAGCAATTCAAAAATAATAAAAATCTTAAAAAGTATTTATATAACACTTTTCTTGTCGAAATAATTATTAATGCAAAAAGTTCAGATACCGCAAACAACCGATTAACCAGATGTATTTGATATAGTTAACCCTTTACAGTCGAATGTCTTCTCTCGGCCATCATTCAAGAACGGCGCATCATTCTGACATTTTATTTATTTACTTTTAACTGTTAAAAATGCCTACAGAATGTTACAATGATACAGATTCATTTTTCAGAGAAGCTCAACTTAAAGCAGTTGCATGGATTTATTTTTTGGTGTAATAAACAGGTTTATGTATTAAGTGAATAATTATGCATCGAATTATCTTTCTGACCGCAAAAGGTTAAAACTGATTTGTTCTGTGTCATAATGAGAAATTTTTTTGAGTGAATTGTTGAATATTTGGTGAAGCTTTTGGTGCTGAAAATTTCTTTATTACTAAAAATAATTTTAACAAAATTAATTCAGCGAAGTAAGTTTCAAAATTTTAATTATACACATGATTAATTATCGGAACATAATGAGTGCAATAATAATTTATATGGTGTAGACTAAATACTGATTTTAAATTTTGATACAATGCTGTTGCAAAATGAAATAACAATTAAAAAGGCTTGAATCATTTTTTATTAACGATTCTGTGTAGTTACAAAATATTTGAATCTGAACGCTGTATTAACAATTTTGGTACTTATTTCGATTTTTGTTAGTAAAAGAAACTTTATAATTAAAATATTTCAGTGATAAAGAAGGTTTCTAAAAAAACATCTTATGATTTTTCAGCTACAGCACCCCTCCCCCTCCTCGCTTCTTATTATTTGTTACATTATTCATTTAAATTGAAATGTGTGATAAAATATTTAAATGCTTTAAAAATCAGAAGCTTGTATGTGCAGGGAAGGCGCAGGTAAATCTTTCTCCGATTTGCATGCCAGTAGTAAAATCTACTGTTCAATCAAAGTGTAGTAAATAATGGTTTTAATCGTGTGTTATTAAAATATTAGCCGTCTTTGGAGCTCAGATTATTTGCTCAAAATACTGATAATTTTAGCTTTTAAACTATTAATATGAAATATATTTATTAAAATTTCTCCTTGTTAATTATTAAGATAGAAACATGAATAAAATGGAGTCAGTATACAGCAAATTATTGCGCATTCAAATTAAAATGTTATCGTAAAATATGTAATTTAGTAATATCATAGAATTCTGAATTATTTCATGATATAATTGTTTATGATTTATCAGTTATTCTATAGAATTTCTTGTTATTTCATGAAATAACGTATCATAATGTATAAAACAGCGGGTTTCATGATTTTATAGATCAACTTAAGTCCAAGAGTTAATAACTATGTATTAACAGCGAGGTTTAAACTTTCAGTTTGATGGCGAAATCTTGCTTTCATTTTATATTCTTTACTTCTAACTCATTGGAAGTTTGGATGACACAGAAATCCCGTTTCCGAATATTTATAATAATTTTTTCAGCTCCATTTAATTAGCCAAGCGAAGTGATGAATTAATTGCAGCCGTAAAAACGTTCAATTAAGTAGTCTGAAACGATCATACGATGGCTATTTTCTTTTAACTTTACATTAGACCTTAAATAATAAGTCCGTTTCTGTTAGTGTTATATATGTAGATTTTTATATGCTTGTATATTTTCTTTTTTAAGAACTAAATAGGTTTTAGTATTTTGGTGTTTTTTTCAGAAGCAAGGTCAATGCTATTCAATCCAGTTTTCCAATTTAAATATTTTACTCATTTTTTTTATTTAGTCAATGTTTTTAGGCCATCTCCTTAATTCAGATGTAATTTTTGAATATAAAATTGATTCATTTCATTGATAAATCTCGCAATAAAATTATCAGCAGATACATGCGAAATGTAAATAAATTTCCATAATATGAAAAGCATCAGAATATTTATATAATGTAAAAGCTTAAAAATTCAAAGTGAAATTTCTTGTTGATAGGCAGTTGAATATGCCGACATTATTTGAAATGCTTCATGTAATTTAATCAATATACCATAAAATAATTTCATTGTTAAAAATATTCGGATGAATTCGACTTATGTAAAATTTAAATTACACAGTTAACGATTATTAAATAAAGCATTACTTACGCAACTCAGCGGGTGATTATTTTTAAAAAATTAATTCTGGTAAAATATTTTATTTAACTATTTAAATGCGTCAAGCTATTTGCGTTATTTTCAACCAGCACTCTAACAATATGTGTATAAATGGTGGATCTTCAAACATCATCGATCTAGTTTTAAATTACGCCCGTTAAATATCGAAGTCCAAATTAATCTGTAGATGATGTACCATATAAAGAGATTTAGTTAATATTTAATTTTTTCTCCATTTCCTTTTTATAAATGAACATAATAATGCATACTTTCATACTTTCACAAGTTTTTTCTTACGTTTCTATCCATCTGACCGCGATTCAAAATTACGAGGTCCGTCCCAAAATAGCCCTAACGTTGCTTCAAACGGGACGTTGATATAACTAAACCAAACCAAACCAACCCAAACCATATAACCATATTTTGGTAGGGATAACTAAAGAGACACCGTGTTTACAATTTGTTATGAACTTAAGAAATGTAAGAATTGAATTGTTTTTAAGAATGATCCACACTTACTCATTCAGGCAATAGCTTAGATCATTTTTTTTTCTTCTTCCAGGTTTTGCATCGAAATTCCTTATTATAAGGTTTGTTATATGTGAAGTCGTTCGAAAAAGAAATTATGGTTGTTCTTGACGTATTTGAAGCTATTAAAACAATCTTTCTTAAATGTTACATTTATATAGAGGACATATCTTAAAATTAAAAGAAATATTTTGCATAACTCTTATTTCCATTAAGTGTCATTTCCATAAAATACTCTTAATAACCATCGTTTCCAGTCATACAAATTATTTTTGAGTTTTTCTGAACTTGGTTCGTATTTCAGGCACTGCAATTTTATGGAATTTTCTTATTTCTGCATCCCATTTGATTTACTCCATTTACATGTTGCTGAATATCGATCTATAGTTATTGGGAAGGAACGTAAAACTTGATTTGTATGTATATATTTAAAGCCTAATTTGGAAATCTTATTACAAACTATTTTTAATTTTTCTAATCGAGAAGATTTCTAATCGATGCGATCGTTTCCCTCGTATTTTTAAATAAAAATATTTAAGGAATTTATCAGTTTCATTTTGAAAATTTAATATCATAAATGAATTAAATTCAACTTATGTTGTTTGAACCCAAGATGCTATTTGATGGCGTAATGTTATTCGAAATATGATTTGCTTCTTCTGTAAATAATTTTAGATGATGCACTTTGTTATAACGTTTTCTGATTTGTCTTCAATGCATGTTAATAAAAATTTTTGTTTGCAGCTGCAGCTAGGAACTTCCTTGTTTTGCGCTGGACTGGATGATGCCCGTATGGAGATACTAGGCTTGTTTTTCAGAATAGCATTCAGCCCTTCACAGAGAGAAACAGCAGTTTCTCGATATTATTTAATTGCATTATCCAGGAACATATGCCGAGCTCAGTGATTATAGTCTTTTGATGATATCTTAGAAAGTTTCAACTGCTGGGTTTCCCCCCTTCTCAAATAGTATGTAAGCCTTCAGTTCTCGATCGACGAGGGATACGTTACACCAGACATCTTAAGCTCATCCTCTTCTTGCATCATCAGAAGCTAATGATCCATAACGAATGATTAAGAATACAAACAAATAACACATTCCGTAAAGGAGCAAAAAGAAGCTAAGTCTGGACATTACCACTGTGACAACAGCATCCAATCGTGGTAAGATTTCTGGACACGTGTTCGAATTGTGGGCAGCACAAGTTTTTTTTTCCAAAACTGAGAGGCCTGTGTAAGCAACATTCATTCAATCTCATTTTTGATTGTCACCTGTAACATTCATTTCTTTATTAAAAAAATTTTGCTAGTATAAAACTTTAAAAAAAATATCAAGATATATTATCAAGAAGAGAAAGGATGCGAAATCTGAAAAAGAATATTTCTAAGTACATTAGCTGCCTATAAACAATTGAGTATCAAGTATTGTGTATTTCATGCTATCATCTGTAAATAATATGCAGGATTCTACAAATGATATGCTTTCATTTTACAATTTGCTTCATGTTTATGCCAACTGATTTGTCTTAGCTAATGTGTTTGAATATGCCAGCTTCGCTGTAATGCATCCTTTATCCTGAGAATTAATCTATTTTCTAATTACATCATCAAATCGCTGAGCTTTAATTTGTGGATTTCTTAACATGTGCAATTTGGTTCGTAATTGCCGTTTGTGGATTGCTTGGATTTCAACAGAATCGAAACTTTCTGGCTTCTTGTGATGGTTCATTTGACTCTTCACCAGCAACCTAAGTCTAGTTATATGAACTTCATAAATTACTGATATGAACTTGGTTGACTTTTAAAAGTGTCTCAAGATGCAGAAAAAATTATTGTTAAGCTGTGTAATGTATGCTTTTTTTTTCAATTCTAAAACATCATCCGGTAGTACTTGAATAATATGGATACTGTTCTCCCACAAAAGAAAAGGAGGATTGTAAAGTGGCCAAAATGGCTTGTTAGATTGAACCCTAATCACTCGTATCCAGACACTTCCAAATTTTTATGAGCTGGCATGCGACTGCTTAGAGGTCTGAAGAAAAGTGTGAGTTGTCTTTTTTTTTCCGAAGTCGGCACAAAGGGAAAACTTTCAAGCGGTAAAAGGCAAATTCAAGAATTAAATAATTGTTCAAATATTAAATAGCATAATAATTTTCAGATTAATTCAATGCATTATTCAGAATAATAAAATATAATTAAAGTAAAATATTTAAAAATATTAATAATAATTAAAAGTGAAGGTTTAACTTTTTAACTACTTTTAAAATTCACAAAACGTTAAAATCTAACGTGCCCCCCTAATTATGTTTCGAAAGATGTATCCTTGTCAACTTGGCTGCTTTTGTAAGTTATAACTTCTTAAATTTATTCAGTTTGCTCTTAGGTGGTTGAAGAATGAAAAATAATGATTAGGAGGCAGTAATTGAAGATTCTTAATAATCCCATTATTGAAACTGCTATTTTTTCAAAAACATTTTCCTTAATAAGATTTTTAATAATTTTATCAATTGGGATAACTTCAACTTATTCTATTCGAATAATTTAACTCACATTAAAGCTTTACCTAAAATCAAAACTATTATGATATGAATATCTTCCCCAGACCAATTTATTATTATTCCTAATTATTTTAAATTCTCTATCATTATAATTCTACTAACAGGGTTGATTTTAGGAAGATCATTATCATTTACAGCAAAAATATATGAGATTTGGGCAAGCTTCAAACTCGCTATGATTTAACCATTTTTTAACTGTTTTACCTTTCCCTCTTTATCATTCCTTATAAACTTTTTTACAAAAAACGATGAAACCTGACAAGAAATTTATGGACAAAATTACTGTTTTAAATATTCATCATTTATATCTTCTCAACCAGACATTATTACAAATAAATTATCATTTGTTATCCTAATAATAACAATATATCCTATTCTATCCGTAACTTTATAGCTTATTGCAAGAGCACTTTACTGAAGATAAAGAGGTCTAAATCTTTTCATCATGAAATAATGACGTGAACTTCACTACTTAAGTCGAAATTAAGCCGCTATTCATAACTCTTTTCTATAGTAACTACCGCTGATTTATAAAATAGAAGCTTCGTTTTACTATTCAAGTATGTTTAACATATTAATTGATTGCAAATCAATTTAAATCTTTAAAAAAAATCTTCTATTTAGTAACAATGAATTGCAATGCTTCATAATCTAGTGGCAGATCAGTGCACTAAGTTAAAGCCTTAGAAATAAAATTTAATCAATTTAAAGATCCATAAAAAAAACTCGCATATTAATCCTACTACTAATTCAAAAAAAAATTGTCAATATAACATCTATCCTATACACTAATTTTAAAGCAATTTCCACATCAAAAATTAAAAACAAAATTGAAATTAAAAAAAAAAAAGATCGAAAAGAAAAATAAACTCGAGCTACAGACCGAACATTAAACCCACATTCATAAGAGGAAAACGTTTCCGTATCGAATAATTTTTTATATGTTACTAAAAAAAATAGTAATCTCACCACAATTTCTAATATTATTAATAATTACAATATAGAAAAATAAATTTTCTTTCCCTTTGATTCGAAATCAAATGTACTAATATACTATATTATACTACTTATAATATACTATATTAAACTACTATATATATATATATATGTAATAAACTACTGCAAATAAAAATAACCATACTACATCAACAAAATGTAAGTTTCAAGCAGCACACTCAAAACCAAAATGATGACTTCTAAAATGTCTTTTTGTTAAACGGATTCATATAACAAATAAAAATAAACTTCCTAAAATCACATGAAACCCTTGAAAAGCAGTTACTATAAAAAAAAACTGAACCAAACACCGAATCAGAAATTCTAAATTTTGCTATATAATATTCAAAGTCTTGGCTGCTTAAAAACAAACTCCTAAATTCAAGTTAATATTAAGGAATGATTTGCTATTTTTCATTAAAAATAGACTGATGAGCCCAAGTAACAGATACACCAGATGCTAATAAAATTACAGTTTTTAATAAAGGTACCTGAAATGAACTAAAAGCCTTAATACATTTTTAGTAAAAATGAAATTATTAGTAAAGGTAAAATCTTCTGAATAGTCATCTTTATCTATCACATACAGCAGGAAACCTCAAATAAAATGGTCTTAAACAAATATGTTCAAATCAATTGAATTCGGATTAGAACAATATTGTCAAGATTCCATACACTAAGCAACGAAAACAAATTTGGAAGCAAAATTAAAACGCTTTTATAAGGAAAAAAACTACATTTTTAAGCATAATAAATTTTTTAAAAAAACATTTTCGCGAAAAATTGATTTTCCACACTAGTCACCTACCTTATATATATTAAAATGTGTATGTAGATTTTGTAACTACGGTTACTGTTATGTGTCAGATTTTGATTTCAATCGGTTGGAAGAAAGACCCCCATTCTGTTCTCCTGTACATGGTCACTAAGTTCATTACCAAAGACAACTCACTCGTACGCTCTCTCGTAAAAATTCAACAATTGCAAGCATGAGTAAAATTCTGCCACCATTGGGAATTCTTTCAATGTGTACAATTTATCTTCAAGTTGATTGAGATGGGATTATTATTATTTTTTTTTTGTAGCTTCTGTTGATAGTAAAAAGAAATGATTCTCAGATGTTAGTAAAAACTGTACAGTCTTCAACAACAGAAAGAAAGGAATGCTTCTTTAATTTTTAATTATAGAGGGATAATTAATTTTTATTATTTCTATATTTATAAAATTGATGCCGATGGAAATGGCTCGAAGGGACAGTCTTGTTTAGAAAGACGAATTGAATTCCTGATTCGGAATTTTCAAATTACAGAAATAAGAGATTCCATAAACATGATATAATTATTCGATGCAGCAAACCTTCCAATGCATGCGTATAAAATTTCCTTTAGAAATTTGTTGTAGTCTTGAGATATATTTAATTTTGCTGGCGGAGCATTCTATATACAAAAAACAAACATAAACATTATAATAAGTAATTGGGAGAGTGCTAACAATATCCCCCCCCCTCGCTCACAGAAATTTCGGAAGAATAAGCAATACGATTTACATTATTATCTTCAAATTAAAAATATTAATTTTTGTTTAAATATTGAGCTATTTGTATTGCGTTTTAGGTTCATCATTTATCCTTCTTAGTTGATCATGCTTTAAAAAAGTAATATATCTTAATTTTTATGGTGAATGGTTGGTTGATTTAAGTTTAATTACGCAACAGCCAAAAATAGGCTATTCTGCGCCATTATGGTGAATGAGATGTCTTGTTTAACTCATTTTTTTTAAATCGCTGATTCGTGATTGCAAGTCCCGTAAGGATATTATTCTAAGCTAACAAGATGATCGATGTTTATTAAAGTAGAGAATTATAGAGTCACAAGCCATTGTATAATAAAAATATTGCACATTCGGTTTGTACATGGAGTTCAGCCCTACTTCATTCAAGCTTTAATACAGCTCTAAGCAAATATTAAATATTTATTCGGCACCAAATATAATAGAATTTTAAATTACGGAAATAAAAAATCAACCAGCTGGATAGATTTCCACTTATTCTGGTTATAGAACTAAGCGAGGGTATTATTTATGGTGATAAAACAATAGTTGTAATCGGCATTTATTATTTATTAGTTAAAATTCTTGTCTGTACGTGAATTATACAAGGTGAAAGCTGTAGTCGTTATTTAAATTGAACACTAGCTTTCAGCGAATCATCGTATTTGCTTATATATTTTTTAGATAAATATAAATAATTTGGACGAAAGCATTTAAAAGAAGACTGTCTAAATTGTCACTTAACTCCATGTTAACATAACAGAGAAGAGAGCTTGATAGATGAAGTTTTACACCAGGCTTAATCATCAGACTTGTGGATTTGCGTCCAATTTTAAAATTCCATTTCTGATAGGTACCGGTTCTCAATCTGACTATTCCTAAATATAGAGATATGATTACAACTAAACGCGGTATCCTAGAAGTGCGAAATTCAGTTTGTAGCTATGGCATCGAAGTTGTTTTTTTATTGAATTTTTAATTCAATCAGGCCAGAAGAGGAAAATTATAATGTAAACTGAATTATGTACTCTAACCGAAGCTTAACCGAAGCATCTTTTGACAGCATCATCGTGCGAATAATTCATGATGGGATACTTCTGTTTTTAAATATTATTTCTGTTCATTTCTGTTTTTAAATATTAATATTCGTTAACTGATACGTTACTATAAAGTGGGTAATGAGACGTGCGAAAACAACTCATTGAAATATAAGGGGATGAAAGTGGTATTAAGAGCTGTTCAAAGAATAAACAATGGATATTCTTTCTCTTAAACAATGGCTGATGCAATCAAGAAGACCAAATACAAATGAGCCTAGCAATTATACAATCATGTTTCGAACTAGAAGCTCAGAATTGTACTTATACACAACTGGGCATTGAATAATTTATAGCTTCGGGAAATCAATAAAATAAGAAGATTTCTTTACGGAGGGAATAATTTTAAGGATATCATGAAAATATCCTCTGTTTAGTGCAATTTATGAGCACTCATCTTTATGCTATTGCATACATAAATAATATGTGGTAAGTCGTTATTTTAGCGCTCATTAACTTACTGAAAAAAATGGTGCAGATTTCTTCGGAATTCTATTTAATTTTTCTGCAAACGATAAATTCTGATAAAGATTAAAATTTGATTATACTTATACTTGACTTCTCATAGTCAATTGTCCTGCAGTAAAATGCTATCTCGTTTGGGTAGGATTTTTTTTAAAGTAAGCAAGATTCGTCTTGAATTAAAATAATTTGACCTGAATATAAATTTAATATTTGGCCATCTTCAATATTGTAACATTCTTGAAGCTCGTGTTTTCACGTAGAACACTTTAATTGCCCAGCTGAATTTCTTACAATGTTGTTTATATAGGCAGTCAACGCTGCTCCCCCCCCCCACGGCAGTAAAGATGTCAAATACAAACATTTTTAATATACAGTTCCCAAAAAGTATTGCGCTGCAAATCGACTTTGAGAATTTAACAGTTTTTTTGAATATTTCAAAAAGTATTTAGAGTGTGGATAATTTTATGGATTCCGACATTTCAGCATGTCAGTATTGCTTTCATGCAAGGATGTTACAATTCAGTTTTTCCCACATTTCTATTTAAACATTCGTAAAAATATTAATGCATTTATTTTATGAAGTACATTAATTCTATTAGTGAGTAAAATTTTTTAAAAAGAAATGTGAATGGTTCCCACAATATCAATGAAAGATAACAAGACTCGTTTAATATTGGAAGCATTAATTTTCTAAACTACTCTTAAGATGGTGAAAATGAAGTTTTTTTTTATATATCATCTAGTTTATTGTGTTTTTGATCATGTCGTTGCTGCTGTGCATATATTTATGACCAAATTAATTCAAAAAATTTTCTGATCTTTTTAGGTCAAAAATTGGGTTTTTTCTGTCGGGTGTGTTAAGTGTCAATTGAATATATTTTGAACTAGTCAGCTTTCAGATGTGACGATGTCTTTTGTAAATAGCAATTTAATATACGAAACTGGGGAGAAATCTCATTTTATGTTTGTAAAATGTGATGTGCTGTAGTATATATACAGATTATTTCGGGTAAAGAGAAATTAAAATTACCCCATATTACATTATTTTTGAGCGCATAAAATTTTTTATACAATATTCTATTTTTTTAAAAAGTTAAATTGGTTTAAAAATAAATTTCACACACGCACACATATATGGATGGCAGTTGTCAGTACTGAAGGCTCATTTTTCCATCTTACAGTATTATATAAAAATGTCGGCGGAAATTTATGTGAATTTTAAAAAAAAAAACCTATTCGTTCAGTGAAATAAACAAACATAAATAATTAAATAAATGAAACAGTAAAAACCTCTATTGTGTTTTTATTGATTCAAAAGACAAAAACTACTATATTTATGAAAATATTATGCAGTTGTTGTTGTGATTTGAGTAGAAAAGTTAATATATAATAAGTTTAAATTTCAAACCAGCAGTCGTGGTCTCCGAAATGCTTTCTATTATTCCTATATAACAATATGTACTATCTTCCATCTTGTCGCAGAAAATTGTGCACCCTGAACTTAGCCCTGAGCGCTATGAGGGCTTCTTTTTTATTTTCAGAATGCCTCTATTTAATTAAATTTAGCAATCCTATTAATTTCAGAAATAAACGAAGAAATAGCTTTAAACAATATTCAATGCAGATAAATGTAAAAATGCATCATAACAGAATATAATATTGCTAATTGTTAAACATTACTGTTCCAAATTTTGTTTAATTTTATTCTTTAACAATGCCTTTTACATTATTTGAGCAAATGTCGATTTTCTGTAATAATGTTACTTGAGGATTATTCTTTCCAATACCAACAATAATTTTATATTATATGAACAATGACAAAAGTCATTATTATCGCAATTCATCTTTGGAAAACGTCCTTTCACCACCATCTTGAAGAGTTGCGAGCCGAACATTTTGTTAACTCTGATTTATTTAGAGGAAAATCTGCAGAAGTAGGTCAAAGCATCATTGATCTTGTTTTGAATACAGGTTAGTCCTCTCTCTATCGTACATTTTGTATGTACCGCTGCACATATTTTTACATGCAGTTTTAACCAATACTTTTTCCGCAATCCAAGCAGTGCCAAAAATATTTACTGTCTTGATGAATGCAAGGAAGTCCTTTTACTTCTGTAAAATAATATTTAATAAAGGAAGTAATATACCACAATTATATTGCTTCCCTTCTCAAGAGTAAAAGAAAATATTCTATCAAATATTTATTTTGCCTTCATCTAATACTGTACAAATTAAAAATTAATATGTCCTATAGTATTTTGCTACATAAATTAAAATGAAATAATTCAGTCAAGAGTTTTCAAAGCTCTTAAATTTTTGGAATCTGAAGAATTTTGTTAATTGCAAATATTAGATTTCCAACGTTTACTTTAATTCATTAAATAAATTTCCTACATTTTCTTATTTACAAACCTTAGCTGGACTCAGAAAAAAAAACATGGATTAGCGCTTTGTTTTCATGTAACTTTGTTTTGAAATGAATGTCTTGCAGGTGCCAGTTAGATAAAAGTATTTTTCTCATGATTTCATTTTGTTTGATTTCCATCAATAAATAATTTGGTTCACTGTGCGTCAAAATATTTGGTAATATTTATTTTATATTTATAAAATATAATCGTGAGCTGGTTGCCTGTTAATTAGCAAAACCTTTGATGAGAACAGACCATATTGTTATATATATATCTATCCTTATTTATCGATTTAGTTTTAAACTAGTAACCAATTGCAGTGATCTCCCAAAAACGGTTTTGCATAAATTTTTGTTCTGGACCTGTTTTTCTCTACTGATTGAAATCAAAACTTGAATAAACCCACAATTGCAATCCCAACATCACACAACAACATTCGGCATATTTAAATAATCGCACTAATGAGTCATTGCATTTCCATGCTTCCAAAAGTACAAACTGACAGACGGTCAACTCCTTATCATTTTTTACTCGAAAACTGAAATTAATCTATTCCATGGATGCTTAATTTTAAGCATCTAGCTCTCTTCCTTTGCTGTTACCGTGTTATCCTATATTCCAACAGCCGGACAAATAGTCCTTTCATGGATAATGCGCAAAATTTGATAGAAATCTACACATTTGGTGTAAGGACCAATCACAAAATTTCGTTCCTTTTGCTCAAAGTGTCTCTGAGTTATCTTTGCCACAGATATAGATATAACGCGAAAAATGTGTTTACCAGCTCAGTGAGGTCTAAAATGTGAAACTTCGTCAAAATCTCGAATTCGATTTTGATGATTACATTAGTTTTTCTATACTTGGCATACCAGAAAGTAAAAACAATATCGCTTGAAAAATTCAGATTTTTGGTCAAACATTCATTTTCAGTTCAATGCTTTTATCATCGAACACAAAATTTTCCTGTACTTTGGAGTCAGATACAAAAACATTTTATGGAAAGCTTAAATATTAGCAAAAACTATACACATTTCAAACTAAACAATTTTGAAATATGAGAATGTCTGCTATAAACTGCATTTTAAAATTGGCTTGAAATTGGTTTTCATAAGCAAAATATTGCATTTGGGGAATATGGAGTGGGTTTCATTGCTTTGATTTGGCGGAAATGTTGCATGTGCAAATATGATTATTCTTTTATTATTTCTTTTATACAATTTTCATTTTCTACAAATATCCGCTTCTACAGTTAAAAGTTATACCAAGGGTCCTTGGACAAGGAATATTAAATTTAATATCGAAATTTTTTTGTATTTCATGTAAAAAAAGACATCAGGAGTGAGAGTCGATGTCTTGCATTCGAACAGCTGTGTTTTATTAACACAGCATACTCTGCTCGCGATTGCCATGTAATTAATATGCAAGAAATAAATTATTTATGTATATAATTGGAGTGTTAAAGAAGAAAAAGGATTTTTAGACGTGATACTCTAAAGCAAATATTCAGTCTGGTATTTTGCCAACAGCATACTAAGATATATGATAGAAGGCGTAAATAATGCTAAATCGAAACACTTGAATTTGAGATGCACGATGGAAAAACCAGAAATAAAATCATGTTTGTGAAGTGGGTTGTTAGCTTGACTGTTTTTTTCATCCTAGAAATGAAGTATAAGTCACTAAAATTGAACTAATCCAACCATTCTAAGGCAATCAAAGGAGATCTAAATGATAAACTGAGAGATAGAGAGTAAAATTTTAGGGAACATTTTCTTATGAGAGACAACCAATGTAAAAAGAATTGCATTCTCTCATCGAAATTGAGAATAACTCCATCCATTATAATAATACCTTCCTTTTCTAAAATTTGATTTATTTTCTTTAACAAAGGCCATTCTTGTTTATGCGACTCCAAATATATGTTATGGATACAAGAAAAGCGAGAATCCGCTTACTTTCCCAGTAGCTTCTCATGCACTATTTTTAGGTTTTTTTTTCATTATATATATGATTTATCAAATTGTGTCAGTTTTACTATATTAAGTTTTAGATCAACTGTCATTTCAGGAATAAGTGAAAAATATGGTTGAATATAACAATGCGCTGGAATAGAATACAGCATTATTACCTGTCTAATATTATTGTTCTAGATTTAATTTAGCTTCTTTATTTTAACAATGCATTTTACATCATAAAAATACACTGATTTCCTATAACAATACATAACAACTATTAGGTGAGGATCTTTATTATTTCAATTTCTAACAATGCATTTTACATTATTTCAGCAATATAAAAAATTATTATTACCGTGATTCATCTTTAGAAAGTGTCATTTCATCTCCATATTGAAGAGTTGAAAGCAGAAGGTTTTGTTAGTTCCGATTAGTTCAGAAGAAAATCCCTTCAAAGTAAGACGAAATGTTGTCCATCTTGTTTTCAATGCAAGTTAGTCCTCTGTCTATAAAATTTTGTATATACTGCTCCAAATATTTTAAAAAATTGTTTGAATCAACGCATTTTTCACAATTCAAGCATTGTCTGAAATCTTTATTCCCAAATGATGCCAGAAAAAATTGTTTTCACTTATATCTTGCAAATACGCATAAAGAAATAATTTTCATTTCTCAAAAATTTAAAACAAAATTTTCTTTGAACATCTTTAATCATTTGCTTTCTTCTAGTAGAGTAATAGTTGATAATGAATATATTCATTAAGTTTCTTGATATATATGTTAAAAAGAAATAAATCGATCACAATTTTTGAAAGATTTTAATATTTTGGAAATCCGAAAAATTCTTCTAACTGCAGATATTAGATTTCCAGCGATATCTTTACTTTCTTCAATAAATTTACGTCTTTTTCTTATTACAAAAATTTAACCAGGATTGGAAAATAAAATATGGATTAGCATTTTCACTGCAATTGATATTGTTTTGAAATGAATATTTCGCACGATGCCAATTAGATAAATATATTTTAACTCGTTTTTTGAAATATAAGATTTGGAATAATTTAGAGTGTCTCTAAGAAGAATGGAGAAATATAGATGATATTTCTTTAAAAAGAAAAGAAAAATTATAAAATTATATATCGCTCTCGGGATTCGAACAGAATACCAGCAAAATTCAACGATACACCCTGCCGATCTAGTCACCAAGTCTCGTGCTAAGAGAGCGGCTGAAGGGTCTAAGATTCTCATTACGACACGGAAATAAGTTTTAAGTACGGTGTAAATCTGGTTTCAAAAGAAAATGCTAAGAATAGGAATAGTTTCTTCGCATGTGCACGACTTTACTCTTAAAATTCCGATTGAATATAGAAATATTTTGAAATTAAAAAATATTTTTGAAATATGTGATTTGGAATAATTCATAGTAACTCTATGAATAATGGAGAAATATAGATTAAATTTATTTTAAAAAAATTATAAAAATATTAATCCCTCTAAAGATTGTAACAGAAGACCAGCAAAATACAATGACACACCCTACCGATTTAGCCACCGATCCAAGCACCTCCAGCGCATCTGAAGGGTCTAAGATTCTCATGACGACTCGGCAATAAGTTTTAAGTACGGTGTAAATCTGGTTTTAAAAGCATAATGCTAAGAATATGAATAGATTCTGCTCATGTGCGCGAACTTCACTCATAAAGTTCCGATTAATTATAGAAATATTTTGAAATTAAAATGTATTTTTGAAATATATGATTTGGAATAATTCATCATAACTTTATGAATGATGGAGAAATATAGATAAAATTTATTTTTAAAAAATTATAAAATTAATTGTCGCTCTCCAGATTCGAACAGAAGACAAGCAAAATACAATGACACACCGTGCCGGTCTAGCCACCAAGCTTCGTAACTCAAAAGCGACTGAAGGGTTTAAGATTCTGATTACGACATAGCAATAAATTTTAATTACGACTTAGCAATAAGTTTTTTAAAGTCATGTGCGAGACTTGACTTTGAAAATTCAGATTAAATAAAGAAATATTTTGTAATTAAAAAATAATTTTGAAATATATGATTTGGAATAATTCATCATAACTCTATGAATCAAGGAGAAATAGAGATATAACAGAAGACCAGAAAAACACAATTGACGCACTCTGCCGATCTAGCCACCAAGAATGTACCTCGAGAGCGTCTGACGGTTCTATGATTCTCATTACGACTCCGCCATAAGTTTTAAGTACGGTGTAAATCTGGTTTTAAAAGCACAATGCAATGAATAGAAATAGATTCTGCGCATGTGTGTGACATGACTCTTAAAATTCCGCTTAAATGTAGAAATATTTTGAAAATCTCTCCAGATTCGAACAGAAGAACAGCAAAATACAATGACACAAATACCGATCTAGCAACCAAGCCTCATACCTGAAGAAAGTCTGAAGGGTCTAAAATTCTCATTACGACTCGGCAATAACTTTTAAGTACGATGTAAATCTAGTTTTAAAAGCACAATGCTAAGAATATGAATAGATTCTGTGCATGTGTGCGACATGATTCTTAAAATTACGATAAAATATAGAAATATTTTGAAATTAAAATATATTTTTGAAATATATGATTTGGAATAATTCATAGTAACTCTATGAATAATGGAGAAATATAGATAAAATCTATTTTTTTTAAAAAGAAAAATTATAAAATTATTTATCGCTCTCCAGATTGGAACTGAAGACCAGCAAAATACAATGACACATCTGCCGATCTAGCCACGCAGCCTCATAATTCGAAAGCGTCTGAAGGGTCTAAGATTATCATTACGACTCGGCAATAAGTTTTAAGTACGGTGTAAATCTGGTTTTAAAACCATAATGCTAAGAATAGGAATAGATTCTGTGCATGTGTGCGACATGATTCTTAAAATTACGATAAAATATAGAAATATTTTGAATTTAAAATATATTTTTGAAATATATGATTTGAAATAATTCATAGTAACTCTATGAATAATGTAAAAATATAGATAAGATTTAATAAAAAAAAAATATAAAATTATTTGTCGCTCTCCAGATTCGAACAGAAGACCAGCAAAATAAAATGACACACCCTACCGATCTAGCCACCAATCCTAGCGCCTCCAGTGCGTCTGAAGGGTCTAAGATTCTCATTACGACTAGGCAATAAGTTTTAAGTACGGTGTAAATCTTTTTTTAAAAGCATAATGCTAAGAATATGAATAAATTCTGCGCGTGTGTGCGACCTTATTCTTAAAATTCCGATTAAATAAGGAAATATTTTGAAATTAAAATATATTTTTGAAATATATGATTTGGAATAATTCATGGTAACTCTATGAATAATGTAGAAATATAGATAAAATTTATTTTTAAAAAATTATAAAATTATTTTTGGCTCTCCAGATTCGAACTGAAGACCAGCAAAATATAGTGACACACTCTACCGATCTAGCCACTGAGCTTCGCACCTCGAGTGGGTCTGAAGGGTCTAAGATTCTCATTACAACTCCGTATTAAGTTTTAAGTACGATGTAAATCTGGTTTTAAAAGCACAATGCTAAGAATAGGAATAGTTTTAAAAGCACAATGCTAAGAATAGGAATAGATTCTGCGCATGTGTGCGACATGATTCTTAAAATTCCGATAAAATATAGAAATATTTTAAAATTAAAATATGTTTTTGAAATATATTATTTGGAATAATTCATATTAACTCTATGAATAATGTAGAAATATAGATAAAATTTAATTTAAAAAAATTATAAAATTATTTGTGGCTCTCCAGATTCGAACAGAAGACCAGCAAAATATAGTGACACACTCTACCGATCTAGCCACCAATCCTAGCCCCTCCAGTGCGTCTGAAGGGTCTAAGATTCTCATTACGACTCGGTATTGAGTTTTAAGTACGGTGGAAATCTGGTTTTAAAAGCACAATGCTAAGAATAGGAATAGATTGTGCGCATGTGTGCGACCTGATTGTTAAAATTCCGATTAAATATAGAAATATTTTGAAATTAAAATATATTTTTGAAATATATGATTTGGAATAATTCATAGTAACTCTATGAATAATGGAGAAATATAGATAAAATTTATTTTAAAAAAATTATAAAATTATTTGTTGTTCTCCAGATTCGAACAGAGGACAAGCAAAATACAGTGGCACACCCTACCGATCTAGCCACAGAGCTTCGCACCTCGAGCGGGTCTTAAGGGTGTAAGATTCTCATTACGACTCGGTATTAAGTTTTAGTTACTTTGTAAATCTGGTTTTAAAACCACAATGCTAAGAATAGGAATAGATTCTGCGCATGTGTGCGACCTGATTCTCAAAATTCCGATAAAATATAGAAATATTTTGAATTTAAAATATATTTTTGAAATATATGATTTGAAATAATTCATAGTAACTCTATGAATAATGTAGAAATATAGATAAGATTTAATAAAAAAAAATATAAAATTATTTGTCGCTCTCCAGATTCGAACAGAAGACCAGCAAAATAAAATGACACACCCTACCGATCTAGCCACCAATCCTAGCGCCTCCAGTGCGTCTGAAGGGTCTAAGATTCTCATTACGACTAGGCAATAAGTTTTAAGTACGGTGTAAATCTTTTTTTAAAAGCATAATGCTAAGAATATGAATAAATTCTGCGCGTGTGTGCGACCTTATTCTTAAAATTCCGATTAAATAAGGAAATATTTTGAAATTAAAATATATTTTTGAAATATATGATTTGGAATAATTCATGGTAACTCTATGAATAATGTAGAAATATAGATAAAATTTATTTTTAAAAAATTATAAAATTATTTTTGGCTCTCCAGATTCGAACTGAAGACCAGCAAAATATAGTGACACACTCTACCGATCTAGCCACTGAGCTTCGCACCTCGAGTGGGTCTGAAGGGTCTAAGATTCTCATTACAACTCCGTATTAAGTTTTAAGTACGGTGTAAATCTGGTTTTAAAAGCACAATGCTAAGAATAGGAATAGATTCTGCTCATGTGTGCGACCTGATTCTTAAAATTCCGATAAAATATAGAAATAATTTGAAATTAAAATATATTTTTGAAATATATGATTTGGAATAATTCATATTAACTCTATGAATAATGGAGAAATATAGATAAAATCTATTTTTTTTAAAAAAGAAAAATTATAAAACTATTTGTCGCTCTCCAGATTGGAACTGAAGACCAGCAAAATACATTGACACACCCTACCGATCTAGCCACCGATCCTCGGACCTCCAGTGCGTCTGAAGGGTCTAAGATTCTCATTACTACACGGAAATAAGTTTTAAGTACGGTGTAAATCTGGTTTTAAAAGCATAATGCTAAGAATATGAATAGATTCTGCACGTGTGCAAGAACTTCACTCTTAAAGTTCCGATTAATTATAGAAATATTTTGAAATTAAAATTTATTTTTGAAATATATTATTTGGAATAATTCATAGTAACTCTATGAATAATGTAGAAATATAGATAAAATTTAATTTTAAAAAATTATAAAATTATTTGTCGCTCTCCAGATTCGAACAGAAGACCAGGAAAATACAGTGACACACCCTACCGATCTAGCCACCGATCCTCGCACCTCCAGTGCGTCTTTAAGGTCTAAGATTCTCATTACGACTCGGCAATAATTTTTAAGTACGGTGTAAATCTGGTTTTAAAAGCATAATGCTAAGAATATGAATAGATTCAGCACGTGTGCAAGAACTTCACTCTTAAAGTTCCGATTAATTATAGAAATATTTTGAAATTAAAATTTATTTTTGAAATATATTATTTGGAATAATTCATAGTAACTCTATGAATAATGCAGAAATATAGATAAAATTTATTTTTAAAAAATTATAAAATTATTTGTCGCTCTCCAGATTCGAACAGAAGACCAGCAAAATACAGTGACACACCCTGCCGATCTAGCCACCGATCCTCGCACCTCCAGTGCGTCTGTAAGGTCTAAGATTCTCATTACGACTCGGCAATAATTTTTAAGTACGGTGTAAATCTGGTTTTAATAGCACAATGCTAACTAAGAATAGGAATAGATTCTGCGCATGTGCGCGACATTACTCTTAAAATTCCGATTAAAAATAGAAATATTTTGAAATTAAAATATATTTTTGAAATATATTATTTAGAATAATTCATAGTAACTCTATGAATAATGGAGAAATATAGATAAAATTTATTTAAAAAAATTATAAAATTATTGGTCCTTCTCCAGATTCGAACAGAAGACCAGCAAAATATAGTGACACACCCTACCGATCTAGCCACCGAACTTCGCACCTCGAGCGGGTCTGAAGGGTCTAAGATTCTCATTACGACTCGGTATTAAGTTTAAAGTACGGTGTAAATCTGGTTTTAAAAGCACAATGCTAAGAATCGGAATAGATTCTGCGCATGAGTGCGACCTGATTCTTAAAATTCCGATTAAATATAGAAATATTTTGAAATTAAAATATATTTTTGAAATATATGATTTGGAATAATTCATAGTAACTCTATGAATAATGGAGAAATATAGATAAAATTTATTTTTAAAAAATTATAAAATTATTTGTTCTTCTCCAGATTCGAACAGAGGACAAGCAAAATACAGTGACACACCCTACCGATCTAGACACTGAGCTTCGCACCTCGCGCGGGTCTTAAGGGTATAAGGTTCTCATTACGACTCGGTATTAAGTTTTAGTTAATTTGTAAATCTGGTTTTAAAACCACAATGCTAAGAATAGGAATACATTCTGCGCATGTGAGCGACATGAATCTCAAAATTCTGATTAAATATAGAAATATTTTGAAATTAAAATATATTTTTGAAATATATGATTTGGAATAATTTATAGTAACTCTATGAATAATGGAGAAATATAGATAAAATTTATTTTAAAAAATTATAAAATTATTTGTCGCTCTCCAGATTCGAACAGGAGACCATCAAAATACTATGACACACCTGCCAGTCTAGCCACCAAGCCTTGCACCTCGAAAGCGTCTGAAGGGTCTAAGATTCTCATTAACACTCGGTATTAAGTTTTAAGTACGGTGTAAATCTGGTTTTAAAAGCATAATGCTAAGAATATGAATAAAATCTGTGCGTGTGCGCGAACTTTACTTTTAAAGTTCCGATTAATTATAGAAATATTTTGAAATTAAAATATATTTTTGAAATATATGATTTGGAATAATTCATAGTAACTCTATGAATAATGGAGAAATATAGATAAGATTTATTAAAAAAAATTATAAAATTATTTGTCGCTCTCCAGATTCGAACAGAAGACCAGCAAAATAAAATGACACACCCTACCGATCTAGCCACCAATCCTAGCGCCTCCAGTGCGTCTGAAGGGTCTAAGATTCTCATTACGACTAGGCAATAAGTTTTAAGTACGGTGTAAATCTGGTTTTAAAAGCATAATGCTAAGAATATGAATAGATTCTGCGCATGTGTGCGACATTCCTCTTAAAATTCCGATTAAAAATAGAAATATTTTGAAATAAAAATATATTTTTGAAATATATGATTTGAAATAATTCATAGTAACTCTATGAATAATGTAGAAATATAGATAAAATTTATTTTAAGAAAATTATAAAATTATTTGACGCTCTCCAGATTCGAACAGAAGACCAGCAAAATACATTGACACACCCTACCGATCTAGCCACCGATCCTCGGACCTCCAGTGCGTCTGAAGGGTCTAAGATTCTCATTACTACTCGGAAATAAGTTTTAAGTACGGTGTAAATCTGGTTTTAAAAGCATAATGCTAAGAATATGAATAGATTCTGCACGTGTGCAAGAACTTCACTCTTAAAGTTCCGATTAATTATAGAAATATTTTGAAATTAAAATTTATTTTTGAAATATATTATTTGGAATAATTCATAGTAACTCTATGAATAATGTAGAAATATAGATAAAATTTAATTTTAAAAAATTATAAAATTATTTGTCGCTCTCCAGATTCGAACAGAAGACCAGCAAAATACAGTGACACACCCTACCGATCTAGATACCGATCCTCGCACCTCCAGTGCGTCTGTAAGGTCTAAGATTCTCATTACGACTCGGCAATAATTTTTAAGTACGGTGTAAATCTGGTTTTAATAGCACAATGCTAACTAAGAATAGGAATAGATTCTGCGCATGTGCGCGACATTACTCTTAAAATTCCGATTAAAAATAGAAATATTTTGAAATTAAAATATATTTTTGAAATATGTGAATTGGAATAATTTATAGTAACTCTATGAATAATGGAGAAATATAGATAGAATTTATTTTAAAAAAATTATAAAATTATTAGGTCGCTCTCCAGTAACGAACTGAAGACCAGCAAAATACAACGTCACACTCTACCGATCTAGCCACCGATCCTCGCATCTCCAGTGCATCTGAAGTGTCTAAGATTCTCATTACGACTCGGCAATAAGTTTTAAGTACGGTGTAAATCTGGTTTTAAAAGCATAATGCTAAGAATAGGACTAGATTCTGCGCATGTGCGCGACATTACTCTTAAAATTCCTATTAAAATAAAAATATTTTGAAATTAAAATATATTTTTGAAATATATTATTTGGAATAATTCATAGTAACTCGATGAATAATATAGAAATATAGATAAAATTTATTTAAAAAAAATTATAAAATTATTTGCTGCTCTCCAGATTCGAACAGAAGACCAGCAAAATACAACGTCACACTCTACCGATCTAGCCACCGATCCTCGCATCTCCAGTGCGTCTGATGTGTCTAAGATTCTCATTACGACTCGGCAATAAGTTTTAAGTACGGTGTAAATCTGGTTTTAAAAACATAATGCTAAGAATAGGACTACATTCTGCGCATGTGCGCGACATGACTATTAAAATTCCTATTAAAATAAAAATATTTTGAAATTAAAATATATTTTTGAAATATATTATTTGGAATAATTCATAGTAACTCGATGAATAATATAGAAATATAGATAAAATTTATTTAAAAAAAATTATAAAATTATTTGCTGCTCTCCAGATTCGAACAGAAGACCAGCAAAATACAACGTCACACTCTACCGATCTAGCCACCGATCCTCGCATCTCCAGAGCGTCTGAATTGTCTAAGATTCTTAATACGACTCGGCAATAAGTTTTAAGTACGGTGTAAATTTGGTTTTAAAAGCATAATGCTAACAATAGGACTAGATTCTGCGCATGTGCGCGACATGACTCTTAAAATTCCTATTAAAATAAATATATTTTGAAATTAAAATATATTTTTGAAATATATTATTTGGAATAATTCATAGTAACTCGATGAATAATATAGAAATATAGATAAAATTTATTTAAAAAAAATTATAAAATTATTTGCTGCTCTCCAGATTCGAACAGAAGACCAGCAAAATACAACGTCACACTCTACCGATCTAGCCACCGATCCTCGCATCTCCAGTGCGTCTGAAGTGTCTAAGATTCTCATTACGACTCTGCAATAAGTTTTAAGTACGGTGTAAATCTGGTTTTAAAAGCATTATGCTAAGAATAGGACTAGATTCTGCGCATGTGCGCGACATGACTCTTAAAATTCCTATTAAAATAAAAATATTTTGAAATATATTATTTGGAATAATTCATAGTAACTCGATGAATAATATAGAAATATAGATAAAATTTATTTAAAAAAAATTATAAAATTATTTGCTGCTCTCCAGATTCGAACAGAAGACCAGCAAAATACAACGTCACACTCTACCGATCTAGCCACCGATCCTCGCATCTCCAGAGCGTCTGAAGTGTCTAAGATTCTCATTTCGACACGGCAATAAGTTTTTAGTACTGTGTAAATCTGGTTTTAAATTCACAATGCTAAGAATAGGACTAGATTCTGCGCATGTGCGCGACATGACTCTTAAAATTCCGATTAAATATAGAAACATTTTGAAATTAAAATATATTTTTGAAATATATGATTCGGAATAATTCATAGTAACTCTATGAATAATGGAGAAATATAGATAATATTTATTTTAAAAAAAATTTAAAATTATTTGTCCATCTCCAGATTCGAACACAGGACAAGCAAAATACAATGACACACAATAACGATCTAGCCACCGATCCTCGCACCTCCAGCACGTCTGAAAGGTCTAAGATTCTCATTACGACTCGGCAATAAGTTTTAAGTACGGTGTAAATCTGGTTTTAAAAGCATAATGTTAAGAATATAAATAGATTCTGCGCGTGTGCGCGAACTTTACTCTTAAAGTTCCGATTAATTATAGAAATATTTTGAAATTAAAATATGTTTTTGAAATATATTATTTGGAATAATTCATAGTAACCATATGAATAATGTAGAAATATAGATAAAATATATTTTTAAAAAATTATAAAATTATTAGTCGCTCTCCAGATTCGAACAGAAGACCAGCAAAATACAGTGACACACCCTACCGATCTAGCCACTGAGTTTCGCACCTCGAGCGGTTCTGAATTGTCTAAGTTTCTCATTACGACTCTGTATTAAGTTTTAAGTACAGTGTAAATCTGGTTTTAAACGCACAATGCTATGAATAGTAATAGATTCTGCGTATGTGTGCGGCCTGATTCTTACAATTCCGATTAAATAGAGAAATATTTTGAAATTAAAATATATTTTTAAATATATTATTTGGAATAATTCATAGTAACTCTATGAATAATGTAGAAATATAGATAAAAATTATTTAAAAAAATTATAAAATTATTTGTGGCTCTCCAGATTCGAACAGAAGACCAGCAAAATATAGTGACACACCCTACCTATCTAGCCACTGAGCTTCGCACCTCGAGCGGGTCTAAGATTCTCGTTACGACTCGTTATTAAGTTTTAAGTACGGTGTAAATCTGGTTTTAAAAGCACAATGCTAAGAATAGGAATAGATTCTGCGCATGTGTGCGACATTACTCTTGAAATTCCGATTAAAAATAGAAATATTTTGAAATTAAAATATATTTTTGAAATATATGATTTGGAATAATTTATAGTAACTCTATGAATAATGAAGAAATATAGATAAAATTTATTTTAAAAACATTATAAAATTATTTGTCCTTCTCCAGATTCGAACAGAGGACAAAAAAAAAATTACAATTACACACCTTAATGATCTAGCCACTGATCCTCGCGCCTCCAGGGCGTCTGAAGGGTCTAAGATTCTCATTACGACTCGGTATTAAATTTTAAGTACGGTGGAAATCTGGTTTTAAAACCATAATGCTAAGAATAGGAATAGATTCTGCGCATGTGTGCGACCTGATTCTTACAATTCCGGATAAATAGAGAAATATTTTGAAATTAAAATATATTTTTGAAATATATGATTCGGAATAATTCATAGTAACTCTATGAAAAATGGAGAAATATAGATAAAAATTATTTAAAAAAATTATAAAATTATTTGTGGCTCTCCAGATTCGGACAGAAGACCAGCAAAATATAGTGACACACCCTACCGATCTAGCCACTGAGCTTCGCACCTCAAGCTGGTCTGAAGGGTATAAGTTTCTCATTACGACTCGGTATTAATTTTTAAGTACGGTGTAAAACTGGTTTTAAAACCACAATGCTAAAAATAGGAATAGATTCTGCGCATGTGTGCGACCTGATTCTTAAAATACCGATTAAATATAGAAATATTTTGAAATTAAAATATATTTTTGAAATATATGATTTGGAATAATCCATAGTAACTCTATAAATAATGTAGAAATATAGATAAAATTTATTTTTAAAAAATTATAAAATTATTTGTGGCTCTCCAGATTCGAACAGAAGACCAGCAAAATACAATGACACACCCTTCCGATCTAGATACCAATCCTAGCGCCCCCAGTGCGTCTGAAGGGTCTAAGATTTTCATTGCGACTCGGCAATAAGTTTTAAGTACTGTGTAAATCTGGTTTTAAAAGCACAATGCTAAGAATAGGACTAGATTCTGCGCATGTGCGCGACATGACTCTTAAAATTCCGATTAAATATAGAAATATTTTGAAATTAAAATATATTTTTGAAATATATGATTCGTAATAATTCATAGTAACTCTATGAATAATGGAGAAATATAGATAAAATTTATTTAAAAAAAATTATGAAATTATTTGTCCTTCTGCAGATTCGAACACAGGACAAGCAAAATACAATGACACACCCTAACGATCTAGCCACCAATCCTCGCACCTCCAGCGCGTCTGAAGGGTCTAAGATTCTCATTACGACTCGGCAATAAGTTTTAAGTACGGTGTAAATCTGGTTTTAAAAGCATAATGCTAAGAATATAAATAGATTCTGCGCGTGTGCGCGAACTTTAATGTTGAAGTTCCGATTAATTATAGAAATATTTTGAAATTAAAATATATTTTTGAAATATATGATTTGGAATAATTCATAGTAACTCTATGAATAATGTAGAAATATAGATAAAAATTATTTAAAAAAATTATAAAATTATTTGTGTTCTCCAGATTCGAACAGAAGACCAGCAAAATATAGTGACACACCCTACCGATCTAGCCACTGAGCGTCACACCTCGAGCGGGTCTAAAGGGTCTAAGATTCTCATTACGACTCGTTATTAAGTTTTAAGTACGGTGTAAATCTGGTTTTAAAAGCACAATGCTAAGAATAGGAATAGATTCTGCGCATGTGTGCGACATTACTCTTGAAATTCCGATTAAAAATAGAAATATTTTGAAATTAAAATATATTTTTGAAATATATGATTTGGAATAATTCATAGTAACTCTATGAATAATGGAGAAATATAGATAAAAATTATTTTCAAAAATTATAAAATTATTTGAGGCTCTCCAGATTCGAACAGAAGACCAGCAAAATATAGTGACACACACTACCCATCTAGCCACTGAGCTTCGCACCTCGAGCGGGTCTAAGATTCTCGTTACGACTCGTTATTAAGTTTTAAGTACGGTGTAAATCTGGTTTTAAAAGCACAATGCTAAGAATAGGAATAGATTCTGCGCATGTGTGCGACATTACTCTTGAAATTCCGATTAAAAATAGAAATATTTGGAAATTAAAATATATTTTTGAAATATATGATTTGGAATAATTTATAGTAACTCTATGAATAATAGAGAAATATAAATAAAATTTATTTTAAAAAAATTATAAAATTATTTGTCCTTCTCCAGATTCGAACAGAGGACAAAAAAAATACAATTACACACCTTAAAGATCTAGCCACCGATCCTCGCGCCTCCAGGGCGTCTGAAGGGTCTAAGATTCTCATTAACACTCGGTATTAAGTTTTAAGTACGGTGTAAATCTGGTTTTAAAAGCATAATGCTAAGAATATGAATAAAATCTGTGCGTGTGCGCGAACTTTACTTTTAAAGTTCCGATTAATTATAGAAATATTTTGAAATTAAAATATATTTTTGAAATATATTATTTGGAATAATTAATAGTAACTCTATGAATAATGTAGAAATATAGATAAAATTTATTTTAAAAAAATTATAAAATTATTTGTGGCTCTCCAGATTCGAACAGAAGACCAGCAAAATACAAAGACACACCTGCCGATCTAGCCACCAAGCTTGTTACCTCGAAAGCGTCTGAAGGGTCTAAGATTCTCATTACGACTCGGTATTAAGTTTTAAGTACGGTGTAAATCTGGTTTTAAAACCATAATGCTAAGAATAGGAATAGATTCTGCGCATGTGCGCGACATGACTCTTAAAATTCCGATTAAATATAGAAATATTTTGAAATTAAAATATATTTTTGAAATATATTATTTGGAATAATTCATAGTAACTCTATGAATAATGTAGAAATATAGATAAAATTTATTTTTAAAAAATTATAAAATTATTTGTAGCTCTCCAGATTCGAACAGAAGACCAGCAAAATATAGTGACACACCCTACCGATCTAGCCACTGAGCTTCACACCTCGAGCGGGTCTAAAGGGTATAAGATTCTCATTACGACTCGGTATTAAGTTTTAAGTACGGTGTAAATCTGGTTTTAAAAGCACAATGCTAAGAATAGGAACAGATTCTGCGCATGTGTGCGACATTACTCTTAAAATTCCGATTAAAAAAAGATATATTTTGAAATTAAAAATATTTTTGAAATATATGATTTGGAATAATTCATAGTAACTCTATGAATAATGTAGAAATATAGATAAAATTTATTTTAATAAAATTATAAAATTATTAGTCGCTCTCCAGATTCGAACAGAAGACCAGCAAAATACAAAGACACACCTGCCGATCTAGCCACCAAGCTTGTTACCTCGAAAGCGTCTAAAGGGTCTAAGATTCTCATTACGACTCGTTATTAAGTTTTAAGTACGGTGTAAATCTGGTTTTAAAAGCACAATGCTAAGAATAGGAATAGATTCTGCGCATGTCTGCGACATTACTCTTGAAATTCCGATTAAAAATAGAAATATTTTGAAATTAAAATATACTTTTGAAATATATGATTTGGAATAATTCATAGTAACTCTATGAATAATGGAGAAATATAGATAAAAATTATTTTAAAAAAATATAAAATTATTTGTGGCTCCCCAGATTCGAACAGAAGACCAGCAAAATATAGTGACAAGCCCTACCGATCTAGCCACTGAGCTTCGCACCTCGAGCGGGTCTAAGATTCTCGTTACGACTCGTTATTAAGTTTTAAGTACGGTGTAAATCTGGTTTTAAAAGCACAATGCTAAGAAAAGGAATAGATTCTGCGCATGTGTGCGACATTACTCTTGAAATTCCGATTAAAAATAGAAATATTTTGAAATTAAAAATATTTTTGAAATATATGATTTGGAATAATTCATAGTAACTCTATGAATAATGGAGAAATATAAATAAAATTTATTTTAAAAAAATTATAAAACTATTTGTCCTTCTCCAGATTCGAACAGAGGAAAAAAAAATACAATTACACACCTTAAAGATCTAGCCACCGATCCTCGCGCCTCCAGGGCGTCTGAAGGGTCTAAGATTCTCATTACGACTCGGTATTAAGTTTTAAGTACGGTGTAAATCTGGTTTTAAAACCATAATGCTAAGAATAGGAATAGATTCTGCGCATGTGCGCGACATGACTCTTAAAATTCCGATTAAATATAGAAATATTTTGAAATTAAAATATATTTTTGAAATATATTATTTGGAATAATTCATAGTAACTCTATGAATAATGTAGAAATATAGATAAAATTTATTTTAAAAAATTTATAAAATTATTTGTGGCTCTCCAGATTCGAACAGAAGACCAGCAAAATATAGTGACACACCCTACCGATCTAGCCACTGAGCTTCACACCTCGAGCGGGTCTAAAGGGTATAAGATTCTCATTACGACTCGGTATTAAGTTTTAAGTACGGTGTAAATCTGGTTTTAAAAGCACAATGCTAAGAATAGGAACAGATTTTGCGCATGTGTGCGACATTACTCTTAAATTTCCGATTAAAAATAGAAATATTTTGAAATTAAAAATATTTTTGAAATATATGATTTGGAAAAATTCATAGTAACTCTATGAATAATGTAGAAATATAGATAAAATTTATTTTAATAAAATTATAAAATTATTAGTCGCTCTCCAGATTCGAACTGAAGACCAGAAAAATACAATGACACACCCTACCGATCTAGCCACTGAGCTTCGCACCTCGAGCGGTTCTGAATGATATAAGTTTCTCATTACGACTCGGTATTAAGTTTTAAGTACGGTGTAAATCTGGTTTTAAAAGCACAATGCTAAGAATAGTAATAGATTCTGCGCATGTGTGCGACCTGATTCTTAAAATTCCGATTAAATAGAGAAATATTTTGAAATTAAAATAAATTTTAAAATATATTATTTGGAATAATTCATAGTAACTCTATGAATAATGTAGAAATATAGATAATATTTATTTTAAAAAAATTATAAAATTATTTGTGGCTCTCCAGATTCGAACAGAAGACCAGCAAAATATAGTGACACACCCTACCGATCTAGCCACCAAGCTTGGTACCTCGAAAGCGTCTGAAGGGTCTAAGATTTTCATTGCGACTCGGCAATAAGTTTTAAGTACTGCGTAAATCTGGTTTTAAAAGCATAATGCTAAGAATAGGACTAGATTCTGCGCATGTGCGCGACATGACTCTTCAAATTCCGATTAAATATAGAAATATTTTGAAATTAAAATATATTTTTGAAATATATGATTAGGAATAATTCATAGTAACTCTATGAATAATGGAGAAATATAGATAAAATCTATTTTTTTTAAAAAAAGAAAAATTATAAAATTATTTGTCGCTCTCCAGATTCGAACTGAAGACCAGCAAAATTCAATAACACACCCTACCGGTCTAGCCACTAATCCTCGCACCTCCTGCGCGTCTGAAGGATCTAAGATTCTCATTACGTCTCTTCAATAAGTTTTAAGTACGGTGTAAATCTGGTTTTAAAAGCACAATGCTAAGAATAGGAATAGATTCTGCGCATGTGCGCGAACTAGCCTATTAAAATTCAGATTAAATATAGAAATATTTTGAAATTAAAATATAGTTGTGAAATATATGACTTGGAATAATTCATTAGAACTCTATGAATAATGGAGAAATATAGATAAATTTTATTTAAAAAAATGAAAAATTATATAATTATTTGTCGCTCTCGAGTTTCGAAAAGATGACTAGCAAAATACGACGACACACCCTAACTATCTAGCCACCAAGCCTCGTACTTCGATAGCGTCTGAAGGGTCTACGATTCTCATTACGACACGGCAATAAGTTTTAAACAATAACTAGTGGTCAAAATAAATTTTTCAAAGTTTTTAAATTTTATTTTTTAGAAGAGTTTTTCTATATCTCTTAATAAAACTGGAAAACTGGACGGAAATCTCTATTAAATATCTTTGATAATAGATGGGAGCATGAAACAATGAAGTCATATTTTCTCTTTTGAATCATAGATGGAGCAAGAAAGAATGAGAAACTTTTATTTTCTCTTTTTTTTTTTTTTCATAGATGGAAACACGACACAATGAAAAATATTACTTTCACTTTTTTCTCATAGACGGCATTTCGAAACCTTGAACGTTGAAAACATTTTACTTTCTGTTTGGTTTCATAGAGGGCAGCACTATAGAATGTGACACTTATTTTTCTCTTTTGCTTGATATATGTGAGCACAAAAGAAAGAAAAACTGTTTTTTTTTCAATTTTTTCCCATAGGTATCGCAAGTAAGGACGGAAAACTTTTATTTTCTAATTTACTTCGAAGTTAGTGCCACGAATGCAGAATTTATCCGGGAAAAAAATTTTTGTTAGTTGTCGCCCCAAAAACAAATACATTTTCGCAGTAAATAATTGAATGCATTCGTATTATTTGATTGGATTCATGATTTATTGACATCGATGAAGACGTTCTTATTGATCGTATGAAAATTTTTTAAAATTTTTCCTAAAGTATAAAGACAAAAATTCTGTTTGTTTATATTTAAATCTTATAAGATAATTCCATTTTATTTTTAAAGCACATGAAATAATGTGTTAATTTATTTTCATTAAAATTTTGGTTTGCTTTTTTACAAATTTTTTTGATAGAATGAATAATAAAACGTTAATTACCAAATTTCTATATCTACAAAATTTCTCTTTTAATGTTCTATTTCAAAATAAAAGAACGGAAATTTTCAATAGTTGGAGTGAAAAAAAAACAAAATTACTGCAGAATTTCACTAACATAGCATTTACATCGAATTAAACTGGCGCTATTGCAAAAGATTTACCGGTTTCAATATATTTCCGAAAAACACCTCTAAAAATTATTTTCATAGAGCCGTAATATTAATACTCTTCAATCTAATATTTTCCACTTCTCGTTATTTCTAATTCAACATATTTTTCTTAAGAAAATTAATATACAGTGTAAAAATATTTTCCGAAAATCTTTTTGCCAAAATATGCCACTGGAGAGTTAAGTTTTATGCTTAAAAATTTTTGCAGTTATGTAAATTTAAGTAAGGGTAGTTTAAGTATTTAGAGTTTTCAATGCGTAAGAGTTAGAAAAGAATTAGGTAAGTTTTATAAGAAAGAAAAGAGCTCACATTTCTTTCCTTTCCGTATTGCACATTCACTTTTTTTTTTTTTTTTTTGCTGAAAGCATTATGTTTTATGCGCAAGAGAAAATTAATCCCAATAAAATTAAAGATGGACCCATGATATTATCTCTAGTTAAAAAAATAAAATTGGTGATAATATTGCATATATAATAATTGTTTTTTTTTAATAAGCAAACTTTGCAAATCTAAATTTATTTAAAAGTGAAAAATGATCGAGATTTATTAAGAAAATTCTTTAGAAATTTAACACATCTTTCAGTTCTTGAATGCTTACATTTTTTAACCCGTTTATGAAATAATGACTAATTTTTATTGAAGTTTTTGCAATATTTCTTGAAAAAAACATCATTAAAAAATACATTTATTGCAGCAATGTAAAGATTAAATACACAGTTTCTTGAAATTCCTCCAATCAAATCGACTTGGGGGGGGGATTATAAATATTTGCCATTAAAATAGTCATTTCTCAGCAGCATGTAATTCTAATTTCTTAACACTTTTACCGGTAATTCTCACCTTAAAAAAATTTTTTTTTTAATTATATAACATCGCATTTTTATCAACACTCTTAGTTCAAAATAGCAACAATGAAAGATTTACATTTTAACTTTTGCAAGAATTGTAAGAAAAATGTTTTATTGATTTTTCATTTTAAGCAATCTAAAAAATACAATTCTAATATTTATCTTTTTATGTTGGAGAGGGTCGCAGCGAAAGGAGCTTAAATAATGAAACTTTTTTTTGAAATTCCTGATGCAAAATTGTTGTCAAGGAAATGAAAATATTTTTTACAAGTTTAAAATAAATAATTTAGAAAATAACAGCTTTTTATAGCTTTAGAATATATTTTTGTTTACATTTTTAACTGTATAGAATACGAAAAATAGATGTTGTGTTTTATTCCCTTTGCGTTTTCTTCTAGTTTTTCGGTTTCTAATAAAAACTTCTTAATTCCAAAGCAACATAACTTATAATGGGCTTTTAAAAAAAAAGTCGTATCTGATTTAAAATAAAATGATAAATAAATTTTCATTTAGCTAATTTCATAGTTTTTTCCTGTCTAATTATGAAACCTTTTGCATCTGTTTCATTTCTGTGCAGATTACACTGCATTTGAGACACATAATCCACGATTTTTTGAATAACATATAACTTTGCTATTTTTATTTTTAAATATCTAATATCTGTTATCCAAATATCTGTTATTTCAATCATATTATTAATTAACATTATTAATTAGTATTAAATATAATATTTATTAATTGTAATTAATATTTACTATACTAATTTAAGTAACAAATTTAACTAATTTAATCACGTGCAATTGAATTAATTTATCTATTTCAGCTTACTTCTGAAATTTGATTTTTTCAAAACTATTTATTTAATTTCTTTATTGGAGTAAACAATTTTCTGAAAAATTTAAATTAAATATATATGTCATTCCTTTAAAATATTTACTTTAGTTCTATGTTCTACCAATAGATGGCGCCAGCAGTAAACAGATTATATGCAATCAAAGTCAAATCACAAGCAATTAAAAATTATCTTTATGGAATAGTGCATCGTCAAATGCGGATATCGGAAAATCAAGGTCACTCCCATGAAGTGGTGCGGTGACTTCACAATTTCCAGTGAATTCACCGCTCCTATAAATTTCAGTTATATGCAATTCAATGATACGATAACTTCATTAATAACCGGTCCGTTCACATTTCAACCCTTCCACAGATTTCTCCTTTTCTCTTTATTCGCGTTTAGGGGATGGGAGACTCGGGACACAAGAGAAGAATGTATCGTATTTCTGGAATTTCCTTTCCACTCCCTGGGGGGTCGGGGATCAGCCGGTACCCTTTTTTTGCTTTCAGAGATGTCGGATTGAAAAAATGTTATCGTGTAAATATTTCTCATACAAAATAATACATGTATGGATGTGATTTTATAGATCATTGTAAATGAAACCATTCATTTCTTCTATACGATTAGAAAGAATCATTAGATGAATTAATTATTCTAAGCATAACTAATTTTATATTCCTTTTATAGGTTTTTTTTTTATTCTTTAAAAAAGTATTTTGAAAAAATATAAACTTTTTTTTTTTCCTAAAATGTCTGTTTTAAATCTAATTTTTAAGGATGGATAACGTAATATATTTATGCATTGCTCTGAAATACGATTCTTTCAAAATTGAATTTCACCATTTGCTACATTTTTTACTACTTTTAAGAGTCACAAATTGAGCAAAGATATTACTTTCCCCTTCTGCAGATTTTCTGCCCATTAGGAATGCTAATTAATTCCCAGCCACCCGAAAGCAATTGCTTAACGCGTCGAATTTTCGCTTTGTGAGGAGAATAGGTAGTGGGACAAATGCGTACAACCATTTTCGTACGGATCATAAAAGGCCAATAAATCATGCGTAGCTCTTTGAAAAAAAGGGGGGGGGGAGGGAGTGATTAGTCTAGGTTTACTAAAACATATGTTTTCTGTTGGCAAAAGTATTTGGCGAGAAAATGTATTGATATTACCAGCACCATTTACCTTTGTTAAATCAATGATGACAGTTGGGGACAAAATGATCATAGGCCGGATACCATTTATCTACGTTACGCCTCTACTCCTTAATGCTCTCCAACCTTTGGAAGATCTACATTCAGAGAAGATGCAGATTTCGGATAAACTATGCATTTTAGCAAAATTATCGTTAAAAAAAGTTTTGGGTATAATTGGGGTTTTTTTTCTGCTGCTTTAAAGCAGCACAGAATAAAATTGTACTTTTAAAAAGTTTATTTTCACTTTCTTATAAATAAAGAGAAAGTAAAAATGGATAAAAAAATATCGAACTCGAGAGAATTTTACGTTTCGGACTTCCCGAATTCGAAAAACGTATTTTTGAAATTATATCTATCTGTGAACCTGAAAATTCAAAAAGGCTTTGAGATGAAACAGATGAAATCTTATATGTGGGTTTTGCACGAAATTTGTAGATTTACATCAAATTTTCAGAATCCAGTCATAGGAAGTCTTTCTATCTGAATGACATATTTCAGAAGCGCGCATTTATTTTGAAACGGGGAAGGTATTCGTTATTTCAACCAATCATGTTATAGATCAGTGCTTACAAAGATGGAGTCTTTCATTTTGAAACAGCAAAAGCAAGCAATTACTGTTACGTTATTGTCGTCGGTGTTTTGGCCATTTTTTTCGTGCATTTTTTTCTGACTGCAATATATTATTAAAATCAACATTCGTGAAAAAAAAAAAAATCCGACTGGCCGTTTTATGAAGTTATTCGCAATGAAAACAAACCGACAGACATCCTTGCATCCAAAAGAATTCTTACTAACTGATTTGCATCCATCCCATTCATTCGCCGTCCTTTCATTTGAGGTCTCTCCAACGAATTTCTGTTTTAGTAAACGGCGATTTCCACGGCACATTACAAACGGAAAACTGAATTTCACTGGAACTGGAACACTGATTTGGATAAAGCCTTCATTCAAAGGCTGATGGAATAGGTAAGTTTTTGGTAAATATAAAATTATAATCTGTGTATTTTCTTTAGGCAGTTCAAGGCCACATTTTCTATCGTTGGTACCAAACAACCAATGACGAGGTAGAAAATGGGACCTCGAACCGTCTACAGAAAATACACAGACTATAGAACGGTACTTTTTGTATTCAACATTACAAATTTTGGCGACAATTCAATTTTGCATTTCGCCAAGGTTTCGGCGCTTTTAGCTCAGTTTTAAATCTTTAGCATCCTGATAAAAATGGTACTATCTTATCGGAATTTTCCTTTTGCTGAAAAATATGCGCTTACTTTATATGTAGATTTCTCAGACGCTTTTGAAATGAGAATTTTTCTCGATTTGTATTATAATTTTCTTATCAGCCATAACTTGCAAATGGTAAGAGGATAGGACAGGCTTGCCATAGTGTTTCGAGACCTGCATGGGCTCTTTTGTCATCCTCCTTCATTTGGCAGATTAGGTCAAATTCACCCTCTATAGGATAAATTGGAACTCGTGGACAACATTTTCGCAAGAGTATATACTGCGACAAACATCTATTTTATAAGAATGCATAGAAGACAGTTCCCCAGTAGATAGAGACACACAAAAAAAGTAAATTATTGCTTTACAACATTGTTAATAAGTGTTTCTAATCAGCGGTGCTTACTGTAATTAGTTAAAATTACATCTTTCAAAGTAATATAAGCTTTGAGGGGTGTTTAAATCATATCTTTGAAGAATATGAGATGTTACTGAAATTGCACTTTTGCGAGGAATTTCTTCATTGATTCTACCAAATATCCGTTATTATTTCTACTCGATTTCGAACTACTTTTGTAAAAAATTATGTAAAGAAACAAATTTTGGTTAATGATGCTACGAGAAACAGTCAATATCAGTTTGCTCTCTTATGTCAATACCACATTATCTCTCTCTCTTTCTCTCTCTCTCTCTCTCTCTCTCTCTCTCTCTCTCTCTCTATATATATATATATATATATATATATATATATATATATATATATATATATATATATATATATATATATATATATATATATATATATATATATATATATATATATATATATATATATATATATATATATATATATATATATATATATATATATATATATATATATATATATATATATATATATATAGCCATTTTCTCCGAACAGTCCAGCACCCGCACGCTCTAGTCTCATTCCATTCCGGTAGTGAGACAAATGCGTGCAACCATTTGCGTACGGATCATAAAAGGCCAATAAATCATGCGTAGCTCTTTGAATAAAAGGGGGTAGGGAGTGATTATTCTAGGTTTGCTAAAACATATGTTTTCTGTTGGCAAAAGTATTTGGCGAGAAAATGTATTGATATTTTAACTAAATTTTGATACTTAAACACAAGGAAAAAACTTTTGTCTCTATGTGTATATACTGGCTCCGTACACACCAGGTCGTCTGCCTATCAAATTTGGCAAATATATACTTTGAATGGTAGGAAAGTGATTTTTTGAATTTTTAATTAGAATTTTAATTAATCAAAAATTAAGAGAAATATTGACTTTTTTCCGTGATAACTTTCTAAAAATGTACAGTAAAAAATAGTTTTTACTTGCAAATCATATCAATTCTCTGCATTATTCATTCACAGTCAAAGTATGCTAAATATAGTTCTCAAATGAAAATCAATAAAGTTTAAAAGAAAATCTGAAACAGAAACACCTGAACTTAACTATTACCATCACAAGCGATTCCAATTGTTTTAAGATAAGTGGATTATTTAAATGTGCATTTCAGCTAATTAATAACACACAAATCAATAAGAGAATTTAACAGTTGATAAATTTGCTACTATTTGAAATGAAATCTGTTCAAAGCTTTTGATAAATCTCGTAATCAAATAAATAATTCATATACACATGAAATAAATAACTTAAGAAGCCTGATATAGTTATAAAAACACATTTCATCTTATATTTAAAAATCTAGTATTCTCGTTTATATGAAAAATTTATCTTTTCATATGTAAATATAAACGGAAGATCTTGACTATAAAACATACATGCTATCTAAGATCAGCATTCTTTTTACAGAATAAAAATACGCAAGTACTGATAAACCAATAAAATGAATGTTGTTTAAAAAATTTTAAGATAATTTACATTAGAGATAACATTATTTTTTGTATTAATATTTTTAAATGCACTGAATTGCATATTTCTTTCTCCCAAATATACGTGTGTTAAATTTAGTATCTCTACATCCAATGGTCGATATTTTAAATAGATTGATAGACGCATATATATACTTTCACTTTTATTCTTGGAAGAAAATCTTATTTTGTTAATTAAAACTTCTAGATTAAAGTCTGAATATTCCACACTCTAATTTTTGAATAATTTTAAACGAAAAATTTGGAAATACCTGTGAAATTTAAAGTATATGCTTCCGTGTTTAAAGTCAATTTTTTCCATTCCCTCCCCTCCCCCCTCCTTTATGTGTGTGTGTGTGTGTGTGTGTATGCGCGCGCGTATTGTTATCAGGTATTTTGTTATTTAAGTTCCTAATTCAGTCCTTATTTTATTTTATGAATTAAAAATAAAATTCGGGATATTTTAATGGAACATTACAACTGAAAATGGAATAATAATACGTAAGAAAGCATTTTTTAAACTTTTCCCGAATTTACTATTTATTTGATTTTTATAATATCGCAATGTATTGAATATTATTTTAAAATATTCTTAGTATGATTTCTTTTGTCTTTTGTGACATTGTTACAAATTTAGATAATTTTGAAACGCTGTATTCTCTTATTTTTCCATTGATGATGTAAATTTTGAAAGTAGAATACATAAGAAGCTTATAAAGAATACTTATGATAAATATTAATCGCAAAATGCATATGCGGGTAAGTTAACATAATATTCTAATTGGATGAAGAAGTATTTAAATATGACGAGTCTGATTAAATGACAAATCTTAACAAAGAGTGATTAGTTAAAAAAAGCAACAAAGAAAACTACCCTCAGCTCTTGAATTTTTAGTAGTTGTAGAAAGGTATTTAGTTTTATACTTTCATTTATGACAGACGGCCCTGCAGTCAATTTATTCAAGTCATAATCAAGTATTTATTAAATTAATTTTGGAATTTTATTCTAGTAATATTCCTAATTACCATAATAGTAATATTCCTAATACCTAATATTCGTTATGCTGTTTTATAATTCTAAAAAATTTGGAGCTTTACAGTTTAAAAAAATATATTTCCTCCTTTTACAATATTGTTTAGAGTGTTATATAAAGTTGTCTTTTGTTTTCGATATTTTGCTTAAAATTAATTTTACGTTTTGACTGTGCACTTTTTTTTATTTGTACAATATTGAAATGGACTTTTTAGAAAGGGACATAATATCAGTTTTCAAAATTTACTACTTAAAATTGCTGAATAAAAATTAAATTAAAATCAATTAAAAAATTTGGAGAGAAAAAGGGCTTTGAGATTTGCATTATCTCCTTGCCCCTGGAAGGTTTAAAACGGCCATGAATTCTTCTGAAATAAGAAATAATTACATTGATTAAAATATGGATAAAACGCATAGCTAATCAGTAAACATTTCAATTAAGGTGTAGATGTATATTGTTGAAGAGTGTATTACCAGAACTTCATTCAAAACTATTTTTAATGATTTATTGTAAATATAAGAACGTTCTTCAATAAAATGAAAGTTACTGAAGAACATATACTACATATATTAATGTAAAAATCATTTTTCTTAATTCTATTTTATTTTTTAACAGTAGATTTGTATCATGGTGTAATAAATAGTGCAACTAGAAGAAAATTAAATTTGAATTCAGCTAATATCTCCTACAAATTTTCGCAGATACAAATGATCAGTTAGCAAAATATTAATATACTTCTGATTTAGTAAGTTGCTTATCTTATGCACCGTATACTTACAATATTTCATATACAAAATGCAAAGACATACAATGAACAAATAATTTATCTTTATCAGAGTACAGATTTTAAAAAAAATGTAACAATATTTAAATTATATCTACGATGACAAACAGAAAATTTTAAATTTGTAATGGCTTTCTACTCTGGAAACTGATTTTTTAAATATTGATATAGCGTGAAAACTTAACATCCGTAATTGGAATCTTTTCTTACTACTTACGGAATTTCAAGAATTGCTTTTGCAAGTTTTCCCTCCTTACAAATCCTTCCAATACCACTAACCTCATTTAATTGTACTTTAAATTAAAGAAACAACTTTTTTAAGTGCCTATATTTAAATAACATATTTTAATGTTCGAAATTATTGAATTAAATAAACGAATGAAGAAGAAATAAATCAAAAATTAATGAAACGCAAACTCTTTCGTTTAATGCAAAACGTTATATTTATGTAAAGTAATGCATTTATATCTGAAATCTAGAAAAAATGATTATTATTTCGATGTGGGTACATTATTTATATGAGCAGAAATATCATTCCTCAATGTTTTTATCTTACATTTTTAAATAAATACATTGAAAAGCAATCCATCTTTCATAAAAAGCAAAGTGGAAATTACTCCTATTGTATTAAAACGCATGAAATTATATTAATGAACGTATCGTTAAGTATTCAAAATTGTATCAAACATCAGGCTAACTCTCGCCAAATATGACACTTTTAGATAACGTTTAAGATGCTGTAACCTCTTCTAGAACTGATCCTTATCAGTAACACAACCGCATTATAAACGAGACAACTGATTGACAGTTTTATGATCCGTACGCAAATGGTTGTACGCAAAAGTCATACAATCAGGAGAATAGATCAGTAGTATATAAATGTATAACTCTGCATCACTTTGCAAAGTGATGCAGACTTATACATAATATTTGACGAGAGAGCTCTTATGAATCGCAAGACGAGAGAAGAAAGGCATCGGTGAGCTGTAAGCAGGGAGAAAGTGAAAGTAAATCCGGTTAGGCGAAGAACTCGAGTGGTATTTGCGTAGGAGGGAAATAGATCCTTCCTTCGCTGAGAGTTAACGAAAACCACTTACTCGATTCAACTTATAAGTATAACGGATGGATGAAAAAGAGTTTTTGCATTGTTCAAACCAAGGCTAACTAGTCTGAAAATAACGTCATTGCCACTATGTCAATTGCGTTAAAGTGATTCAAGGCGAAGAGCGCTATGATAGTAATAAATGAAAGAGATGAGATTATTTTTCACGAATACTATGCAGGCCGGTAGAACATTTTTTGTTGAAAGCAAAAGAAATTAGTTTCGATTTAATTAAAGAATTAAAGCGAGTGAGCAAAATAGAAATTAACGATGAAAGTTTATACGATCCTTCTCGCTGCGTAATTTGCAAAAAACATTTTCAGCGGGGGGATATCAAAGTAAGGCACCATGAACATCATCAGAATTTTACAACAGGACTAGCACATCAAGTGTGCAACATTCTTTATAGAAAAACGTATTTTATTCCGATAATTATTCATAATTCTAAGAACTATGATTCTCATCTTTTATTAAAAAACTTACCTTTTAAATTTGCAGAAGATATTAATATCATTCCGGTAAATCTCGAAAAAATCACTATGTTCACTCTTGACGATCTCAAATTTTTGGATAGTTATCAATTTTTAGATGCGTCTCTTGATACGTTAATAAACAATCTGATTGTATCCGAGCATAGTTTTGAAATTTTTAACAGTTTCTTTAAGAATGAAAAAAACCGATATCTGTTAAAACGTAAAGGCGTTTTTCCCTATTCGTATATGGATTCTATTGAAAAATTGGCCGTTAAAGGATTACCACCTCGGGAAGCATTTTTCAATGTTTTGACTCAAAGTCACATTGCAGAAGCGGATTATTCTCACGCAAAGCTCGTATACCGAGCATTTAACTGCCAAACATTCGGTGACTACTTAAAGCTTTACCAAAATTCTGATGTTATAATGCTTGCAGAAGTATTCTGCTCATTTCGAAATACATCACTGAAATGGTATGGATTGGATCCGGTTCATTATATTTCAGTGAGCGAATTAGCATTCGATGCGGGTCTAAAACTTTGCAAAATAGAGTTGAAACATCAACGATTACATTTGGTTCGAAAGCCAAATGCGCGGCGGCATATGTTTAGTAGGGAAACGATTTGCAAAAGCAAACAATCCTTTATTACCAAACAGTTTCGATAGTTCAAAACCGATAAGCTATATCCTTGCATTAGATGCTGTTAATTTATACGGCTATGCAATGAGTAAACCATTGCCTTATGGTGCAGATGAAGTACAGAGTTTTAATTTAGATGACATCTCTCCCGATTCTGATATAGGCTATGTATTAGAAGTAGATTTGGACATACCTTCATCACAGCATGAGAGACAAAATGATTGGCCTATGGCTCCCGAACATCTTACGATCACTTATGAGATGTTATCTCCATATTCCAAGTAATTGTGCTCTAAATTTAATTTGAAAAATACTTTGCCAAGTAAAAAATTAACTCCGAATTTTTTCCCTAAAAGGAATTACATAACTTATCATTTAAATCTAAAATTTTTTCTCGAACAGGGATTGGTATTGAAAAAGATTCACAGAATTTTGGCTTTTGCCCAGAAACCATGGTTGAGAGAATATATCGATTTTAATAATTCGAAAAGAATAGAATGTAAAACAGAAAGCGAAAAATTGTTTTTTAAAAAATTGAATAATTCTTTCTATGGGAAATGCTTACAAAATGTAAGAAAAAGAATAAATTTAAAGGGTGCGCTTACTCCTGAATCGAATTAAAAATATCTATCAAGCTCAGCTTTAGAATATTTTGAACCAATAAACGAAAATTTAACTTTGTTTAAAATGCGCAAACTTAATTTAATATTAGACAAACCAATTTATATAGGATTTGTAATTTTAGAGATTTCCAAACTCAAAATGTATGAGCTGTATTATTCAAATTTTAAAAAATTTTATGATAAAAACTGTGAATTATTATATACAGACACAGATTCGCTCTATTTACACATACACACAAACAGTGTATTTTGAAGATATAAAAAATCATTTCTCTCATATATCAGACACTAGCAATTTTCCTCAGAATCACCTTTTATATAGTGGTATTAATAGGAGAAAACTAGGAATGCTAAAACACGAAACATGCGAACCTATTAGTGAATTTATTGGATTAAAGCCTAAGATGTATAGCTTTCTGTTTGGTGATAACGAATGCAAAAAAACAGCTAAAGGAGTTCGCAAAAGTTCGCTAGCCCTTTTAACTCACGAAACTTACAAAAATGTATTGAAAGATGAGTTAGTTATTCGAAAAAATCAATATTCCATAATTTCTAAAAAACATTCGCTTACAACAATGGCCCAAAACAAAACAGCTCTCTCGTCTTACTACGATAAAATGTACGTTTGCGATGATGGAATAACTACGCGAGCTTATGGGCATATAGAAACGTTAAATATCCCTTCTCCTCCCTAGATTATATTCTTTTTTTGGTTTTCCATTTTCTTTGGTCAGCTGCTTTTTAAATCGCAATTTTTACTGAGAAAAGCTCTAGCTTTTTGTGATTGCTTTAATCAAAATGCTTTTTTCATTAAAAAAATTGATAAAAAAACTGAAAAAAAACTGCAAGTATTAAAATGCTTATCATTAATAGAATTATTAATGTTTCTCATCATCATCATTAGCAAAATTTTACGAATGAAAAAAGAATCGAATCAACAGAGAACTGAATCCAAAACAACAGATGAGGCGAACTTTGAAACTGCATTGTCATGAGCTGTATTGAACAAGAGCTGTGCTACCACATTATCGAATAGAGAAGAATTCAAAACGCAAAACATCCAATTATGCGAATTATTAGTGAGAAAATTGAAATTGCTATCATTTTCATCATCGTCATGCTTTCGAAGTATATTTGCTTAGGTGGTGTTTTACATTTATATGCTGCTTTCTATCATATTCCGCCATTTTTTTCCCAGGTAACAGCAAACCTGAGGAAGCCACGTTTCATTTCTACATTTTGGGAATTGTTGCGTTAAACTTCCTAAAACACTGTCATGTAGAATAATGGAAGCTGCTACACGTTAATTTAACTGAGCTTCCAAGTCCTCAGGTCGCGAATACTTACTAATTACTAACATCTAACACTGTTTCAGTTGTCCTCTCAGCAGCTAAAACAGCTCAAAATTTAATTTTTAGATTTTCATTAGGAATGGGTGAGGTGTTGCTTCAGTTGATTTCACATCAGCTGAACGCAGTTCAAAATTGTAAACTTTTAATATCTATATTATTCGGCAAATGTGAGAACGGGGAATAGGACTTAAGCAATCTATGATTGTTTGGGTGAAACCTCGTGAAAAAATACGAGTGGGGATATCTGGCTGCGGCCTCCTGGGTTCCCACATGGAAAGCCAGATCCCAAATAACGCATCGCTGTTAATGCTTTAACCCCGCTTTACAGATCGTTGATATTTTTTTTCTCCTTGGGAGTCAATGCGAACAACATTCGATTGAAATGTAACTTTTCCTGTCATCAACTATCGATAGCGGCTGTCGCTTCGCTTTGCATTCCCCCCACTATGTATACACTGGTCTTGCGATTCATAAGAGCTCTCTCGTCAAAAATTATGTATAAGTCTGTATCACTTTGCAAAGTGATGCAGAGTTATACATTTATATACTACTTAGATCCTTCTTTTTTTCGATCTCTGAGAAAAATTAATATTGCCTTGCCAAATCTGAGTGGGAATTGGTAATCGTGTTTCATATAACGCATAAAACTTAAGTAAAAGAAAAATATTTATAATTTTTGCTTTGATAAAGTTCTAGCTGTTAATAATTAATTGTGTCCAATCTCATGAATTTTTTAAAAATGTTTACATTTCTTAAAACATTTTTATTACATTGAATTGTAAAATTATTTCACGAAATTAGGGAGAAAGTTTAAATTCTTGGAACAAATAGTGCAGTGGATAAAAAAAGTATTGGCAATTGCATCTTAATGGGCGTATTTAAAATAATGTATTCCTAATCGCAAATTAAAGTATAAAATAAATATTAGAATGCATTTTCTTAGGAATTTACTTTAAAATGTATTTATTTGTACTATTAGTTTACCTGCTAAGAATAAAAATATGCAAAACGAAGGTAAAAAAAAGTATTGGCAAAGTGCCAAGAATTGTCGTATTGAAAGCTCGTGATTTTAGGAGAGAATATTTTTCTAAAATCACGTTGATCTGTTGAACTTCTGGGTCGTTTTTATTTAACGCTGGTTAAAATGTCTGCAAAATCGAAAGAGTTGGATATGAGTATAAAAACAACATTAACCTTCTTAGAAATGATGTTTAACATATCACGAAATTGGAAATGACGGAAGGTATGCATACAAAGTATTGAATATGACCTGTATTTATCTAAACTTCGCTGTTTCATTTTGTCAATACTTTTTTGACAAGCTTATTGCCATTTTTGCCCCATTTTATTTTTGAAAACCATATTAAAATAAAATTTTCATTTTATTTTCAATCTTTATTGTCTTTATAATTCATTATATTATGCTTAAATTATCAGACATTTTCTGAGTTAAGTAATATGTTTAAATATAAGCAATTGCCAATCCTTTTTTTACCCACTGTATATATTTGTATAATTTTAATATGGGGTGGATTTATTTCTTGTTCTGCTATTAAAATATTTGTATTTGCCTTGTGTGTATGTGTGTGTGCGCGCATTTTTAAGAATAAGTAGAACTGATTTGATTTCATAGTATTGAAAAAATAGCATTGTTAGAATATTTCATAACCATGAATGAATTAAAATCTTAATTATTTACTCTGTATTTTTATTATACCACATTTCTTCATAGTATTCACTAAAATATTGTGAATACTATGTTTGCTTCTCGTAACCTCCAGAAAAATAAGATTTTTACTATATAATTTTTTTTTCATTGACAGTCTTATTCTACTACACTATTCTGCAAGTTTACCGTAGGAGAACTTAGGCTTTGAATTTTTTTCACAATTTTTCTAGGGCTTAAATTTCCTGCTGCATTGACAATAATTTGAATGTGTGTATTCTTTTGTGTTCATAAAAATAAAGAAGAGATTAATTTGATTTTACAATAAAATAATTAAGTAAGAATCTTATACGATGTACAACTGCATTAAAATTCAAATTATAACAAATGGTATTATACAATAAATAACAAATTTAATAATTAATTCATTACTTGGATTGAAGTTTTCAAGCAAATAAAAAATCCCCAGTGTCCATCCAAATGTCATTTAGACACATCTTTTCAGAATGTTTTATTAACTTTCATTTTCGCTTTAAATCGTATAGTCTCGAGCGACCTTGCCTTTTAGCTTTTTTTTTTTACATTGTCAGCTAAATTATATTTTGAGAACATTTTGAATTGAAATCTACAATAATCACAATCAAGATTAGTGAATCAGATATATTCGACAGTGGTTTTCAAAAGAGATTGTTAAAAAATTATCAATTTAAAATTTGGAGAACAATAAAATAAAATTATTCTAATTACAATTTTTTTTTATTTAAAACTAAAGCTATTAAAGATGAAAGAAGCCGTAAACAAAATACAACTGCAAATGTCAGAGAGAGTGGTGTAGAAAAAAACATATTGAAGTCTTCACATGTGTTTAGTAATTGCTTATTTAAATGAAAAATATTAATCCTCTTTTTCAGATAGAGTTTTTTTTTTATTCTTCTGTAGAGACTTGAATGGGAAAGAAAACTTGTTTTCGTACAATGAAACAAGCCGCGTATAGTTTCCAGCGATAGTCGTTATCATGCGATGGGATAGGGAGATAGAAATAGGAAGCTCTCTGCTTGTGATCAATAGGTCCCGCCTCCCGCCACAACTATTTGTGGGAGGTCTGTTCCTGGAAAATGCATCAGTGGGTAAGGGACTTTCCCTATGCAGGATTGAACTCTTGCCCGAGAGCTTCCATTCGACAGATCATATCGATTGTTACTTTCTATCGTGATCCAAGACCTGTAATTGAAATATCCCCAGTAAGATCGTATCAAAGATTTGAATCACACCCCTCTTTGAAAAGTATTGATCACTGGTATTTGTGACTTTTTGATATTGGTTAGGTAATAACCTATCGTGAAATATTCGTCATCCCTAGCTGCATCTCACCAAGAAAAAATTATTCAAGAATCACTTCATTGCGTATATATTTTAGTTTTTCTGCGGGAAAGAATCCCTGCTTTCTTTCTCACTAATATCGTTGGCGCATTTTCAGAAAATTTATGCTAAGTTAAGTTTAAGTTTATTAAGTTAAAAAAATTTTTTATACGATTATATCGGAGGAGTTTTAGAGCTGCCTTGCACTCGTTTATTAAATAATTTTCCTTTCCAGTAAGTAAATATTTTTTGCATCTTAAATAAGAATCAAACAAAAAATAATCGAAGAGTTTCAAAATTAAACACGATTTAAGTTAAAGTCATTCCAATTATAGAAGGAAAAAACAAATTTCTTCTATTATGATAACTATCTAATCTAGGTTTTTTTAAAACTCAGTTATTAAATTTAATTTACTAAATGCGAAGATGATGCAAAAAGCACGAAGATGTCGACAAACGGATTCCTATTGGAAACGATTTACAGAATTGAAAATGCCGTATTTGAATGAGGCAATTTCTTCTACTTCTTTTTCTCGATTAATAAATTGCACCTCGAATATCTTTCTGCAGTTAGTAATTTGTATGCATTCATATTATTTTAAATGAATTCATGATTTTACTTGTTCATATTTGAAATTGTTGCATAAAATTATTTCCCATGAGTCTTCATGTGTCCTTTTCATTAAACTCATTGATAACTTACAATAAAATGAATCGTTTTCTCGAATCATTTTTTTTTATCATGTGAAAGAAAATCCATTCTTACTTTTGTCGAAAAGAAAAATACTAATTGCTTATATCTACATTTATTCAGAAACTTTACACGATATTTTATTTATATCCTTTTAAATAGAATTGTAAGATTGTACAATGTATCATTTCTATGCAATTTCTATGTAAAAATATTAAATTTTTGTCTAATTTTTCGGTAACTGTTGGGAAAATAAAAGTTTCCATCTGTTTTTGTTTCAAAAAAAGGACAAATACATAAATGTTTACATGTATCTTTTTTCATACATGGCAGCGCAAATATCCTGATAAAGCAAGTAAGCAAATGTATCGTTTGAAATAATTAACGGAATATAGAATATTACTTTGAAAAATTGCTTCACCTGTTAGGACTTAATATATTCTTATCAATTGATGAATTTTTATCCTCTTAAAACCTAACTTTTTAATAAGTGATTTAAAAAAAAAATGATTTTAAGATCTTTTACCTTCGTTACATCTCAGTAGCTCGTGGGAAAAAATATTTGCTGTTCAAAACATTTTAAGTCCCATAATTTTAAGGTGCACATATGTGTCCCTACATCAGGTCTTAAGCAAAAAAAAAGTATACTCGACAAAAGAAAATTATTTAATTTTCCTGGTCTCGAAACTGAGGAATAATTTTATTTATTTTCTTCTTTTTTTATATGTTTTGAATATTATTTCTCATACTAGTTCAACAGTTACCATGAATGAAAATAAGAGCAGAGAATACAGTAGAAACTTTCCGTTTATATTTAAATCCGTTATGTAATCTTTTAACTTAGCTGGTATGACTGAACAAACTGAACTATAAAGTAGGAGACAATGGAAACAAAATTGTAAAAATTTTAAAATATTACAAATATTATAACAAAAACATCCAAAATATTCTTAAGAAATTAAAAGTACGTTATTGATGTAATTAAAACTCGAATATGATTAGGGCACCTATTTCATATTTTTACGATTTTGTTTTTAGGTTCACATTTTTGCTACAGGAGTAATTTTCCACTTTTTAGTGCATCACTAAAAGCGCATCTTTCAAAAAAAATGTTTTCTTTCTATTAGAAAGATTGAAATAATATGATTAGACAATGTGTTTTAAGGAAAACTATCTTTCTATAAATGATATAAAAGGTTGCAGAAAATATCGTTGTCCTAGGAACCTAATCTCTTTTACCATCCATAAATTCGAATCTGACTATTGGAAAGCAACGTAATTTTTCACTTTGACAGCCAAGAGACAGCAGAAAACAAATTCCGCATAACTGAAAATGACTATGTATCCATCTTAAGAGAGAAAAATCACATTTTCCCTGCTGTCGCCTAATTGTCAAAGTGGAAAGCAAATTTCTCCCTGATAGTTGGATTCGAATCTGTAATTTCATTGATATTTATTTTAACCAGAGATATTTGAATGCATTTATATGAAAGATTCAAATACTTCTAAATCTATTAACACATAATCCGTAGCAGATTCGATTCTTTGAATAGCCATAGATGAAAATCCGATTATTTGAAAACACATGTTGTTGTTGCCTAGCTTCTGGCGCATTTCGACAACAGCTTTGAATTAATCCCTTTTCTCTCAAAATTTGGCTCCCTGTTTTGTGAAAGACACATTTGGCGAAATATGTGTGCCAATATAATCATTTGTCTTTCGTTATTTACAACGACAAAGGAATTTGTGCGTTAACAGTAGGGAATTTTTAACCTCATGATGGGCGATAAGTTAAAAGAAAATTGCATTGCTCTTGTAGGGTTGCTAAAATTTCCTGTTTTGGTTCAAGCAATTTGTGTTTCAAACATTCGTTGTTAATATTGCGCTTATGATAGTTATTGTGATACTTTGATTATATTTTGATAAATAATGGACAGAAAAGTGAGTACAAAATTTTTATTCTGAATTCTTTTTTTGATAGAAATCAATAAGAAAGTAATTATTCATTGTTCTTTCTTTATATATTTTGTACTGTTTTTCGAATATAAGCATTTAAGATTTCAGTTACTCGTGTTCAAACAGATATGCATTGATTTATTAGCAAATATATCTAAATTGTGAGGAAATAGGAATTTCGTTTTTATTTTTCACTTTCGGATATTTTAACATTCTGTCGAGATAGGGCAAAAGTAATAAAAACTAAGCTCGAATTTATATTACAAAACTATTTTGATTCTCATTGTTCACTGTTTCAGCGTTTATTACGTTACTAAATTATTACTGTGTTTGTTCTTTAAAGCAATTATTACATTTTACAGTTGATTCCAGTAAAATATGAATGGAAAATATTAAATTTTTGAACTTTGATTGAAGAAGTTGGGATATCTCGTGTGTTTTATTCCCTTTCTGAATTTGATTGGTTTATAGTAACATGTTAAGAATAACTACCGTGCAACTTCCTTTTTTATTTTTTTTTTATCAAATAAAAAGAAATGAGCTAAAAAATAAATAAATCATAAATATAAGATTTTAGGAAAAATAGGAATATACATATATTTACCCTACAAATTTCTCAATTACGAATTTCGATGTACATTAATTTTTTTGTGATTTTTATTCCCTGAATATATATACCAATGTTACGATTTAGTGCTTTATAACAAATCAGAAATACGTATATGAATCAGAAATGCGTTGCCCTTTTTGCTCAATATCATTGGTTAGTTTAAAAATATTTATCACATTTTATCGAACCCTTTGATCGAAAAATAAGACTGGGAAGAGAGTCGTCACAGCGTGTTTGCTGTTTTTCAGATACTTCGTATTATATATCTGATTTTAGCTCTATGCAACACTTCTGTTTAAATAAATTGTCATATTTATTGCTATTATATTTCATTGTATATTGTTTGTTGTATTTATTTGTTTATATTGTTTAATTTGAAATGTCATATTATTAGGGTAATAATCCATAGCATTACAAACAGTTGATTATACTACAAATATACAACTTGAATCCTTACTTAATCTTTGACTTTTGTGCTTAATACTTTCTTTTAGACTGACGTCATTGTTTTAAATATCTGCATATATTTGTTTTTTTTATAAAGTCATGGATAACATTTTTGATTCGAAATTAGTCAAGTATGTTTTTTAAAAATCGGGATGATGGTGATACCGTTTCGAACGGTCCAGTTGAGCTTTATACTTCAAGCTTTATACTTTATACACTTAATTACATTGCAATGTAAATGAATGGTTTACAAACGTTTGACCTATGTAGCTAAAACTCTGCTTAAAGGACAACAAAATAAAAATATTGGCATTTAAACTTACTTTTTCGTTAAAAAAAACTGTTTTTATGCTGTGTGCTCATGGGCTTTACGGAAGATATTGTATGTTTCTGAAAATAACGCTTCTTCTAAATTTCTTGTATTCAATGTATACAAGATGAAAGTAGTGTAACCCTCAATAAAATTCGAACTCTAGATTTTGTCGAATCTTCACGTATCAGAGATCCGAGTCCGAAAAAATATCTTTCCAACTATGCCTGTTTATGCGATTCAAAAATTAGTTAAGTTCTAATTAAATTTTATATTTAGTTTGAATAGCTCCTTATTAAATTTTGTCCGAACTTCATTCAATGGAAGTTTCTCTTTTCAAATAAAAACGGATGTGATAGTTACGAAAGGAAAGAACTAGGTGGATGAGATTTGACAATGAGTTTTAGGGTGAAAAATGTCAATCAATATAAGTATGTTGAAGAATTTCCGACGTCAGGGCGGCTGTTTCACATGCATGTAAAAGTCTTTACACGCATCGCACCGACATTGACAAAGGACATTTGCGATTTAATAGCTAAAATTGTAGTTAAGTGGCTATTTTCGGTTGCAGTCCGTCATCAGAAATGAATGAAAAATGAATAACTGCGTTTCTTAGTACTAAGTAACAATTTTCTTATATCGGAATTCTATAAATATTTGAGAGCCACATAGTGTTGACGGCTTTACCAGGGGTAGACAGGGTGGAGGGGAGGGGAGGGGAGGGGAAAAATTGTTGATAGAAAGTTCGTAATTTTTTATTTCAATATAAGTAACTGCCTTTAGTCTTATATTGAATGAGAATATCTTCATCTCTACTTTTACAACGGTATAATGTCCAATATATAAATATATATATATATTCTGTTCATTTGGGAGAGCCAAAATCTTCATTTCGATAAATTCTCTGTTTCGCATATTTATTAAAAGATGTATGTCAATCTGAAAAATATACGTCTCCCAGAGAAGCATAATGCTTGAGTTTTTTTTTTAGTTAACGATTTCATGTTTGAAATGTAATTTTTTGTTGACCAAGTTTTTATAGTCATACAAATAAAAAGTATTTCAAAATTAAAATTTGTAGACGAGACTTCATATTTTTTACTTTATGGAATTGCTATGTTTTGTAGTAAAAGTAAGAGAAACTTAATAATACTTGAAATAATTTTTATAATATTCTTTAATTATTTGAAAAATTATGTGTTTTGTTCATATAGAAAATAAGGTGTTTGAAATTTCGAATATGCTTGAAGTTTCTGTTAGGAAATTTCGGCATTAAGGTTCTAAATTCCAAATTCTTTTGTCTCTCGTATTTTATTGAAAATGAATGCATTTTGAACCTGCTATTGCGCGTCCTTAGTTTGATTAAATCACTTCACTTGACATTAAACATATAACTATTTTATCGGTATTGTATCTGGCATTTATTTAACCGTAGCTAATATGCAAATATAAGAACTGAGACGTGATATAAATAAATATCATTAGGTTTGTAATGTGGTTCAGTGCTGGTCCTGTAATGACCGTCTAAGTATTTATAAATTCTTTCATCATATCTATAAATAGTTTGTGTTTAATTTTATTTTCTCTTAATAAATTGTGTTTAAATTAAACCTTTCCTTTTGTCGCACAAAATCTTTTCAGACTTTTCATTTGTCATCATTTCCACTGCAGTACTCTAATATCAAAACGGCTCCCAGCCGTTATATAAGATATCAGTTTAACAGTTTCTATTCTATTGACATCTATTTTACAATTCTTTTTATTACTTGTATGTGCGAAGTTAATTTTGACTTTAAAATCGTTAATCGCCATTTCAACCATCAGCTCTAATTTTGTCTATTTTATGTAGTTAAGAGATGTTTTGTTACTTTTGTATAATGCCGATCAGAAGCATCTATATAATCATTTGCCCCAATTAATTCAACGGCGTATTCAAGATGCGGTTTGTTCTTAAATTTATTTGTCAGGCGTTTTAAACGCTTGTCGGACATGCATCTTTTAAAAACTGGGGACAAAAAAAATTTATCTTAGTTTTGCGGTGCTTAAACAATTCATTACTGGTTAGCATTTTCTAGTAAATCTCACAAAGTATAAAATTTCATAGTTCAGTAGCAGTTCTTTCGACTGCAGGGTTCAAAGGATGCAGCGCATAAGCTAAAAATTCAATTTGCCCTTTCTACTCATATTGATCGGGCGATATGGTTTAATCGTGCTTTCTTGTGTCCCCAAGTTTGTCGCCAATATGGCAACCCAAAAAAGCGAGCAGAATAATTTCCCTAGTAACCCTAATACTGATTTAATTACATTTTTTTTTGCTTTTGAGTTTTACATCTACTACAGCAGTTTTGTAAGTAGTGAAAATTAAATAGTCCACTAATAAACATCCATTAAAGAATTTAATTAAATTTCGTTTTATAATTGAAAGTATTACTGATAAAACATTCCGCGTTATTTTTAAAATGAATTATGTACAGAAAACATTTATCCTTGCAATTCTTACAGGATTATGGCAGGCTAATAAAAATGGTCTGTTTACAAACAGGAAAGTAACTATAAACATCTGTTCCAGCTTTCTGAATCGTTTGTCTTTATTTCACACTTTTTCATTTTACTATTATCTTACCATTCTAATGGAATTCTTGACGATTTGTTGTTCTTTTAGTAGATTTCCAGTAAATACTTTATTAGTTTATGAGAATTCAATAATCCGATGTCTGATAACCGGGATAATCAGAAATGATCGAGAATATTATGCGGGATATTATATATATTTGTGAATTTGATGTTTGCAATTCAAAATATATATGGACAGAATGAAATCATTGAAAAGTTTTTGTGGAAATGGTTTCCTGCTTAAATAAAGAATTAAATTGAGCAAGTGTATTTATTCCTTCAAATTTATTCTTAAGAAAAGCAACAGTGTCTAGTAGCGAAGATATTAAGAAAGTACTTTCGTTTTTTCTTGCACTGTTGTTATTCTCAATATCCTTAAGTTTAATCAGCTAGCGAAGCTACTAGTTCCCGCTCCCACTGATAGCAAAGCCCGGTGCCTTTTTGAGACTCTTGTATCCGATTTATTCCATTTTCTAAAATTATTTGAAAAAAATCCATATTTTTGATGTTCTAACGAAGCTACTAGGTTGCGGCTGCCACAGTTCTGCCCTGTGCTTTCTTTAGATGTCGAAGGTATCGCATTCTCTAAAGTTTTTGTCTACTCTACAGACCGGAGCAGCCAGTTTGCAAAAGTTCTTTATTTCAGAATTGTAAAGATAAGAAGCAACAACGACCCTAATTGTTAAAACAACTCTTATCAGATAAACTAATTTATCAGTCAAGATCATAATTTTAATGCAGAAAGTGGTAAACATGTTTTGCTGAATTGTTTATTTGGTCCGCCAACTTTACTGGCAACTTTACATCCTTATCGTAGCAAGGGGCACACTAATTGCGATTTTTTCGAAGATGTTTCCAGGGTTTCTGTTGCTTTCTCTTGGAGGCCTTAGCCTTCTGGCAAAGCCTGACATCTGTATCCCAAAGTCTTCCACGTATGGGCTCAACTCATCGAAATGAGCCTCTGGAAAAAACTTATTTTCCTATTAGCCATTTTATTGATCTATCTCTTATTTTCTTACTTTCCTTTCGCCCGACTAAAATTAGGTACAAAAGTTGGACTGTACAGGAGAACCACAGCGGTCCTAAGAGGCGATTTGTTTAACACGTTTAGTGCCTTATAACCCATATTCGGGCGATAGCAGTAGTTAGCATTCAGTGTAAAATTTTATGCGAGTAGAACATGCCTACGTTAAGTTTCTTCTTTTTTATCCTCTCCTTTTTTATCCTATGAATCACCTGCGATTCATTCCTAGAATCTAATTAGATCTCCTTTATTACAATTTAGAGTTAGTAAGGACTTAAGCTTATTAAATATTGATCCAAAACACAGGCATGGTTCTTTGCAGTAAATATTTTAAATGAAATAAACAAGTGGCTGCTCGTATCGGAGATTTGAATTGTGTTTGTACAATGAAATCAATCTATTAGAAGCTCTGGTGTTTGTTCCAGTACCATTGGAACGAAAAGCTTCAATATTTTAATAAGAGTTAATTTTTTTTTCATAAGCATTGGCACTGAAAATATTATTTTTCTAGAACCACTTCCTGAGGTTAGAATCCAAAGTATGCTACCCATCAGGCTCTTACCTTCTTTAAGTTAGTATGGGTGTCTCGACTCTGAGATACCCATGGACCTTTACTCCTTTCATGTTTGCTCTCCTCTACGCCTTTTACGGTCTGCTTGATCCTTTCATTCCTCAACGGCAGGCGAGGTAACTCTCCATGAGAAGCTGTTGCGTTCTGTTTCTTTTTGCTTTTCATATACAGTTATAAAACCCCAACTGTTAGCCGTGAGAGGCGACCCATTAGACGAATGGTGCACTTTGATCCCCGGTGGTATCGGTTGGTAGCTACCAAACTGAGTTGCTAGTCTGCTAGGGATCCAACGAAGGGGTTATTTCTTGAGCGTGGCGTTAAGTGTGGTCACTTCCCCGGGGATAACTCTGAGCGTATAGGTTCCGGCTGGCATTTAGGTAAGCACTGAGGCTTGGAATAGCCAGAGCCGGTGGCTGTCTCCCCTTGTTGGGCTCCGTGGTGGGTGTTGCGCTTGGTGTGGATCTTCTTTCCAGATCATATGGGTAAAAAAATCCATTCTCCCGTCAGTGGGCATCACACTGTCCAAACTTTGATCCAAATATGTCGTCTCATGATCCCTTCTTTGTGATCAATCGTGTTTCCGAATTAAATGAATCTTTTAATTCTGTATCTCCTTTCCTCGTGTAGAAGGTTTTTACAACAATAAGTGGCGTTAAATCAATCCATAAAATGCATTCAACAAGCAAAATGATTTGTTTTTTGAAATAAATTCTAAAAAACTAACCTAACAAATAATAAAAGTGAAAGCGTTGACTAATATTCCTATTAGTCAACGCCTCACAATTCAATTCACACTTATCTTTAAACTACTCGAAAGGCGTTATAACTGGCTGGGAATTGTTTAATGTTTCCCTTGAAGAAATAGGAAAAGAATCGAAACTCTATTTAGTGACTAATGTATAACAGATTTCAATTCGGCGGAATAAGCAAACCCTTCCCAACAAACATTATATCCTTACTTTCCATAACCCAAATAAACCAGATATATGCTGGTTACATTAAGGTACCTATTAGACATTACGTTCCAAACTCTTTAAGATGCTTCCGGTTCCAACGTTTCGGTCAGTCGGAAGCCATTTGCTGCGGGAAACTCACTTTTGCCCACTGTGAAATAAAGGGGCATGATAACCAGCACTTTTATGTGCCAGAAAAGTGTGTAAGTTGTGGAAGCAATCATACATCATTCCCCCGAAATTGTAAAAGCTGGCAATTAGAAAAATAGATTTATTTTTAGATAAAATTTAGCAATTAAAGTAAAAGAAAACATATCCTATCCTGAGGCCAGAAAAAAAATGTTGGCCCAAACCCCTAAACATGGAATAAGCTACTCAGAAGTTGTACAGAAACCATTTTATGAAAAATGCTTATGCACTAACTGTACAAAAAGCAAATTAAAAACAAAACTCACCCATAAAATTTCAGATTCTGGAATAGAAAACCAGTACTCCTGAACAAAGTCAGTGAAACACAAACAAAATCCAAATCAAATAAATCCTTTAAACTGAAATTATTAAAACATAGCCTATATGCAAAAAATTTAAATACCAAATTCAACAATTCCAAATTGTATACATATGTCGCATAGGGACTCGCTAATTTGGGTATCGTCCACAAAGACTTAACGTCTATTTTGGATGGAGCTCCCAACAGTTCCGAATTCATCTCACTTCATCCATCTGAGAAGGAGGATGAAGAATTTAAAATGAGTTGTGATGTCTTGCAACCTCTACTAGTGTCCCGAATTCTTTTCCAGCAACAAAAACTTCTTAATGGGTACCTTCCTTTTTTGGAATTGTCCCGGCATTCGTTCCAAATTGAATATTAACAAATTATTTAATTAATTTTAAATGTCTGCTTAAGTGTTGAAGAAATTTTTTTTAAACGAAACATTTCCATAAAATTACGTGACTACAACTGCGTTCGAAAAGATGCAGACACAGAATCTCAGTTTTGGAGGTATTTGCATCTTCACTTCAAATATCTATCCAAGCTCACCTCTCACTTTAGAAACTTCTCTACAGGCTGTGGCTGTACAAGTTCATGTACGGAAATTAGTCAGTCTGTTCTAGTTACTTATCGCCACATGTCATCTGTCAACAAGATCTGGACAACTTATGGACAGTTTATTATCTAAAATAAACCAGCTTCTTTTGCCTTTTATCCTTCCTGCAGACTTCAACGGACATGGTACTTTGTGGGATTCGGGTACTACAAATTCTCGTGGAAGGCAGACTGAGCAGTTTATTTCTAACAGCTCTTTGCCTGCTCAATACTGACGAACTGACATACTTCCACGAACCCACACGTACCTTCCACAGTCTTATGTTCACCTGAACGCTTGCCGTTGCTAACCTTTGCTGTTAGTATTTATTTATGTAATAGCGATCACTTTCCTATTATTGTCTCCCATGCTGATAGCTGTGGTGCTACTATTTGTCTTCCACGTTTCCGATTCCAGCGGGTGGACTGTAAATCTTTTCCTCAATTTGCAGATATCACTGACTATGATCAATAAATCCGACATCTCGGAATCAGTACAATATATCGTCATTACCATAATACCAATAACCGCCAATAACACCAACCCAATATCATCCCCACGTTTAAGCAAATTTTGAAGAATGTGGCGAAACGAAAAATGTCGTGACAGCCACAAACAACAGAAAAAATTATGGGAAAAAATTTAGAAGGTACCAGACAGTAGAAAATCTTGCTTTCAAAAGAGTCAAAACATTAGCTCGTCGCATTTTCCATCACAGTCAGAGGAATTCATGGGTATCATATGATTCTTTTATAACATCCTGTACTTCTAGTAGGACCTTGTAACGGAAGGTAAAGGCTGCTAATGGGATTTACAGTGAAACATCACTTCCTGTTTTAAATACTGGAAATCAGATGCATTCCACCCCATTAGACGTAGCCAATATCCTTTACCAAGCATTCGCACAAGTGTCCGCAATAGATTCTAATAGTCCTGAATTTTTGACGATAAAGAAAGAATCCTGCAGAACGGTTGCCTTGTCATTTTAATGACAGAAGTACATATTCATATAAATGTGAATTTAGGATGATTGAATTAGAAACAGCATTATCTGAAGCCCATGATACCAGTCCAGGACTAGATGGGATTACTTATGAGCTCCGCCATTTGAATACCAATTCCCTTTCAAACCTGTTATTTAACAGAATCTGGAAGGGGCAGAAGTATCCTTCACAATAGCGAGAAGCTATTGTGATCCCTATCTTAAAACCTGGTAAGGAATCTTCCGTTCCTCTGAATGACAGACTAATTGCTTTAACAAGTTTTCTTTGCAAAACATTTGAGCGAATAGTCAATGCTCGGCACATATACGAATTCGAGAAACAAGGGTACATCCGTCCGTTGCAGAGTGGTTTCCGTAGAGGTCACTCTACCTTTGACAACCTCGTTTTACTGGAAACCCAGATCCGAAACAGATTTGTTAAGAGGAACCACCTTGTTTCCGTACTTTTCGATATAGAAAAAGCCTATGACCGTGCTTGATTCTTTGGCATACTTTCAACACTATTCAACTTTGTTTTTAGGGAGAAATTTGTCTATCTTTTTAAAGAACTTTTTATCTCATCGAACATTTCGCGTTGGTGTAGGGAACTTTTATTCAAATCTTTTTACTCAAGCCGAGGGAGTTCCACAAGGAAGTGTCCTTAGTGTCACTCTTTTCATCGTCCATCTTAGTCAAATTTTAACAATTTTACTTTCTTCTGTATATGCCAGTCTTTGTTGACGATCTGCAGATTTCACGCCAAGGTTGTAATTTCAATATAATTGAACATTTACATAGATCCGTTAATAAATTAGTAGCCTGATGCGTTAACAATGGCCACACTATCTCTCCGAAGAAGAGACAATGTTTATTATTGAGAGAAAAGAATATTTCACCTCGATCCGAATATTAAAATTCGAAACATTCAAATACTTGTAATGAAGTAAGGGTTTTGGGAGTAATTCTCGATCGGAAGCTCACCTTCCCTCTGAATATCTTATATTTGCTGAAGAAGTATAATAAATCATTGAATATTTTGAAGGTGCTCTCGAAAATATCTTGGTATGCCGATTGAAACTCTCTACTCCGTATTTACAGAGCATTAATTCTCTCCAGTATCTCCTTGACAGTTAGTCATACTTTGATTGAATGCCCAGCTTTTGACTCCCATCGCCACAATTTTTTTCCTCCATCAAATGCAACTCTCCCAGAATTCCTGGGAAAGAATTGCTATCCCAAGGTTTTTAAATTTTTAATTGCTATACACCTTTTACGATGTATTTAACTTAAACAATTTCCATTTTAATTATTTTGAAACAAGGATGTCATATTTCTTCTTAATCTGTTTTAGCTATTTTATGTTAGTTTACACATAAGCTTAATTAATTTTATACCAAGTTTCAAACCTCAACAAAGCTCTACATTTTACCATGACGATGGCGCACTATGGCCAAGAATGGCCCTTGTGTCAAAAAACTCAAATCAACTAATCAACCAACCTATCGAATATTGATTACGTCTGTATGGTATATGGCTCTTCACGTCCTACTGTTTTGTGGAGATTATACACCATCCAAGATACAGCCCAAAGAATCTGCTCTGGAGCTTTTCGGACTTCTCCAGTAGAGCTTATGCATTATCTGTCATCAGCTACCTCTACATTTAAGGCGGAAAAAACTGTCAAGTTTATATTATTTCGGTACAAACTCTGTGCTGAATCATTCCGTTGTTGGTATGACATTACCAATTAGTCTTCGAAAACTGATGCATGCCCCTCTCGCATTCTACCATTCAGTGAGAGTCAAATTATTCGTACGTGAAACGAATATATGAAATATTACCATTGAAACTTTGATTTCTTTAGTTTTCCACCTTGGGAATTTCCATTTTTTTAATTTCTGAATCCCTTTACAGACTTTGATAAATCTTCGATTTATGCTTTTATTTTCCAATAGCTTTTTCATTATCATCGCTGTCGGTACTCTTCTTTCTCACCAAATTATGCATAGTTAAAAAAACTAATGAACATATCGGTTGTGGGATCGTTTTTTCCTTCTGATAGCCTGAGCTATCGTCTGCATAAAGCTTTTACAGCTGAGGTAACCGTGATTTTCTGTGGCCTTCAGAAAATCTCGCCTTTAACTGAGCGTAAATTTATAATCTACACTGACAGTAAGAGTGCATTGAAAACGCTCTTATTATCATAATCGGATGCATCCAGACGCTATTCGAATTTTGTTCACCTTACGATTACTACACAATAGAGGTTTCAATGTCATGTTTTGTTTGGTTCCGGATCACGTGAACATATCATGGTAGAAAATGAAATGGCAGACTGTGCTGCTAAGCAGGCAGAAACTCTTTTGGAGCATAGATTTCCCTACAGCGATGTGAGAAAGTCCATTGTCAATTATATTTGGCAGAAGGCATGGGATCTGCAGGTCCACATCAAATCGAACCCCATCAAACCAAAAATTGGCTACTGGCCTGTCCTCCAATTCCAGAGGTCGATGTCAAGTCGACTCGCCTTCGTATAGGGCACTCTTGCCTTACACACCGTCATCTCCTTTTCGGTGAAGGAGTTGTCCAACACGCCCATTTCTCCAGCATGTCGCCCTGATTTTAATGTGAATCATATTTTGGTCGAATGTCCATTTAATTCTCATCGCCAGAACTTCCTACATTTATCATCTGGAAACATGCGTGACTTGGTGGGTGCGAAACACTACTCAAATATTTTAAACTTTTTAAAGAGTATTGGATTTTTTATGTCCATTTAGTACTTTATAGCCTTATTCATTATTTTTTACATTGCAACATCTAATTCCTGTTCCAAAATCATTGCTCATATTTTATTCCCTAAATTTCACACATATTGTTATTCGCATATTCTGTGGTTCAATATTTTACTTAATATACTATATATATATTTTACGTAATACAATATTTTTAACCAAAGATAAATTTTTGTTTAGTTGTCTTCAGAGATTTCCACTTACAATTTAATAAATTTTGATACTTTAGGGAAACAAAATAGAATGCAATTAATCTGAGGTGCGATTTGAACTAATACTCTTAAAATATAGATTTTTATATTGCCACCGATAGATTTCTGGCGTTATAACATTAATTCTTGCAAGAGACCACTTGCTACATGAATTCTTAATGTATTTGAATATACGAAATAAATTTTTTGATATTTAAAAATAAACAGTACTGCAATATAGACTATATAAAAGAATCGATACCAACCTAATGGACTGTAAGAAGATTTTAGAATATGCAAATTTAATGAGAAAAAACAAGGTTTTCATGAGATTATGGAAAACCTACATTTTATGAGTTTGATATATATGTATATATATTTACTGCTAACATTTTAAACTTTTGAATTTTGCACTTAAAAAATTATTGGTTATCTATTTCCTAATGTGAAATTCATTATTTAGGCTTGCTGTTTAAATATGATTCATATATGCCACTATTTAAAAAAAAAATGTTAAATATTTGTTATTCCATCCTTGGCTCCAAAAGATAGATTAACGGTACATAATAAAAAATAAAGCATATCTAAATAATTCAAATATATTTTGAAATAATTTTTGTGTATGTTTGCAAGAATTTATTAAATAAAAAATAGAGTAAAAGCAAATGTAACTATCAGCAGTTTATATTTAATTTATGGAAAAGTTATAATTTTGCTGCTACCCATTGAGAATTAATTTTTCTTCACAAACATATAACCCCTTTTCTGTTATCATTTTTCACTTCGTGTTTTATTGTTAAAAGCAGATATTTTTTCCTATCTTGTTTTTTGAGAAACCACGTTTGTAATAAACAAAATTCAGATTTCAGGCCGAATCCGAAATAAAATGTTTATCGTATTCTTAGTAGTTTAAACAGTGAATAGAATAAGACAATTCACGCAGTATTCTCTTTTCCCTCAACTATTAACTGGCAAAAACATCATCCTCTTCAAACGCAGGAAGAATGTGAAGTTCTAATAGAACAAATTTATTCCTCTGAAATACGATTGTGAATAGTGAATCTCTTGGTGCATCTTTTCAGTGGGTTAAAACGCGTATCAGAACAAACGGTTAATGTAAATATCACTTAATAAACCCAGAAAATTTAGCACATTCCAGTTAATAAGTGTATAGCATTTATAAATTACAAATATTTAAATAAGAAACCTTGCACCATGTATAGCATTTGTGCATAATAAAAATTCTACTTTAGATGCAGACTTTCTGACAAAGGACAAATGAGAATGAAATATCTTCCCCAGGGACAAAATAACGTTAGAAATCATCTATTTATAATTAAAACATTTTTTTCTTTGTTAGCTATCATCGCCCTATAAATAAAGTTTTTAATAGCGTTAGGGTGCCTGTGAATATAAATATAGTATTTGAAACAATTAAAGGCAGTTATAAAATATGCATAAAATATTTTTATTTTAAATTAAGAAAAAATATCACTGTGAGTAACGTACGTTCATAATAATTTAAGAGTAGGATTTGGATAACATGTCTCAAGTCAATGAGAAAATATTTATAATTTTGATTCGTTATTAACATTAACAATTTGAAAACTCCCTTTTGAAGAATATTTATTAAAGTGGTTCTTGCCACATTTGAATGCTCTGTATGAAGTCGTCTCTCTGATAGAGCATTATGTACAGTTTTTACCTTTTTCAAGTCGCTATTTACATGTTGTACTCAGCCTTTGAACATGATGAAATTATAAACACAATGTGGTTTCATTTGAAATCCATAGTTTGTAAGGATGAAATAGTAAATAGATTTATAATAATTTTCGTCCTTTGTTTCTACCGGAGGACCGGAGTTCTTTCATTTGTTTGTTACTTCATGCTTGATGATTTAATATTTTTATTCGTGACATTATTCATGCAATTTTGGGAAGATTTTAGAGTGCAGCATAATCGTTCACTTAAAAAATGCAGTGTCTCGAGGACATAGATTTCAATTTACTGAAATTTATGAATGAAAAATGGCTTGTAAATATTCAAATAAATGATAAATAATTTTTATTTCTGTCGATGCTACATTTACAGCAAAGAAGAGTTAACTTTTCAACATCATTCTTAAGAGGGATAACTTCCGTCTTCATTCCTAGTTATGAAAATCATAAAGATCTTGTATTGAAATAAAATGAAATACCTCGAAATTTGTGTGCACATTTTGCTTTTTCGAAAGAGATGAATTTTGAAAAGTATTTGGAGCAGTAAATTCTTTACGGAATCATTTCTTAACTTGGTTTATATATTTATTGAATTAATAATCTTCAAAATCAGCTCAAAATTAGGTTCAAAAACAATTTGCTAACTACGAATAAAAAATTTTCTGTTGGAAAAGTTTCTGGAAATTTTTTCTCTTGAATTCAACAAATCCTCTTGGATTATTAATTCAAATGTTAACTTAGGTTCGAAAAGTTTAATATCTCTTTTCAATTAACATTCTCTTTCATGTAGCAACTTTACACCTGATATGTAACATTTTATAACAAATCTCCGAAGTTAAATGGAAAAAAATAAAGATAGCTTTTACTTATCCCAACTTTGTTTTAATTTCCAGTATCAATTAATGCTGTTTTTCTAAATTTTATTTAAAATTTTTAAAATTGTCTATATTTGACGTCTGGGCTGTAGCTGCCATTTCAACTAGATCATTGCAATAGTTAGAGATAACATCTGCAAAAAATCTACTCATTTATTGTTTGAAGTATTCTTTTCTATATTCAGAATGGGTTAAATGATAAATTTATTGGTAATGATTAGATCTTCATTTTTTTTCTCAGGACGAATTCTCTGAGATATCATCTAAAGTTGGGAGCTTTAATTGTTGCTTTTTTATTAGTAATAATAATCTTCATGAGGATATTGTAGTTTCTGTATATAGAGGATTTCTTATTTAATATTTCAGTTTTTCATTCCGAATAGTGTTTTGTTCGAATTTATCACTATTTTGTCGTCATTATTTCTAAATCGTTCATTCTTATGTATAGTTACGTAACAAATTTCCAGGCAAAAAAAAAAAATCTTGTATAATGTTCAGACATCTGAATCTTTTGAATTTCTCTTTGTTAATGGTAAATACCTGAAAGAATTTTCGGAAATGATTCGGTTTATATTTAAGATGAGTAGAAATTCTGCAAATAGGACTTAAGATAAACATTCTTATTTATGTTATTGCTGATTTTTTTTTCAGAGGACTAGAGAATTTGATGATATCGGGGATGATGGTGAGTTAATTTTCTTTTTTGAAATTTAAATATTTCTGTGTTAATTTTAACCTGTTGAACTGGATAAATATGCAAAAAAATTACTTTTGAGGTCTTTTGTAACGATATGCAATATCTTATCAACTATAGCATGAAAGTTAGTTCAGTCTATGCTGGGGTGGTGTATTGCCAAAATGCTAAAATGATAGCAAAGAATGAAATCTGCAGGCTAGAGTAACTGATATATTGGGGGGGGGGTATAGAATTTTTGAGTCCTCCCGGCATGTCTCAAAGCATTTCGCCTAATATATAAAATATAAAGTCTGTAAGAAGTTAAGTCAATACCGTGTGGGTTTTAACAATAGCATACCGTCAGTGGCAACTGTCCACTGTACAATATCAAAAAGTTCGTTTCCAGAAGATTTTGCGCAAAATTAAACAGGTTGATACGAAATAGATTTATTGGAATGAAGTAAACAATGGAATAGATCCTTACTTTTAATTCTAATTAATATTTAATATTACAATTTCGTAGGATTAGAAACAATTAGGATACTAGATTTAATTGCATGTACGAGTTCATCTGATAGACAGCCAAAGATACCTATTATAACTTGTTGATTGAATTCCTGTGAGGTCGGTAAAGTATGAGAAAAATTTATGCGAGAATTTTTATTAAAATAAATGCATATCGTAGTTCTGAAATGAATACTTCTGCTGCATTATGTTCAAATTTTATTCGAAGTTAATTGTAGGAAATGCAAGATGAGCATTTTCGTATCGATATATTTTGAGGGATTTTCTGATATATGGGCAGCCTGATTTCATAAAAGTTATCTTATAATCATGAATATAGGTTGCTAGTTTGGGTTGAATTACTTTTCGATTTTCGAAGTATTCAATCTTGGTTCTCCTTTATTGATAAAGATACTGGCTTCTCCCGCCAATAGATGCTTTGTAGTCAAAATGAAATGGTTTGATTGTGGGCAATATTTATAGTATTTACAGATGGTTTGGGCTTTATAAGATATTTAAAATAAAAATAATAAAAAAAATAAGGAATACTGTTTTTCAAAAAATGTATACAAAATACTTCCAGTGATTAAAATTGATCATCCCAATCATGAATGCGGACAAATGTGACTTCAAACCAGTACAATATAATTCCATTATATTACCAAACTAGTTAAGTTTTTGTAATTATTTTCAAATGATTAAATAAATATGATTTTGGGTTTTTGTCAGATCACTATATATTTCAAAAATTATTTTGAAAGCATACTTTTATATAATTTATTTATGGTGTATGATAGCATCATATTTTTTAAGTTGATACAAATACATTACTAGCATTATTATATGTTAAATACTGTTTTTAAATTCGTTCACATTATAAAACACATTTGAAGGAACTTTAATTATCGGTAAATATCAGCTTGCTTCATTTAGATCCCTTACAATATCTTTCTTTCCATTTAAATTTCTTTAACAAATTATAACGTATATTAATTGCTTTTTTAATTTAAAAAATACACATAGATATGCATGTACGTTCGACTGAAATATTGAAAAATTACAACATTCATCCTTTAATTGAACATTCCTTATTTGCAAAGAAGCTAAAAATTAAAAAGTGTTTTTTTTATGAAGAACTCACTCTCAACTTTTAAAATTGTAGAGCGGTCTGCTCAAAGAAGAAGGTCGTACGATGAAAGACAAGTCCAGGAAAACGTGCGAAGACAGATTTTAGTAAGTGTCTTACAGTCGCTTATTCCCATAAATTCCTCCAATTTCAGTATCTTAAGATTGCATATTCAGAAATCAGCCTATGGGCCTAAAGTATATTGCAATAATAGAATCTCGTTCGATTGACTTGTTCATCGTATAGGTCATGAATGCTTAGTCAACCCATAAGCAAGAACATATGTGAGAGCATTGGACTTATTAGAGAAGTTCATAAGACTGTTTGGCTGTTTGTAAGAACAGAAAAATGGAAAGCCTTATTAAAGACATTCGTAAATAATAAAATACATTTTTTATAAATTTTAAGTGATTTCATTATTTTATTTTGGAATGTTAAATTGTGTGCCATCATTAGAACATATGCAATATTTTAAAGACTATTATGAAAATGAGTAAAAATAAAACGTCATTCTTGTAGACTGATCTTTATTTAAGAATATTTTTTTAAAAAAAATATATACTGAAAGAAGCACATTTCAAATCCTTTGGCTGTATGAAAAAATAATTCAATTATAAATTGAAATGAAGTTTCTAAAAAAATACATGCTTCTAAATAAGTTATTAGGTACATATAAAATGCACAATTATTTGAACTCAATTTTTATGCTGAAACGTAATGCTAATATGCTGAATGTTTTGCACCTAATAAGATAGGTCTTACAAAGGTCTTTTTACAGAAGTGTTAAGCAGAGTGAGATTTTAAATAACTATGTTGAATGAATGAAGATTTTTATTTTGTCCATGCACGCTTTTATTTTGTAATATATTTAGCTATCATGAATTGTATATCTAGATGATTATATTAATGAAATAAAAATGCTACAGATGTTTATATCCCAAAATCGATAAAATGTCCACCCCATATCCCGTATTGTCTGGTTCACCAAATTTTTTGTTTTTCTTTGTGCTTGTGTGTTTTTGATACCAGTAGACAATTCTGAGATTTTCCAAAATTCAGTATTAATAGGTTATTTAAATAATTATTCGATAAAATTTCAATCATCTGGTAGCGATTGTGAAAAGCTGTTATCTAGATTTCACATTATGTGTATTAATGAATTATGATTAAACCACCGCAGATTAGAAAATAATTAAATTCTCATTTTTCATATACAAATAAAAGGATATATGGAATTTATCATTAAAAAGGAATTTATCATTCATTCAGTTGAGATTTTTGACAATTAACTTTTACTGATTCTCTAGCTTACAATGAGTTGGGTGCAGATAAATGAATTTGGATTTTTCGAAATAAAATTCGATATACTTTGGCGCATTTTGAATCGAAATTACTTTTAAAGAATCGTGAAGAAGAGTTCTGGAATTCCCTTTTCTAAAATTATACTGCGCTATCAAGATCTTGGAATTTAACTTTGTGATTTTTACAAATATTTAGCTTTAAAGAAGGATTTGGTTTTGTTTCTATCCACTGGTTCTTTAAACGACGACAGGTAATTGGAACATATATATCCCGGTCGATTACTTAAATTCATCTAAGCAATAAGCAGAGCAAGTGCAGAGATATTAAAGTAACAAGATTCTAATATCTGTCATCATTTGTAACTTAAAATATTTTTGAAAGAATGGCGAACGGAATGAAAGTTTTGCCTGAGAGATTTACAGAAATTAAATACAACGGAAATATCAGACGAAACAGCTGGTCGCCAAAGGCTGGTTTTGACATCAAGTAAAGATGATGGGAATGCAAAATAGAATATTTTTCTCTGTTTGATTTTTTTTTCTTCCTTTTGATATTAGAATCCGCTTTCGTAGAAAATATATTTGTGAGAGATAAAACTGTTCGCAATACTTATTCAGATTAATTTAAGCTTTCCTTGTATTTCATGCTGTAATACTTTTTGAACATTATTTTTCAGGATTTCCTCCGTGAACAAGCAGCACTAGCTGCAGCTGGGGTGGTTGAGGATCTAGTAAGCAATTATTTATGTATTTCTAAATAATTTGCTCATAGAAGCAAAATATTTTTTCAGTGTGTTATTAATAAATAGCCTCAATTTTTCATATAGATATTACTACAATTCATAAATTTAAATTTTCGTTCATTTTTTACTAATTTGCTAAGAAGTTAGTAGAATTATTAAGGGGAAATTGAACATTCTTTTGACAACCAGTGAAACATTTAAAATAAATTATGAAACAGTTTGTAAAATTAAAGTTTTTACATTTTAAAGTTTGTTTTATTAATAATTAATGTTCATTTAATTTGATTGCTTTTTATAATTACTTATGAATATTTTTGATATTTATGCATTAAAGTTGATAGAACAATAGTTTTTGTTTTAGAAATTTCTTTAAAAGGCATATATATTTGAATATATTAAAATTTCTGAAGCTCAACTTTTGTTTCAAAGAAGCTGAAAATGGTGTAAAGGATTATAGGTTAATATTTCCTAATAATAAAAATTTTTGAAGGTGTATTTAAGGAAAGGAAATTCTTAAAGATAAAATTCTGTTTCAGTAAAAGCCACATAATGCGTTTAAATAACAATATTTCCATAGCTACGAGTATTATAAACTTCAAAAATTAGTTCCGATTATAGAAGGGTTATAGAAAGTACCCTTTACTAAAGGGGTAAAAAATGTCATAAGCAAAATTATCATTTGCTAGTGTCGTCACAATTCGTGCCTTCAACTGTATTACACTGATTAAAAACCCACATAGTTAACGACTAGTTCAACACTAGCAAAAATAATTACTGTATTGTGTTCATAAAATAAAGGACATTTATGTTTGAGCTACCTCTTCGGGGAAGCCCTACTTAAATCCCAAAGGCATCTCTACTAAAGGAATACGAAATAGTTTGAAGTAACACATCCTACCAAAACCTTCGGCTTCCTGAGAAGTGATCCTTAGAATGAAAAGTTAGTCTTAAAAGATTATCAAACTGAAAAGCCGCCTCTTCAGAAATTTGACGCGCATATCCAATACGATAATATTAGATTTCCAATCCAATTTATAAAAGGGAAAAAAATCCCTACAGTTGAATTATTCCATAAATGAGATCACATAAGAAAATTTGAACATATATTCCTTAAATTTTTGTACGAATATTTTGATGAAACTCGTGATCCATTCAGTTCAGTCACCGTTACATTTCTCTAAATTTTAAAAATATTTACGAAAAAATCTATCAGTTCAGAATAAATAATAAAGAAAAATATAAATGTCTCGGTTAATACAAAAACATTGTCAATGTCTTTCATAAACAGGTAGAAATTACCAAGAATGTTAACTTTTCTCAAACAGAATTTTACCTTAACATCTTTGAAAATACTGAAATTTTAAATTCGTGACTTGTATTTAATTGAAGACTTTTGCTTTATTCTTGGAAAAAAAACCCAATTTTGTTGGTGTAGGAAATTTTTATGTGAAGTCAAAAACTGCATGTGAAAATCTTGTGAAGATTCAGGAATAATTTGCCAAAGTAGATATAAATAGGCAGCAAAAGTTCGCAAACAAATCTTGCTTTTAATCATGTACTCTATTTTTCCATTTATTAATCAAAACCTTTCTTAATTTAAATTTCAACAATTATCAAGAAATGATTATAGTACTACTAATGTTGTCTTGGACTTTGGCTAAGTAAGCAAGAGACAAAGAAATTTATTATTATGCGTCTCTTTTCGTTTTTCTTTTGTATGTATAGATGCTTTTATAATAGCGAAATCTTTCCTCTGACATTCTTTCAATTTTTCTCCCTTTTCCCACGTTACTGCATTTTCAGCTTCACATGCTTATAATAAAGTATATTATGTCATTTTGATGCATTCTTTCAAACATTTTTCACTCACTAAGCCGTTAAGAATTTCTAATTTTCCATGAAATGGATGTGATCTTCCGCGGTGTAAATTTATTCGTCTCAATCAAGTTAGATATTTCAATCGGATATTTCTTTTAAAACCAATTCTAGGTAGATCTAGAAAGAAAATTTAACATCTTTGACAGAGCAGTGGGTTGAGGTTTAGAAACATAAATTAAGTGAATTATTTCAATTTCAATAAATTTTTTTAATAGTTTGACTGCAGTGAGAACATTGTGGAGAATATATTTCTCTGTCATTGTCAAATATTTCCCGCATTAATTTTAAGGTGTTTTTTTTTCAGCTCGTAGTCTTTGATTAGTTTGCAAATCTGTCCAAGATCAGCATTCGATGAAATTCAGATCAGGGTTTGTTTTAATTATTAGAATTGTTTATATGATTAACTTTAAGGCTTGATCTGCGTAATATCTTCTTTGAATAGAACCATGAACAGTTTGAAATTCTCTGGAGTGATTTTTATTTCTTAATATTTTTTCAATTATTTCCTGGCATTCCCCTAGTTCATATGTTAAATTCTAATGGGAAATTTCTGCAGATAATTAAGATGTCATTTGTAAACATGGAGACAGTACAGCGTTTATTTCTTTTATTTTATGATGTATTATTTTGTCGGTAACAATTATGGAAGGGGAAGAGGATCATGTCAGAAATCCTATTAGACGGAGTTTTTGAAAAAGTGATCCGTTTTATTCTTCCCATCAACAGTCTACTTACAGCGTAAAAAATCAGAACTAATTTCAGTCATTCAGGTAAAAGCCAGTTTTTACAAAGAACCTTAATATATATATTTTTATTCATTTAAGACTGTTAAGTCTTCGATGCATCGGAGAAAATTGAAATACAGATATTTTAGCACTTAAACATGGACATATAAAGTGTTCATTCCATAATAAAAGCCAAATTGTTAGAATGGCATTTGATTTTATGTTCATCATTCAAATTTTTCTCTGGGAACATAAGTCAAATAGCTGGAATAAATGATAGAAATAATCCATTTTCCTTATTTTATATGAAAACTGATGTAATTTTTATCCAATGGAAATATGAATATCGAAATGGTGTAATGGAAATTACTTTTTGTATTGTATTTATTGCCGTATATTTCAGGCATTGTCACAAGATTTGAACATTGTGCCATAAAATTTGGAAATAAGTTATCATATCAAATGAAATAAGGCTAATAGAATGATTTCGGTACCTATAAAGGGTTTTAAATGTAAACCATCCTATAGTTACAATTCTGAACGTTGTTTCATATGATTTTTCTTCATATATTTTTTCTAACTATGTGAACGTTTCTATTTAGGAAGATGACGTCTTCATCGCCAACCCCCCAAGAATGCCTGCACCACCTCCACCATTATCTCCAATCTTATCGCCAGAATATCCTCCACCTCCTCCTCCAATGTCTCCACCACCTCCACCTCCAATGTCTCCACCACCTCCACCTCCAATGTCTCCACCACCTCCACCTCCAATGTCTCCACCACCTCCACCTCCACCGTCTCCACCACCTCCACCTCCAATGTCTCCACCACCTCCACCTCCACCGTCTCCACCACCTCCACCTCCAATGTCTCCACCACCTCCACCACCTTCTCCTCCACCTCCACCACCTTCTCCTCCACCTCCACCTCCACCAACTTCTCCTCCACCTCGAAGAGCTAGGGCCCAACGACGACGGAGGCAGCCCCCCCTTATTCCTGCTGCCTCCTACCCCGCACCGGTGAGTGAAATATTTTCTTATTGTCTTCCGTGGGAAAAACTTCCACTGTTGATATTTCCAATCTCGCAATTTTAGTCGACCGATTTAAATCACAAAATATTTCTTGTTTAATAAATATTTAATTGAAAAATATATTAGTTTTTAGTAAATATTTAAATGATTTATTTTAGGAATTCCTTTGTCAATATTCAATAGTAAGTTGGGACAGGAGTTTGGAAGTCGCCAAGTAAATTGGGCAGAATAGAAAATATCTTGAAAAATATAATTTTATATTCGAAAGAACAGAAACGATTTTTAAAACTCAACATTAAAAATTCAATTCACTTCAATTTCACTACATCTTAATGTATGAAATTTGTGGAATGGATACTTAATAATATTTCTACTGCGGAATTTAAAATTCCTTATTTCAAAACAGAAATGTAGAAGGGAATGAAGAAAAAAATGAAGAATACCGATGAAAGATTCGTAGTTTTATTTATTTTTGTTTCATTTATTGGCTCATTTTGTCATAAAGAAATGACGTATAATTAAAAATTTCGAATAAAAATATATGACAAATACTTAGTTTCTATGTTCCATAACAAAGACCATTAAATGGTTTCAGTTTTATACTTTTCTTTATACAGCATTATTGAATTTAATATGCATTAAGTGTATTTTTACTTTTATTTTTTATTGAAGAAAACGATTATTCTTAAATTTTATTAGGTGAAATAAGTAAAATGATGGTTAAGATTCAAGCTATTATTATGTGCTTAGTTATTACAGTGTGAGTAATAATTACGTGTGTGCGAGAAATTGTCTGGCATTTTATGACAAGATGGTCTAAATTTTTTTAGATATAAATTTTTCAATTCCTTTAGTGTTAATTCAATTCTCGTAGGTAAAGATTTTAATGAACATTTTATAAGATTAGGAAATGCTGTTTTTAAACTTAATGTTCTTCAGATTAGATAGCACTTGCAGATATATTCGAATTAGATAACAAAATCGCAATAAATGCTATATTTACTGCAAAAGTCGGAAGCAGGAACAGCAGTGCTTTTCGCTTGAATTTCCCTGAAGTTTCAATTAACGAGAAACAACACGAGCAAAATACTGCTTATAGCATTATCTGAAATCATGGCCATTGTTGATGATTTGTTTGATGAAAATTCATGTCGAGATGGTTACAATTTTAAATGCCCTCCTATTGATATCTGAATTCAATGAGTTAGTAATTCTAGCATGTCGAACACAACTTCCCATATTTTGGGGGCCTCGTAAATATTATAGTCACACAAAATTTGAATTTAAATAAAAAAAAATCGCATTCAGTGAAGAAAAACTATTACCCAAGTCAGATAATTTTATAAAAAATGTTTACTGTGACGCATCTCATTTTATTAATTTTTTAAATAAAAACATGATCAATATCTACTTATATTTAGATGCGAATACCAGTAAAGAATTTAATGATTTTTAAGAATCATTATTCACGTAAAAGTGTGCATTATCCATTCTGTAAGCTTCTCACTATTTTTTTTTTTTTTAATTTTCATGTTTGGAAAATATTTTTGTACTTTATTTCTGGCATAATACAACAGAATTCGTATTTGAAATGCTTGTTTTAGATACAAGAAAGAAAACAATTCCATAAAGTCAAAGTTGCTCCGGTTATCATTAAAAGTATAACATTCTTAATTTCATAATTTACTAATTGTTTAAAGTTAAATAGCAAATGGATTGCTTCTAATTATTTTGAAATTCTTTTGATATGATTACTCGGACTTACAATTGTAATTTTTTTAAAAAAATTTTAGTTTTGCATTGACGAGATAAATACATGTTTGAAAGTGAACCCGAATTTTCTACCAGTGCTAAAAAGGAAAATAAAGATAACATAACTTATAATTAAGACTTTTGTCCTACGTTGTAATTTATATCATTCGATTTATGTTAATGAATTGCTTACTAAACTGTATTTTTTTCTCCTCAGCCCGCTAACAATCGGGACATAAATAGACGAGTCCAAGAAAGACAAAGACGGCAGGCCGCCAAAGCCAGGCTTGAAGCCTTGTATGAAAAAATTACAGATTACTGCCCTGCGGTCAAAGTAACCAGGGCCCTTTTCAATAGACGGATAAAGGAAATTATTGGAGATGAGAGCGGTCCCGCGCTCAGCATCGCTTTAGATGCAATTCCGGCGCCAGATTCGCCCGAGGAGAATTTGGTGCTCAGGCGATATTCCTTGGCCCATGATGTGGCTATATTTGCCCATCGCAAGACTATCATGGACCGGGATATATCCCTGGCCATCGAATATCTTTGGGCTTGAGCTTGAATCTTTAACTTGCAGTTAAGGATTCAAGTTTCTGACCGTCGGGATGAGCACTAGTCCGATGAGGCTTCAAAACGTATTTCTTTTAATTTCAAAATTTTTAATTCGAATTTATTTTTTTAATGAAAATGTTTATGCCTTGGCTTTAATTTATAAATTGATAAATACTATTGTTTTTTTAAATTTTATTTCATTTAAAAAAATAATTTATTTTTTGTTTTTTTTAATTTTATTTCATTTAAAAAAAATAATTTAATTTGTCTTTTTTTTTCATTCAAAAATCTTTCTTTTAATTGAATTTTTTTTTTACCTAAATTTAATCTCAGAGGACTAGTGGACTACTCACGCGCGCGTTTTAAATGTAAGGGTGGTTTATGCGGTGGGCTTTTATTCTGTTTTGGCCGGTTATTTATTCTTCTGTTGAAAAGGAACCCTGAGCCGTGGGTAAGTTTTTGGTTAAATTATATTTGGTTATTATTTTTGGCTTTCACTCTTCAAATGCATTATTTGACCTCTCCCGTGCGCATACCATCGTTCATAAAAACATCTACCTTGATTTACTCTAGAAGGATTTTCCGAAAGAAGCCTTTGCCATGCAGTGATTTTTGAATAACAGAACTTTTATATAATTTTTCTCCATTTTTCAACCCAACTCCGTTTTTCTAGGCAGAAATTGCCAAATCATTTTGTAGTAAAGAAGCATAATTGTTTTCAGTATTCCATTTTTAATTTCCAAAAATTATTCATTAAACGAGATTCAGATTTTACTCTGATTTTGGTAATAAATTAATGTTTTCTTAATCTCAATTTTGATAAAACTTTTCGTTTTGAAAATTGACGACATTCATCGACAGCCTTTAATTTAACAAATCTTTACATATTCACTTTAATTCTTGAACTTGAAAATATTAACTCAGTAATAATGTGCGTCAGTGATTTAATTCATACAAAATAATTATTTAAAGTTTGAATACCCCATTAATTTTAGTTTCTCATCGAGTTTTTAGAATTATTGTTTTATTGATTAACTTAAAAATATCTGCCACTAAAAATTGAGCAAACACAGAGTTGGGATGCTTAGAGCTGAGAAAAAGGCTGATCGAAATTCATGAATCAATCGCGTTAAAAAGAAAGTGCAATAGAAAACGTCGGTTTCAAAATGTGAAAGTGTAAAATACAAAACATAAAATGCAAAGCGAAGAAGCCAAAAAAATCAATACCTTTAATTACGATTTATAAGCAAAATTTTTATTATTTAAAACTTTGATATTTTCCGAATAACTGCAATTATCTGATGTTGAAATTTCTATTTTCATTATTTTTTTAAATTCTAGTGCCTAACGACAGATATTATTAAAATTAATCATATTTTTTGGAGGGGGGGGGGGTATTAAAAACTCTGAAATAAAAAAAGAAATATAGAGTTTACAAGTAAAAATTCAACCTCAATATCGTTCTAAATATAGTTCTAAGACAAAGAGGCTAGATCGTTCTAAAGAAAAAGAAGTTTAAAACAGTAATCATTCTTTCTGGCTGTGTATGTGGTAAGTAATGGGGTATAACAATCCTGACGGATCAAATCATAAATGTTACCTTAACTTTGCACTGTATCGCGATTTCAAACTGAACTATTCAACTAGTTTTTAATAAATTTCTAATTGGTTTATCATGAAATTGTATTCCGGCTTAAAGAAATGTAATTTGATAGAAAAGATACCTTAAGTACTATTGACGTCTCTTTAATTTTATATATTGCTTCAGAATTTCTTTATTAGTTTTTATTTAATATAATTATACATAATTTTAAGGTGTTACAATACTTTTGTTGACATAAGATTGTGTATTATAGGGTCGTTAATTTAAATAATTAAAAAATATTTCAAAAAAGAATATTGTAGTCGTTTTATTTAAATATAAAAAGACAAATAAAAAATGAAATTAGATTTAAAAACATTTTCTTATAAAATAGTTCTTTTTAAAAAAGTCGCATTGTGTTCATTAGATATCGGCTAGATGACATTTACAACTTCGTATGTAACGAAATGTATTTAGAATGCCAACTCCTTAACTATAAACTTTTCAGTTTTCAGAGGTAGTTCATAAAATGTAAGAAAATATAAAAGTATTCAATTTGAATGCCTTTCTGTGTGCATTAAATCCTTATGTAACGAGTTTCATTAAATCATTTTTTTTTTGCTTCTAAGTATTGAATGAATTTATTTTTGCCTTTTAATAAGTCATAAACTCATAAAAGCATATTTTGATATTATTCTGCAATATATAAATCAGTATTTCATGGAACGCTATCCTCTAATAAATTTATTATTAGCATGTACATAATTTTGTATATCTGTTAATTACTATTTTTAAGAAAAATAGAAACTTTTACTTTATTAAATTTAGAAAGTTGCCAAAAAATTCAACAGTTTTAAAATTATATATTAAGATTTTGATTCTAAATTGCATTTATCGAATTGTTTTTCAAAATCTATAAATAGGGTGGATCTAAATACTGTAGACGTAATACGTCTTCATTCGATCAGTCAGGAGATTTATCAGTCTGGCCCAATACCTAAAAATGTCTCCACTCTAATAAAATTTTCGAAATCGGAAAATGTTGAATGAGTTGAAAAGCCTTCAGTTCAGAAATAAAGAAAATAAGAATAAAATACAACTTAAAAAATATTAGTTAATTTGTCAAATAGTGTATATTCAATATATGCTAGAATATATGTTTAGAGTAGATTACTACAATATATGTTCAATTTTTCTGTTAGAAATATTTTTACAAATTTAATTCACGGCAACCCATTTATGAATATGTCTAACAAAAAAAATAACTAGTAACCATTTTGAAAAATTATTTTTTCAGTAAAAATTTATGTACATGATCAAAATTAGAAGAGATTTATTATTAAGATTATTTTAAAATTTGTGAGTCTGGGTTTGAGATGAACATCAACTTATAAATGAAAGAAGTTAATGTATTTTATAAAAGGGATTTCAGCATGGGTCTTGGTTTTGCTGTGTGCTGAGAGCTTAAACTGTCATGATAGAAACTTGATGGTGCATGACGCAAAGCAAGAATGTGATCCATACACTAAATTAAATATTTTCTCCATTAAACACAGTTGAAATCTTTTTCTCCTGGAATAGTCGAATAAGAAAGTCACTCACAATTCCATGCACTCACCAACCCATTGCTACAAATTTTTATGTATTGTTTCCCCCAAAAACGACACATTATTGAATATTTTTTTCCTGGAAATTCTCAGTCCTTTCTCTCTTGCGTTTATGAAGTGGACTAGTTTCCGTGCAGTGGGAATTGCTTAAAAACACATTCTTCAAGCAATTATTTTCAATATTTTGTATATCCATTTTTCTCAATAAGGCGATAATTAACTGCAATTTTTCTGCAGAAAGCCTGTCACTTCTCTGTTTGGAAATTCGAAAGTAAAACTATATTGTACTTGCGTACAATTACATAATTAATAAACTCGTCTAAAATATGCAGGCCTCTTTATACCACGATAAGAGCCATTGTGACAATAAATGTAAATAAAAAAACCTTTTAATGAATATTTCTTCCCGGAAGAGTTGCAGGAATAATTCATTGCGAGAATCGCAATCATTTTTGGAAAGAAATGAAACAAGTTATTATAGTAGTCTAAACCAATAAAAACACTGCTTATGTTAAAAAGGCAATTTGTCATCCTTGTCTTATTTTCTAATTAAGGAAGACAGAGAGACTGATTTGACTTTTTCCAAAACATTTTTTATTGTAACCAATTAGTCTTCTGATTAAGTCTAAGAAAAGGAAGGTTTTGCATTAATACGCAGTTTTTCTTTGTTTTACTTTTTGTGGATATTAAGGCACAAATTTTTGAGTCCACTATTTGACTTTCCATTTAGTCTTTTTTTCCCCTTCTGTCATGATATGGTATGAATGGTACGTTGACAGAATTCAGCTTTTCATCGGTTACGAGTGGATGTTTTGCATCTGTACAATACTTTTAATAACAAAGACAACATAATTTAATCTGCGATTTTCTGTCTCCGAGATACTTTATTCGTAAAGCAAGAGAATTAGAAAATCGTTACTCTCCTTTGGTTCCATATCATTCTGAAAATCATTGTATTAAGTAATACATGACTGCACAAAAAAAAAAAAAAATTCCCAAATTTTATCGGACAAATGGAAGAATGGAAACTGCTGTGAGGGTATAGTTTTTTTGTTTGATTTTGAGTGGATATCTTGCGAACAACCAATGCGCGCATTCGAACGTAATAATTTCATTGAAAGGGCAGCCTAAACAAATATTCGCCACCAACACTTGATTCCGTGTTGTTTTAGAAATTAGTATTAGGTGTCCTAGTATTTTATAAAGATAACAGAAACAATTCTATAATTTGAACCTCTTTTCCAAAGTTGCAAAGAAATGAGGCTTTGTTGTTCGTATACAAATTTCTTTGCTTGAGAGTGGATATCCTGGAAAAATTCTTAGGGGCCTTAGCAAACACATCTACTAACATATAGATATTATTATCTTGCCTTCACAAGTATTTATTTTCCCTGAGGGCAGAAAACAAATTCGCAACTCTTACTTGTCTCCTTTCATTAAGGGAAGTTAAACTGAAAATTTTCTATATATACTTTACACCCTTCAATGATTCAAATCAATATTTGAAGGAAATTATTTCAGCTTCCATAAAAAATACTTTTTTCTCTCTTTTCTTTATAAATAACGAAAAGTGTTTGTCTTCATTGTTCGATTGTCCTTATTTCCGAACGGAAATCTTGGAAACAACTTTCACAGTTTACATAATACTAAAAATAAAAATATATATACATCGACCTTTTGCGTTTCCATATTTTTTCTGAGAAAGAATAGCAAAAAGGTAAATTCTTATTGAATATGACACTCTTTCATGGTTCAAGTCAATATTAGGAGAGAATTATTTTAAAGGGCATAACAAATTAAAATTACTTTTTGCCCTCATTTCTCCACAAAAAAAATTATAATGGTTGCGTTCATTGTTCCATTCTCCTTATTTCGGAATGGAAATCTTGGCAATATTTTTTACGGTTTACATAAAAATATGCACTCTTCGTGCTTCCATACATTCTTTCCTGCTAACGAAAAGCAGAAATATAAATGACACACTATCGTGGTTATAATCAATATTTGGAGATAATTATTTTAGAGGAAATAACAAAATAAAATTTTTCTTTCATTTCTCCATAAATAACTAAAAATGGTTTATTTCATTGTTAAATCCTTATTTCCGAATGGAGATCTTGGTAACATCTTTTACAGTTTACATAATATTAAAAATTTTAAAAAAAATCCACTCTTTGTGTTTCCATATTTTCTTTTCAGCAAACGAATAGCAGAAATATAAATTTTCTGGCCAAAAATGACAACCTTTCATGGTTTTAACCAATATTTGGAGAGAATTATTTTAGAAGGCATAGCAAAATAAAATTACTTTTTGCCCTCATGTCTCCATAAAAAAATAGTTGCATTCGTTATTCGATTCTCCATATTTCCGAATGGAAATCTTGGAAACATTTTTTTACAGTTTACATAATACTAAAAATTAAAAAAATGTATATATCCACTCTCTATATTTCCATATCTTCTTTTCTGCCCAATTATGGTCCCGTTTCATGGTTTTAATCAATATTTGGAGAGAATTAGTTTAGTGGGCGTTACAAAAGAAAATCGCAATTTTGCACTCTCTACAAATACAAAATATATATCTGTTGCCTTCAATGTGGAGCTATCCTTTTTTCTTCCTAAAGAGTATCCTGGAAGTAAAGTTTATAGTGAGTTTAGCTGAAAAAATCCACTGAATGTCATTCCATTTTTGCTTTTCTGCAAAATGGCAAGAGAAGTAAAATCTTGCTCTTTGATGTCGCCAAATTTCATTTTTAAAATAAGTTTTCGGATATACATTTTATATTATTTTACATAAAAATTGAGACCACTTTTGTATGGATTCATTTTTCGGGTAGGACATCCTGACATACTTTTTATAGTATACGCAGAAAAAAAAATAATGAACTGCTATTCTTCAAGCTTTTTTTTTTCAACGGAAGGGCAGTCAAAATGAAAAAAAATTTAGCGAGAATAAAAAAAAATGCTTTTGGTCTTCTTTTCTCCATTGATAAAGAAAAATGGTTGCCTTCAGTTTTCCATTCCCTTTGGTTTCAAAAGAATATCCTGGATTAAATCTTTACAGCTGACATAGAAAAAAAATTTTCACTTATTGCCATTCCACGATTTCTTTTCTTCCAGAAAGCAGTAGTAATAAAAATCTACTATTTTGACATGGTACTATTTCATTTTGGAAATCAATTAAAGGAACAAACTGTCTTAGAATGCGCAAAAATGATTAGTGCATATTTTAATTCTTTTTAATTAATGAAAAATGGGTCTGTTTATCCACCTTTATAAATATATATATCCACCTTTTGCGTTTTTTCCATATTTTATTTTCTGCGAAGGAACAGCAGAAATATAAATTATCTGATTGAATTTGACACTCTTTCATGGTTGTAATCAATATATGGAGATAATTATTTTAAAAAATATTAAAATTGCTTTTTGCTCTCATTTCTCCATAAACAACTAAAAATGGTTGCCCCCATTGTTCGATTTTCCTTATTTCCTAATGGAAATCTTGGGAACAACTTTCACAGTTTACATAATACAAAAAAATTAAAAATATATATCCACTTTTTTTGTTTCCATATTCTTTTCTGCGACCGAGTAGCAGAGATATAAATTTTCTGCGTTAACATGGCACCCTTTCATGGTTGTAATTAATATTTGGAGATAATTATTTTAGAGGGAATAACAAAATAAAATTAATTTTTGCTCTGATTTCTCCAAAAATAACTAAAAATGGTTGCTTTCATTATTCGATTCTCCTTATTTCCGAATGGATATCTTGGAAACATCTTTTACAGTTTACATAATACTAAAAATAAAAATACCCACTGTTGGTACTTCCATATTTTCTTTTCTGCGAATGAATAGCAGAAATATAAATTTTCTGCCCTAAAATTGCAACCTTTCATGTTTGTAATCAATATTTGGAGAAAATTATTTTAGAGGGCGTAACAAATTAAAGTTGCTTTTTGTCCTCACTTCTCCATAAATAATTAAAAATGGTTGCCCCCATTGTTCGATTCTCCTTATTTCCGAATGGAAATCTTGGAAATAACTCTCACAGTTTACATAATACTAAAAATTAAAATATATATACACTCTCTGTATTTCCATATTTTCTTTTCTGCGAACGAATAATTTTCTGCCCTATTATGGTCCGGTTTCATCGTTTTGATCAATATTTGGAGGGAATTATTTTCTTGTTCATTACAAAAATTAAACCGTAATTTTCCATTCTCTGCAAATACCAAAAAAAAAAAAAATGCCCGTTGCCTTTAATGTGGAGCTATCCATTTTTCTTCCTAAAGAGTATCCTGCAAGTAATGCTTACAGTGAGTTTAGCTTAAAAAATTCACTTAATGTCATTCCAAGTTTACTTTTCTGCAAAAGGGCAGGAGAAGTATAATCTTGCTCCTTGCCGTCGCAAATTTTTGTCTTTTAAATAAATTTTCGAATATATATTTTATATCATTTTAGGGAAAAATTCAGTCCACTTTTGTTCGAATTCTTTTTTCGGGTTGGACATCCTGACATACTTTTTATAGTATACGCAGAAAAAAATAATAAACTGCTATTCTTTCAGCTTTCCTTTCAACGTAAGGGCAGTCAAAATGAAAATTTTCTGTTCATGGTTTAAATCAATATTTGGAGAAAATTATTTTAGAGAGCATTTAAAAAAAAATGCATTTTGTTGTTTTATTCTCCATGAATAAAGGAAAATCGTTGCTTTCAGTGTTCCATTCAATTTGGTTTGAAAAGAATATACTTGAATAAATCTTTACAGTTGACATAGAAAAAAAATTCATTGATTGCCATTCCACGTTTTCTTTTTTACGAGAAAAATGTAGAAATAAAACTCTGCTGTTCTGACATGGTGGTATTTCATTTTGTAATCAGTTAAAGGATCAAATTGATTTATAGAGCGTATAAATGATTAATCCTCATTTTAATTCTCTTTAATGAGTGAAGAATGGGTCGGTTTGTGACTTTATTTGATCTCGAAAATAAATTTTGGAAATAGATTTTACAGTTTACATAATACTCTAAATAAAAAATAAAATACACTGTTTGTATTTTAGTAGAAATAAAATTTTCTGCCTTAACTTGGTAGTTTTTCATGGTTGTATTCAATACTTGGAGAGAATTATTTTAGGCGGCATAATAAAAGAAAAAATATATATATAGTTTTGACCTCTCTTCTTTGAATAATTCCGGAAGAATTGTTGCCCTCAATCTGTGATGATCCTTTTTTTTTATGAAAGGATACTTTGGAACTAATTTTCAAGCGTGTTTAGCAAAAAAAAATCATTGTCATTCCACGTTTTCTTTCCTGCGAAAGTGCAGAAGTAAAATTTAACTTCCCTGATTGTGCACGATTTCTTTTCCGAAATCAATTTTCAAATTATATTATTTTAACTATTATTGCATCCAGTATGCGGTTCTGTTTGCGGGAGGATATCCCCTGACATTTTTTTTCAGTGTACAGAGAAAAAAAATTCTCCACAGTTTTCTTTCAAATTTCTTTTCCCCAAAAGGTCAAAAAAAAAAAATTTTTTTAGCATCTGACATTTTATCCTTTGTTTGACATAAATATTTGTAGTAAATAACATTTGCTCACATAAAGAAAATATTCATCTGCAATTCCTGGGACAATTATTTTTGTGTTCATCGTAAATGACAATAAAAAATGAAAAAATCCACTATTTTTATTTAGCCATTTTTTTATGAGCTGCAATAATAAAAATTAGATTTGCTGATATGGCTACATTTCATGGATGAAATCATGTAAAAGTTTGTTTTAAAGAAAAATTTGACTTTTTTATTCAGTAAACAGTTTTTGGTGAATACATTTAAATGATACCATACCTCCAGGATGAAATGACTTTAATGTATGAAATTACCATTATCGAAACGTGAACATTAAATCATCGAACTTTGCAAATTTGTTTAAAAAGAGAACTACAAGAAATGCATAGTTAGAAAGAGACAGAATAGAGTAAAATTGCTGACTCCATCATCATTCTTGAATGATGTCATGTTATTTTAAAAGCGATGAATCGATCGACAAATAAAGATGTGTAAATACATTTACTGAAGGTGAAGAATTATAAAAGATTTTTTGGTATAAAATATGATGCTGTAATGCAAATAAAGAGTCTGAAGAAATAAAATCTGAAGATGTAATAAAATAGAATTTGAAAAAGTAGAAAGAAAAAAAAATATGCAAAAAAAATTAAATATTTAGAAAAATTACATTGAAAAAATTAAATCTTTTTCGTGTTTATTTGTTGAATGTAAGGTGAAGTTTGAGTATAATAGGAATTTTATGTTAGATCTAATGTATAAAGTGTAATATGGTGTTTGTTCTTGAAATGAAGTGCGAAACTTCTGAGTAGTATGCTTTTTAGTTAAGCTTAAATTTATAATGCAAAATTTATTTGGCAAGAAAAAATGCTAACACGTTTATTTTATTTAGATATATATTCATTAAATTCTGTAATAAGATACAGAATATTTGTACATAGAATATATTTATAGAGTATTGAGCCAGATTTAATGTTTTGTTCATTTTATTTTTCGATTCCTGCTATAAGAGATAATTCATTAATGTGATTTTTAATTTTTTCATGCACCTTAATGAAAAAATTACTTTGGTTTGCTATTGAAAAAAAACAATGGTACAAATTGGTTAAATTTTAAACCTTAAATTTTGCAGAAATTAAATTTTTGAAGAGAAATTCTCGAGTTTTTTAATTTAAATATGCAATAATTCTGTTTTAAAATGAGTTAAATTATAAACGAGTTTTTAAAAAAATTCAGAAATATTTTTACTTTTAATAGCATAATTGAGAAAGAATTATTTTATTCATAAATATATTTATCAACATGAATTGTACATTTATTGTGTAATAATAATGCTATAATATGAAGATAATGGAGCATAATTTCAACAGCATAAGAATTTTTAATTTATTAAAATATTATGACGAATAAAAGGAAAAATTAAATATATACTCTTAATGATTGTGTATTTTTATTTTAGACCCCTTATTTTAAACTCACTTGTTTGCAATACATCTTATTATTATTTTTTTTTTTTTTTTTGCTAAAAACTTGTAAATAATGTAACAGGAAAAGTAGATGTCTTAATTTCATAAAATATATATTTAAAATAATTTCAATATTTATGCGTGGACTACCTTTGAAAACTGGTTTTTGAATGTTTTGAAATAGTTGACTTTAATTGAAAATTAGCACTAAAAACTTTTAATGGGCTATAGATATATTTGAATGAATTAAAAAACACCGTTTTTCAAAAATCAAATTCAGTGTCTTATTTCAGTATCTTAAGGTAATCTTATGTCAACATTGTATTTACAAAAATTATTATATTGTTTATGTACTCTCACAAGGTGACGTTTCCTGTGTTTGCGTTTTAAAACCTTTCTTAATGTTTTTCTTTGTAAAAGAACTTGAAATGTATCATACGGAAAGAAAAAGAAGTACAGTTAATTAATAATAAAAATTTAGTATTAAAGAATAATTATAAATTTTGTATGAAAGGATTGTTATACCTTAATATCATACCTGGCCTTAACAGTTTTTAGAAAATGTTATTAACTTAATATAAATTTTATGCTTGGTTACATTTTAAAAATTAAGATTTCATTTATCATACCTGAGTTATTATAAATTTCCATGATAAATTTAGGTTTCTTAGAAATAGCACAGAATATGCGATTTAGTTAAGTTTTGCTTGTACAGAAAAAACTCAAGCTCTTTAAGAAAAGGAATATGAAAGCAATAATATATCAACTGAAAAGGTAAGTGTAATCTCACCAATTGATTTTAAATAGTATCTTTACTGTGGGTAACGAAAAACGATTTTTTTGTAATGAGGTTAAGCGTTAAGAGAAATTTTTATTGACATATTTCAGAGCTTTCACTCGGAACTAGTAGAAAGAAATATTTTTCTAAGCCAAAAACCAGACGTACAAGCTATTTAAATTTTATACGCAAAGTATATAGGAACTTTTTTTTTTCTAAAAATGCAGTTATTTGGTTAGTATCAATTTTTGCTTTTACATTTTTGTGCTTTCAATATTATTTATTTTAAATTCAACTAGAAACATTTTTTCCTTTGTGCCAGAGCTGACAGACGCAAAAGAAGTATTAAATGTTACACAGAAATGAGCATTTTAAAGTAAATTTCATCGTTTTTTGCAGTACGTGTTTGCTTTACGCAGATTAATAATTTACTTCGTGGTTATATCCGCTCGTCTAAAAAAATCATCTCGTTTCAGTTTCTTCTTTTGCATAAGGTGAAAAAATAATTTTTCCAATAAAGTATTGAAGTAAATTAAACCTAGTATGGTCCCGTGTAATTTCTGATTGTAAAAAATTCAACGCATCGAATATCATTGTGCTAATTAAATAAGATTCCTGTCTCTCAAATTGTTCCAAAAACTAATTCTGAAAAGAGAGAAAAAATCATCTTTTTCGCTTAAAGTCATTGTTAAAAGTGTTCAAGTTCTACAATTTATAAAAGTTGCTTATGTGGATTATATACTCTAAAAAGTAAAAAAAAAAAAAAATTAAAATATTGCGTTTTTCCACTTTTTATATAATTTCTTGTTAACCTATACGATCTGAACATTTTGCAGTTAATAATTGTTATCTTTTAGTGAAATAGTTAAAAAAATTATTGAGAAGCCAAAAGATCTCAAACTTCATTCGTGAAAATATAATTTAACGGATTTTTTTCCCTGCTGCATGGCAAATGACTTATTATGCTTCTCCGATTATTACTTCTTCGCCGATGTCCTTTTCCGAAAATGCTATCTACCATTCGCAGTATTTAGATTCACAAGGTATCAATATTAAGAAATCTCAAATTCAATAATCGTATGAAAATAATGATCGCAATATTTTCTTTAAAATCATGTTAAAAATACTAATTTATGGATTGAATTATTAGTTTAATTTTTGATTGTATTCACTTATTTTAGGGGGGGGGGATAACAAACTTGAATGATTTCTGTCTCAATTTAACCCTTTCAGTTTTAATTGCTGAATAATCCTTTAAATTTTCTACAAAATCTTCAAAATTCTATAAATGGCCGTATGAAAAAGATGGCATAATATTCATTCAACGAATTAGATAGGATAATTTCTGATATTTATCGTTTTAAAAGAAAAAAAATAGGTTGTTAATTATATAGAAATATTCGAATAATAGTCGCAAAAAATTAAAAATTGACGAAAGGGGTGGGATCTATATTAATCTAGGACAGAAAAACATGACTAAAAATAATAAATTTTCTGCTGATGCGGTTCAGAAGTTTATTTTTATTTTTCATCTGGCTAATGGTATTGACTCGTTTGCCGAAAGGAAAAGACATAAAAATGAAGAACTGTGGTAAGGAATTTGCTACCTCGTTTTTTGAAAAAATAAATGACTTTAGGAAGAAAAAAAAATATTCGAAATTTATTTTTAATTCAAACTGATCCGATTTCATCACTTATCTTGGTCAAATAATTCATGAAGAGTAATCTAAATTCAGTGAAAAAAAAATCTAAATTTAATTTCAAAATCTGCTAGGGGGATACAAGGCTTCAGTCTGGTAAAATTGAAAAATAAGACAAATATGAAAAAGTAAAAATGTTAATTTCGCAGTTGAAGATTTAAGAAATTGAAAGGCAGAATTTAGATTTTAAATGCCCAAAATTTGTAATTTTAGACATTAAATATGGAAAAGACGCAATGGAAGTATGAGTTTCATAGTGGTGCTGAATGCTAAAAGGTGCTTTGGTGATAATGGATGAAAAAATGACATATTGAAAATATTGGTTCCACAAAAGATATCTTGCAGATATTGGTTATACAAAATGTTCTTTGGAGATATCAGATGGACAAAAAAAAACCTTGGACATATTCTTGTCCTTATTTGGCCCCCTTTCATGCTTAAAAAATATTTGGTCGAAAATATATTTTAGATGGAAAAGCAAAAAGAAAAAAAAATGGCAGCTTGTTTCAATAAATGCGGAAGAATTGTTGCCCTCAGTATGCGATTTCCTGTTTCTAATAAGAATCGTATGACAATTCTTTATGGTGACCTTAGCAAAGTAAAAAGTAAAAAAAAAAAAAAAAAAAATCTTTGGAAATTAAGTTCTGGTTGTTAGAGTACACTTAAGTACTGGTTGTTAGGATACACTTAAAAGACATTGGTGATTTTAAAAACGTTCTAGTCAGATAATTGATGTTCAATTGATTTTATTGGAGGTAATGGATATAAATTGGAAATAAAATGGTTTAAAATGTCCTTTGGTGGTAATTTTGGTTTGGAGGTACGAAATTATCTGAAATGTCCTTTTCAGGGATAAAAATAATTGAAAATGTGATATGGAGTCTTAAACTGTATGAAAACGATCTTTGGAGTAATGAAATCTTACTAAAAGTGTTTGGGAGGTGCAAAATATTCATCGAAAGTATCGAATGTTGTAAATGAGTCTTGGAATGATTTAATATTCAATTTCTTATGAGCTGATTGTTGATAAAAAGGACCTTCAGAGAAATTAATTCTTCAAATGATAGTTTGGAGGAATTGTTTACAGTGGGTATAAAAAAAAATATTTTTTGTTTCCATAATTCACTTTCTGCGAACGAAATGCAGAAATAATTATACTTGAACTTGTCATCCTTTCATGTTTAGAAACAATATTTGTGGAAAATATATTTTAGCGGGGAAAGCAAGAAAAAAAATTCTATGCTTTGCAATAAATACGGAAGAATTGTTGCCTTCAGTATGCGGTTTCCGGTTTCAAATAGGAATCGTATGACAATTCTTTATGGGGTCCATGGCAAAGCGAAAAGAAAAAAATATACTATTGAAATTAAGTTCTATGAAAGTGCAGTAGAAATGTTAATCTGCTACTCTGCCAAGCAAAAATTTCACTGTTGAAATCAATATTCAGATGAAATGTTTTTAATAGTATAACTCAGTAATCAGTTCACAATTTGGCATTCTTTAAGTAATGGAGAATAGTTGCTTTGTTGTCAGAATGTGTCTTGCTTCATTCCGGAGTGTATATATTAGAAAAGAATTTACATCTGAAATTGTAAAGAAAAAGCAACTCTTTGAAATACATATTATCTTTTCTGCAAAAGAATTGCAGAAACAAACGTTTGGAGATATTGAATGTTAACTGGTACTTTAAAGTTACTGGATGTTAGAATACATTTAGGAGGCATTGGAGGTTTTAAAAATTTCTAGAGAGATAATTGATGTTTTATTGATATATTGGAGGTGAATTGAAAATATCTGTGTGATAATTGTGCTTTGGTTGCATTTGTGGTTTCGAGGTACGAAATGATTTGAAATATATCTTGTAGGGATTAAAATAATTCAATGTGACATGGAGGCTTAAACTGTCTGGAAAAGATCTTTGGAGAGGCGAAATCATACTGAAGGTGTTTCAGAGGTTCAAAATCCTCATTTGGGGTTTCGAATGTTAAAACGGAGATTTGGATTGATTTATATTCAAAAAGTTCTTAGGAACTATTTGTTGATGAAATGGACCTTTGGAGGTATTGGTTCTTCAATAGATAGTTTAGAGGAATTGTTTACAGTGGGCGTAATAAAAAAAGTATACACTTTGTATTTCCATAATTCAGTTTCTGCGGGCGAAATGCAGAAAAAATAATTTTCTGTCCGAACTTGGCATCCTTTCATTTCCAGAAACAATATTTTTGGGAAAATGTATTTTAGCGGGGAAAGAAAAAAAATGGCCACATGTTGCAATAAATACGGAAGAATTGTTGCCTTCAGAATGCGGTTTTCTGTTTGTAATAGGAATCGTATGATAATTCTTTATGGTGACCTTGGCAAAGAAAAAAGAAAAAATACTATTGAAATTAAATTCTCTGAAAGTGAAATAGAAATGATAATCTACGAATCTGTCAAGCAAAAATTTCATTGTTGAAATCAAGATTCATATGAAATTCTTTTAGCGGGCAAAACTAAATAATTAGTACACAAGTATGCATTTTTTAAGTAATGGAGGATAGGTGCTATATATTTACAGAATGTGTCTTGCTTTATTCCGGAGTGGAAATATTGGAAAAGAATTTATATTGGAAGTACTAACAAACCCAACTCATTGTTAGCACACATTTTGTTTTCTACAAAAGAATTGCAAAATTTTAAAAGTTTGTTTGGAGATATTGAATGTTAACTAGAAGTAATGGATGTTAGAATACATTTAGGAGGCATTGGAGGTTTTAAAAAGTTCTAGTGAGATAATTGAATTTCAATTGATATATTGGAGGTGAATTGGAAATATCAGTGTTTTAATTGTGGTTTGGTTTTATTTGTGGCTTGGAGGTACGAAATGTATTGAAAAATACTTTGGAGATATAAAAATAATTCAAAATCTGATGTGGAGGCCTAAACTGTCTGAAAAGAATATTTGTTGAGTTGAAATCTTACTAAAGGTGTTTCGGAGTTTAAAAATGTTTATTGGAGGTCTAGAATGTTGTCTAAGTGTCTTGTTTTGATTTAAATTCAAAAAGTTTTTATTAACTCTTTGTTGATCAAAAGGGCTTTTGTATATATTTTTTCTTCAAAGGATGGTTTGAAGGAATTGTTTACAGTGGACACAATAAATAAATATACTCTTTGTATTTCCATAATTTACTTTCTGCGAACGAAATGCAGAAAAAATAATTTTCTGTCCGAACTTAGCATCTTTCCATATCCAGAAACAATATTTTGGGGAAAATGTATTTTAGCGGGGAAAGACAAAAAATGGCTAAGTAATTACTTCACAATTTTGCATTTTTTAAGTAATTGAGAATAATTGCTTTGTTCTCAGAATGTCTTGTTTTATTCCGGAGTGGATATTTTGGAAAAGAATTTACATTGGAAATTGTAAAAAGAACCCAACTCATTGTTAATACCATTTCATTGTGAATACCATTTCATTGTGAATACATATTTTTTTTTTCTGCAAAAGAATTGCAGAAATAAAAAGTTTGTTTTGAGTTTTAGAAAGTTAAGTGGTACTTTAAAGGTATTGGATGTTAGAATACACTAAGGAGGCATTGGAGGTTTTAAAAAGTTCCAATGAGATAATTGATGTTCTATTGATATATTGGAGGTAATGGAGTTAAATTGGAAATAAAATTGTTTAAAATGTCCTTTTGTGATAATTTTGCTTTGGAGGTACGAAATTATTTGAAATGTACTTATCAGGGAAAAAAATAATTTAAAATGTGATATGGATTCTTAAACTGTAGGAAAACGATCTTTGGAGTAATGAAATCTTACTAAATGTGTTTGGGAGGTGCAAAATATTCACCGGAGGTATGGAATGTTGTAAAAGTTTATAGGAATGATTTAATATTCAAAAATTTCTTAGGAGCTAATTATTGATCAAAAGGACCTTTCGAGGTATTGGTTCTTCAAATGATAGTTTGGAGGAATTCTTTATAGTGGGCATAATAAGAAAAAAATATATTCTTTGTATTTCCATATTTCACTTTCTGCGAAAGAAATGCAGAAATAATAATTATATTCGAACTTGTCATCCTTTCATGGTCAGAAACAAAATTTGGGGGAAAATATTTTAGCGTGGAAAGAAAAAAAAATTGTCACATGTTGAAATAAATACGGAAGAATTGTTGCCTTCAGTGTGCGGTTCCCTATTTCAAATAGGAAACGTATGACAATTCTTTATGCTGACCTTGACAAAGCAAAAAGGAAAAAAAAATCTATTGAAATTAAGTTCTCTGAAAGTGCAGTAGAAATGATGATCTACTTTGTCTGGCAAGTATTTCATTGTCTAAATCAATAATCAGAAGAAATTTTTTTAGTGGTATGACTGAGAACTCAGTTCACAATTTGGCATTCTTTAAGTAATGTAGAATAGTTGCTTTGTTCTCAGAATGTTCCTTGCTTTATTCCGGAGTGGATATATTGGAAAAGAATTGACATCGGAAATAGTGAAGAGACACCAACTCTTTGTTAAAACATATTTTTTCTGTAAAAGAATTGCAGAAATACGAAGTTTGTTTGGAGATATTGAATGTTAACTGGTACTTTAGAGGTACTGGATGTTAGGAATACACTTAGGAGGCATTGGAGGATTCAAAAAGTTCTAGAGAGATAATTGATGTTCTATTGATATATTGGAGGTGAATTGGAAATATCAGTGTTAAAATAGTGCTTTGGTTATATTTGTGGATTGGAGGAACGAAATGATTTGAAATATACTTTGGAGGGATAAAAATAATTCAAAATGTTACATGGATTCTTAAACTGTCTGAAAAGGATCTTTGGAGAGATGAAATCATACAAAAGGTGTTTCGGAGGTTCAAAATGCTGATCGGAGGTTTCGAATGTTGAAAAGGATATTTGAATTTATTTATATTCAAAAAGGTCTTTAGGAACGGTTTGTTGATGAAAATTACTTTTGGAGGTACTGGGATTCAGAAGATAGTTTGGAGGAATTGTTTACAGTGGGCATAGAATTTAAAATACTCTTTGCATTTCCATAATTTACATTCTGCGAACGAAATGCACAAAAAATAATTTTCTGTCCGAACTTGGCATTCTTTTATGGTAAGAAATAATATTTGGTGGAAAATGTATTTTAGCGGGGAAAGAAAAAAAATTCCCACATGTTGCAATAAATACGGAAGAAATGTTGCCTTCAGTATGCGGTTCCCTGTTTCAAATAGGAATTGTATGGCAATTCTTTATGGTGACCTTGGCAAAGCAAAAAGAAAAAAATTACAATTGAAATTAAGTTCTCTGAAAGTGCAGTAGAAATAAAAATCTGCTACTCTGTCAAGTAAAAATTTCATTGTTGAAATCAAATTTCATATAAAATTCTTTTAGCGGTCATAATTGAGTAACTAGTTCAGAATTTGCCATTCTTTAATTAATACACAACATTTGTTTTATTCTCAGAATGTGTCTTGGTTTTTTCCGGAGTGGATATATTGGAAATACAAGAATGTAGCGCAACTGTTTGTTCATACTTATTTTCCTTTCTGCAAAAGAATTGCATAAATAAAATTATTGTTTGCAGATATTGAACATTAAATGGTATTTTAGAGGTACTGGTTGTTAGAATATACTTGGGAGGCATTGGAGGTTTTAAACAGTTCTAGTGAGATACTTGATGTTCAATTGATATTATTGGAGGAAATGGATATAATTTGGAAATAAAATTGTTTAAAATGTCCTTTGGTGTTACGTTTGGTTTGGAGGTACGAAATTATCTGAAATGTACTTTTCAGGGATAAAAATAATTTAAAATGTGATATGGGGGCTTTAACAATATGAAAACGATCTTTGGAGTAATGAAACATTACAAAAAGTTTTTGGGAGATGCAAAATATTCATTAGAGGTATCGAATATTGCAAAAGTCTTTGAATGGTTAATATTCAAATTTATTTGGAGCTGATTGTTGATCAAAAAGATGTTTGGAGGTATTGTTTCTTCAAATGATAGTTTGGAGGAATTGTTTTCCGTGGGCATAAAAAATAATATATTCTTTGTATTTCCATAATTCACTTTCTGCGAACGAAATGCAGAAATAATTATGTTTGAACTGGTCATCCTTGCATCGTTAGAAACAATATTTGGGGAAAATATATTTTAGTGGGGCCAGAAAACGAAATTCTATGCTTTGCAATAAATACGGAAGAATTGTTGCCTTTAGTATCCGGTTCCCTGTTTCAAATATTAATCGTGTGACAATTATTTATGGGGACCGTGGCAAAGCAAAAAGAAAAATATATACTATTGAAATTAAGTTCTATGAAAGTGTAGTAGAAATGTTAATCTGCTACTCTGCCAAGAAAAAATTTCACTGTTGAAATCAATATTCAGATTTTTTTAGTAGTATAACTGAGTAATCAGTTCACAATTTGGCATTCTTTAAGTAATGGAGAATAGTTGCTTTATTGTCAGAATGTGTCTGGTTCATTCCGGAGTGTATATATTAGAAAAGAATTTACATCGGAAATTGTAAAGAAAAAGCAAGTCTTTGAAATACATATTTACTTTTCTGCAAAAGAATTTCAAAAATATGAAGTTTGTTTGCAGATATTGAATGTTAACTAGAGGTAATGGATGTTAGAATACATTTAGGAGGCATTGGAGGTTTTAAAATGTTTTAGTGAGATAATTGAATTTCAATTGATATATTGGAGGTGAATAGGAAATATCAGTGTTTAAATTGTGGTTTGGTTTTAATTCTGGCTTGGAGGTACGAAAAATATAGAAAAATACTTTGAAGGGATAAAAATAATTTAAAATGTGACATGGAGGCTTTAACTGTCTGAAAAGGATCTTCGGAGAGATGAAATCATACAAAAGGTGTTTCGGAGGTTCAAAATGTTTATTGGGAGTGCCTGATGTTGAAAAGGAGATTTGGATTGATTTATATTCAAAAAGGTCTTAGGAACTATTTGTTGATCAAAAGGACTTTTGTAGGTATTGGTTTTTCAAAAGACAATTTGGAGGAATTGTTTACAGTGGGCATAATAAATAAATATACTCTTTGTATTTCCATAATTTACTTTCTGCGAACGAAATGCAGAAAAAATAATTTTCTGTCCGAATTTTTCATCTTTTCATATCCAGAAGCAATATTTGGGGGAAAATGTATTTTAGAGGGGATAGAAAAAAATGCCATTTGTTGCAATAAATACATCGCATTATCTCACTGGATGCATTACTGGATGTTGGAATACACTTAGAAGGCATTGGAGGTTTGAAAAAGTTCTACTGAGATAATTGATGTTCAATTGATATATTGAAGGTAATGGAATAAAATTGGAAATAAAATTGTTTAAAATGTCCTTTGGTGGTAATTTTCCTTTGGAGGTACGAAATTATCTGAAATGTACTTTACAGGAGTAAAAATAATTTAAATTGTGATATGGAGGCATAAACTGTATGAAAACGATCTTTGGAGTAATGAAATCTTACTAAAAGTGTTTGGGAGGTGCAAAATATTTATCGGAGGTATCGAATGCTGTAAGAGTCTTGGAATAATTTAAAATTTCTTTGGAGCTGATTGTTGATCAAAAGGAACTTTGGATTTATTGGTTCTTCAAATCATAGTTTGGAGGAATTGTTTACAGTGGACATAATAAAAAAAAATGTATACTCTTTGCATTTCCATAATTCATATTCTGCGAACGAAATGCAGAAATAATAATGATATTGGAACTTGTCAGCCTTTCATGGTTACAAAATATAATACATTTACAAATAGTAAGTACATTTGCGGAAAAATGTATATTAGCGGGGAAAGCGAAAAAAAAATGCCATGCGTTGCAATAAATACGGAAGAATTGTTCCCTTCAGTATACGGTCCCCTCTTTCAAATAGGAATCGTATGACAATTCTTTATGGTGACCTTGGTAAAGCAAAAAGAAAAAAAAAAACTATTGACATTAAGTTCTGTGCAAGTGCAGTAGAAATGATAATTTTCTACTTTGTCAAGCAAGTATTTCATTGTTGTAATCATGATTTCACATGAAAATTTTTTAGTCTGCGTAACTAAGGAATTGGTTCCAATTTGGCAATCTTTAAGTAATGGAGAATAGTTGCTTTGTTCTCAGAATGTGTCTTGCTTCATTCCGGAGTGGATATATTAAAAAAGAATTTACTTTGGATATAGTAAAAAAAAAAAAAAAAACCATTTCATTGTTAATACATATTTTAATTTCTGCAAAAGAATTGCAGAAATTTAAAGTTTGTTTGGAGACTTTGAATGTTAAATGGTAGTTTAGAGGTACTCGATGTTAGAATATACTTAGGAGGCATTGGAGGTTTTAAAAAGTTCCAGTGAGATAACTGACGTTCAATTGAAGTGTTGGAGGTGAATTAAAAATATCAGAGTTGAAATTGTGCTTTCGTTATATCTGTAGTTTGAAGGAACGAAATGATTTGAAATATGTCTTGGAGGGATAAAAATAATACGAAATGTGACATGGAAGCTTAAACTGTCTCGAAAGGAACTTTAGAGAGATCAAATCATACTAAGGGTGTTTCGGAGGTTCAAAACGCTCATTGGAGGTTTCGAATGTTGAAAAGGAGATTTGAATTGATTTATATTCAAAAAGGTGTTAGGAATTGTTTGTTGAATAAAAGGACATTTGGTGGTATTGGTTCTTCAAATGATAGTTTGGAAGAATTGCTTACAGTGGGCTTAATAAGAAAAAAATATATTCTTTGTATTTCCATATTGTATTTTCTGAGAAAGAAATGCAGAAATAATAATAATATTCGAACTTGTCATCCTTTCATGGTCAGAAACAATATTTGGGGGAAAATATTTTGGCTGGGAAAGAAAAAAAAATGGTCACTTGTTGCAATAAATACGGAAGAATTGTTGCCTTTTTAAACGGTTTTCGGTTTCTAATAGGAATCGTATGACAATTCTTAATGGTGACCTTGGCAAAGCAAATAGAAAAAAAAATAGTATTGAAATTAAGTTCTATGAACGTGCAGTGGAAATGATAATCTTCTACTCTGTCAAACAAAAATTTCATTGTTGTAATCAAGATTCAGATGAAATTTATTTAGTAGGCATAACCGAGTAATTAGCTCACAATTTGGCATTCTTTAAGTAATGGAGAACAATTGTTTTGTTCTCAGAATGTGGCTTGCGTTTTTCCGGAGTGGATACATTGCAAAAGAATTTACAATGGAAATAGTAAAAAAACCCAACAATTTGTTCATACTTATTTTCTTTTCTTCAAAAAAATCGGCAGAAATAAAACGTTTGTATGGAGACATTGAATGTTAAATGGTAGTTTAGAGGTACTGGATGTTAGAATACACTTGGGCAGCATTGGAGGTTTTAAAAAGTTCTATTGAGATACTTGATGTTCAATTGATATTATTGGAGGAAATGGATATAAATTGGAAATAAAATTGTTTAAAATGTCCTTTGGTGTTGCGTTTGGTTTGAAGGCACTATATTTTCTGAAATGTACTTTTCAGGGATAAAAAAAAAATTGAAAATGTTATATGGATGATTAAAATGTATGAAAACGATCTTGGGAGTAATGAAATCTTACTAAAAGTGTTTGGGAGGTGCAAAATATTCATCGCAGGTATTGAAAGTTGTAAAAGAGCATTGGAAAGATTAAATATTCAAAAATTTCTTACGAGCTAATTGTTGATCAAAAGGACCTTTGGATGTATAGGTTCTTCAAAAGATAGTTTGGAGGAATTGTTTACAGTGAGCATAATACATGCACTCTTTGTATTTCCACAATTTCTTTCTGCGAACGAAATGCAGGAAAAATAAATTTTTTCCGAACTTGGTATACTTTCTTTGTCAGAAACAATATTTGAGGGAAACTATATTTTACCCGGGAGAGAAAAAAAATTTCCATGTTGCAATAAATACGGAAGAAATTATTGCCTTCAGTATGCGGTTTTCTTTTTGTAATAGGAATCGTATGATAATTCTTTATATTGACCTTGGCAAAGCAAAAAAAATACTATTGGAATTAAAATGTCTCAAAGTGCAGTAGAAATGTTAATCTGCTACTCTGCCAAGCAAAAATTTCGTTATTGAAATCAAGATTCATATGAAATTCTTTTAGCGGGTATAACTAAGTAATTAGTTCATAATTTTACATTCTTTAAGTAATTGAGAATAGTTGCTTTGTTCTCAGAATATCTCGCTTTATTCCGGAGTGGAAATATTGGAAAAGAATTTTCATTGGAAATGGTAAAAAAACAAAATCAATAAAAACCCCAACTCATTGTTAATACAGATTTTCTTTTCTGCAAAAGAATTGCAGAAATAAAACTTTTGTTTGGAGATATTGCAAGTTAACTGGTACTTCAGAGGTACTGGATGTTAGAATACAGTTGGGAGGCATTGGAGGTTTTGAAAAGCTCCAGCGAGATAATTGATGTTCTATTGATATATTGGAGGTGATTTGGAAATATCAGTTTTTAAATTGTGCTTTGGTTGTATTTGTGGTTTGAAGGAACGAAAAGATTTGATATATACTTTGGATGGATAAAAATAATTCAAAATGTGACATGGAGGCTTAAACTCTCTGAAAATTATCTTTGGAGAGATGAAATAATACTAAAGGTATTTCGGAGGTTCAGAATATTTATTGTGGGTCTCGAATGTTGAAAAGGAGCCTTGGATTCATTTATATTTAAAAAGTTCTAAAACTATTGCTTCTTCAAAAGATAGTTTGCAGGAATTGTTTACATTGGCATAATAAATAAATATAATCTTTGTTCCATAATTTACTTTCTGTAAACGAAATGCAGAAAAAATAATTTTCTGTCTGAACTTAGCATTCTTTCATGGTCAGAAACAATATTTGTGGAAAAATGTATTTTTGCGGGGACAGCAAAAAAAAAAACCCATTTGTTGCAATAAATACGGAAGAATTGTTTCCTTTTTATGCGGTTTTCGGTTTCTAATAGGAATCGTACGACAATTCTTAATGGTGAACTTTGCAAAGCAAATAGAAAAAAAAATACTATTGAAATTAAGTTCTCTGAAAGTGCAGTAGAAATGATAATCTGCTAATCTGTCAGGCAAAAATTTCATTGCTGAAATCAAGATTCAGATGAAATTTTTTTAGTGGGCATAATTAAGTAATTAGTTCATAATCTGGCATTCTTTAAGTAATGGAGAATAGTTGCTTTCTTCTCAGAATGTGTCTTGCTTTAATCCGGAGTGGATATATTGGAAAAAAAAATTTACGTTGGAAATAATAATAAAATAATAATTGGAATAATAATAAAAATATCAAAATGTTTTTTTTATATATTTTGAAACGATGATTGTGTAAGGGTAAATGCTTTTTTCAGTACGTATATTATTAAAGTGTATAGCACTTTAGCACTGTAAAGAAAAAATTAAATTCTCATTTAGTCTTCCCTAGAGTTTTCGTAAGGGCGGCAACAAGGACCATTAGTTGCTCTGAAGTGGCTTTTTCATTATGACGAACAGTAATGCACCTAACTTATTTAACTGGCAAAATAAAAATTATTGTAATTTTTTTCTTTTTCTCATTAAGTGAAGAAAAATGGCTTCTTTGCCGTCAGAATACGATTTTCTCTATAATTCGAGAGGATATCCTCGAAAAAAGTTGACAATGGATAGATAAAAAAAAAGTTATTATTAATATCAAAGGTGTGACCAAGTACATTTTCATATTAATTGCTAAATACCAGGTATGACTTAAGCACATATTCTCTGTTTTGATAAAATTGTGCAAACATAGATCATTAATCAGCCATTTTGTCTACACCAAGAATCATACATTTCAATAGAGTGCAACCAATTTGGCCCAGAGCTCACATTCTGAAGATGGTATGCACAAAACATAATCACAGCCATAAATAGAGGTGTTAATCTGAAATATCTATGGAAATAACAGTACAGAAGAGGTAATTTTCCATTTGTTTTTTCCAATCCTTTCAAGGTAACAAAAGCAACTAAAACACCACTTATCAAATAGAAGGTAACCACTGCAAATGTTCCATTTGCCAAGATCTGTTATAGGAAATATTTAGGTGTTTCTTGCGTAAACCCAGGATTCACAAAGAAAAGATTTGTTGTAGCAAAGGAAAATGTGTGTCCGAATATAATGAGGGCCATACTAAGTTATTTAAGTCCATGAATAGCTCTGATACCATCTCCTTTACCCACTGTGAAAATTTTTCCCATGTTGGTTTTAAAGGAAAAAGCCAGAAGGCATCGCAATCCTAGGGATGGACCTTTTGGTTTCTGATCTTCATTTTCACATAATTCAGCCATTGAAATACTTTTATTGTTTTCATAGGAAAGAATTTTTATAGTTTCTGGACTATTTCTATTTTCAAGTATATAATCGAAAATAGTGGCAATGATGGCAGTCACAAAAAATGCCAAAAAGATACAGAAAGTTATAATGGCTCCAGCATCTTTAAACATTCCTGTTTGATCAGTATGGCATACTGCTACATGGCCATCAACATCTAGAAAATTTTGACGCAGACTAGCATTTGTAGCATATTGTACATCTTGTGTAGAACAAGAATATGGAATGCATACTCCAATTGTGGCTGGATGTCCACTCTTGGTCAATACCAGCCATGAAGCTTGAGGTATTTCCCACAATAATTATCCTTGAGAATTGGGACGAGTGAATACGCGAAAACACAGAGTTGATTTGTTTACGCCCACGTCGACCACTCAAGCTACAAGTTTCGGATCGTGTTTTGACTAAGCACTACGCAATTCCACTTAGCACATTTTCACACACACACAAGCACACACACATAAACGTAATCCCTCGCTGATCGCTATTTCACTTCCAGCTCGACGGACCATGTGAACATAAACGCACTAAATTTATGTCGATTGCTATCACATTATTAAACAATCACCACACAAGAATAATTTTGGACTCCTCTTCCTTTTATTCTGGCCATCATTGCTTAGCAGCACGCTGTCTTGCTACAACACATCACTCCCTCACGATACACTGAAGTGCTTTTCCCTTTGCCGCAAGTGGGCAGCACAAGTGACAGGTCAGAACAAACTTTTTTTTCTAAAAATGCAGTTATTTGGTTAGTATCAATTTTTGATTTTACATTTTTGTGCTTTGAATATTATTTATTTGAAATTCAACTAGAAACATATTTTCCTTTGTGCCACAGCTGACTGATGCAAAAGAAGTATTAAATGTTACACAAAAATGAGCATTTTAAAGTAAATTTCATCGTTTTTTGCAGTACGTGTTTGCTTTATGCAGATTAATAATTTACTCCGTGGTTATGTCTGCTCGTCTAAAAAAATCATCTCGTTTCAGTTTCTTCTTTTGCATTCGGGGAAAAAATAATTTTTCCAATAAAGTATTGAAGTAAATTAAACTTAGAATGGTCCCGTGTAGTTTCTTATAGTAAAAAAAATCAACGCATCGAATATCATTGTGCTAATTAAATAAGATTCCTGTTTCTCAAATTGTTCCAAAAACTAATTCTGAAAAGAGAAAAAAAATCATCTTTTTCGCTTAAAGTCATTGTTTAAAGTGTTCAAGTTCTACAATTTATAAAAGTTGCTTATGTGGATTATATACTCTAAAAAGTAAACAAAATTAAATTAAAATATTGCGTTTTTCAGCTTTTTATATAATTTCTTATTAACCCATATGATCGGAACAGTTCTCAATTAATAATTTTTATTATTTAGTGAAATATGAAAAAAAAAAAAGATGGAGAAGATAAGAGATCTCAAAAACTTCATTCGTGAAAATATAATTTAACGGATTTTTTTACCTGCTGCATGGCAAATGACTTATTATGCTTCTCCGATTATTACTTCTTCGCCGATGTCCTTTTCCGAAAATGCTATCTACCATTCGCAGTATTTAGATCCACAAGGTATCAATATTAAGAAATCTCAAATTCAATAATCGTATGAAAATAATGATTGTAATATTTTCTTTAAAATTATGTTAAAAATAATAATTTATGGATTGAATTATTAGTTTAATTTTTGATTGTATTCACTTAATTTTTAGGGGGGGGGGGAATAAAGATCTTGAATGTTTTCTGTCTCAATTTAACCCTTTCAGTTTTAATTGCTGAATAATCCTCTATATTTTCTGCAAAATTTTCAAAACTCTATAAAGGGTCGTTTGAAAAAGATGGTATAATATTCATTCAACGAATAGGATAATTTCTGATATTTATCGTTTTAAAAGAAAAAAAATGGGTTGTTAATTATATAGAAATATTCGAATAATAGTCGCAAAAAATTAAAAATTGACGAAAGGGGTTGGATCTATATTAATCTAGGACAGAAAAACATGACTAAAAATAATAAATTTTCTGCTGATGCGGTTCAGAAGTTTATTTTTATTTTTCATCTGGCTAATTGTATTGACTCGTTTGACGAAAGGAAAAGACATAAAAATGAAGAACTTTAGTAAGGAATTCGCCACATCGTTTTTTGAAACAATAAGCGACTTTAGAAAAAAAATATTCGAAATTTATTTCTAATTCAAACTGATCTGATTTCATCACTTATCTTGGTCAAATAATACATGAAGAGTAATCTAAATTCAGTGAAAAAAAAATCTAAATTTAATTTCAAAATCTGCTTGGGAGGTACGTACAAGGCTTCAGTCTGGTAAAATTGAAAAATAAGACAAATATGAAAAAGTAAAAATGTTAATTTGGCAGTTGAGGATTTAAGAAACTAAAAGGCAGAATTCAGATTTTAAATGCCCAAAATTTGTAATGGATACATTAAATATGGAAAAGACGCAATGGAAGTATGAGTTGCGTAGGAATACTGAATGCTAAAACGTGCTTTGGTGATAATGGATGAAAAAATGACTTATTGAAAATATTGGTTGTACAAAAGATATATTGCAGATATTGGGTGTACAAAATGTAATGTACAAAATATATATTAGATGTACAAAAAAAAAAAAAAAAAAAAAAAAATTGGACATATTCTTGTCTTAATTTGGCCCCCTTTCATGCTTAAAAAATATTTGGGCTAAAAGGTATTTTAGGTGGGATAGCAAAAAGAAAAGAAAAATGGAAGCTTGTTTCAATAAATGCGGAAGAATTGTTGCCCTCACTATGTGATTTCCTGTTTCTAATAGGAATCGTATGACAATTCTTTATGGTGACCTTGGAAAAGCAAAAAGTAAAAAAAAAAAAAATACTATTGAAATTATGTTCTCTGAACGTCCAGTGGAATTGATAATCTGCTACTCTGTCAAGCAAAAATTTCATTGTTGAAATCAAGATTCATATGAAATTCTTTTAGCGGGCATAATTGAGTAATTAGTTCAGAATTTGGCATTATTTAATTAATGGACAACAGTTGCTTTATTCTCAGAATGTGTCTTGCTTTTTTCCGGAGTGTCTATATTGGAAATATCAGAATGTAACCCAACTGATTGCTCATACTTATTTTCTTTTCTGAAAAAGAGTGGCAGAAATAAAACTTTTGCTTGGAGATATTGAACTTTAAATGGTATTTTAGAGGTACTGGTTGTTAGAATAAACTTAAGAGGCATTGGAGGTTTTAAACAGTTCTAGTGAGATAATTGATGTTCACTTGATATGTTTGGAATGTATATAAATTGGAAATTGTTGAAAATGTCCTTTGGTAGTAATTTTGCTTTGGAGGTACGGAATTATCTGAAATGTACTTTTCAGGGATAAAAATTATTGAAAATGTGATATGGAGGCTTAAACTGTATGAAAACGATCTTTGGAGAAATGAAATCTTGCAAAAAGTGTTTGGGAGATGCAAAATATTCATCGGAGGTATCGAATGTTGTAAAAGAGTCTTGGAATGAATAATATTGAAAATTTCTTAGGAGCTGATTGTTGATGAAAAGGAAATTTGGAGGTTTTGGTTCTTCAAATGATAGTTTCGAGGAATTGTTTACAGTGGGCATAAAAAAAATATATTCTTTGTATTTCCATAATTCACTTTCTGCGAACGAAAGGCTGAAATAATTATATTTGAACTTGTGTCCTTTCATGGTTAGAAACAATATTTGAGGAAAATATATTTTGGCTGCGAAAGCAAAAAAAAAAAAAAAAAAAAAAAAAATTCTATGCTTTGCAATAAATACGGAAGAATTGTTGCCTTCAGTATGCGGTTCCCTGTTTCAAATAGGAATCGTATGACAATTCTTTATGGGGACCTTGGCAAAGCGAAAAGAAAAAAATATACTATTGAAATTAAGTTCTATGAAAGTGCAGTAGAAATGTTAATCTGCTACTCTGCCAAGCAAAAATTTCACTGTTGAAATCAATATTCAGATGAAATGTTTTTAGTAGTATAACTCAGTAATCAGTTCACAATTTGGCATTCTTTAAGTAATGGAGAATAGTTGCTTTGTTGTCAGAATGTGTCTTGCTTCATTCCGGAGTGTATATATTAGAAAAGAATTTACATCTGAAATTGTAAAGAAAAAGCAACTCTTTGAAATACATATTTTCTTTTCTGCAAAAGAATTGCAGAAACAAACGTTTGGAGATATTGAATGTTAACTAGAAGTAATGGATGTTAGAATACATTTAGGAGGCATTGGAGGTTTTAAAAATTTCTAGAGAGATAATTGATGTTTTATTGATATATTGGAGGTGAATTGAAAATATCTGTGTGATAATTGTGCTTTGGTTGCATTTGTGGTTTCGAGGTACGAAAGGATTTGAAATATATCTTGTAGGGATAAAAATAATTCAATGTGACATGGAGGCTTAAACTGTCTGGAAAAGATCTTTGGAGAGGCGAAATCATACTAAAGGTGTTTCAGAGGTTCAAAATCCTCATTTGGGGTTTCGAATGTTAAAACGGAGATTTGGATTGATTTATATTCAAAAAGTTCTTAGGAACTATTTGTTGATGAAATGGACCTTTGGAGGTATTGGTTCTTCAATAGATAGTTTAGAGGAATTGTTTACAGTGGGCGTAATAAAAAAAGTATACACTTTGTATTTCCATAATTCAGTTTCTGCGGGCGAAATGCAGAAAAAATAATTTTCTGTCCGAACTTGGCATCCTTTCATTTCCAGAAACAATATTTTTGGGAAAATGTATTTTAGCGGGGAAAGAAAAAAAATGGCCACATGTTGCAATAAATACGGAAGAATTGTTGAGTTCAGTATGCGTTTTTCTGTTTGTAATAGGAATCGTATGACAATTTTTTATGTTGACCTTGGCAAAGAAAAAAAAATACTATTGACATTTTCTTTGAAAGATGCAGTAGAAATAATAATCTACTAATCTGTTAAGCAAAAATTTCATTGTTGAAATCAAGATTCATATGAAATTCTTTTAGCGGGCAAAACTAAGTAATTAGTACACAAGTATGCATTCTTTAAGTAATGGAGGATAGGTGTTATATTCACAGAATGTGTCTTGCTTTATTCCGGAGTGGATATATTTGAAAAGAATTTACATTGGAAGTACTAAAAAAACCCAACTCATTGTTAGCCTACATTTTCTTTTCAGCAAAAGAATTGCAAAATTTTAAAAGTTTGTTTGCGATATTGAATAACTATAGGTAATGGATGTTAGAATACATTTAGGAGGCATTGGAGGTTTTAAAAAGTTCTAGTGAAATAATTGAATTTCAATTGATACATTGGAGGTGAATTGGAAATATCAGTGTTTAAATTGTGGTTTGGTTTTATTTGTGGATTGGAGGAACGAAATGATTTGAAATATATCTTGTAGGGATAAAAATAATTCAAAATGTGACTTGGAGGCTTTAACTGTCTGAAAAGGATCTTTGGAGAGATGAAATCATACTTAAGGTGTTTCGGAGGTTCAAAATGTCTATTGGGAGTCTCTAATGTTGAAAAGGAGATTTGGATTGATATATATTCAAAAGGTTCTTAAGAACTACTTGTTGATCAAAAGGACTTTTGTAGGTATTGGTTCTTCAAAAGACAGTTTGGAGGAATTTTTTACAGTGGGCACAATAAATAAATATACTCTTTGTATTTAAATAATTTATTTTCTGCGAACAAAATGCAGAAAAAATAATTTTCTGTCCGAACTTGGCATCCTTTCATGGCTAGAATCAATATTTGGGGGAAAATGTATTTTTGAAGGGATAGAAAAAAAAATACCATTTGTTTCAATAAATACATCGCACTATCTCACTGGATGCATTACTGGATGTTTGAATACATTTAGGAGGCATTGGAGGTTTTAAAAAGTTCGTGAGATAATTGATATTCAATTGATATTTTGGAGGTAATGGAATTAAATTGGAAATAAAATTGTTTAAAATGTCCTTTGGTGTTAATTTTGCTTTGGAGGTATGAAATTATCTGAGATGTACTTTTCAGGGATAAAATTAATTGAAAATGTGATATGGAGGCTTAAACTGTATGAAAACTATATTTGGAGTAATGAAATCATACTAAAGGTATTCCGGAGTATCAAAATGCTCATTGGGGGTTTCGAATGTTGAAAAGGAGATTTGGATGAATTAATATTCAAAAAGTTCTTGGGAAGTATTTGTTGATCAAAAAGACCTTTGGAGGTATTGGTTCTTCAAATGATAGTTTGGAGGAATTGTTTACAGTGGGCATAATGAGAAAAAAAAATATATTGTTTGTATTTCCATATTTCACTTTCTGCGAAGGAAATTCAGAAATAATAATATTCGAACTTTTCATCCTTTCATGGTCAGAAACAATATTTGGATGAAAATATATTTTGGCGGAGAAAGAAAAAAAATAGTCGCTTGTTGCAACAAATACGTAAAATTGTTGCCTTTTTAGACGGTTTTCGGTTTCTACTAGGATGTTATGAAAGTTCTTAATGGTGACCTTGGCAAAGCAAATAGAAAAAAATATTCTTGAAATTAAGTTCTCTAAACTTGCATTAGAAACGATAATCTGTTACTCTGTCAAGCAAAAATTTCATTGTTGAAATCAAGATTCAGATGAAATTCTTTTAGCGGGCATAACTAATTATTTAGTTCACAATTTGGCATTGTTTAAATAATGGAGATTAGTGTCTTTGTTCGCAGAATGGGTCGTTCTTTATTATGGAGTGGATATATTGGAAAAGAATTTACATTGCAAATAGTAAAAAAAAAAAAAACGACTCATTGTTTATACGTATATTCTTTTTTGGAAAAGAATTGCAGAAATTTAAAGGTTTTTTGGAGATATTGAATGTTAAAGGGTAGTTTAGAGGCACTCGATGATAGAATACACTTAGGAGACATTGGAGGTTTTAAAAAATTCTAATGAGATAATTAAAGTTCAATTGATATATTGGAGGTAATGGATTTAAATTTGAAATAAAATTGTTTAAAATGTTCTTTGGAGGTAATTTTGCTTTGGAGGTACGAAATTATCTGAAATGTACTTTTCAGTTATAAAAATAATTGAAAATGTGATATGGAGGCATAAACTGTATGAAAACGATCTTTGGAGTAATGAAATCTTACTAAATGTGTTTGGAAGGTGCTAAATATTTATCGGAGGTATCGAATGTTGTAAAAAAGTTTTGGAATGATTTAATATTCAATTTCTCAGGAGCTGATTGTTGATCCAAAGGATCTTTAGAGAAATTGATTCTTCAAATGATAGTTTGGAGAAAAGGTTTACAGTGAGCATAATAAAAAAATATATAATCTTTGTATTTCCATAATTCACTTTCTGCTAACGAAATGCACAAATAATTATATTCGGCCTTGCCATCCTTTCATGATCAGAAACAATATTTGGGGGAAAATATTTTAGCTGAGAAAGAAAAAAAAAATGGCCACATGTTGAAATAAATACGGCAGAATTGTTGCCTTCAGTATTCGGTTCCCTATTTCAAAAAGTAAACGTATGACAATTCTTTATCGTGACCTTGGCAAAGCAAACAGAAAAAAAAAGAAGAAACTATTGAAATTAAGTTCTCTGAAAGTGCAGTAGAAATGATCTACTTTGTCAGGCAAGTATTTCATCGTCTAAATCAATAATCAGAAGAAATGTTTTTAGTGGTATGAGAACTCAGTTCAGAATTTGGCATTCTTTAAGTAATGTAGAATAGTTGCTTTGTTCTCAGAATGTGTCTTGCTTTATTCCGGAGTGGATATGTTGGAAAAGAATTTACATCGGAAATAGTGAAGAGACACCAACTCTTAGTTAATACGTATTTTCTTTTCTGCAAAACAATTGCAGAAATAAAAAGATTGTTTGGAGATATTGAATGTTAAAGGATAGTTTAGAGGCACTCGATGATAGAATACACTTAGGAGGCATTGGAGGTTTTAAAAAGTTCTAGTGAGATAATTGATGATCAATTGATATATAGAAAGTGAATTGGAAATATCAGTGTTAAAATTGTGCTTTGGTTACATTTGTATTTTGGAGGCACGAAAGGATTTGAAATATATCTTGGAGGGATAAAAATTATTTAAAATGTGACATGGGGCTTAAACTGTCTGGAAAGGAACTTTGGAGAGATGAAATCATACTGAAGGTGTTTCGGAGGTTCAAAATGCTCATTGGATGTTTCGAATGTTGAAAAAAAGATTTGGATCGATTTATATTCAAAAAGTTCTTAGGAACTATTTGTTGATCAAAAGGACCTTTTGGAGGTATTGATTCTTCAATAGATAGTATGGAGGAATTGTTTACATTGGTGTAATAGAAAAAATATTCTCTTTGTATTTCCATAATTCACTTTATGGGAATGAAATGCAGAAATAATAATTATCTGTCCGAACTTGGCATCCTTTCATGGTTAGAAACAATATTTGGGGGAAAATATATTTTAGCGGGGAAAGCAAAAAAGAAAAAAATGTTGAAATTAATTTTTCTGAAAGAGCAGTAGAAATTATGATCTGCTGCTTTGTCAAGCAAGTATTTCATTGTTGAAATCAATATTGAGCTGAAATTTTTTTAGTGGTTTGACTGATTAATCAGTTCGCAATTTGGCATTCTTTTAGTGGTGGAGAATAGTTGCTTTGTTCCCAGAATGTGTCTTATTTCATTCCAGAGTAGTTATATTGGAAAAAAGTTTTTACTTTTCATTTTGGAATAATAATAATTCAATTTGGAATAATTTAATTTTGGGATAGTAATAAAAAATCAATATGTTTGTTTTTTTGTTTTGAATCGATGATTGTGTAAGGGTAAAAGCTTCTTTTTTCAGTATGGATATTAAAGTGTATAGCACTTAATCACTGTAAAGGAAAAAATAAATTCTCATTTAGTCTTCCCTCGAGTTTTCGTTAGGGCGGCAGCAAGGACTATTAGCTGCTTTGAAGTGGCTTTTTCATTATGACGAACAGTATTTCAACTTATTTAACTGGCAAAATAAATGTTATTGTAATTTTTTTCTTTTTTCTCATTAAGTGAAGAAAAATGGCTTCTTTGCCGCCAGAATGCGATTTTCTCTATAATTCGAGAGGATATCCTCGAAAAAAGTTGACAATGGATAGATAAAAAAAAAAAGCATATTCTTTAAGCTAGAAATTTGTTTCCATGGCTGCTCACAATTTCATTGCAGAAATCGCTTTTCGGTATATTTAAGGGACATTAAATATATTACCCTTTTTGTCCTAGCTTTTATCCTTAAGAGATCAAGAATGGTTGACGTCAGTCTGCGATCTTTCTTTCCTTCCGGAAGGATATCCTGGAATCTATCTTTATAGTTGACATAGAAAAAAAAAATTCTCTGATAGATATTTTTCATTTTTATTTCTAAATAATGGAAGTAGAAAAAAATATCTGTTATGCTAACATCGAATTATTTAATTGTTGAAATGAATTAAAGGATGAAAATTTTTTACCGGGCGCATCAGAATAATTAGTGCACATTTTGAGTTGTTTTTTTCTCTAATTATTGAAGAATGGGTGGTTTGCCGTCAGTGTCCTGTTTTCTTTCTTTGATTGAAGATATCTGTTGAAAATACGTTACAGTGAACATAGAAAAAAAATTCACTGTTTCTTTCCATATTTTCTTTTCTGCGAACGGGCAGCAATGAAAGTTTTTCCCTTTAAATTGGCCCCTTCATTGTTGTAATCAATATTTAGAGAAAATTAATATAGCTCGCATAAAAAAAACAATATTGTGTTTTATTCCCATTCGGTTGTCCATAGATAAGGAAGAATGGTTGCATTCAGTGTACCATATTCGGTGATTTTCCAAAAGGATAACCTGGGGCGAATTTTTGCAGGGAACATTTCTAAAATAGATCACGGTTTTTCTTTCCATGCTTTCTAATCGTTGAAATATCAACAAAAAGATTTGCTTTGGTGATATGACAACATTCTATTGCTGAAATCCACTTTCGGAATAAATTATTAAAACTGGCATAAAAAATATGTATTTATAATTTGCCCCTTTTCTCCAAACTCTTCAGTCCTGATGTTCTAAAAACTGAATTAAAAAATATTGATCTCAAGTTCTTTTACCTTTTGTTAGATCTCAAAAGTTCGTGGACAGAAGATTTATTCATCAAACAATTTTACGTCCCATAATTTTAAGGTACATATGTGCACCTAAGGTCTTAAGTAAAATCATCCTAGACAAATAAAAATTCTTTAATTTTCCTGGATATTGAATAGCTACATTTTTTTTCTATTTTGAATATTTTCCTGGATATTGAATTTTCTATTTTTTTTCTTCCTTTTTTTATATTTTTTTTTCTTTATTGAATGAAAAAGCACAAAATTTATTTAATTCATAAATTGTTAAATTTTATTTTGAATGAAATTTCAAAAAACATTAGTTTTGAAATAAACTTAAGGTGATATTGCATTTTGAGCGCTTGACTCTTCTGTTAGATTTAAATTCCGGATACCTGTATTTTGATGCATATTATTTCCTATATATTGCGTTAGATTGTTGATTTGTCAAGTCTTATTTATTTTAATGGGGTAGAGTCAACTTGGTTTCCTTTTGGGGGATTGCCTGATGATGATGATGAAATTTCCAATGGTCTTTTAGTTGCATTTCCATCATTTGAAACCATTCTTCTATTTTTTTTTTCACCCTAAGATGGTTTTTTACTTATTCTCGGTCTGATCTTCTGGTTCATGAAAGGAATTCTTCCATTTTTCAAAGGCCTCGACTGCATTCGGAATTATAATTAGGACTTATTTTTCGGCTTTATTCCTGACAGTTCAGCTTCTCCCTATTTCACTGATTCATATTATACCCGGCAATCGCCAACAACTAAATCTACAAAATGGCTCAATACCCTTATTGGCCACTTTTTTTTGTCCTTAATGCACTCTTGTAATATGTCAAATAACAATCTCATAAATCGATGCTTCCCGTATGCATGCTGTATGCCTTTACAACAGCAGGTTCTGTTTGTTTCAATTCTTTTGACCATCTTCTACAAGTTCCAGTTGCCATTATACATGTGGGTAATGGAGTCATGGATTTACTATCTTTGCATTTGCCAAAGCACTTTGTAGTAGCGTTTGTCACCCATTCATCCTATTCTAACCTTTCATGCATTTGTCAGGTTTCATTTTTTATGCATGAGGAATCCTATTGCTTTCACTAAAATCACTTTGTTCTAAAAGTTCAATAATCTCCTCTTGAGTTTAAGCCACTAGACTTAAACAATTATTATTGTATATAAAATTTCGCACACTGTATATATGATGACGGATTGAAATATCAATTACAGTCTACAAAATAGCTATGAAATTTAATTCTCTTACTAAAGTTAAAAACATAATTTTTTTAAAAAATTTAAGTTTTGTTACATTAGAGAACCTAATAATTCATTACAAGAAAAATATAAATATATTCAAGGACAAGCAGTGACAGTTTAAAAAGAACCGCTGAAAAGATAAACGTCAAGATGAACCCAAGCAGTCCGAAAATAGAGTAAACGCCTGATGTACACATATGCCATAAATTCAGATTTTCAACGATTCCATAATAAATTTATATATTTTGGTAATGACTTTAATGAGGCATTGAGGGTTTTATACGATTTTATTTTAATAATAAATGGTTAAAATGTATTTATATTTGCTGTTTTTTTCAGTTCGGCGTCATTTCAATTGTCGCTGATTAATAGCGATGGACGGGAAAGAAATACCGAACTATAATATCATATATTGATGAAAAAGGCAAAATTCGTAAATGTTGCAATTCTCGTATTTTTTCGTTATAATTTTACATTAAAGAATAAGAAAAATAAAAAAAATAATAAATTTCAGGTACACCTGTACCTCAGGATTGTAGAGGTTTTCAGGTTGTTGTTGTTGTTGTATGGTTTATTGGCGCAAGAGCCACTTTTGGCTATACTGCGCCAAGCTTACGGTAAAATCAGAACAGACATTTAAGCGAACACGATTTTAAAATTTAGTGTAAGTAATTAAAACTCCATAAAAATGTCGATACAAATATTATAAAACCATCTTAACAAAATACAATGATTAACGTAAATGCAAAATAATCATGCGCTGAAGACGTATTTTACAAAAAATGAAAATACAGACGAAAAAGGTGTTAAATACAGTTGATGAAGCGAATAGCTCTTAAAAATTTAAAAATATTTGGGTGGTATTTCTCACCCACTAGGTCTTGCATGTTAAGAGAAGACGAGTTGAAAAAAATATGACGATGAACATTAAAATCGGGACATTAAATTAAAATATGTTTCACACTAAAAGCAATATGACAAGTGGGGCAAATTGGCTCCCTTTCACCCAAGATGAGATGACGATGAGTAAAACGGGTGTGTCCTATACGGAGGCGAGTCAATTTCACATCAACCTCTCGTATAGGGTGAATAGGCCATAAACCAACAGTAGGCTTGACGGAATGAAGCTTATTCTCGGTCTCCAAATCCCATGTTAATTGCCATGTTGAATAAATGTTTTATGAAAAATTTCTTAATGTCGCAATATGGAAGTTTATGGGACAAAAAAGAGTCTGCAGATTTTGCCGCTGAATCGGCTTCTTCATTCCCAGAAATGCCTACGTGACTTGGGATCCAACTAAAAAGGATATGAAAACCTTCATTTTGTAGTAGACGCCGAGTAAATAGGATTCTACTCGCAATCGGATGCATCCGATTGCTGTAGTGCGAAAGTCTCTACGCACTCATACTATCTGTATAAATAATAAAGTTACGTTCAGGGAACGGCGAAATTTTCTGAAGGGCCCAGAAAATTGCCATCAACTCAGCAGTGAATACTGAACAGCAATTATGTAAACGATAGCTCAATGTATCAGACGGAAGAATTATACCACACCCGACATGTCCATCTGATTTTGAGCCATCCGTAAAAATTGGTACAAAACGAGTATATTGATAGCAATGATGCAAAAACAGGTGCTTAAAGACAGCTGAATCATTTGAAGATTTATCAAAGCCTGCAAAGGGATTCATGTAAGAAAATTTTGGGATGTCCCAGGGGGGGAAACACAATAAATCTACAGTCTTAATGATAGCATTTGAAAGGCCTTAGTCATGCAAAAGTACTTTAGTTCTCTCACTAAATGGAAGAATGTGAGAGGGACGGGCCTCATATAGTCTGCGAAGATTAACTGGTAACTTTATATTAGAGATGGGATGGTTAGGAAAAGATTTTGCGCGGAAATAATAACAGGCAGACAATTTTTTTGCGTCTTAAATGAAGAGGGAGCTGGTTGCAAATAGAGTAAAGGCTCTCTACTGGAGAGGTACGAAACGCTCCAGAACAAATCCGTAACGAAGAATGGTGAACGGTATCCAATCGTCGCAGGAAAGAAGCACGAGCGGAACCATATACTATGCGCCCATAATCCATGCGAGAGAGGATGACTGCTTCGTAAATATGGAGCAGGGATGTCCGATCGGCACCCCAAGATGTTTTAGAGAGTACCTTTAAAATGTTTAGTGCTCTCACATTTATTCCGCAGGTTTAAAATATGAGGAAGAAAGGAGAGTTTTCTATCGAAAATTACTCCCAGAAATCGTACCTCATCTACAACAGCGATAGGCGCATTTCGTATTTTAATGACAGGATCTAAATGGATATTTCGTTTCCTGCAGAAATGAACGCATCGGCTTTTCTCTGAAGAGATAGTATGCCCGTTATTATCCCACCAAGCTACTACTTTATTAATGGCATTTTGCAGTTGTCACTCTATTAAATTCATATTGCTGCCCTGACATGAAATCTGCAGGTCATCAACATAAAGTGATGCCTGAACAGATGAAGGTAAAAAAGATAAAACTTGAATAATGTGAATAAAAAGTGTAACACTGAGGACACTTCCTTGCGGAACTCCCTCAGCTTGAATAAAAGAATCAGAATAAAAGTTGCCTACACGAACTCTAAAAGTCCGATAAGATAAAAAATTCTGTAAAAAGATGGGCAAGTTTCCTCTAAAACCAAATTTAAAAAGTGTAGAAAGTACTCCATAGCGCCATGTCCGATCATACGCCTTCTCAATGTCAAAAAATATGGAGACTAGGTGGTTCCTTCTAACAAATGTGTTGCGAATTTCGGTTTCCAGTAATACGAGGTTATCATAAGTAGATCTACCTCTTCGGAAACCACTCTGCAACGGGGGAATACATCCTTGTTTCTCCAATTCGTGAATAAGACGTGCATTGACCATTCTTTCAAAGGTTTTGCAGAGGCAATTCGTCAAAGCAATTGGTCGGTAGTTTAGAGGGTTAGATGCGTCCTTGCCAGGATTTAATATTGGGATCACAATAGCTTCTCGCCATTGTGAAGGGTACTTCTGTTCAATCCATATTCTGTTAAATAATAATAACAGATTCGAAAGGGAAGTTGCGTTCAAATGGCGGAGCATATTATACGTAATCCCATCTGGTCCAGGGCTTGAATCATGGGCTTTAGATAAAGCCGTTTCCAGTTCAGACATCCTGAATTCACAGTTATATGGACTGGTATTTTGGGCTTTAAAGCGCAAAGGCAACCGTTCCGCGCGATTCTTAGTTGCCAGGAAATTAGGACTGTAAGAATCTATTGCGGAAACTTGTGCGAATGCTTCTCCTAGAATATTAGCTATGTCTAATGGGGCTGAATGTATCTCACTTCCTGTTTTTAATACAGGAATGGACGATTCACTATAAATTCCATTAGCGGCCTTTACTTTCCTCCATAAATGTTTACTAGATGTAGAGGATGTAATGGATGATACAAATTTTATCCATGATTCCCTATGAGTACGACGGCGAATGCGACGAGCTAGCGCTTTGGCTCTTTTAAATGCGATAAAGTTCTCAGTTGTTTTGTACCTTCGAAAGATGTTCCATAATTTTTTCTGCTGTTTGTGACTGTCACGACAAGCTTCATTCCACCATGGTCTGCAAAATTTTTGGGGGCATGGGGAGCGTTTTGGGATGGTGATATTTGCGGCATGTATTAGTGTATTAACTACAATTTGTGTTGCTTCCGATATGTCTGATGTACTGACCATATCCCGAGTGATATGTGCCAATTGCATGAATGCATCCCAGTCTGCTCGCTGGAAAATCCAACGAGGAGGGCATGCGGTTGCATTTCCTCTGTCAGCATACAAGACGATAACTGGGAAATGGTCACTATTATATAGATCTTTCTCAACGGAAAATGTCATCAATGGCAAGAGTGTAGGAGTGCATATGGCCAGATCAAGATTATGGAAGGTACGTGTGGGTTCATGGAAGTAAGTCTTCTCTTCACTATTGAGCAAGCAGAGACAGTTATCAGCAATAAACTGCTCAATCTGCTGCCCACGAGAATTTGTACTTACCGAACCCCACAACGTACTATGGCCGTTGAAATCTCCAAGAAGGATAAAGGGTGAAGAAAGCTGGTCCACTAAATTATCAAGTTCTTGTTGAGGTATGATATCATTAGGCGGTAAATAGATACAGCAGACTGTGACCAAAGTTCGTACATGAACTTGTACAGCCACAGCCTGAAGAGAAGTATGCAAATTGAGAGGTGTACTCGGATACAGATTGGATGTGAAGATACAGACACCACCAGAACTGTGAGAAGCTGTGCCTGCATCTTTCCGAACACAGTTATATCCACGTAATTTAATGGCAATATCGGGTGCCAAGAAAGTTTATTGGACACCAATACAAATGGGATGAAACTGGTTGATGCTAGTCTATAAATCAAAAAGTTTGGAACGAATGCCGCGACAATTCCAGGAGACGAAGGTACCCATTATGAAAGAGGTTTTGATGAAGAAAGAGGACGTGCATTTGTTGGAGTTGCTAGATCTTCGCAACTCATATCAAGTGAATCTTCATCCTCAGATGGATGGAGCTTAAAATCTGGGTTGGTTAGCGTGTCACCAAAAATGGTGGTAAAATCCTTATGGACTATATTCTGATTCGCTAATCCCAAAGCGACTGAATTCCGTATATTAGATTTTTTGAATTTTACCGAAAGATCTTTTTGCGAAAGTCCACGTTTCGCGAGTTTCAGCGTCAGTGAGGTCTGAGATTTATTTTTACGGGCTTTTCTATGTGTATCGGGATCTTGCTTAGAAGAATCTGGAACAATTTTGGTTGAACTATCAGAATCTGATTCAGATGTTTTTTCTGGAGGTTTTGTTGTCGAATTTTGTTTCTTGCAGTTGGCACAAGAGCAGTTTGAGCAAAATGATTTTTTAACAACGGAAGAATAGCTTATTCCAGGAGTAGGAGTCTGTATTTCAATCTTACGCCTTGCTTCTGGATATGTTAAATCTTCTTTTATTTTTATGGTAATGATTTCTTTCTCCAGTTTCCATCGCGAGCAAGTTCGAGAGTAAGAGGGATGGTCACCACCACAGTTAACGCACTTTTCTTGTGCGGTGCACTGTTGACTATCATGCCCTTTTTCGGCACAACGGGCGCAAGTGACTGTCCCGCGGCAATTAACCTTCGAATGGCCAAAGCGCTGGCACTGGAAACACCTTAATGGATTAGGAATGTATTGGCGAACTGGTAATTTTATGTAACCTGCATATATGGATTCGGGTAATTGGGGACTGTGAAAGGTGAGTACATAATGTTTTGTCGGTAGTATCTGGCCATCTCGTCGAATTGTAATTTGGCGAACATTGGTCACACCTTGTTTTTTCAATTCTGAACTTATTTCCTCTAGAGGAACGTTATATAATTCTCCGCAGGTTATTACACCTTTGGAGAAGTTTAGCGAAGTGTGAGGACTCACAGAAACAGGTATGGTGGCTAGAGCTTTCAGTTTGATGATATTCTGAGCTTGCGTTTTGGTATCGACTTCCACTAGTAAGTCACCTGAACGCATTTTTCTTAAAAGATTCTTTATTTTCTGAAACACGCTTAATCACAAAAAATTTATCAAAGTATTGAGTAGTATTAAGAAATTTGATTACTTTTCGCTCACTGAAGGGACCACGTTTGGAGGAGCCCATACGATATTAGAAAAGATTCGGGTCCGACGGCACCGCCCACCACGGAGCCCAACAAGGGAAGGCAGTCACCGGCTCTGGATATTTCCAACCTCGGTACTTACCCTAGTGCTAATATGTACCTATACGCTGGGAGCTACCCCGGGGGACAGTGACCACCCTTAACGCCAAGCCAAAGGAGTAGCCCCTTCGCTTGATCCCTAGCAGACTAGCCACTCAGGTGACTAGGTACCAGCCGATTGATACACCGGGGACCACAGTGCACCACCCGTCTTTCAAATGGGTCGCCACGCACGGCAAACACGTGGGGTTTTGGCTGTCCATGAGAAGCAAGAAGCAAACAGAGCGGCGACAGCTTCCCATGGAGAGCTCCCTCGCTTGCCGTCGAGGGATAGAAGGACAAAGCAGACATCAGAAGGCGTAGTGGAGAGAGAACTGAAAGGGAGTAAAGATCCCTGGGAACCTCGGGATTGGGACACCCGTACTCACCTATAGTAGGTGAGCCCCTGAGGGGGAGAGGTTTTCAGGAATGAAGTTTGAGTTTCCGTCAGTGTGCCATTTATTTTGTCCACTTGACGGTATCTTGGGACAACTTTTTGCTTTGGAAAGAAAAACAAATCGAATGACTTTCTTCCCAATTTTTATTTTGGAAATGGCAACAGAAAGGAAAACTTTCCACGCACCATTTGATAGCTGAAACCAGTTTTTGAACCAGTTGAAACCAGTTAATTATTTTAACGGGCTTTAAAAGAATATTACATTCTTATATGATGTCCATCTCACCTTCACCATTTCTTCTTAAATAAAAATCGTTGTCTTGCTATAAATGTGCGATTGTGTTTTATGGAACAATTTCTGGAAATATTCTGGAACAATTTCTAATAATGGGCCTGTCAATAAAAATCCTTTACTGTTTGTCTTCCTGCTTTTCTTTCTTCTGTAAAACGCATCTATAGTTATATTTTTCACCCCTGTCATCGTTTTATTGCTGAAATCAAATTAAGGACAATATTAATACAGTGGTTACGAAAAAAGTATTGTAATTATTTTTCTTGTCTCTGAAATCAGTATGAATGATTTGTATGGTCAGTTTGTGCGATTTTCTTTGTTTCCAAGAAGTTTCTTGCAGTGGACAAAGTAAATCCATTTTTTTCTGCCAAAGGGCTGTAGAAATGAAAATATCCCCTCACTTGGCGCAATTTCATTTGTTAAGAGTTGCAGGAAGTTATTTGATCGGATACAACAGAAAAAAGTATTGTACTCCAGCTAACATTTTTTTCCATAAATATGGAAGATAGGTTGATTTTTGCTTGTTTCTTATAGGATATCGAAGAACAAATCAATACAGTGGGCTTAGCAAAAAGAAATATCCCCTGATTGACATCTGACGTATTTTTCTCTGTGAAAGGGCAAAAGTAAACTTTTGAATTCCCAACTTTTCATTCCTGAAGCCAAGTTTGGCTCTTGCGCCAGTAAACCCTACTATCCGTAAAACCATTTCCTTTCTGAAATCAATTTTCGGATTACATTATTTTAAGGAAGAATTCCAGCGTAAGTTTTCAATTTAATTTCCGAAAGGATATCCTGAGATATATTTAGCAATGGAAACACCCACATACGGTTTTTCATTCAATTTTTTTTTCTATGATAGGGCAGCGGAGATGAAAATTTACTATCCTAAAATGGCACCCTTTAGAGGTATTAAACAATATTTGGGGGGATATATTTTATTGGACATAATAAATAACTAAAAATAAAAGAACATGCCTCCCCCCCTTTTCTCTTTAAATAACGAAACATGGTTTCTTTCATTGTACGATTTTTTTTGTTTCCGTTAGGAATCCCAAGACAATTCTTTACAATGAATAGGACAAAAAAAATCATTGATCGTCTATTCTGCGAAAGGGTAGTAGAAATGAAAATTTGAGTTTCATACGTGGCGTTATTTCATTGCTGAAAACAATTTTCACTGCAAATTATTTTATCGGGCAGAATAATTAATATTTTATCTTCACGTTTATCCTTAAGTACATAATCACTATCTTGCCTTCAATGTGCGATTATATTTGTATAGGTAAGGATATCATGGCACGCAAACATAACAACCTCCCGCACCTTTTTTTTAAAGAAATAAGTCAGAATGGTACTGGTTACCTTGCCATGATTGTGCATGATTGTTTTTGGTTCCCGGGAGGACATCCTTTACAGTGGACACAGAAAAGAATATTGCACTGTTTTTCATTCTAATTTTTTTACTACGAAAATGTAGAAGAAATGAGAATTTTCTACATTTAAATGGCACCCTTTCATAGATGTATATTAATGTTTGGAGAAAATTATTTTAGCGTGTATAACAACGAAAAAAAATTACTTTTTGCCCTCTTTTCACCATATTTTAAGAAAAATGGTTTCCTGCAGTGTTCGATTCTCCTTGTTTCCGAAAGGATATCTTGGAAAAAAATCTGATTGAAAAAAAATCACTGTCTGAATTTCAACGTTTTCTTTTCTCCAAAAGGACAGTAGAAATTAAAATCTGCTTTTCTGATATGGAACCATTTCATTGTTCAAATCAATATTGGGTCAGATTTATTATAGCGGGTATAGAAATAATTATTGCACATTTCAACCCTCACTTCGCTTCAAGTTATGAAGAATTATGTCCGATTTTCTTGGATTCTGAGTGCATGTCTTGGGAATAATTCTTCACAGTGCATTAAGTCAAAAAGATTAATCCTCTTTTTGTCTTTACCTATATTTTTTTGAGAAAGAACATCAGAAATAAAAACTTACTACTCAAACATCGCTCACTTTCTTGCTTTTAAGCTATTTTGAGAGGAAATTGCTTTAGATGCATTTTAACAACAATTTATTGTCGCGTAGGTACTTAAGTGTAGAACGCAATGACACAAGAAGTAGAGCTAAACCAATTTAACAACTTCACTCAGAACACAATAAATATTTACACAAACTGTGAAACGCATTGTCTGCAGCAGGATTCGAACTGACGATCTCTTGATTATGAGAGCAGTGCTATGAACATTCGGCCATGGAAAATCGACTGTCCTCTTTTCAATGCGGCAATAATATATATATATATATATATATATATATATATATATATATATATATATATATATATATATATATATATATATATATATATATATATATATATATATATATATAATATAATTTTTGCTTCAGTCAAGGAAGAAGGGTTGCTTTTTGTCTCTGATTCTCCTTGTTTCCGAAAGGATATCCTCTAACAAATACTTACAATGGACTTCTACGTATTATTTCATATTTTCGTTACTACGAAAGGGAGGCAGAAACAAAAAAAAATCTGCCATCCATACTTTTCATTGTTGAAATCAGTGCTGGAATAAAATTTGTTCAGAAGGCACGACAGAATAATCGCACACTCTGGCCCTCCCCCTTTTCTTTGTCATTTGCGTGCTATTTTCTTTCAACCCGAATGGATACCTTTGGAAAATGTTTATTGTGGACACAGTAAAAGAAAAGAAATCTGTTTGTGTTTACATATTTTATTTTCTAAGAACGAACAGTAAAAATAAAAAAAAAAGAAATTCTAACCTAATTAGGCACCCTCTCGTGGTTGTAATCAATATTTTGAGGAAATTTTTTAGCACACATATTTATCTATGTATCTATATACATATACATGAAAACCATGTTTTTTGTGGTTGACAGGAACCGCATAAAAGAAAATGAAAAAAAAAATCGGAAATTTCATAAATACTTGCATATAATATACAAATTATATGTAATGACATACTACAGAAATTATTTTTATGCGGCGGAGAGGGACCGCACAAAAAAGTCTCACTTGGAAAATACGTCAATTATTTACGAAATAAATGAGAAAGTGCTTCCAAACATAATAAAATAAAAATGGAAACATTTTAATAACATTTAATTTTTCAGTGTATATATGGAAAAGTTTTCAAAATGCAATTACATAATTCACTACCACTCGTTATAATCCAAAACGCGCATCTTCTTGTGATGAATTTGTTCAAAATCACTTTCCTCACTTAAAGATATAATTTTAATTGATTTATTTTTTTGGCACCATGAAGTCAGTGATCAGTTTTTGTGACGAGGGCGATTGGTCAGCTGCTTGTAAACGCCACGATAGAAGATACGCATGACCGAAGCTTTTTTTTGGAATTTCAAACTCCTTTCGGAATTGGTGTCTATTTTATGAAAATGCTTTTCCAATTTGTTGCCAAGCTGCATCTCTGCATACATTTTATCCGCTGCAATGGAATCCAATTCTTGTCCGTCTTCATAATTCATCAAATTAATTATAATGTTACTATCATTGATAGTTTCGTCCTCAATCATTTCGGCAAGATCATTTTCGCTGAAAGTGTCAGAGCCTTCTCAGCTGATGTGTGCGAGCGCAGTAATTTCTGATAATATAACGTGTTTTCGCTTATATTTCGATTAATGACATATTCAGGCCAGATCGCTTTCCAGCGCAAATTCAATGTGTGTGGTTTTATTTGAGCAATTGCTGCAGTAGTATGATTTATGCAGTCTACAGAACATTTTCCAAGCTTCAGTCAAACCAATTCGATCGTTTTCTAGTTTTTTCAAAATGTAGCTGAAAGTTAATTTCACATAATATTTCTTAAAATTTGCGATTATGCCCTAATCTAATGGTTGTACAAGGCTATTCGTATTTGGTGGTAAAAACGCTTTGTACATTAGGATGTTCTAAACAAGGATGACCGGGTGCATTGCCAACAATTAGCAACACTTTCAAAGGAAGACCCATCTCTGTCAAGTATTTTTCAATTTCTGGTACGAAGCAATCGTTGAACCATGTTGCAAAAACAGCTGATGTGACCCATGCTTTTTTCATGACCATGAAATGTACTGGATATTCATGTAAATTGGTCTTTCTTCGCACGTGGGGGCAAAGCTTTATTTATAATAAGTGGTTTGAACATTTTTGCACCAGATGCATTACTTCAAAAATGGAGTGTAATTCGGTCTTCTGCAGCTTTAAAATCACTTGCAGTTTTTTCACACTTGCCCAGTCGAATGTTAATTGCCATCTTTTTCCAAAATAATCCAGTTTCATTTGCATTAAACACTTCATCTGGGCAATATCCACCATCATGAATAATTTTTGCCAGTACTTTATAATAATTCTTATCAGCTGATTCATAGGCGGACGCTGCCTCGCCGCTATGTTCACATTGTGAAGTGTGTATCGTCTTAAAAATCCAGTAAACCAGCCATTGCTAACAGAAAATTTCAGGTTTTCTAAACAGGATGACGAACGAGGTTGTTCTAAATCCTTCAGCTGGTTGAAATACTGTCTAGCTTTTCCTTTAATTAAATATTTGTGAACGAGGATTCATTTTTTAGTTAAATTTTTCATCCAAAACACGAGAGCCTTTTCCGTCTTCTCTATTACAATATTTCTTTAATATGATTCTCTTCTACTGCTTCGTTTGTTGCACTATTAATAGAATCATTTATTTAATTCGTACGTTTGTGTATAGCTCTTACAGAGGATTCAACAAATTTTAATTCGTTTGCAACAGCTGTGGATCCTTCACTTTCTGCTAGTCTATTTAATATTAGAATTTTTGTTTCCAATGGAATTGGCTTTCTTTTCACTGTGGCTACAATTACTCATTTTATTTTTATGAGCACGGCTCGCTTGAGAATTCCAGTACTTCAAAATCCTGAGCCGAGACAGAAACAGAGGCTAAAAACAAAATGGAATCATCTTTTTCTTCAGAGAGATTACAGGAGGGGGACACCTACTGACATATAATTGAAATGGGTGGCCAATTTTTACGCCCATGTGATTGTCATTTGCAGTTTGAAGGAAGGTATTTTAATTTGTTGTCACTGATTTTACACTGACTCTTGTTTCGACGATTTCAGGTGCTTTTTTGCATTTTATCTTTGCTATAGAATTAAGAGTAAATTTTAAAAATAATATAAGGATAAATTATTTAAACATAAATCTGCATAATATATTTAATTCCTTGAAACACTATTTCAGTAAAGATGATCGTGAAGAGTATCTTAACACAACTCTACCTTCGTTTGATTCATCAAAAAAAAATCTATTTTCATATTAGTACATGAAGTAATAATTGGGCGGGTGATATTTCACCGAAAGAAAATTCTTTTTTTGTTTCCTCAAATGATCGTTTCATTTATTCTCGTAACAAAATTATAATTACTCTGAATTAAAATTAATATTTTGTATTTAATTTCCTAGTTGAAACTTAATAAATTTTATTCCAAACAGCAAGATTTTAGTATTTGTATAAAACTAAGAAGTTTTGACAAATAAGGTGATAAATATGTTATGATTATTTGTACTTTTCACACGCATGTAGACATTTATCAATCGGTTCATGATTTTTCAATTATTTTCCCAGAAGTTCCTTCAAAATTGAATGTGAATGTATCAAATTTTACTTTATTTTTAAAATCTGTACAGCAATTGATTACCATATTATACAGTCACCATATTTTTTCTACAATGTGCTAATTGCAAAAAGGTGAAGAAAGAAACAGTAATAATCGAAATTTTTATTTAATATCTAATTGAAGTTTTCTGATAATGCAATAAATTTAGGAAAATCGATTTGTAATCATACAAGATATTAGAAAAAAAAACCATGAGGAAACAGATTTCGAAAAAAATATTTGAATAATCAGTGTCAATAAAAATAAGTAAAGAGGAATGAAATAGATTTTTTTATTGATAAACATATTAAAAATTTTGCTATCTTTTGCATAAAACAAAGAATTTATGGCAATCGTAATAAAATGTTTTAAAAAATCCAATGATTAAATTTAGTTCTTCTTAACTGATAAATGTTTCATCCCCTTAGTTACTGTCGGAGATGTCCTTTTCCTTCGCAAGCATAGCAGACGAAAAGCCGCTCATCAATCAATGTCGATTTTAGCGGACCTCCCATAACGAGCATATGGTGCGCTCTTCGGGAAATGCCTTTCGCCCCTTAAATTCACCTAAACGCCTCAAAGCGCCTGAGTCAGGCCCCTGTTGGACGGGGAGATTTAGGGCTCATAGGGTTAAAGGTGTATTTATGCCTAAAATAAAAATAATATTAACTGTATACAAATAGGAACAAAAGTAATTAATCTATTTACCTTTAATCTCCCTATAAAATGAATCCTTAATCACGCGAGTTGTGGATAAAACTCGGAATACGAAGCGTATGTTGCTAGCGCGCTGTATATGTGCGCTGATAGAAAACATTACAGTGGTGCCAACTCCGTTGAAATTCATAAACCGCATAAAAAAATCACACGAAAAAACCCGCATAAGAAAGAATGTTTGCCTTCAATCTACTTTTCTCCTTGTTCTCGGAAGTATATAGTGAAACAAAACTTCACCTTGAACAAAAAAAAAAAAAAAAAAAAAAAAAAAAAAAAAAAAATTGCGCTCCTGACTAACTTCCATTTTATTCATTGTGGTCAATTTATTTGAGGGAGGAGAGCAAAATAATTATTACACTTTTTGACCCTCTTTAATTGTAGATGAATGGGTGCTTCGCCGTTAGTGTCCGGTTTTCTTTGATTCCGAGAGGATATCTGTTGGAAATACGTTACAGTAAATGTAGAAAAAAAAATTCACTGTTTGTCTTTCCATATTTTTTTTTCTGTGTAAGAAAAGCAAGGATTTTTTTCTCCTTAAATTGGCACCTGCATTGCTGAAATCAATATTTGGTGGAAATTAAAATTGCGGGCATAAGAAAGAAAAAATATTGTATTTTATGCCCACTCTGTTATCCACAGATAAGGAAGAATGATTGCCTTCGGTGTTGCATATTCTATGTTTCCGAAAGGATAACCCGGAACAAATCTTTGCAGTGAAGATTGCTAAAAAAAAATCACGATTTTTCTCTTTACGTGTTCATATCTGAGAAATATCAACAGAAAGATAAATTTGCTCTCGACTCTTTTAAACTTTTGTGACATGACACCATGCTTGGCTGATATCGATCTCCAAAAACTCTGTTATGGATCAATATTCCTAATTCTCAATACTCATGTGATTTAGTATATAAAACGCAATGCTTTTCAAAGAATTACTAAAGATTTTAATCTACTTTAACTACATCTAATTACATTCACGGACATCTAAAACTACGACGCACACAAAACATTACATGAAAACAAAATTTAAAACGGAAGTGCTCGTAAAAAAAGTTGCCCGATGCAAGAAACATACAGCAAAGTTTAAAAATAATCTCTTATCCAGTCAGTTTTCTACATCCTCCCACCTTGAGTTGGGAGAGTTCGCAACTCAATACGTCTCAAAGTCACAAATCGAGTCTTTTTGGTCCATGAACGATTCTTCCAGACCTAGTTTTAACAGTTTCTGAAATGGGACTGTTGATATTATACTGCCAGAAATTTGATTTTTAAAGTGCTATATTTTAACCAGTTTTATGTTGATATCATGGATTTTATATTTTATAATCTGCTCTTAATTTACCGTTTGCTTGGCGCAGTATAACCAAACATGGTTCTTGCGCCATTAAACCACAAACAAACAATTCTGAAATGGGACCTTCATGATCTAATACTCGTGTCTGCTATACCTCATGAGTAGCTTGCACTTGTTGCACTCTAGCTCTGACATCCTTAGCCACATCATAAGTTATCTTCAACGGAAACAGTCGTTGAATCGTGCTTAGTATTTCTCCACGGGCTGTTTCAAGTCTCTCGAGTCTAGAAATTCCCTCTTTTCCTGGGATGATTTCTGTCGCATGTCCCAGGGGCCTGTTGATACGCTTCTGATTATTGCTTCCTACAAGAACAACATCTACAACGGAAATAGTTGACCTATTTTGCCGTTTTGACCTTTGAATCAACGAACCTAAATACTCAGACCCGAATCTTTTCCCAGAATGTCTCTTGCAGATAACGCATTTTGAGATCATCGATCGCACAGTTTTTCGGCCATTTAAGATCCAAAATTGTTCTCTCAGCAGGTTGAGTAGCATTTGAGTCCCCACATCACCGGTCTTTTGTGAAAAGAAACTATTGAAAGTTTCACAACATGATGTTGAGAAGGAAGAACTACAGATCTTCGAAAAGAATGGCCGTCTTCGCGATACTCAATTTTTGTCCTCATCTTTATAAACTCTTAATATTTTCAATTTCTCGTTAACAAATGCTTCACTTTGGAGAAGCGGAGAAAATAGTAATAAAGATCATTCAAAGTCCTCTATATCCAGAATATCACATTTTCTCAGCTCTTTTGGTTTTTTTACAGTTTCTAAAAAATCTCAATATCCAGCCTATCATATGTACAATTTTCTCATATTGCGAAAAGTAATATTAGTACCAATCAGGTTCTTCCATATTCGCGTTTTCGATGGCGTGAGCACTCAAACAGGCAGTCGTGGTAGACACAAGAGTTTTCGTTCGTTCCTTCAGCACTTCATCTTCATTGACTACTACATCCGAGAATGGCCACTGATCAGCAGGTAAATGTAGCCAGCCAGGGCCCTCCCACCATTTGGACTGCGCTAGTTTCTTGGCAGAACAACCTCTACTTGGAAGATCGGCAGGATTAAACGAAACAGGCAAATTCAACAGGTCTTCAATTTTCTTTGGCGCCAAATTGCCCAACATGCCATAAGGATTTTACTGTAAATCATATTTTAATTGAATGCCCCGCTTTTAATCAAAATCGTGTTCATTTTTTTAAAACATCGTCATTAACTTTGCAGGACTTGGTGGGCGAGAGATACCACCTGAACATTTTTAAGTTTTTAAAATCTATTAACTTTTATATTTGCATTTGATATTGTGAACAATAGTTTTATCATTTTGGTCATTAGTTTCATATCATTCATCTAACATTCATTCAAACAAGTCTATCTTATAGTATTGCATTATTATACTATACATGCTTTTATTTCTATCTGCTTTTATATTTTAACTAATGAATGAAAAACCCATATATTAATGTTTTACTTCTACTTTTATTTTTTACCATTTGCTTGGCGCAGCATGGCCAAATATGGCCCTTGCGCCACTAAATACCATAAACAACAACATCAATTTTCTTTGGAAGTCAAAGTTCTGATTTCAGCAACACGGTTTCGTACGAAGGTACTCCAAGCATCTTCTCTCTTTATCGAAGTTATCACTGTCGTTGAATCAGACCACAAATAGATTTCTTCATGCGGGATCTCTCTTTTGATAGATGAGGCAAGGCTTGCAGTGATTGTAGCCGCTAACAATTCTAGTCTTGCAATAGTGGTCTTCTTTCCCGTTGGGGAAACTCTGGCTTTAGCACTTAACAACTGCATTTTGACATACTCGCTCGTCTCAACTCGAAGAAAAGCTACTGCTGCATAAGCATACATGCTCGCATCACTGAAAAAAATGCAAGGAACATTTCTCATCCGCATACCAGTTTTTAAGTATCGAGGAATTTGCATCTTTTTGAGATGAAATATGTTTCTCATCTACTTCAGAAACTCTTCTCTAGTATCAGTCCATTTCTTCCTTCCAATTCAATTTTCGCTCCCAAGTTTTTTGTAGCAGCAATTTTGGAAAGAATGCAACAGAACAAGTTGCACCTCGAATATCAGCAATAACTCCAATTTTTTCCAACTGAAAACGATATAAGATTTTTAGTATCAATTCAATCAAATTAACTCCAGTTTCTAAACAGTTATTGAGACTAGGGGCACCTTTCTGTTTGTCAGAAGCACCGAATGCAGGTCTGATTTTAGTTGTACTATTCTCCTTCAAAACGGGACGGTGTGGTAAATAATGTGCAGGGAGATTAATCTCCTCTTTAGTCACTTCTTCTATGATATTTTCTTCTAAACACTCCTTAGACACTGCTACATAGGCTTCGAACAGTCCTTCGGTCTTAAATCTCTTTGCAATTTTGTGTAATCTCTTCTCAGAAAGTTCAACCCCTCAGGGGCTCACCTACTGTAGGTGAGTACGGGTGTCCCAATCCCGAGGTACCCAGGGATCTTTACTCCCTTCATGTTCAAACTCCCCTACGCCTTCTGCTTTCCGCTGTTTTTTCCTTCCCTCGACGGCAAGCGAGGGAGCTCTCCATGAGAAGCTGTCGCCGCTCTGTTTGCTTCTAGCTTCTCATGGACAGCCAAAACCCCACGTGTTTGCCGTGCGTGGCGACCCATTAGAAAGACGGGTGGTACACTGTGGTCCCCGGTGTATCAATCGGTTGGTACCTAGTCACCTGAGTGGCTAGTCTGCCAGGGATCAAGCGAAGGGGTTACTCCTTGGGCTTGTCGTTAAGGGTGGTTACTGTCCCCGGGGGTAACTCCCAGCGTATAGGTACCGATTAGCACTAGGGTGGATGCTGAGGCTGGGAATGACCAGAGCCGGTAATTGCCTTCCCATGTTGGGCTCCGTGGTGGGCGGTGCCGTCGGACCCGAATCACTTACTATATCGTATGGGCTCCTCCAAACGTGGTCCCTTCAGTGGGCATAGAAACATTCCAATATCTTCCAACATATCTTATCATTTCGATCCATTTTACATTGTAAAGCGAGTTTCTGCAAATAACGAAACTTTTCAAACTGTCTCTCCCTTCCTTGTGCAAAAGGCTATAACGGCAACAGTTGGCGATGTTAAATCCATTCGTAAAATGCGCTCTGGTGACTTGCTTGTTGAGGTGAATTCTCGTAAGCAAGCCCAGCAGATTCAAAAATTAAAAGCACTGGGAAATATACCAATAACTGTAAGTCCTCACCAGTCGTTGAATACCTCTAAAGGTGTCATTACCTGCGGGGAACTCTTAAATGTCCCCATAGATATAATAAAATCAGAAATGAAACCGCAAGGAGTTATAGATGTCCGCCGCATCACTATACGGCGTAATGGACAACTCCTTGAAACAAAACATCACATCTTAACGTTTCAGACACCCAAACTACCAGAATTTGTTTACGCAGGTTATATACGACGCCCAGTAAGGCCGTACATTCCGAACCCACTTAGATGCTTTCAGTGCCAGCGATTTGGCCATTCTAAAGTTAATTGCCGCGGGTCTTTAACATGTGCCCGCTGTGCAGAAAAAGGGCATGATAGCCAGGAATGTTCCACACAGGAAAAGTGTGTGAACTGTAAAGGCGATCACCCTTCCTTTTCTCGATCATGCCCCAGCTGGCAGCTTGAAAAACAAGTAATAACAATAAAAATCAAAGAAGATCTTTCATATCCCGAAGCCAGGCGTAGAGTTCAAGCACAAACTCCTACTCCTGGTAAAAGTTACGCTTCTGTTGCTCAGAACACCTTTTGCGCAAACTGTTCGTGTAATAATTGTGTAAAATTTCACACTGATTCAAAACCACCTGAAAATATTAGGAATTCTGATTCTGAACATTCTAGGAATAGTACACTTGACAGACCCAAGAATCCACAAAAGAAATCGGAGAAAAAATTGCAAAACTCGCTGACGTTAAAGTTAGCAAAACGCGGTATTTCGAAACAAGAACTGCCTTTAAAATTGAAAAAGTCGGCTTCTAAAAATTCCGTCGCTTTAGGACTTGCGACGCAGGGTATAGTCCACAAGGACTTGTCGTCCATATTTGGTGGCATGCCCAAAAGTCCAGATCGCCTTTCTCTCCATCCATCAGATGAGGATGAGGATTTGCACATGAGTTGTGAGGTTTCCGCAACTCTACCACATGCGCCTATTAACTTGCCTGCAATCTCAAATTCTTAATGGGTACCTTCATTTCCTGGAATTGTCGCGGCCTTCGGTCCAAACTTTTTGACATTAAGACCATTATGAACACGTTTCATCCTGTTTGTTTTGGTCTTCAAGAGACCTTCTTGAAGTCCAATATTCCAATTAAATTACGCGGTTATAATTGTGCTCGGAACGATGCAGACACTGAATCTCATAGTTCGGGAGGGGTGTGTATCTTCACCTCTAATATATATCCGAGCACACCTCTCACTTTACAAACTTCTCTACAGGCTGTGGCTGTTCAAGTTCAGACACGAATTTTGGTCACAGTCTGTTGTATTTATCTACCGCCTCACGATATCATACGTCAGCAAGATCTTGACCAGTTAGTAGACCAGCTTCCTATGCCTTTTATTTTATGTGGCGATTTCAATGGACATAGCACATTGTGGGGTTCAGATAGTACAAACTCTCGAGGGCGGCAGATTGAACAGTTTATAACAAATAACTGTATCTGTCTGCTCAATAATGATGAGAAGACGTACTTTCATGAACCCACACGTAGCTTTCACAGCCTTGATCTAGCCATGTGTTCTCCTGAACTCTTGCCATCGTTGACCTTTACAGTCAGCAAAGATCTACATAATAGTGATCATTTTCCTATTATTGTCTCCCATGCTGATAGCGGCGGTGCAACTCCCTGTCCTCCGCGGTTTCTATTCCAGCGGGCAGACTGGGATAATTTCAAGCAATTGGCAGATATCACCGAGAACATGATCAGTACTTACGACATCACGGAAGCAGTACAAAATGTCATTAACTGCATAATAAGCTCCGCGAATGCTACTATTCCGAAGACTTCCCCACGTCTAAGAAAATTTCGTAGACCGTGGTGGAATGAAGCTTGTCGCGACAGTCATAAAAACCAAAAAAAACGTTGGAGTATTTTTCGAAGGTATCCGACAACAGAAAATCTGATTGCATTTAAGCGTGCCAAAGCTCTTGCTCGTCGCATTCGTCGTCAAAGTCAGAGAGATTCTTGGATAAAATTCGTATCCTCCATTACATCCTACACTTCCAGTAAACATATGTGGAAAAAAGTAAAGGCCGCTAATGGAATATATAGTGAAACCTCCATTCCTGTTTTAAATACAGGAAATACGGTGCACTCAACCCCATTAGATGTTGCCAATATTCTTGGTCAAGCATTCTCACAAGTGTCTGCTATTGATTCTTACAGTCCTACGTTTATGGCTATTAAGAATCGCGCGGAACGGTTGCGTCTGCGCTTTAATGACCGACGCCCTTTTCCATATAACTGCGAATTTAGGATGTTTGAACTGGAAACGGCTTTATCTAAAGCCAATGATACAAGTCCTGGCCCAGATGGGATCACATATAATATGCTCCGCCATTTGAATGCAACTTCCCTTATGCATCTGTTAATATTATTTAACAGAATATGGATTGAACAGAAGTACCCTTCACAATGGTGCGAGGCTATTGTGATCCCAATCTTAAAACCTGGTAAGGAACCATCAAATCCTTTGAACTACCGACCAATTGCTCTGACGAGTTGCCTTTGTAAGACCTTTGAGCGCATGGTCAATGCCCGTCTGATATTCGAATTGGAGAAAAACGGATGCATATCCTCGTTGCAGAGTGGTTTCCGTAGAGGTCGGTCTACTTTTGACAACCTAATTCTACTGGAAACCCAGATACGCAACGCATTTGTTAGGAGGAACCACCTTATCTCCATATTCTTTGATATTGAGAAGGCGTACGACCGTGCTTGGCGCTTTGGAATACTTTCTACAATTTTTAACTTGGGTTTTAGGGGAAACCTCCCCATATTTTTACAAAACTTTTTATCTCATCGGACTTTCAGAGTTCGCGTTGGCAACACTTATTCATCTAATTTTATCCAAGCTGAGGGAGTTCCTCAGGGAAGTGTCCTCAGTGTCACTCTTTTTATTGTTCATCTTAATCAAATTTTAACTCTTTTACCTTCATCTGTTCATGGATCACTTTATGTTGATGACTTGCAGATCTCATGCCAAGGCAGCAATATGAATTTAATAGAACGGCAATTGCAAAATGCCGTTAATAAAGTGGTAGATTGGTGCGACAAGAACGGGCACACTATCTCTCCGGAGAAGAGCCAATGCGTCCATTTTTGCAGGAAAAGAAATGTACACCTTGATCCGAATATTCATATTCGGAATATTTCAATTCCAGTGGTGAATGAAATTCGGTTTTTGGGAGTGATTTTTGACCGAAAGCTCACTTTCCTTCCTCACATCTTAAGCTTACGACAGAAGTGTGAGAAATCACTAAATATTCTAAAAGTTCTGTCTAAAACATCTTGGGGTGCCGATAGAACCTCCCTACTACGAATTTATCAAGCAGTTGTACTTTCTCGCATTGATTATGCCTGCATGGTGTATGGGTCTGCACGCTCTACGGCTTTGCGGCAATTGGATACCGTACACCACACTGCTCTAAGAATCTGTTCAGGAGCATTTCGCACTTCTCCAGTAGAGAGCCTGTATGTTATTTGCCATCAACCCTCTCTGTCTTTAAGGCGTTTAAAGTTATCTATTTTATACTATTACCGCATAAGATCTGTCCCTAATCACCCTATTTGTCATATGAATCTTCCCATTGGTCTTCGCAGACTATATGATGCCCGCCCCTCACATGTTCTTCCTTTCAATGAGAGAGCAAAATTGCTCATGCGTGATTCGGACCTTTCAAATGTCACTATCACGACTGATGATTCTTTTTGCTTTCCGCCTTGGGATGTCCCATACTTTTCATTTCTGAATCCATTTGCAGGTTTTGATAAGTCCTCCACTTCTTCTGTTGTTTATCAGCAGCTTTTTCTTTATCATCGCTGTCAGTATTCTTCTTTCACACCAATCTTTACAGATGGTTCCCGATCAGATGGGTATGTCGGTTGCGGCATCATAATTCCATCTGATACTCTAAGCTATCGCCTACACAACTCTTGTTCCGTTTTCACGGCTGAGTTGGTGGCAATTTTCTGTGCTCTTCGGGAAATCTTGCCACTTTCTGAGCGTAATTTTATTATTTATACTGACAGTCTGAGTGCTTTGGAGACACTCTCCCATTATCAATATCAGACGCATCCAGTTGCCTTACAAATTTTGTGCACACTAAGACTCCTAGAAAACAAGGGTTTCAAAATACTTTTTTGTTGGATCCCAGGGCATGCAGGTATTTCAGGTAATGAAAGGGCAGATTTTGCAGCTAAATTTGCAACACTATTTCTAACACAATCTCTACCATATTGTGATGCTAAGCGGTCCCTTGTACGACATATCTTTTCTAAATGGCAGATGGCATGGGATCTGCAGATCCACAATAAGTTGCATTTCATCAAGCCCACAGTTGGTTTATGGCCTACTCTACGACAACGTGAGGATGATGTCAAAATGACTCGCCTCCGTATAGGGCATACTCGATATACTCACCGCCATCTCCTTTTTGGTGAAAGGGCACCAATATGCTCCAAATGTCATATTGAGATAAGCATTCAACATGTTTTGATTGTCTGTCCTAATTTTGAAGTTCATCGTCGTTACTTCTTCCACTCGTCAAATCTTAACATGCAAGACCTGGTGGGTGAAACATACCATCCAAATATTTTTAAATTTTTAAAATCTATCAATTTTTTTACTTGTATCTGACATTTATTGCTATATTCCTCTGTATACTACTGAACTTTTAAAACATTTCCTTTTTTTCTCAACTATAAAAAATTAATTTTATTGTAAATTAGTAATCATTGTTACATTTAAATTTCATGCATTCATTGCGACTTTAAAAAAAAAAATGTCCGTTTTTTAAATTTTAATCACATGCTATATGGGATGAAATTGAACCATATGCTTGGCGCAGTATGGCCAAAATTGGCTTTTGCGCCATTAAACCCAACAACAACAACAACAACTCAGAAAGTTCAAAATTATCAGGAAGTGGAAGATGACTCTCAATCCAAGGTAAACTCGCAACATACCTATTGTTCTCTATTTTAACTGTGTCTAAGAAATGCTGCCTCGCTGCGTCTTGTAATTCAACCATCGTCTTCTTTTCAGATGGGTCTGTGATACCAAGAGAGTCAAGGGTCCACAAATCGCTTATGCAAGTATTTGTCGTGAGCATTGAAGTGGTTAATAAGCTTGTATTCTCAATATTGGCACGTCCAATAACCGTCCAATCTAGCTTTGTTTCAATTGCAGTGATTCCATTTTTCAGTTGGAGATGATTCCCGGTAATCAGCTTTCCTGCAACATCAGCTCCAATGAGAATTTGAATTGGACCATCCAAATCTTCTGCCAAATGAATGTTGTAATCTCTAAGTTCTTTAAAATGTGACCCTCGTTTTCTAGATAATATTGAGTCACAAACCTCTTCCTGTCCAAGTACTTCAAAATAGCAGTTATACTCCTCTGAAACTCTTGACAAATATATCATGTACACATCATGTTGGCAGGTTGAGGTATTGGAACCACCGAACAGTGAATGTTGTAAATACTCTCTCCTTTTGTCTTTGTAATTCATTTCTTTAGCTGTTGCTTTCAGAATATACGACCGCTGAGATTCAGAATCAATGATGGCTCGAGCTTTACGTTTAGTGGTTTCTCCTCTCACAAGAATGGTTAAAATTTGTAGGAAAACATTGGAAGATTTAGAGAAGTTGGCCAGGGCTCCGTCGTGTTGTATCACTGATTCTTGAACTTTAACATCTGTAGGGACAAAGGAAGAATTGGGTTCTGGTGGCAATGTTCTACACAAAAATAAATGGTGTTTCTTCCCACATAATTGGCAGTTGAACTTGGAACGGAACGTCTTCACTCCATGTCCCTCTCTCAAACACAAGAAACAACAACGGGCCTTTTTTACAGAACTTTGCATGAAAAACAAACTCAGTTTAGAAGCTTTTTTACAGTTCCATGAATTATGTTCCTCAGTACAAAAAATGCAGAATTTCTTCTTATTGAGATTAGATGCCAAAAGATCAGTTGCTGTTGATACTCGGGTTTGAAACTTCTCGTTAGACTCTAGATTGCTGTTGGAAAAGCTGGATTTTTTAGATTGATCAAAACTTTGGGAAGCTAACAAAATTCTTTCTTCTCCCTCCACTTCATCTTGGAGAAAGTCTAAAAGCCGATCTAGATCATTACTTGGCATTTTATTATTTGAAGAGGTATAATTTTCCTAGGTTGTTAAACTGTACGTCACCTGCTCACTCACTAGTCTGTGTGTAGTTCGGAATCGCTCCCAGGCCTTTAAAGTCTCGTCAGGGAGAGAAGATTCAACTAGAGGGAACAACATCGCAGCATATTTATCCTTGGTCACTCCCAAAGTCTCTAAAGCTCTTAGTTTTGTTTCTAATTGATCATACAGTTTACGTATGGGGATTTTTTGCAACTTTTGTTTTAATAGTACAATAGATAACAGATCTCTCACGTAAACCTCGACGAGCAACTCTTCTCTGCCATAGCGTAGCTTCAACTGTTTAACCGCTTTTTCATAATTTTCACCACCAGGGGGAAAACTTTTAATCAACTCGTCAGCGGGTGAACCTTTCTCCACAGCGTGTGCTAAATAAGCATATTTATCATGATTATCAAGGTTGGAATAGTTATCAATTTTTTGAAATTGTCCCCAAAAACACAACCAGTTTTTTATATTTCCATCAAAAATGGGTAAATTGATTTTAGGGTAATGCAATAAATTGTTCGGTGTAGTACTCACCGCTCCGGAAACAGTAGAAGCCGTAGAATGTTCTTTTTTTTTCTCATCCAAAAGATCAGGCAATTTATTTTCTAAAACTTGGCACTTATCAATATAACTCTCTGAAATGCCGATTTCATTATTGATATTTTCCTCAGTCTCTTCGAAGCAAACAATAGTTCTCGAAATTCGTACTCACACGCTACCATTAGTTTCGCATTCTCTCCTACAATTTTTAATTTCAAAATTTTATCTTCGGCAGTCAACACATTTTCAGTTCAAAAAGTCACTATGAGCAACCATAAAGAGTCTCCGATACTGCTTTCGAGAATTTTTTAGTTTCTCCATTACGAAAATATAACAAGCTCAAAAGTTATGACTTACACGAATCGTAGCAGATATCCTGTCGCGGACGCCAGATGTCGGATATCGATCTCCAAAAACTCTATTATGGATCAATATTCCTAATTATCAATACTCATGTGATGTAGTATATAAAACTCGTTGCTCTTCAAAGAATTACTAAAGCTTTTTATCTACTTTAACTACATCTAATTACATTCACGGACATCTAAAACTACGACGCACACAAAACATTACATCAAAAAATTTAAAACAGAAGTACTCATTAAAAAAAAAGAAGTTGCAAGATATAAGAAAGATACAAGAAAGTTTAAAAATCTCTTATCCAGTCAGTTTTCTACAATGATATTGCTGAAATCCATTTTCGGAATAATTTATTTTAGAGGGCATAAAAAAAATTATATTGTCCTTTCTTTTCTTCTTAAGAAATGAATGTATGCCTTTCCGTCTGTGTACTGTTTGCTTCGTCTCCGGAACGGTATCTTGGGGCAATTTTTTGGGGTAGAAAGAAATAAAATCCTGTATTTCTCCCCCGAAAAACTGCAGAAAGGACAATTTTGTTGGCAGATATGGCGCCAATTCATTGTTGACCAATTTTCAGAGATTTTTCTTGTTTCTGAAAAAAATGCTGGATCAATTCTTTACCATGGTTACAAAACAATAATCATATCTTATTTTTTCACGTTTCCTAGTCGGACAAAACCCAACAGAATTAAAAAAATTGAGTCCCAGACTTGGTGCCATTTCATTGCTGAAACCAATTTTCGAAGTAAATTATTTTAACAGACTTAAATATACATTCGTATATCCCCCATCCCCCCCATTTCTCCTTAAAGACCGCTTGTCTTGCTATCCGTGAGAGATTGTGCTTTCTTGAGGAAATCCTGGGACAGTTTCTAACAATGGACCTTGGCAAAAAGAAGGGAAAAAAAGCCTTTACTATTTGTTTTTCTGCTTTTTTTTTTCTGCGAAACTGTATCAAAAATAAAAGTTTGCTTCCCTGTCACCGTTTTATTGCTGAAATCAAATTTAAGAGTATATTAATTTAGTGGTAACGAAAAAATATTGAGATTAAATTTCTCCTCTCTGAAATCAGGATATGACTGACGCAGTATGGCTTCACATGGCTCTTGTGCCAATGAATCCTACCTACCTACCTACCTACCTTTGAAATCAGGAGGAATGTAACGTCAATGTGTGCGATTTTCTTTATTCCCGAAAAGATGTTCTTGAAAAAGTTTCTTACAGTGGATACAATAAAAAATAAATAAAAATTAACCTTTTATTTCTGCGAAAGGACAGCAGAAATGAAAATTATCTCCCCTCATTTGGCGAAATTTCATTTGTGAAATCAATAGTTGGAGGAAATTATTTGATCGGATACAACAGAAAATTGTATTGAACTTCTGACTTCTCTTTTCTCCATAAATGTGGCAGAATGGTGGACTTCTCTTGTTTCTAAAGGACATCTAAGAACAAATCCTTACAGTGGCATTAGGGAAAAAAATCAATGATTGTCATTTCGTGAATTCTCCTTTGCGCAACGGCAAAAATTAAACTTTAGAATTCGCACCATTTCATTCCAGAAGCGAAATTTCGCTCTTGCGACTGTAAAAACCTATTATTCATCCATCCATTTCATTCCTGAAATCAATTTTCGGACTATATTATTTTAAGGAAGAATTCCTTCCTTTTAGTATACGATTTCTTTTGCGGAGTATATCCTGGGACATAAATACACATATAAAACCCATTGTTTTAATTTCCATTTTTTTCTCTGATAAAGGACAGTAGAAATGAAAATTTTCTTTTCTGACACGGCACTCTTTCATGCTTTTAATAAATATTTGGAGGAATTTATTTTATCGGACATAGCAAATATATATATATATATATATATATATATATACAAATAAAATAAAAGAACATCCCCTCTTTTGTCTTTCAATAACGAAAAATGGTTTCCTTATAGTGTGCAATTTTTGTTTCTTTCCGGTGAGAATCTTGTGATAATTCTTTACATAAAACATGGAATAATTTGTAATTGCTTTGTCCATTCTGAGAAAGGGCAGGAGAAATCAAGTTGTCTTTTTTCAACAATGAAATAATGTGAAGCAATTTTCGCTGCAGATTATTTCATCGGGCATAATAATAATAATAAATTGCAATTTTTTATCCTTACTTTTTTTAGAAATTTACTGTATATTTATCTTCAGACATTTATCGTTTCTGTATACTTATAGCCAGACATGGCTCTTGTGCCACAAAACCCTAACTAATTAACTGCATCCTCATGTTTCTCCTTAAGTACAGATTCATTGTCTTGCCTTCAATGAGCGATTATATTTGTACAGGTAATGATATCCTGGAACAATTTTTACAGTGGATGCACACATAAAAAAAAGCCTTCTTTTCTCTCCAGAAATACGGCAGGATAGTTACTTTACCGTCAGTATGTGATTTTCTTTTCTTCCGGGACGATATCTTGGGAAATCCTTTACAGTGGACACAGAAAAGAATATTGCACTGTTTCATTCTAATTATTTTACCACGAAAATGTAGCAGAAGTGATAATTTTCTACATTTATTGGCACCGTTTCATGGTTGAAATCAATATTTGGAGAAAATTAATTTAACGTGTACAGTGGAAAAAATTACTTTTTGAATTCTTTTCTCCATAAATAATGAAAAATCGGTTTTTTTTCAGCGTTCGACTCTTTGTTTTCGAAAGGATATCCTGGAGCAAATCTTTTTATTGAAAAAAAATCACTGATTGTATTTCAACGTTTTCTTTTCTCCAAAAAGGTTGTTTCCGAGTGAATATCTTCAGACAAATTTTTACAGGGGATATCTCAAACAATAAGAAGAAAAAAAATAGTTCACTGTTCGTCTTTACATCGGCAAAAAATATTTACTGAGATGAGTATTAGCTGAGCTAATATTGATCCATTTTTTAATGAAATCATTATGATTTAGTTAATTTTGCTCGGATATGAAAAAAAATTATTTTGTCTTTTTTCTTTTCCACCTGAAGTAGAGAACAATGAATGCTTCGCTGCGAGAATGCTATCTTCCATGTGTTGTGAATGGATGTCTTCGAGCTGAATGCAATATTGGGGATAAGATAAAGAAAAAACAATTGAATTTGTAATTTTTATTTTCAAGTTGATGCCGTCTTCTTTCATTTCAACCAGCAAATTATTATTTGGATTCCATTATTTTAGAGAACTTAGCTAAATAAACTGAAAGAATATTCACATTTTGCAAAACAATATACTATAGTTATAGAAGAGTGGAATCTTTCTCATCTTGTATTTTTAAGGAATTTATTTAGTTCAGTTTGCATGACGAAATGTTGAAAAACTGTATTGTTTTTCTTTACAAGCAATATAAAACTATTTACACCTTCTCTCCTCTTTTCTCATAACCTTGTCTCCACTTTCATTGCGATGTACCAAGATTTGCTAATGATTTTCAGAAAATCGAATGTTCCCGATTTCGTTTGAAAATTTTGAACAAATCACTGAAGTGGGCGCAGAAATAAGATTTTCTTTGCTTCACGTTCATTTTGTGTATGGCAGTCATTGCGACTCGCTTTCAAGTTTGCTCTATTTGTAGACGAAGATTTAGAGCATCTTTACTAGAGTAGATATTATATGCATACACACGCACACATACAAAAATTTCTTTTACAGAAATCGTTAACTTTTCTATTACGAAAAGGGTTTTTCATCAACACTTTTAGATTCTTTCATACCATTATGAGGAAATGGTTTTAATGTATAAAATTGCTATTATCAGGACATGAGCATTAAATCATTGGTGCGAAAATTTTAAAAAACAATAACTTCAATAAATATGTAGTTCGAATTAGACAGCATGGAGTAAAACTGCTGACTCCTTTATCATCTTAGATGATGTCATGTTATTATAAAAGCGATGATTCTGTTAACAAATAAAAATTGTAAATACATTTACTGAAGGTAAATTTTAAAAGATTTTTTGGTATAAAATATGATGTTGTAATGTAAGTAAAGCGTCAGGTTTTTGTTAGAATAAAATCTGAAGATGTAATAAAACGGAATTTGAAAAAGTAGAAAGAAAAAAAGAATATGCAGGAAAAATTAAATATAAAATTGCATTGAAAAAATAAATTTTCCGTGCTTGTTAATAATGTATGATGATGTTTGCGTATAATAGGAATTTAACTTTAGATCTAATATATAAAGTTAATACCGTGTATGTTCTTGAAATACAATGAGAAATATCTGAGTAGAATGCTTTTTAGTTGAGCTTAAATTTAAAATGCAAAATTTATTTAATAAGCAATTATAAAAATGTGTATGAGTTCTATTTCAATATATACGTTAAATTCTATAATAAGAAATAGAATTCTTGAAAATCTATTGTTGCTATATGTAAAGTATTGAACAGGATTTAATTTTTGTTCATTTCATCATTCGATTCCAGCGAGAAGAAATAATTCATTAATGTGATTTTTAAATGTTCATGTGTATTAATTTAAAAAATAATTATTTTGGTTTGCTATTAAAAATAAAGTGTTACAAAATGGTTAAATTTTAAATCTTACATTTTACAGAAAATAAATTATTGAAGAGAAATTCTTTAGTTTTTCAACCGAAATATGAAATGATGCTGCTTTAAAATGAGTTAAATTATAAACGGTACTAATGCAGAGAAAAAAAAAACTTAAGGATTTTGATTTTTAATAGCATATTTGCAAGAAAATTATTTTATTCGTAATTGTAAAAGTTATCATTGAGAATTTCATACTTATTATTTAACAATAATGCTATAATATGAAGATATTGTAGCGTAATTTCAATAGCATAAGATTTTTTTAAAAAAATTAAAATATTATGAAGAATAAAAGAAAAAAATATAAACTCTTAATGATTATATATTATAATTTTTATTTCCATTCCGATGAAGATGAAATTCAGATGAATTTTATATTTCAGATTCCGATTATTTCAGATGCAGAACTAAATGTTAGCGTCCGGAAGACGAACCGTAAAACGAATGTAAATTATGGTGAAAAAGTTAGTCTGTCTAAATAGTTGAAAATGCAAAAAGTAAGGATGTCTGAACTCGCTGCAAGTGACTTGATGAACGAACATACCACAACGAGTCTCCACATTCTGTTTCTCGTATAATGAAACAGAATTTTTAAAAATCCCGATTCTCTTGGCTTTTCCTGTAGGATACGAGTGACTCGATAAGTATATCTTATAATTTATTAAAATGTGCTGGGTTTCTCCATAAATTATGAAATTAAAATTCTTAAACTTTAACACACAAAAGTAGAAATTATTTCAAATTCCCGCAATTATTTCAAAAACAGCACTTGCACTCTAATTTTGAAAAACGGATCATTTTCTAAATTTTTATGGACATATTTCAGAGCTTTCAATCCAAATTTCAATCCAGCAACCAATCTTTTTCTATGCCAAAAAATATACGTATAAATTATTTAAAATTTATACCCAAATTATATATGAACCTATATTTTAAAAATGCGGTTATTTTGTGGGTATTAAATATTACTTTTACATTTTTGTGCTTTGAGTATTACTTTAGATTTTAAATTTCACCAGAAACATTTCTCTTTCGTGCTTGAGCTGACAGACGCAAAAGAAGTATTAAATGCTACACAGAAGTAAGGATTTTAAAGTAAATTCTGATTTCAAATTTCTTTGCAATTCAAACTGATCCAATTTTATTGTCACCTTATATTGGTCAAATAATTCATTTTGAATAAAGAGTACTTTAATTTTATTTTTAAAATGTGTTGTGGTGATGGAAATTTTCAATCTAAAGAAAAAAGTAAAATTGCAAATTTAAAAGTCATGTTGAAGATTTAAGCAGTTGAAAGGCGGAGCTCAGATTTTAAATGTTCAAAAGTCATAATGGAGTTATTAAGTGGGAAAAAGGAACAAGGGAAGTATCAGATGTTTAGAGAATTAAATGTTCAAAAGGCACTTTGTGACTATGAAATGTTTTAAAGGTAGTGTGGGAATCTGAATGTTTGAAGTCGTATTGGCGATTTAATGTTGAACGGCATGATGAAAATTTAAAATTTCAAAAGCTTGGTAAAAAAATAAAAATTTTAATATACATACAGAAATTTTTAAAAATTTGAAAGTATGTTGAAATTAAATAATTTTAGAGAATCAAACGCAATAAAATATTTTGTAGAATTTATACATTTCTATTAGCCGGAAATTAAAGCCACACAGGGAAAATCCCTCTGTTTCTATTTTATTGTTTTTCAATCATGGGAAATTTTATTTTTTCTGAGTTAACATCTGAAAAATTTTTTAAGTTTTTAAATTAAAATTTTGGATCTTGGCTTACGTCTCTCCCAGTCTTTCGAATTCTTGATTTATGATAATTCAGGTATGTTAAAGGACCCATAACATTATAAGAACTTAAGTAAGGAACTTAACATTATAAGAAAATTTAAATTCACAGCACAATATCATCGTCTTGATTATGCCCTTTTGCATGTAGGTCGTATTTTAAGAGATTATCTATTGTTATAATTTATTGCGACATTTTAATAAATAGCACTGATGAGGTCGTAAAACGTGAACTTCATGAATATTTTACTAGAAACGGGGTACTTTGATCGGAACTTCATATTGAGAAAATGTGTGCCTTCCAAAAACGTTGTTGGATGTGATTTCAGATGAAATTAATATAAGCTTAAGAACTCGGACTCCAAACTGGTGCCCACGTTTAAATTCAAATATCGGTTATGCTGCATTCCTTACGTTTCTAAGTATGTTGATTAAACGTGGAACAATGTTTAGTATTCAAGGAATATGAATTTTTGTAAGAAGTGGCAGATGTTTTTAGATAAAGCACGCCGTCTAAATATCTCTTAACACCGTACGTAATGACAAATTATTTGATAAAATACTAAATTCTGTGTTTGCTATAAAAACGTAAGAGGAGGCGATGATCCATTTTTTAATGTTTAGAGAAATCAAATCATTTATCGGCTCTGATTTAGCTTTATTCTCTATTCAATTTGCTGAAAGATTTAACTTGCATCTACTAATATAATATGAATATTTCCTTAATTACTGCAAATGTTGGAAAAGTTTTTTCCGATCAAATTGTTTCGATAAATAGATCACAAAATTTTAATTTTAATTTATTTCTCTTCTTCATCTATTGAGGAGATTTTATTCAATTATAAGAAAACAAAATGTCACTTTCTAGAGTATTTCTTTTTAATTCGAAACTAAATTTACACCCTGGTTTTAAATATAAATAAAACGGTATTAAAAGTCGTAGTAGTTGCATTTCTTAACCGTTCTTTTCATAGGAAATAGAAGATCTACCACTGGGCTTCAAGATGGGGTAGAAGCGGGTTAAAAATGAATGCGTCAAGTGTCGTCGGCGTCTGTTGGCTTTCCGTTTAGACAGTTTGGGACCGGCGGTCTAAACGGAAAGTCAAGTGCCGGTCCCTAAAGTACGCGGCACATGACGTATCAGCAGTGACTTAACATATTATAAAATCAAACCTGCGGGAATAACTGGATTGTTTGCAAATTTGATTGAAAATAAGTGCTCTTTCGGTGTGTCATATGCGTGCCTGCGAATGTGTGTGAATGTGTATTGATTGAAATGGTTTCTTCCGATTAAGAAAGCAACTACTGCATTTTACACTGAAAATTGCTGTTTGACAATTTGTCTATATAGCTATCAAAAATATGTCATTCATAATATCAGAATCTAAAACGTTTTAACGATGGATCTAAATGGTAAAAAAAAACTGTTGTTAATTGGCAAAATATTATATATTGATCGAATAAATTAATCCAAGAAAGACTTTTTCCTTAATATGTTCCCCATTTATGCGAATAAATTTACCTCGCTAACCAAAGAGCTGAATACAGGATTTTAACTTTATAATTACTGGTATTTAAATTACTCCTAATTTTTAATTTTTTTTAGAGTAAAGATGACAGGTGGTTTTTGTTATATAAACCGTTATTATATGGTTTTCCACATTGATTACATTACAACCTAGAAAAAGATACTTGATATTCAATTTTGTCTTCGTCGGGAACGAAGCTGTAATTAGGATAAAATTAAATCTATGAGCCGCTTCGCTTCTCTTCCTAATGTTCATTTCGTATTTTTCGGTCCTTTCCTTAAAATTCCTTGTAATCAAAGTTAATTATCGGAAATTTTTATCCTCCGTATTAAAATATGACACGTCATGAAAGATTCTCTGATTTGGCATAATTATTTTTATGTTTAACGTAATCCTTCATTTTACACGAGATTACAATAATATACTCACAATTCCTTAATTTAAAAAATTCTAAATGAAATTTATAAATTCAGTAGAAATAGGAAAGGGAGCTAATATTGTTAATTTTTTCTTTGGTGTTTTGGGATATAATATTTTAATTTTTCTTAAAATATACTCTTATTTGCATGATACATATTTCTGCGAAATATTTAAATTACCAAAATGAATTAATTTAATCCTGAAGTCATGACTGATTTACAATCAGGAACAATGTCGAAAATAAGAATTTGAAGGAAAATTTTTAAATTTCTGGTTTTTAAAGAAAGCCTGAAATTTTTATCAATATTATTATTTATCTCAATTGAAATTCTAGCTCAATATTACTTCGATGTCAATGAATTTTTTTAAATGTGGTTTTTGAAGCCAAGATTCAATATCTTTTTATTCAAGAGTCAGATTCAGTTAATTGATATTTTTAATCCTAATTGATCGACAGTTTTTAAAAATAAGACATTTCCTGCTGAAACGTCTATTTTGTAGTTCCAACATTACCATTCAAGTTAAAATGATATATGCTAGCGATAATACTCCTATATTTATTGTTTGGTATTTAACCATATATTTTGAATTTTTTTTGAGCTTACTGAAAACATTACAATGCTGGACGACGCAGACCGAATAAATTGGCCGATGATTCAAACCACCACCCATCAAATTTGCATGTTACTTTAAAAATTATATTCTTGTACGGAAGCCATAAAGGTGAGTAAAATGTTGTCTTATATTATAAATTCTAAATTTCAAAATTGAGAAACATCTGAAAACTGCCGTTTCCAGGTTTTTCAAACCTGTGAGATCCAAATAAAAATTATTATTAGCAGATTGCATAGCTGTTAGATAATTTTAAAAGTGCTTTAATTTATCAAAATCATGATATTGGGAAATAATTCCTTTAAAAGTTATTTTTTAATATAAATGGCTTTCCATAGATTACTTTTACAGATGAAATCAAATCTTAAAATAAAATCACTATTTGAGAATATAAAATCAATATATAATTTTTCATTTTTTAAGATATCGATTATTTCAAAATTGTACCCTTTTTTAAATTTCAGTTACAAAAAAAGTATTTTACTATTCAATAATTTAAATTCCAGTGAAAAAGGTGAAGGTTACGTTGTTTAAAAATTGAATCAGTAGAAACTTTTATTTATTGTCAAACTTTCTCTCTTCTTTCTTCTAAATCTAGGACTTAATTGAGAATTGTCACCTGAACAATTAAAAAATATTTACCTAATAGAAAACATTATAGTGTGTGTGTATTTTCATTTGGATATGCGTAACATATGCATAAAGGATTAAATTGGAATTCTCTTAAGCGAAAACTATTGAAGTTTTCTTGAAATTTCGTCTAAAATTAACCCCCAAAAATTGCATAGCTATCTCAATAACATGTTTTCAGAGATAAAAAAAAAGCTATAAAACGTAAAAATTTCTTGACTTTTATCCTATAAAATTAGGCTCCTTTAAATTTCAATAATATAACGATAATTTTATCAAATGAATCATATTTTTCCAATTTAAAAAATAAAAATGAAATTTTCTTTTGTAGCAATAAAACGCGTATGGTCATCATTCAGCATTTGATGCTTTCTCTGTCCTTTATATTTATAAACGTATAAAAGTTAAAACTGAGATCGGTAAAAACTACGAAATAAATTCAAATGTATAAACTAATCAAAAATTTAAATAATTGTGAAAGGAAAATCGGTTTTTAAATACGATTGATTCCATCTTGAGTTTGTGCATAGACAAGACATTCACCTAAAACAAAAGCTAATGCTAAACTTAAAAATTAATTGTATTAATTCGAAACATTTTGCTTGTTTACATTTCTGATAATCATCAATTATTAAATGTCAAAAACTGTCAATGCTCTAATTTTCTTACTGAAATTTTTAAAAATAGCTCATGTCTATAAACTAAAATAATAAAAATAGCTCATGTCTATAACTGTTTAAAAGAAGTTGCCACAATAATAGAATTTTACATGTCGTCTTCAAATTAATAGGCGAATATTTCCATTGGGAACTTTTTTCTATTTTGTCAGCTAAACAAATACTAAGGAAGCTTATAACGGTGGAGGATATTTAAGTTGTTAGTATTCCAACAACTCAAATCTTGATAGAACCGAAATAATTGAATGTATTGATTCTGTTGAAAATATTAAATAGTATATTTTTTAAATTGCAGTTAATGAAAAAATGTTATACACAGTCTGAGTTGTTTCATCTACAGCTTTTTTTTTTTTTTTTTTTTTTTTTTTGTTAAATGTAACACAGTTACTAGCTTTGCATGCAAGCTAATCAACTGTCTCAGCTAGAATCGGAACATTTCCATCGCGGTGACTGGCCAGCACCAAGATGGAGATGTTTCAAATAAAATGTAGCTAATAATTTATAAATGAAATATCTCAGCTTTTAAAAGCATTTCGGATCGGAATTTGAGTTCTGTGTCTAACATTTTAAAATTTTTTTATTCGCAATTTCGACACGTAAAAGATTTTTAAAAGAGCGATATCAAACGTTACGGGTATTTCCAATCTATTACAATCCGATTTTTCTATTTGAGAATATGGAGTTTGGCAACAATTAAGTCTTTTCTTTAATTAGTGCTCTTCAATTTGGTCTAAGAATTAAGTAGTGGATAAAAAAATTTTTACTAAAAAAAAATCTAGTTATCTTAAAATTTCTAAATTCTATAAGCCACTTTTTCTCTTTTTCTTCAGCATGAATAAGATGCGTCTTGTTCACATTCTCAAGATGGAAATCGTTACAAACTTCATATCAAAAATGTAATCAGTAATCAGTAAATGTAATCACAAGACGTATAAACCTACAATTTTAATATTCTTTGTTTATACCAGTCTGTAAGAAATGATTTCTCGTATCGTCTTTCTCTTCCAAGATTTCCGCCTTCACTGATCCCTTCCTTGTAAATCGCTAGTAAGTGAATCTGAAATAAATACCCCCTCAGGGGCTTACCTACTATAGGTGAGTACGGGTGTCCCAATCCCGAGGTACCCAGGGATCTTTACTCCCTTTATGTTTAATCTCCACTGCGCCTTCTGCTGTCTCCTTTTTTCTTCTTTCCCTCGAGGGTAGGCGAGGGAACTCTCCATGAGAAGCTGTCGCCACTCTGTTTGCGTCCTGCTTCTCATGGACAGCTAATACCCCCACGTGTTTGCCGTGCGTGGCGACCCATTAGACGGGCGGTGCACTGTGGTCCCCGGTGTATCAATCGGCCGTAGCTAGCAACCTGAGTTACTAGTCTGCTAGGGATCAAGCGAAGGGGTTACTCCTTGGGCTTGGTGTTAAGGGTGGTCACTGTCCCCGGGGGTAACTCCGAGCGTATAGGTTCCGGCTAGCGCTAGGGTAAGTGCCGAGGCTGGGAATGGCCAGAGCCGGTGGCTGCCTTCCCTTGTTGGGCTCCGTGGTGGGCGGTGCCGTCGGACCTGAAACCCTATTCATATCGTATGGGACCTAAACTTATTTCTCAACAAATGAACGGAAAAAAAATTAATTTAAAATATTTTGATCATTTCTTTATAATGAAAAGAATAACAGAAAGTAAAGAAACATTCCACACTGTTTCGCCTTTCCTTGTTGAAAAGGCCGTCGTTAGTACACTTGATGAAGTTTCTTCTATTCGCAAACTTCGTTCTGGAGACTTGTTGATTGAAGTAAACTCCCGACTACAAGCACAACAGATTCTCAAGTTGAAAGCTTTGGCAACTATTCCTGTATCCGTTACCGCTCACACATCTTTAAATACCTCTAAAGGTGTGATAACTTGTGGTGAGTTACTTAATACTTCCAATGAAGATATTATAAAAGAATTCAAATCTGAAGGAGTAATTCATGTACGCCGCATCTCAATTCGGCAAGACGGACAACTCCTTCCCACAAAGCATCTTGTTCTCACCTTTCAGACACCAACATTGCCAGAAAAGGTTAAAGCTGATTACATGCGTCTTGCTGTCCGACCATTTATTCCAAATACTCTTAGATGCTACCAATGCCAACGTTTTGGGCATTCAAAGATGGCCTGCCGCGGGACACTCACATGCGCCCGTTGTGCAGAGAAGGGACATGACAGCCAGCAGTGTACGGCACCCGAAAAGTGCGTCAACTGCAATGGCGAACACACTTCATTTTCAAGATCCTGTCCACGTTGGAAATTGGAAAAAGAAATCATAACTGTGAAAACTAAGGAACAAATCTCATATCCGGAGGCAAAAAAGAAAATCCTTGCGCAAACACCTTCCCCTGGCATAAGTTATGCATCCATTACCAAAAAACCATTTTGCAAAAACTGTAAATGTAAAAATTGTGTTCAGATTTTAACTGAGAAACAAACCCCTGATTCCCTTGAAAAACAAACCCCTGTTAAATCATCTGATTCGGATACTGAACCATCTACAAACAGTGCTCCAGAAACTCATGAAACCAGAAAACGGAAACCAAAACCAAAACCCCAACGTTCTCTAAAGCTAAAACTTTCCAAACGCGGTCTTTCGCAAGAAATGATATCAGACAAACTAAAATCAAAATTGAAATCTAAAACCCAAAATTCTGTAGCTCTAGAACTTGCAAAGCAGGGCATAGCCCACAAAGATTTAATATCTGTTTTCGGTAACCCGCCCAAAACTCCAGATCTCATCACCCTCCATCCATCTGAAGGGGATGAGGATTTTGAAATGAGTTGCGATGTTTCGGCAACTCAAACTATTGTTTCCAAGCATTCTCAACTTGCAAAACTCTCGTAATGGGTACCTTCCTTTCATGGAATTGTCGCGGCATTCGTCCCAAACTCTCAGACATCAAGACAATTTTCAATAAATTTAATCCAGTTTGTTTCTGTGTTCAAGAGACCTTCTTGAAACCAAACACTTCGCTTAAATTACGCGGTTATAATTGTGTTCGGAAAGATGCAGACACAGAACCTCGCAGTTCTGGTGGAGTTTGTATCTTCACTTCAAATCTTTATCCGAGCACACCTCTTACTTTACATACATCTCTACAGGCTGTGGCAGTTCAAGTTCACACACGAGCATTAGTCACGGTCTGTAGTATATATTTACCGCCTCATGATGTCGTTAGTCAACAACAACTTGATAACCTAGTGGACCAGCTTCCTAAACCATTTATTATTCTAGGCGATTTCAACGGACATAGTACTTTATGGGGATCGGAAGATACAAATTCTCGTGGACGACAGATCGAGCAATTTATTTCAAATAACTGTCTCTGCCTCCTAAATAATGACGAGAAGACTTATTTCCATCAACCCACTCGCAGCTTCCACAGTATTGATTTGGCTATATGTTCTCCTGAGCTCATGCCACTGCTGACTTTCGCAGTAAGTGAGGATCTTTACAATAGTGATCATTTCCCTATTATAGTCTCCCACGCTGATAGCGGCGGTGCGACATTATGTCCTCCGCGTTTTCTATTCCTGCGGGCAGACTGGGATTCTTTCAAGCATTTGGCAGAAATCACAGAGAATATGGTTAATACTTACAACATCACGGAAGCAGTGCAACATGTCGTTGATAACATAATAAGCGCCGCAAATGCCACCATTCCAAAGAGTTCCCCACATGTAAGAAAATTCCGCAGACCGTGGTGGAATGAAGCTTGCCGCGATAGTTATAAAAATCAGAAAAAACGTTGGAACATATTTAGAAGATACCCTACGACAGAAAATCTTGTCGCTTTTAAAAAAGCCAAAGCCTTAGCTCGACGAATTCGGCGTCTTAGTCAAAGAGAATCTTGGATCAAGTTCGTATCCTCGATCACATCCTCAACTTCCACTAAACTTTTGTGGAAAAAGATAAAAGCTGCAAATGGCATTTATAGCGAATCCTCCATTCCCGTTTTAAAAACAGGAAATATTTTGTATTCTGCCCCATTAGACGTAGCTAATATTCTAGGCCAAGCATTCGCACAAGTTTCCGCAGCTGATTCTTATAGTCCTGATTTTTTGGCAATTAAGAATCCCGCGGAACGGTTGCCTTTGCATTTTAATGATAGTCATACCTTTGCATACAATTGTGAATTTAGGATGTTCGAATTGGAAAGGGCTCTATCTCAAGCCCACGATACAAGCCCCGGACCAGATGGAGTAACTTATAGCATGCTTCGCCATTTAAATGCGACTTCTCTATCTAATTTGTTACTATTGTTTAACAGGATTTGGACTGAGCAGAAGTACCCTAAACAATGGAGTGAAGCTACTGTAATTCCAATTCTAAAGCCTGGGAAAGATCCATCAAGCCATTTACACTACAGACCAATTGCTCTTACGAACTGTCTTTGCAAGACTTTTGAACGCATGGTTAATGCTCGTCTAATCTACGAATTGGAGAAACAAGGCTGCATCTCCCAGTTGCAGAGCGGTTTCCGCAAAGGAAGATCGACTTTTGATAATCTGATTTTGCTGGAAACCCAAATTCGCAATGCACTTGTTAGGAGAAACCACCTTGTGTCCATATTCTTTGATATTGAGAGGGCTTATGACCGTGCGTGGCGCTTTGGCATACTCTCTACACTTTTTAAATTTGGGTTTAGAGGAAACATGCCCATATTTTTACAGAACTTTTTATCGTATAGAATTTTTCGAGTTCGTGTTGGTAATTTTTATTCAAATCATTTTATACAAGCTGAGGGTGTTCCTCAGGGAAGTGTACTTAGTGTCACCCTCTTTATTGTTCATCTCAGTCTAATTTTAAATCATTTGCCCTCATTCGTACACGCCAGTCTGTATGTTGATGATTTACAGATCTCATGTCAGGGTAGTAACATGAATATAATAGAACAGCAATTGCAAAATGCAGTTAATAAGGTGGTAACCTGGTGCAATAAAAATGGCCACACTATCTCTCCTGAAAAGAGTCGATGTGTTCACTTTTGTAGGAAAAGAAATATGCACTTAGATCCGGTTATAAAGATAAGAGGCACACCAATTCCAGTTGTGACTGAAGTACGGTTTTTGGGAGTGATCTTCGATCGCAAACTCACTTTCCTTCCACATGTCTTAAACTTGCGGAAAAGGTGTGAGAAAAATTTGAACATTTTAAAAGTACTTTCTAAAACATCTTGGGGTGCCGATCGCACCTCCCTACTCCGTATATATCAAGCGATCATTCTTTCACGCATGGATTATGGGTGTATGGTGTATGGGTCTGCCCGCCCTTCTGTTTTGAGACATCTTGATACTATCCATCACTCTGCTCTCAGGATCTGCTCTGGTGCTTTCCGCACCTCTCCAGTTGAGAGTTTATATGTAATTTGTCACCAGTTGCCACTTTGTTTGCGGCGTCAAAAATTATCTACTTTGTTTTATTTTCGGGCACTATCTGTCCCAAACCATCCCATTCATTGCATGGGTTCTCCTGAAAACCTTCAAAGAATTTATAATGCCCGACCTTATCATATTCTACCATTTTGTTGGAGAGTCAAAAATGCCCTGCATGACTCGGATCTTAATAACATAGCCATTAAATCTCTTGATCCTTATTCTTTTCCTCCTTGGGATATTCCAAATTTGTCTTTTCTGAACCCTTTTCTTGGCTTTGATAAACTTTCAACTAGTTCTGTTATTTTTCAACAGATTTTCCATGACCACCGCTGTCAGTATTCCTCTTTTACGCCAGTGTTTACAGATGGCTCAAAATCAGATGGACATGTTGGTTGTGCCATTATAACTCCATCTGATACACTAAGCTACCGTCTTAACCACGTTTGTTCTGTTTTTACTGCTGAGTTGATTGCAATTTTTTACTCACTAAAGGAAATTTCCCCTTCTACTGAGCGTAATTTTATCATATATACGGACAGTATGAGTGCTTTGGAAACCCTTGCTCATTTCCAAAACCACATGCATCCAATCGCTTTAGAAATTTTGTTTAACCTGCGGTTACTACAAAACAGGGGTTTTAATATAATTCTCTGCTGGGTTCCGGCTCACGTGGGTATTGCGGGCAATGAAAGGGCTGATGTTGCAGCTAAATCTGCATCAACATTTCAGTCTCAGGCCCTCCCATATTGTGACATCAAAAAGTCACTTGTTTATAAACTCTGTACAACTTGGCAAGATTCATGGGACCTACAGATCCAGAACAAACTACATTTAATAAAACCTACAATTGGTTTGTGGACTGTTCTACCTATACGAGAGGCTGATGTTAAATTGACTCGCCTCCGTATAGGTCATACGCGTTTCACTCACCGTCATCTAATTTTTGGTGATAGAGCGCCAATTTGCCCCACGTGTCATGTGAATTTTAGTGTAAAGCACATCTTTGTTGAATGTCCTTCTTTTAATCATCAGCGTCATTGCCTTTTAAGTCAACTTCTCTTAACTTAAAAGACTTGATTGGTGAGAGACACCATCCAAATGTTTTTAAATTTTTAAAATCAATTGGCTTTTTTATGAGTATTTAACATTTTTAAATTTTTTGATAATCATTTTTGCGTATCATATGTGTCTTGTTTTTTTAAAAAAAAACTGTATCGCTTTTAATTCAAATGGTTTCTAGAATTCAACTTTAATTCAACAAAAGTCTGGCGCAGTTTAGCCAAGAATGGCTCTTGTGCCAAAAAAACACAAAAAACCAAACCAAACCAAACCTGAAATAAATACGATTCAAAATAAACAATTTAAAAGAATTACAAATAAAACCGGATTAAATTTGAAGGAGGTTTTTATTCACATTCTGACAGTCTGAGACTCATTAATTTTATCTAAAATTTAGATGAAATGTTTTAAAAAAATAGAGAATTAATTCCTTATTTCTAGTTTATTTGTTAACAAAGATTTTGAGAACATACCAAAACAAATGTAACAAAAAAAAATAAAGAAGTAATTAAATTTTTATATTCACTTACTAATTCTATGTATATTTCTCAAAACTAATGAAATTAATGTAAATTTTTCAAGAAATAGTCTTTATATTATGACTAATAAATCTGTAGTTATTTCCAATAAAAGATATTAAAGAGCCTCTAGAATATTTTTTCCAAGTTAGAAGCTTAATTAAAGTTATGCGCATACATTTTATAATTTCGTAACTATGAATCATCCAGCATTTTACAAGTAGTAATTTTTTAATCCTATACATCTGCTTCAGGAGTGGTGGTTTTAATCATTTTAATATGCCTTGGTAGCCCTTTTTAATATCGTTTATTTTAGAAATGAATACTTCTTATTTAAGTAACGGTACCCCTCCCCTCAAATATTGAATTAAACGAAACAGATCTTTTCCCCTGTATAGTAAAAATAACAAATATTTCTAATTCTTAACGATTCATCTACCTGTATTGTAGTACATTTCGTAATATGTGTACCTCAAAGAACAACATATCATAGAGAACTGAAAATTTATATACTATGAAACAATTGAATTTTTTTTTTAAATTTTAAAATTAAGTTTAACTAAATTCATCATAATGTTTGATATATATTTATATATATATAATCATAAATTAAAATTTGAAATTCAGAAAAATGAACTATGAAATTGAAGTAAAAGTCTATGTTACGTAAGCATGTTGCCCCGCCTCTCACTTGTAACGCCCTCTAGCGGTATATGTAAAAAACCATCAGTCCATGTAACATCATCGACGTAGCAGCAACGCCGAAAGGCAAAGCTCAATCCAACTCCCGAAAGCGGAGAAACAATAAAATCTTTAAAATACAAAAAAGGTCCGTCATCATTATCGAACCTCTCCATTCTGGTCCTAGCGATCCGGAGACGAATTAGCGAAAATATGGAGAAAAATACAACTCAAAAAGCCAAAGAGTTAAATAGAATCCGTGGAAGGATAAAGGCGAAATTAACAAGTGTTAAAAAGTTTGTTGAAAGTAGTTCAACGGTTGAAGAAGAAAATAAATTCATATTAAGCTGTCAACAAAAGCTGGCAATTGTGGAAGAAATAAAAAATGAATTAGAAATTTTATTCAAGAATTATTTAGAAATCGACGAAGATGAAACGTTAAGCCAGAAGTGCGATCAAGAAATATTGGATATCGAAGAAGAAAGAAACGAATTAGAGGTAAGTTTGAAATGCTTACTCTCTAATTATAATGTTAACGAAAATGTAATTCATAATATAAATGATCAAAATTCAAATTTGAACGCTTATATCAATCATATTCAATTAAAAACGAAACTTCCGGAAATTCCCTTACCGTTATTTTACGGAAAAATGGAAGAATTCAGTAATTTCAAAAATCAATTTATGTGTGTAATAAACGATAATATCGAATTAACGAATGATCAAAAGTTATTTTATTTAAAAGCTGCCCTCCGTGGTGAAACTAAATTTATAGAAACAAGTGACGATACATTTGAGTCACTGTTTGCTGCTCTCGAAGAACGCTTTGAAAATAAACGAGCAGTTGTTGATATTCATATTCGAAACATGCTAAAACTAGAAAAATTAAATTTTGAGTCTGCAAAAGGCTTACGAAATATCACAGACACAATAAATAAAAGTCTAAGAGGTTTAAAAAGTTTGAATTTAGAATGTAATGACTTAACAAGTGCTATATTAGTAAATATAATATTAGAAAGACTTGACAAAGAGAGTAGAAAGGCATATGAAATGTCCATCCAATCAAAACAAATACCTTCATTGAAGGAGCTCTTGCAATTTTTAGAATCAAGAGCGATGGTACTCGATCAATTAGGGAAATACCCTACAAGTAACAAATTCCACAAGGAATTTCAAGGCTCAATAAATAAGCCGAAAAACTTTCTTCATGATGCGAATAAACTAAGTAATGTAAAGCCATGTATTTTACGTAAATTTGAACATCCTTTACAAAGATGCTCTGAATTTTTAAAATTGAGTGTTACTAAAAGAATCGAGCTTTTAGAAAAATATAACATTTGCAAGAACTGTTTGAAATTGCATAAGCCACCCTGCAAATCCACATTCCTCTGCCGAAGCTGTCAAAAATCAGGCCATAATTCTTTGATACATCTGGATCCTAAACTCTTAAGTACGCTCCTAGCAGAGGCAACGCCCCCAGACGCGGGGGAGCAACTTTATGTAAACAATGAACCGTCTGGCTCGTCGAGGTTCCCCCAAAAACTGACCCCTGAGGCTGAGTCAGCGCTTGCAAGTAACTCGAAACTATCTTCAAACCTTCTATGCACCGCGCAGTTATTTATTGAAGACGCATTTGGTCAAAAAATAAAAATAAAGGCACTGTTGGATTCAGGGAGTTCGGTAAACATAATAACTGCAGATTTGGCCAATTCTTTAGATTTGAAGCGGGAAAAGGTTAATGCATCCATCTCTGGTATTAACGGAGGAGAATTCTTCGTTAAAAATAAATTAACCACTACCATTTTTAATGAAGACAATGATTTTTCCAGAACTGTATCATTTTTAATTATGCCTAAAATTACGCATTTAACTCCTTCTAAAGAAATTGATATCTCAAAAGTTAACTTCCCAAGTGAGATAAAACTTGCGGATGATACTTTTCATATTCCTAGTAAAATTAATGCATTACTCGGATGTGAGTTGTTCTTTGATTTATTGAAGGCAGAAAAATTTAGATCATATGATAATTCACTCTTACAAAATAGTGTGTTTGGATATTTAGTAACGGGAACAATCAACGGCAGAAATTCTCATTTCTTTTCTGGATTAATTTTTAAAAATGATAATCTGGAGAATTCTGTTAAAAATTTCTTTAACTTAGAATCTTTTCCTGGTGATAATACAGATGATTCAGTCGAATCAAAAACATATGAACAAACTTACTGTGAGGAACATTTTCTTTCCACTCATAAGAGGGATAGTACCGGAAGGTATGTTGTTAAATTACCAATAGTTGAAGAAAAACGTTCTACACTAGGCGATTCAAGAGAAATGGCGGAAAGACGTTTAAATTTACTTTGGAAAAGATTAGATAAAAATAAAACAATGGCAATACAATACAAGGCTTTCATGGATGAATATTTCCAGTTGAATCATATGGAAAAAATTTTAGATTCTCCTGAAATTGCCAACAGTGAATATTATATTCCTCATCATGCCGTATTTCGCCCAGAAAGCACATCAACACCCTTACGTGTCGTTTTTGAGGCATCTGCTAATTCTAGCAATGGAGTTTCACTTAATTCCATTTTATTGAACGGCGGAACAGTTCAACAGGAACTATTTTGCATCATTCCAAGATTCCGAACATATCAGTTTACCTTTAGTGCAGATATAAAGAAAATGTATCGCCAAATTTTGATCGCAGAAGCAGATAGAGACCTGCAAAAAATTCTGTGGAAACCTAATAAATTTGCTCCTGTGGAAACATATAGACTACGGACTGTGACATATAGAGCAAAATGTGCTCCATTTTTAGCCACCAGAACACTCAAGGCATTAGGTGAGAAAGAAAAAAGTGAATTTCCTCAAGCATCTGCAGCACTTCTTACTGATGTTTATATTGACGACATTTTAACTGGTTCAAATAACTTTCCAGAAACCAAGGCTTTACAACAGCAGTTAATAGAACTTTTAAGTAAAGGAGGCATGCAACTTCACAAATGGGTTTCAAACCATCCTGAATTATTAGGGAACAATCAAAACTTAAATTTTGAATTTCCAGACTTAACAGTTAAAACGCTCGGAATGCAGTGGCGTCCCACATCAGACATTTTCACGTTTGAAGTGACTGTCAGTTTGAACAACAATTACTCAAGGCGGGAAGTCCTTTCAGTCATAGCAAGACTGTTTGATCCTTTGGGTCTTATCAGCCCAATTATAACCAGCGCCAAGATATTTCTTCAGAGACTTTGGCAACAAAGGCTAAATTGGAATGACACAATTCCACAAAACGATTTGAATGACTGGTTAAAATTCTTAAAAGACTTACCGGCAAAGAACCAGTTAAAAATTCAAAGATGTGTTATAATCGAGAATCCCACCACCATAGACCTACATTGCTTCTGTGATGCCTCAAATAAGGCCTACGGTGCAGTCATCTATGTGTGCTCAAAAAATAAATCCGGTGAATTAAAAACAAGTCTTTTGTGCAGCAACTCGCGAGTGTGTCCAATCAAGGAATCAACAGTACCTCGTCTGGAGCTGTCAACAGCAATACTTTTGGCACGACTTGCATCAAAGGTGATTTCGATCTTACCAGTGACATTAAATCACGTCTATATGTGGTCAGATTCCACAATCACCTTAGCCTGGATAAAAACTCCCCCAGAAAAATTGAAACCATTTGTTTTCAATCGTGTTAGAAAAATTAACAGTTTGTGTCCAAATTATGACTGGAGACATATTAAATCTATAGACAATCCAGCAGACTTAATCTCCAGGGGAACGTCTGCAACAAATTTGATAAACAGTCAAATTTGGTTCAATGGACCCCAATTTCTACAGTCTGAAATTCCCCATAAAAAGGATGCTGTAAATTGTAATGCAAATAATGATTTTCTGAAAGAAGTTAACCCCTCAGGGGCTCACCTACTATAGGTGAGTATGGGTGTCCCAATCCCGAGGTACCCAGGGATCTTTACTCCATTTATGTTTACTCTTCTCTACGCCTTCTGCTTTTTGCTGTATTTTTTCTTTCCCTCGCCTGCCGTCGAGGGAGCTCTCCATGAGAAGCTGTCGTCGCTCTGTTTGCTTCTTGCTTCTCATGGACAGCCAAAACCCCACGTGTTGGCCGTGCGTGGCAACCCATTTGACAGACGGGTGGTGCACTGTGGTCCCCTGTGCATCAATCGGCTTGTCGCTAGCCGCATGAGTGGTTAGTGTGCTAGGGATCAAGCGAAGGGGTTACTCCTTGGGCTTGGCGTTAAGGGTGGTCACTGTCCCCGGAGGTAACTCCAAGCGTATAGGTTCCGGCTAGCACCAAGGTAAGCGCCGAGGCTGGGAATAGCCAGAGCCGGTGGCTGCCTTCCCTTGTTGGGCTCAGTGGTGGGCGGTGCCGTCGGGCCTGAATTTCTACCAATGTCGTATGGGCAAACGCAAATCTGCTCCCTTCAGTGGGCAACAAATCTTTTCAAACAACTCAATTACAGCTATCTTTCCAACATTTTTTCTCATAAAAAGAGTTTCCAAAACGAATGAGACGTTTCATACAGTATCTCCTTTCTTAGTCGAAAAAAGCATCACTGGAAATATCGGAGAAGTAAAATGCACCAAGAAGCTTCGTTCCGGAGACTTGCTAGTGGAAGTTCTATCGCGGAAACAATCGCAACATATAATGAAATTGAAGTCATTCGCTGATATCCAAATCACCGTTTCTCCACATGTTTCTTTAAATTCTTCCAACGGAGTTATCTCCTGCGGAGAAATGTTCAATGATGAAGAGGAAGAAATTCTCAAAGAATTGAAAAGCCAGGGGGTGAGTCATGTGAGACGTATATCAATACGGAGAAATGGCGAACTCCATAAAACAAAACATTTGATTTTGACATTTGGGTTTCCAAAACTGCCAGAATACATTAAAGCAGGCTATATGCGTCTCCCAGTAAGACCGTATATCCCCAGTCCACTGCGTTGTTTCAAATGCCAACGTTTTGGGCATTCTAAAACTTCTTGCCGCGGGACACTGACCTGCGCCCGTTGTGCAGATGTTGGTCATGACAGTTCGCAGTGCAACTCTGTCGAAAAGTGTGTAAACTGTAAAGGTGCACACACCTCGTATTCTAGGAATTGCCCAACGTGGTTGCTTGAAAAAGAAGTAATAAGTACAAAAATAAAAAATCGGATATCTTTCACCGAAGCTCGGAAACTTGTGAAATCCCAAACCCCTACAGGCACTAGCTATGCTTCCAAAGCTCAGACAAAAACTAAGCAGTCAAAATCTTTTAATATATTGAATGATTCTTTGGCTTTAGAAAAATCTGCTGCAATTCCCGACATACAATCTAATTCTAATTCAACTAAACTATGTATTACTCAGAATGAAAGTGTGTCAGTTCCGGCCTGTGATGTTGCGTCAGCTTCACAGGATTCGGCTGATTTTCAGTTAGTAACAAAGAAAAAGAAATATAAAAAATCTCTGAAGACCGCAGTTGAAAACCAAAAGGAATCAATGTCAGAAAAATCCAAATTTTGGGTAACCTCGCCTACGCAAGTTCCGACTTCTGCTAATATGGAAGTAAACAAATCTGCATCAACACACGTGGCAAATCACTCCAAAGCTGTACATAAAACTGATTATTCACCAGCTTCTACGATTTCTGAGCATATTTCGATAGACGCTAATTGTAATAACAAAAGTGACAATGATATGGGGTCGTCTGTGGCTGAGGACGCTATTGACTATGACCCAAATGAAACTATTGAGGAAACTTCCCCTGTTATTGATCTGCAAGAACAACCAACAGTAATATTTAAAACCAATACATCAACTGATAATCTTACTGTCAAAGAAAAATTAAAAAACAGCCCATTTCATTGGGTTAATTTTAAAACATTTCATCCTAAGACTGTTAGTACCACTGTCCATGACAAGTACTCAAAGAAATATCGTGTCAAAAGGCTGTAATGATTTTTTTATCCCTAGTTTTGACATTATCATTTGTCTATTGATTTTATTAAATATTTTTAACAATTTCTTGAATTTTTATCTTGTTATCTTAATATGCATATAGTTCTCCATATTTTAGATTTTTTGTCACTTGTATGATTGATCTTTTATTCATGATTTTCTAAAAACTTTCCATTTTTACCATTTGATTGGCGCAGTTTAGCCAAACAGGGCTCTTGCGCCATTAAATCTCAACCAACCAACCAACCAACCAACTGAAAGAAGTTAAAACTCATTGTGAATTGAATTTACTAACTAATATTTCTAATAATTTTATTTGCAATATTTTAAATTTAAGTAACAACTATACTAAAATTGTAAGTTATCTTTTCAGATTTATTAATCATTTGAAGTGTTCTTCTAAAATGTAAAAAAGGTAAGATAATAATAATGGAAATTGAAGCAGCATCCAACTTCATGGTAAGCAAGGTGCAACCTTCTGAATTTTCAGAGTAAATTAATTATTTGTCAAAATGGCAAAATTAACTAAATCAGTACAACAAGTTTGGAAATATTAGAAACATAATTATTTGAATAATTTACATCTTAGAAACAAATGGCAGTTAACTAAGAATAATGTAAATCTTAATGATATGGTTGTAATCAAAGATCCAGATTTGCCTCCATATAAATGGAGACTGGGTAGAATTCAAGAATTAATAAAAGGTTCAGATGGTTTAGTCAGAGTTGTTGTAATAAGAGTTTTGAATGGTGTTATTAAAAGAGGTATTAGTCAAATATGTTTACTTCCAAAAAATTAATTGGATTTATATGTGTATATGATTGTAAATAATATATAGAGACTTTAACTCATTTGTATAAATGTGTATATATAAGAATTATTTCAGTATTATTTTGTGTAAATTTATATTTAAGAATTATTTCAGTATTTTTTATTTTTTACATTTATTCATTTTTTATAATAATTCTGTCGAATTTATTGTGATGTGTGAAATTCATATAGTGTCTGAATATTGAAATTGTGCAATTTCAAGGCGGGAGTATGTTACGTAAGCATGTTGCCCCGCCTCTCACTTGTAACGCCCTCTAGCGGTATATGTAAAAAACCATCAGTCCATGTAACATCATCGACGTAGCAGCAACGCCGAAAGGCAAAGCTCAATCCAACTCCCGAAAGCGGAGAAACAATAAAATCTTTAAAATACAAAAAAGGTCCGTCATCATTATCGAACCTCTCCAGTCTAGACCATTTAGATTTTAATTCTTAGAATTGAATACGAAATTCCTGGATCAAAAGTAAAACAAATGATAATATTTTTCACTGAAACGAAATTTGAAACGTTGCATAAATACAAACGTTACGGAATTTGAACCAACTCCAACCAAAATTATTAAGAAAATGCCGTATGGTTTAAAATTTATTGGAAATATCCGAAGTTCAAAATTATTTTCATCCAGTTTAAATTATTGAATTAAGATTACAGAATTAAATATTTTTATTATTTGTAATGAGATAATATTTGCATCTAGAAAATGCAAATGTAATACGAATTCAATAGGCGCATTTATCCATTATTAGGAGAATATTAATAAAACTTTGGAGAGAATCGTCAGGAGTAGTTACCCTAAATAATACTAACTCGTACTTTTGATCTCTATTACCCCAATAAATATTTTACCGAAAAGATAGGCAGGGAACTACAGCGAACTTTATCATAGTTGAGTTTTGTCATTGAAGACAATGCACTTAAAAAAGTAAAAAAATGTTTTTTTTTTCTTTTTGAAATGGAGGATAAAAATTAAAATTATGGAAATAAATTCTGGAACTTTCTTACTTATTCCTTAATCTTTTCCACCAACACAAAACCATGTAATTGAGCAATGATTGCAATTCCATAATGATAACAAATATTTTAGCTAGCTTGTATTTGATCAGTTATATCCTTTCTCTTCAGAACATACACACTTCTATTCGCAGAAAGTTGTTCCAGAAATTACATCTCGAAAACACATTAGAATGTAATTTTTTAGGTTCAAGATTGATTTCTGTATATTGTCATTGACACTTTTAAAATTAAACTTCTGAAGAGATGAGAAAACTATTTAGCGTAATTTTTTAAATGACTTGGAATTGAAAAAAGTGATGTTACAGGCAATTCTTTTCTTTAATTTGGCTTGTGGTAGTGACATATCTAATATTTCGAAGAGGGAGGTGATTATCTCATGTGAATTCGAGAAACGGCAAGAAAGGTCTCTACAGTATAATGTATTGGGTATATTCTTACTCACAACTGAAATGTACGAATTTGTTATATCTGAGAAGAAATTATGGCTTCGTTGGATGAAAAAAATAATTATTTCCCAAATTAGAAATCAAAGGGTCATTCCTATCAGATTTGGAAGTTGAACACGAAGTATCTACATTTTTCCGAATTTCTTGCCATTCCTTTTAATTATGAAAATTGGTAACATCGAAGAATGCTTTTAGTGTATTCTTAATTTCAATTTTCTACCAATATACACTCTGCTGCTTACTTACCTAATATATCTATTCCATGCCCTATATCATTTTACCATATGTTTGGCGCAGTACAGCAAAACCTGGCTTTTGCGCTATAAACATCAGAATGAAACTCATGCCCTGTATATTCTGCATGAGCTATCAGATGAGACACCTTGATTTGCTACTTTCTGAAAGGCGATGGGAAATAAATATTACCATGCTGTGGATTGTCGTATTATTGGAATTTGCTGTACAAGAAACCGGTATGATTATATATTAGAATTTATTGTTGCTGAATGGGCGCTTTCTGGGTAAACCTTTAGTGTTTTGGCTTTAGAAGACGGTATTTCTTTTATCGTTTAATGGACATAAATTGTTTAAGGTTAAGGTTTTTTTCATTCATTACACAGTAAACTCTTTTAACAACTGAACACTACACCACACAATAGATCACTGAATATCGTTTGTGTTGAGAGGAGGATAGTTTATACCGAATCCAAAACCAAGGGAAACTTGGTCTAATTGCAATTGCTTATGTAGATGTACGATCTAACTTGGTTTTAAAGTCCTGGAATAGACTGATATGTGGCATCGCTTAGTTACGTTTATCAGGACATTTCCGTCATCCACGCATCATGTTAGAACTGGAAGTGCAGTGGTGGTACTCCAGCAAGGAATTGAAAAGTCATATTGTTGATTATAAAGTGAACTGTCAATGAGTAGAAGGAAACCTGTAGTATAGATGAATTTTTCTTACTATTTATGGTTGCAGGCTTTATACACCCGCTTGTACAATATTTGTAATTGGATTTTGTTAATACCTCAGTACATATCCAGTATTTTGAAGAAACTGGACCTTGGGTGTAATTTTTTGAATCATTTATTAGTTCACATTATCTAAAAGAGGTAAATGCAATACGCATCCAATAGGTGGTATCTATAAATAATTAGAAACAGATCATTACGGAAATAACACCTGTTATCACTATATTAGAAGCACTTACATCTATACTTGATATTACATCGGATACATATTGCTCTTTCCTATTCCTGATGATATTCATTCCCCTGATAGTTATTTTTATCAGTGTTAGATTTTAGCCAGTACTCATTACTGAGTGCAAGGTCAAAGTTTGCTTCGCAACTTAATGTTCTTAGAAGTAGAACAATTTCCCTTTTTTCAATGGACGTTGAAAGCAAGTGCATAATTTAAACTCTGGGTATTTCATCTTTTCCAACAACAATGGAAGAGTGCAATTGTGCACAAGAATTCCTGAACATACACGCACTAAATTTATGTCGATTGCTATCACATTATTAAAAAATCGCCACACAAGAATAATTTTTGACTCTTTTTTTTTTCCTTTTATTCTGGCCATCACTGCTTAGCAGCACTCTGTCTTGCTACCGCAAACATCACTCGCTCACGATACACTGAAGTGTTTTTCCCTTTCCTCAAGAGGCAAGCACAAGTGACAGGTCGGAACAATTCCTTATTGATAACAAGTTTCCTTGCTGACTTTTATCTGATCAATTATATTTGTAACCAATCGGAACTTACACACTGTTTTCATTACACATTTTCCTTGCTCATCCTTTAAATTTCAACTTTTGAAGAGAAGAGAAAAATGAATAGGCAGAAATTTACCTGACGTGGTTTTGGAAGTGATATTTCAGATCATTTTGTATGTTATTTGGTTATGGCAATGTATGTTTTGGTTTGATCCATGTAATAATTCGAAGGAGAGAAGCAGAAATGGCAGGAACATACTTTATAGCATAAAGTATTGGTTTATTCATATCCATAGACAGAACATACAAATTTGCTAATTTGTGAAGAAGTGAGGACCTCGTCCGGTGGAAAAAATATTTTTTTTTATAAATTTGCATGTTGTAAGGTTATTCTTGACTAATGTTGTGAACTCAACCGACAGTATCTACAGTATCTCCTAATTCTTCATATTTCTTCATTTATGACTATGGGTAACATGGAAGAATACTTCCCGTAATTCGTAATAGAAATATTTTTGGGTGCGTTTTTTATTTGAGTTTCCAACCAATATATCTCATCTTACTTATCTAAAATATCTAATTTTTTCCTGTGTTTGCCGCATGGGCTTTCTTTCACGATAACTTGATTCAGAAAAGTGATAGAAAATTGCAGGGCTATTGATTTGTTTTAATATCTTATATTGATTTTATACTTGCTATATAAGTAACCATTGTGGTAGTTAAATGACATATTAGACATTATTGTTGTATTTGGGTGTTTATTGTGTTACATCATTATATCGTGGCCTTAGAAGACTGTATTCATTTATTGTTTGAATGGCCATAGATATGTTGAGGTAATCTCCTTTCATTCCTTACAAAACCCCAATCCTTTAAAAAAGGAACAGAAAATAACCCAATACATCTTTGTACACCAAAGCCTAATATGCATTTTGTTGCTTCCGAAGCCAAGGGAAACTTGTTCTTATTTCAGTTACTCCGGCAGATTATCCTCTAATTTAGGCTTCATATCATGGGAAGGATTGATAGGTGGAATTGATAAATTGAATTTGTTTGAACATGTCGATCAGTCAAGCATCCTGCTGGGGCTGAAGTCTAAACATGATTTGAAAACTGTTTGTGTTTTTGATTTAAAATAGACAACATTAATGGCCTGAAGGAAACCTTGTTCTGAAATAGAAACATTCTTGCTACAGATTCACTCAGTTGCTTACTTCTTAAAGTAGCTATTTCATTTCCGTAGAGTTTGTATGGGCTTCGAGCCATGGCTTCTTTACTTTTAAGTTTCGGAAAGGCGATGATAAATGTTGCCATGTGTTGATTGTCAAAGTATTGGAAATTTAATTTGTGCTTGCTGCACAAGCTACTAATGTGGTAGGTAAATATACTCGAATGTATAAATGTTAAATGAGTGCTTGCTTCTTTAAATCGTAGCATTCTCTGCCGTGGAAAACATTTATTAATCATTTATCGCTTGAATAGCAATAGATTAGTTGAGGTAATTTCTCTTTTCAGCATGACATAGAAAGCTCCTTTAACACAACTGATGTCACACCACATCAAACACAGCGCATCGTTGAATATCATCGGCGTAAAGCCGAGTATGATTAGTGTGGCTAATTTGGTGAATTGGAATCGCTTGAATGGGTGCGAATTCTGATTTTGGTTTTAAATTCTAGATGGATTGTTAGTTAGTATTAATTGGTTTCAAATGTCTGGACGTTTCAACATTTTAGGCTTCAATTAGAATTAGAAGTGCATTGGTGCTACTTGCAACATGAATTGAAAGGTTGCTTTTACTGCCTATTCATAGAAACTAGTGACTGCTTGTGGTAAACCTTGTTATAAGGAAGAAAGTTTTCTTGCAACTCCTGATAGTAAGGTGTGACATTTGTCAATCGTTTATCCACAATTAACTTGTACTGAATTCCTTCGGGATTTTCGATAATACTCTGACATATCCACAATTTTCAAACAATTGATCTTTTATATAGTTTCGCGAATTGATTTTATACATAGTGTGCCATTTGAAATGCTTTTGTATTTAACTATTGAAGGATATTTATCTTTTAAATTTGATGGAGTTTTCACTTAACTGTGGGATGATTTATTTTACAATTACTAATAAAGTGAGGTGGTCTATTTCACAATTTGTAACACATTGTATTTAACATTTCCGTTGATATAATTGTTTGCTGGTATATTTATATGGAGACCTGACTAATCTCTTGTTCTGGATACTGTCCTGTCACTAGATTCCATTCAGCAAGTTCTGTATAGGATATGCTGCTTCCTAGGTGCTAAAAATCGGACCATCTGCTGTATTTAGAGTGACCTCTTTACATACCGTTGAGATAAAGAGTTACTCAACAATATGAAAGTCTTGATCATGAATTTTTTATTTTTTTTTGAAAAATGATTATTTTAATTTTGAGAAAGAGAAGAAATATCAAAATTTTAAGATTTTTCAGAATGCCATGATTTTAAGTGAAAAAATAACCTTGCCGAAGAAGGCATACGATCAATTTTATAGCAACAGGGTACTTCGGATAAAGGGGAAGACTACATATTACCTAAAATGTATTTTTTATGTGAATAGTCATTTAGTTATTTTTTCTCACATGTGGAGGTTTGATTTTTAATGCCTGATTGCCGTCTGAAGAAAAATTATTACTTATACAGTGCAATCCTATGATGTCCTTTTTGATAGCTATTTAACGATAAGAACTGAGATTTGATTTAATAAATATGTGTCTAATTTGACGGTGAACGTATTAATAAGTTTTTTTTAAGCAAATATCTTTCCCAGATGTGTCTTTAGTAATAACTAAATATATGGCAGTGACGGAAGATATGTTACCGATTATCTTTTATTTTATATACTTTAATTTTAGTATTTTCAAAATAATTTACATATATAGAATATTAGATTATCAGAATAAGGTTGAAGGAACTTTAAAAAGCTTTAGTGATCTCTGTGAAGAGTTCTGTGTAATTTTAGATCTTATTTTTATTGTTGTTGACTTTTGATGGAGGTTGCGGAATGAAGAATTTTAGTTGTTTCCTGATCATGATTGTTGCTATCATCTCAAAAGCTATTGCGTTTAAACCTCTTTTCAGTTGGTCACATATAAGCTGTTAGACATGCTTTAAATGCTGGAAGCATCCTGCATGTTATTGATATTTCTGCATCACAGATTTAACTATGACAAGTTCAAGTCTATATGGATTTCCTCTTTGTGAAAAGTGTCTTATCTTTTGAAAATATTTGCCTCATTTTATATCAATTTTTGAAGTATATACCGGTATATAGATGATCAATTGCTTACCATTTGGTAATTTTAATGCTATCGCATTTTTTTTTGTTCTGTTGTTGCTTTATCAATGTAACCTAGAACCTATTTATGAAGGAAATGATGTTCCATTACAACGACATTTCTTTAATTTGCTTATCACAATCAATATTCTTGAATATGAGCATGGTTCAGTTTAAATTTGAACATATTACGTATGGAAAAGAAACGCCCTAAAGGTAAAAAAATGCCTTTATATAAGTTAGCTATGCAACTTACCTTAATAAGATGTTATCTTCATGCTAATTATCTATAACTATGAACCTAAAATTTTTAAGCCCATTTTTATTAATCAGTTTTACACCAAACTATTATTAAAAGGTATCATTTATCATAACCTTATGATTTGCAAGAGAAAAACTTCATAATGGAAAGCGATGAATACAAAACGGGAATAATTTTTTTTTCAAATTCTGAAGTTGCCCGATTTTCCGTGTTTATTAGTAGTCTCTTTTTGTGTGCAAGATGAGAGGCAGCGGGCACATGAAGAAAAATTTCATAGTAAAAGTGTAGAATAGCCTTTTCTTGCATCTACAACAATGTGTTGTTCTTTTATTTAAATAATTGTGCCCAATCTAATTCATAAATTAGAATCTTCCCACCATGTGTCTGATATATTGCGCTGCAAATTCACAGGGAAAATCAAAGAAATCGAAGAAATGTTTCGTCGAACATTCTCGCCTTTTTTTATAGGTTAACGTGGAACATGATGAATCTATGAACATCCTCCATTGTGTTAAAATACTCTACGGTTATTGAGTTTAATTTGTTTACTCCAGTAAGATACACAGTTCTCCAAATGTAAGCTTATTATTAATATAAGAAAATCGTCTTTTTTCTGTCCGTTTCATAAAACAGAAGTTTAATCAGTGATAAGTAGCAAAGTAATTTCATTAGAAAGATTTTCGCTTTTATTTTCATATGAATATTTAATACTTTTCTGCGAAAGATCTACGTGAGGTATATACTAATTTCGGAAAATAAAATAAAAAAGCACAACTTTCATTTAAAATCTTATAATAGTGGTTGTATGAGATTCATGATAATACGTCGTGGACAGATCTTTGTATGCCATTATACATAAAATTATTACTTTTTCCGTTTCTATCGTTGATTTTCAAACGTACTTAGATTTATATTCATAAATTGTGTAACAATTGACACAAATCGCAATTGTTTAAGATGGAAGTTTCACTTTTATGCTAAGCGAGGTTGGAGTTAGCGACAATGTCCTACGGTTACGTGTGTTTCTTATTAGTATTCCCTTATATTATGGTCAACAAATGCTGTTCCCTCTTTACCGATTAGCACATTATTATTCATGGATGTTCCTATTGAAGAGATGATCATGCATATATTTGAAGTATGTCACCTGGAATATACTTTCAAATCTCGTATTACCTTGGTCATTAAAAGTCTGGAAAATATTTTGTCACTGTCCCTGTATTAATACATTGTCGTCCTTTTTTTTTTTTTTTTTTTTTTTTTTTTTCAAAAACAGTGCAAAACGTTTCTTGCTTTTACATGCAAAGCAGTTAAGCGGATTACAATTTCTAGGTTCAAATGACTCGTGGCAGAATTGCCACTAGAAAATATGAGTTTGAGAACTAAATCTTGATTTGCAATGACTGTTGTGTTCGTCCGGTTCGTATCAATATATAGTCTGTTTTCTTATAAGATTTATTTCTTGTTCCTAGCAAGATGTTTCTTATACAGTGATGGTCTGTGGGCGCCTGCTGAATTGCATAAATATGACTATGAATGAATTTGCACAATCCCCATTTTAATTAATGTAATGCTTTTGCTGCTGTGCCTTTAAACTGAAGATTCGCTTGTAAATTTTGTAATAAATTTCTTGTTCTTGGTAAAAATTAAACAATCCCTTTGAAAAGGAACATTAATTTTCCAAAACTGATATAAAGGCTTCCGAGGCCAAAATGGATGCTGGCATTCACACTTACTTAAAAAGGATGTGAAAGCAAAAGCCTTAAGGGAGAGAAAAATCAAGCAGCACATTCTAAGCAGAGGTTTAATGAGCCAAAGAAGGGAATTTGCATACATTACCCATAACGATGGCAATGATTAATGCATAAGAAGTTGATGCCCACGTGACCTCCCGGTTTACCCGAGTTGGGTGTTTAACCTACAATAGGAGGTACGGTGGTCAGCACGCCAAATATTCATGTGTCAGAACGGCCTCACGAACAGATTCATTTAAAAACTTCAGGTTTACATTCATTATACAAATCAGAGGCAGTACTTAATTACATTCACTTTGGTATAATATATGTATTGCTTTACATTGTTTCAACCCACCAATTTGCGGAGTAGTACATATAAGCCCCGTTACTGGGCAAGAGTACATTGGTATTTTTATAAGAAACACACAATACATTAGAAGGTAAAAATAGCTGCCCGATCAAAACCAATGAGACAACCGGTCTCTTCTTTTAAAGCCTACCTTTTATATTATCTCAAATAAGCTTGCCAGAAAGTCTTCTCTCTTATGCAACTTGGAAGACAGCATTTAGAATACCACTACACAGGCAAAATTTTAAGCAATGACAAGTAGGACTGTACGTTGAGTGAGGTGAGTGAGTGGTGATGTCTTGGAATACTTAGAACTCTGCATGACTAATTGCGACGCACCCAACCCAGGTTTAGCGAGAAATGGCATTTAAATGAAAATGAAGCTGTAAATAAACTACTTCTAATTGCTTTGCAATTTAAGTATAATAATTTTTTTATGAAATTTGGTACCCTTAGGCAATAAAATCAATCTGGACGGTGTCTCTTCATTATAAAGTGAGTTTTGTGTTCTAAAGGTAAGAACGTGAAACATGTATGCTATCTATGCCACATTATTTGCATTGTTATTTGATGAGTGTATGAGAGAAAAAATGTATCGGGTCATTTTTATCTCCTGCTCAATTTACTGATGGTTTACACGTCAAGGTCAAATGGGTGATCGTTTTTAGAATTTCATTGGACTTCATTTTTTTTTCTATTGTCTTTATATTCAAATTGCAGTTTTACCTCAGGTTATGTCTTATTTTTCTCATTAATTTAGAGGAACAAGACTCATTCCTTCTCTTTCGTTATTTCTTTATAACACTTTTCCCATTTTCGTTCAGATATGCTTACAATGCTTCCAACGCATGGTAAAAATTATATATCAAAATTTGCAATAAATAAAAATCTTAATGTCTGATCGTGATAAATGACATATCGTTGGAATGAGTTTAAATCCAATTATTACATAAATAAGAGCAAGAAAAAGATTCTAAAGCATTGAAAGAATTTTTTTTTTTTGACACACAGAGGTGGACATTGAAAATATTTTAATTTGGAGGATGCATATGAAGTTTTGTTATAAAAGATGATGAAAAAATATTCTGCTTCAAGTTACGATTTGTTTCTGTCATGGTGCTCTATCCATGATTTAGCTGTGGCATAACGATTTCTTTGTCGATATAGATTCCTCTCCTTATCTCATTGTTATTTTTTGTGCAATATAGTATCTGAGCTCTTGGATATGAGACAATTTCTTTTTGTTAGGAACAACGGAGATACTCAACTGTAATGTATAATTCTTGAACCATAAATTCGAAAAGATGTTCATTAAGAAACTTCACTGCCATTTTCCTAGCGTAGGAGTTATATCTGAGTTGTATACTACTGCGAACTTCTTAAGTGCTTGTAGAAAATATCCTTCGTACTGCAAGAGATGATCAACTGATTTTCTGAAATCATGAATCCTCAAAGTGACTTATTTCCAAACCACCCTCTTTCCAATCGTCTGTTCAATTTCTTCTCCTTTATCTTTCAACAGAATCTACGTTTTAATCAAACCTTTCAAAAAAAATTTCAGTAATTGTTTTAAACAAATAGCTTTCTAGGTATTTTTGAATTTGTTATCTTCAACAAAAAAAATATAAAAATAAAGTAATCGAATTCTGTAACATAAAAAAGAACAAAAAAAACTCTTTTTTTTTTAAAAAAAAAAGCACAATCATAATAAAATTACTGGCAAAGATGGTAAAAATTCTAATGAAAAAGTTTTAGAAATTTTAGAACCCTATTCTTAAAGACCAGCCGATAAAAGAAAAGGATGACCGAAATTTAATCGGAACATCAAATGGAAATAATATGTAAATTAGAACAGTGAGGAGACTTATTTTATGGTATGCATCTTTTCAGTAGAATGACACAATTTTTTTCTCTCTGCCTAAATGTCAGCTGTAAAAAGGCTCGACTATCATAAAATGCAATTCTTTGTATTCCTAAATTAAAAGTCAAGAGCATAGTATTTACTCTTGCCCAAGAGCTTCATTCAAAGATGATTTTCTTGTTATCTAGAAAAATCCATCAAGCATTATAATAATTTTTCTTTCTGCTTTTTTTATTCTAAAACGTGGAAGAAAGGATTTTTCACCTAATATGTTGAGATTCTGACGCAATTTCAAGATGATAATTACAAATAAAGTTTTGCTTGATAATTACTTGTAATTTTTTTAAAACTATGTGTTTTGAATTTCATCTGCAGTTTTTTTCTCTTTTTAAATTTAATTTGAAAATCTTAGAAACACCGTATTTGGGATATTCTTATTTCTCAGTCAAATTAACCAAAAGTCTCTCGTCTATTACCTACTAGTAATCTTGTGGGATTTCTGTTATGTGTAGACTTTTTTTTTCCCCGAGGAGTCTCCATAACACAAAGGCGCATACATCATCTTCTATTTGCAGCATCACTTTGTAAATGTGGATAATATTTTTAGCATATTTTGAGCCCATTATTATCCATCCATTGTTCCAATGGATATAGGGTGTATAAAAAAAATGCATCCAAATATTTGAAGTATTAAAACGACTCAAATCGGCTGCCATTGCTTCAGCACTAGTAAGGTTTGATGTCAAACGCATTATTTCTTCTTGCAACCTAACATGTATTATAAAGCGAATAATTTCTCAGAATTTAACGGATTCGCTTATAAAATATTCCACCTTTAATTTAAATTTATTATAAAAAATTGAAATGCATCAGTTTTCGCTATTAGTTCTCAAGAGCCACCAGTCTTGAAGCCAGGAATTGGTAAACAGCCCATGTTATACTGACAAAACTGCAGGCCCGACTGCTTCAATATCATAAAAGTTTAAGTTTTGGAAGTTGTTGACTCTAAAACCGACGAGAGTTTATATTTTGTAGATAGCCGGAACCCGTACTTTGAGGGCTGCTCCCAATATCTCATCTTAAACAAACCAAAGAAAGTATCTTTGCAATCGCAGCAAGTTCATGCTAACTAACAATTGAGTATTATGTGAGAAACGCTATGTCCTACCCGCCCAAAGGATCTCTGTATCTATCTGAAACTTGGAAGTTTTAATTGATCATGAGAAGAACGAAGCAAGAAACTGAATCTGGATTCTTATCACCAAGAGAACGAAAAGAAAATCAAATTAGAAGATGGAAAAAGGATGAGAGATCTGTTCATTCTTGCTTTATTAAGATGATATATGCAATTAGGTAACTTTAGCTTGTTTAGTAATATGACATTTGATTGTATTTTTGTTTTGTTAACATTAAAGTATCCAATTATCATTCAAATACATATTTTTGTATATAAATTTGCAAATGTATATTTTATAAGGTTTCAGTTTTGTCTTCGACTGCAAGATAAAATATTTTATTCTGAAGTATGCTTTATAAAGAGGAATGTAAGGTATAATATGGCAGTTTATAAGTTACTGTTAGTTTATTGATAGACGCAAGTATAATTATTTCTGTACATTCTTTGTGCGTTATTGTCGATTCAAGTTTGTTTTTTGCATATATTTCCTCAAATAAAAGCTTGTTTGTGAATGAGTTTTCTCTTCTTATAATCTTTTTCAAATACATACAATAACGTGCTTTTGCCGAATTTTTGCTTATTAGAATATATTCAGCATTAAATTTTAGCTTTTTGTGAAACAGTAAACTATGATTTCCATTCTAAATGGAATAAACAAAACACTTTCAACTGCAGATATGAGCTTCTTGGAATTTAAACTAATATTTCATATGAAATTTTTGAATTTATTATCTATTATAAAATAATTCTAGTGTTTATGTTACTCGCTCCGAGATTAAATATATTGAAATTGCAGCATTATCTACGTTCTGATCTTTAAAGATCTTCTAAAATTAACATGAAATAACCCTCATCTTAACCAATTTAATATTTAAATGAAATACCTTGCAATTAAATAAGGCTTCATTTGATACAATGTACATCACCTTTCAATTTCTTTCAGTATTAAAATATGTAAAATATCAAATTAAATTTTTTAACTAATGACGAATTTCATTTTTCTAGAAATCTTTTTTTTAACTCTCACTACTGACCCAGCTCAACCTAGCGCGGAAATTCTATCATGGTGTGTCTATTTCTATTTCAAACAAGAGATGCATGGTATGAAGTAAGGACATTCTTAATGATAAGTCGTTCGCATACAGAATCTCTGGTTTGAAATAGAAATCGTCCAACCAGGATAGAATTTGCACAGCTATTTGGACCAGGTCACTCGTGAAAACGTAAAAAAAGTAATATTTCACATGAAAATAATTAAACGGCAAAGACGACTGCGTTTTGAAAAGGCACCATTTTATTTTAAACTGGTACTGTTTATCGGCTTGCTACTATCCTTAAATTGCATGATGTGACACAGAAGAATAATCTCCACACACATTCTACAGATTAGACTACTGAAGATACAGCTAACAAATAAATACGTTATAATTTCTCAGATACGAGATGCTCACTAAAAATATTGAATTATTTTTAATGGTGTTTTTATTTAAAGTAATCAAAATTGTTAAGTTTCTTCCAATAACTTTGGAGTATATTTTTACTCTAGAAATATTTATAAGCTCTTTAGCAATTATAATTTAATTCAAGTGAAATTTCATTTCTCTCATCTTATTTTTTAAAATTATTATTAAATGCATTTTGCGGCAATACTTTTCATTGTTTCACTGGAATTGGACTACTTCGTTTTCACTATATAAGGTTTGTTGTTTTCACTCTGCATGCTTTTTACTTTTATATAATTGAGTAAATTCTTTAAAACAAATGATTATTTGAAAGAAAAATTAGATTTATTATCTAAAAACGTAATAATCCTATATTGTTTCAGACTAGATGCTTAAATCACCTTCAATATTTTTCAACTACTGGATCTTCAATATCAAATACATTAATAAGAGAAAATTTGATTACTTTAATTTTTCATTGAGTGGGAAACTATACAGCATTAAATATCATTAGTAAAATTATTAATCATTAATCGTATATTATTTCCTATCATAATTATGTATCGCCATCTTCAGGCAAATAATCAGTTCCCTCTGTGAAAAATATTTTCAGCTTGGAGTCAAAACAAATCTTTTTTTTTTTCCCCAATTTCTTTTCTGAGAAATCTTGTATTGTATATGTAGAAATTCATATAGAAAATCATCAAGTTTCTACTGATTGCATTTTGCCATAGGTAATTGAAAATTCTTGCATAGATATTTACTCGACATTTGGGTTATAGTGGCCTTTTGCCTGATAAATCTGAGTTAGTTGGAGGAAAGTGCCCTCTCCCCCCCCCTTTTATCACGACACAATTTTTATTACATAATGGTTCCATTTCATTTCTTGTAAAACACTGAAATGCATAATAGTAATCAGTACCAATGCATATGAACTGCGAATTCACGCAAGATCTATAAATTAGTAAAACAGGACTTGATATTTCAATTAAAGTATGTCAATCAGCCATTATACATTACGAAACTTGTCTATTATTTCTCTATTATCAGATTATTATTTCTCTATTTCTTGTCTATTATCAGATTCCGGAGAAACGGGAATCTGACTCGGAAGTTAATATTAATTCATTATCATAAGCCTATTTTAATCTGAAATGAAAGTTTAAAATAAAGGTTATAAACTTGAGGGAACAACCAAGACCTTTCAATGCTGAAATTCCTTTTTCTGAGCTTTTTGAAATATTTGCGTTTGGTATAAGAATGTACTCGAAAAGTTTTCCAAGAACCTAACCCGATATTCCAAAAACAAAACTTTTTCTAGAAATAATGAGGCTTTAAATAAAAGAAAGGGGAAAAAATGCAGAATAATAAGAAGAACTTAGATCAAGATTAAAATATTTTATGAAGTAGAATTGGTTAGCTGAATTTTATACCCTCTTTTATACCCTTGTAATCTTGTAATGCTTTCCGCTTATTTGTATACTTAAAAGATTTTATTTTGTAAAGCTGAAAGTCAACTCTTTATTGTTATTTTTTTAAAGGTTTCACCCGTTTATAGTGTTATAAGTGCTGTTTTGAAGTCCAAATTTCATTAGTGAGTTAAGTCCCTAGTAAATTTCTAGTATATCTAAATTCTTATTTACATAATTTTAGAAATTTAATTGCGCAAGTGAAAAATTTAAACAGTTTGAGAAATATGAACGTTGTTGTTAGTCAATAAACGTAAGATTCTTGTAATTGCATATAAAGTTATTACATTCCTTATGGAAAGAAGACTTTTCTATACTGTTGTAATTTATGTACAAGGCAGGGCCTTATATACATATTCTCTTTTTTGGATTATACTGTTGATTAAATGAGAGAATCATAGCACATAAATTTAGTATCTCAATATTTCTAACAAGTGTAAGAAATAAAACGAATGTTTCACTTTCAGGAATATTTAAACTCGTAAGCATTGCAATTCTGTGTACTTTTAAAGGCATTTTTTAAAAAAAAATTTGAAGCGTGATAGAAGAACCTGCCTGAGGTTAATTTACATTGCGAGAAATATAATTTAAATTGGGAATTAATTTATTGCAGTGCATAGACATTTACTATAAACTTTGCAGAACCTTTTCATCCTTTGGATTCGGATGTATTCTTTGAGGTGCCACTGAAGACAGTGCATTATTTTAAAGGTGTTTTTTTTTTTAAATTTTGGTTACTGAAAATAACTACATTATGTTACGAAGGTGCGTATGAAAGTTTCGAAGAAAATCAACTCAAAATAGCTATGTATTTACTTTTCAGAGCAATAAAGTAGTCCTTGTATTTCATCAATTGTTATGCAGTGAATTACTTTTCGGAGAATAAAGGGTAAATTTAATTCAAGCTGCATTACCGGGAAAGCATTGAACTACCGAATCTCTTCAAATAACTTTCTGTAAGTTATTTTTAAAAAGATCTTTTGGCTGAAAGAGTAGTCAATAAGACTGAATACCATCAAAATAATTGAACTGTTGTACCTTGACTCATGGAATTCGAGTTAAACTATTTCTTTTTTTTTTTTAATTTTTCCTTATTTTCTTTACCAATTTGACAATTATCCTTGTTAAAAAATAAAAAAAATTTAAAATTTTGGGTGTAAAATAAAATAATATCTATTTTTTCATATATCAGAAGGAATTATTGCCAGAAACGAAAAATGGATGAAGTCACTATGGTGAATGAAAGTTGTCAATATTGGCAGAGAAAATCTTTCAGAAGTCCTTAATGTGATGTCATCAATATGCTGTTGGACATGGAAGTATTTTTTTCTTTGTTTTTGTTTATGGAAATTTGTTTGTTGGAAATTTATTTTGTTATTTGCTTATTTGTTGGAAAATATTTTAAGATGTATAATAACTTCTATGCGTTAAACTATCAATATTTTATGAATATATATGAAAACTACAATTCCTATTACACGTTTTTCTTTAAAATAATGAGTTTCTCAACACGTGTCTCGAATAAATTACATCTCAGAAACATTAGTATGCAAAATTAGAACCGGCGGACGTATTTCATGTTGCCTAGGCCACATCTTTGACCGTTGATAGCCCTTTGACCAACAGCTACCAAATTTACCGTATGTAAAGGGAATATGCACCTACTAGAAACTTTTTGCAATTTTACTTTAAATTTTGGCTCACATAAAGCGATGGAAGGGATTTCCCCCAAACTTTCTAGCATACTCTTTAATAAAGGTGAATTTGTGTTCTAGACACATTTTTCCAAACCAATTGAAACCAAATTTTGACACAGTACTATAATTGCAGTCACAAAATTACATACCAAATATGATATATTTAAGTCATTGCGTTTTTCATTTATTTCGTTTCTATGTTCCTTAAAGTACGACCAAGAGATGTTCAACCCCTTATTGAATTTGGTTCAAAATTTGCTAGGTATCTATAATGTGGATGTCATATTTGTGTAGGGTATTTTGTCCATCTAATACTCCTCGTTTTGTATTTATTGTATTATATTTGCACAGCCAGTCAAAAATTTGCTCAAAACTTTAAACTTCATAGAAGTCTGCAAATGCTGTGTAAAGGCTGTATATCAAATTTCCACCATCTAGATGAAACTTTTTTTTTAGTTTTATCACAGACAGACAACAGATGGACGAACAGATGAGCAAACTCAATGACAAAAATGTGTTTTTAGAACTCCCAGAAGTCTAAAACATGGAGATTGACCAAAAACTCAAATACGAATTTTACTCGTCACAATACTATATACTTTGTATACGAGAAAGTAATTAAGCTGAATTTCAGCGTTTTACTGCATTAAATTCCGAAAATAAAGCTGTAAAAAATACATCTTACACTATTACAAAATATAAAGTTTTGTCCTTTCAATGCTACCCCCTCAGGGGCTCACCTACTATAGGTGAGTACGGGTGTCCCAATCCCGAGGTTCCCAGGGATCTTTACTCCCTTCTTGCTTACTCTCCTCTACGCCTTCTGCTATTTACTTGATCCTTCCATCCCTCGACGGCAAGCGAGGGAGCTCTCCATGAGAAGCTGTCGCCGCTCTGTTTGCTTCTTGCTTCTCATGGACAGCCAAAACCCCACGTGTTGGCCGTGCGTGGCAACCCACTAGAAAGACGGGTGGTGCACTGTGGTCCCCTGTGCATCAATCGGCTTGTAGCTAGTCATCTTAGTGCCTAGTCTGCTAGGGATCAAGCGAAGGGGTTACTCCTTGGGCTTGGCGTTAAGGGTGGTCACTGTCCCCGGGGGTAACTCCGAGCGTATAGGTTCCGGCTAGCACCAAGGTAAGCGCCGAGGCTGGGAATGACCAGAGCCGGTGGCTGCCTTCCCTTGTTGGGCTCCGTGGTGGGCGGTGCCGTCGGGCCCGAATCGTATCCAATATCGTATGGCTCCTCCCAAGAAGGGTCCCTTTAGTGGGCGTCATTTTGTACCAGTATCTTCAAACTTAGATAATCATTTTGATAAATACTTTGTCTTGAAACGTATTTCCGAAAAAAACGAAACATTTGAAAGCGTGTCGCCATTTTTTGTGCAGAAAGCGATCGCAGCAACAGTCGGTGATGTAACATCTATTCGCAAGATGCGTTCTAGTGACTTGCTGGTAGAGGTTAATTCTCGTAAGCAAGCTCACCAAATTCAAAAATTAAAAGCCTTGTCAACAGTTCCTGTCAGTGTCAGCCCCCATCACTCATTAAATATATCGAAGGGTGTTATCACTTGTGGGGAAATATTTAATCTCCCTGTAGATTTAATTGCAGCTGAAATGAAATCCCAAGGTGTCACACATGTACAACGCATTACTATCCGACGAGATGGTAATGTTCTAGAAACCAAACATCATATTCTGACTTTCAAATCACCAAAATTACCAGAATTTGTCTATGCAGGGTATATAAAATTGCCTGTCAGACCATACATTCCCAATCCTTTAAGATGTTTTAATTGTCAGCGTTATGGACACTCTAAAGCAAATTGCCGCGGGACACTCACTTGTGCTCGCTGTGCTGCTAAAGACCACGATAGCCAGCAATGTTCTGCACCCAAAAAGTGCCTGAACTGTGGCGGCAGTCATGCGTCATACTCTAGATTATGCGAACGTTGGCAACTTGAAAAGAAAATAATAACTCTTAAAATCAAAGAAAACATTTCGTATCCTGAAGCTAGGCGAAAACTTTCACCACAAACGCCTACTCCTGGTCTGAGCTATGCATCTGCTCTGCAAAAATCCTTTTGTGTAAATTGTTTGTGTCCGAATTGTACAAAAACTACCAATCGCTCAAAAATAACTAAAAAGACATCCGATTCTGATACAGAACAATCTGTAAACAGCACATCTGACACTGGCATACCAACTAAACCTATTTCAAAAAATAAGTTACAAAAATCACTGAAGCTAAAACTTGCAAAGCGTGGTCAAACGCAGAAAGAACTATCTGCGAAATTGAAAAAATCATCTTCTAAAAATTCTGTCGCATTAGGACTTGCAGCTCGGGGAAAAGCCCACAAGGATTTAACATCCGTATTTGGTGGTATATTAAATACTCCCGATCTGAAACTGCATCCTTCAGAGGATGAAAATGAATTTGAAATGAGTTGCGATGTTTCTGCAACTCCTGTTGTTGCTCCTAATAATTCTTTTAAGCATCTCTCTTAATGGGTACCTTCCTTTCTTGAAATTGTCGCGGCTTGCTGTCCAAACTTCTTGATATAAAGACCATTATCAACACCTTTCATCCTGTTTTTGTTTTCAAGAAACATTTATGACATCTAATATTCAGTTCAAGTTACGCGGTTACAACTGTGTTCGTAAAGACACAGACACTGGAGTGCGCAGTTCTGGTGGTGTCTGCATCTTGACATCAAATCTTTACCCAAGTACACCTCTTACTTTGCATACACCTCTACAGGCTGTGGCTGTGCAAGTTCACACCCGAACACTGGTTACAGTCTGTAGTATCTACCTGCCACCCCATAATGCCATTCAACAACAGGATCTTGACAACCTAGTGGACCAGCTTCCTTCACCTTTTATTTTACTTGGTGACTTAAATGCACATAGCACGTTGTGGGGTTCGGATAGTACAAACTCTCGTGGGCGGCAGATTGAGCAGTTTATTTCTAATAACTGCCTCTGTCTGCTTAATAACGATGATAAAACATACTTCCATGAACCCACACGTAGCTTCCATAGTATTGATCTGGCAATATGCTCACCTGAACTTCTGCCATTATTGACCTTTACTGTTAGTGATAATTTATATAATAGCGATCATTTTCCGATCATTGTCTCCCATGCTGATAGAGGCGAAGCGACTCATTGTCCTCCGCGTTTCGTATTCCAGCGGGCAGACTGGCATAAGTTTTCTCAATTGGCAAAAATTACCGAGAGTATGGTCAATGTACCAGACATGATAGAAGCAGTTCAAAACGTAACTGAATGTTTGATAAATGCCGCTAATTATGCCATTCCTAAAAGTTCACCACGTCCGAGAAAATTCCGTAGACCGTGGTGGAACGATGCCTGTCGCGATAGTTACAAGAACCAAAAGAGACTATGGAACAAATTTAGAAGGTACCCAACCACAGAGAACCTGATCGCTTTTAAAAGAGCTAAAGCCCTTGCACGCCGCATTCGTCGCTGTAACCAGAGGGAATCATGGGTAAAATATATTTCTTCAATCACATCTCGAACCTCAAGTCAGCAATTGTGGAGAAAAGTGAAGGCAGCTAATGGAATTTATCAGGAGTTTTCTTTTCCTGTACTAAAAACCAGGAATAATACATACTCCTCTCCATTAGATATTGTCAATATTCTTGGACAGACATTTGCACGGATTTCCGCTGTTGAATCGTATAGTCCTGAATTTATAGCGAGAAAAAATCTCGCGGAACAATTATCTTTGAATTTTCAAGCTGCATATACACATCCATATAATTGCGAGTTCAAAATGTTTGAATTGAGAAAAGCCCTATCCCAAGCTCATGATACCAGCCCTGGACCAGATGGAGTCACTTATAATATGCTTCGCCACTTAGATGAGATATCGCTCTCAAATATCCTGCATCTGTTTAACAGAGTCTGGAGTGAGCAAAATTTCCCATATCAGTGGCAAGAAGCTCTCGTGATTCCCATTCCGAAACCGGGCAAAGATTCTGCTAACCCTCTGCATTATAGACCGATTGCGCTGACTAGTGTCCTTTGTAAGACGCTTGAACGTATGGTCAATGCCCGACTAGTCTTCGAATTAGAGAAGCGAGCTTGCATTCCATTAATGCAAAGTGGATTCCGCAAAGGTCGATCCACTATTGATAATATAGTCCAACTTGAGACCCATATTCGCAACGCTTTTGTGAGACGAAACCATCTTGTCTCCATTTTTTTTTTTTTTTTGATGTAGAGAAGGCGTATGATCGTACGTGGCGTTTTGGAATTCTTAGAAAACTTTTTAATTTGGGTTTTAAAGGAAACCTTCCAATTTTCATAAAAGATTTTTTATCATCTCGTACTTTTCGGGTACGCATGGGGAAATTTTATTCTGATCCTTTTATCCAAGCTGAGGGCGTATCACAAGGAAGCGTTCTCAGTGTCACACTTTTTATCATGCATTTTAGCGACATTTTAAATCAATTACCACCGACTGTCCAAGGAAATTTATACGTGGACGATCTTCAGATTTCTTGCCAGGGCTGTAATATGCCCTTAATTGAACGGCAGCTGCAAAATGCAGTTAAGAAACTGGTAGCTTGGTGTGATGAAAATGGGCACACTCTTTCTGCTGAAAAGAGTAAATGTGTGCATTTCTGCAGAAAGCGAGGCATTCACCCTGACCCCTCAGTTCGTATACGCAATGACTTAATACCTGTCGTTAATGAAATACGATTTCTGGGAATACTTTTCGATAGGAAGCTCACTTTCCTTTCGCATATCGCATACCTTCGGAAAAAGTGCGAGAAATCTCTGAATATCCTCAAGGTATTTTCTCGTACGTCTTGGGGTGCCGATCGTACGTCTTTAACCCGTCTATATCAAGCCATAATTTTATCCCGGATAGACTACGGGTGTTTTGTATATGGCTCTGCCAGTCTTGCTGCACTACGTCGGCTAGATACTGTGCATCATTCCGCCCTCCGAATATGTTCAGGGGCTTTCCGCACATCGCCAACCGAAAGTCTTTACGTCATATGTCACCAACCGCCCTTGTCTTTACGCCGAAAGAAACTTGCACTGCAGTACTACTTTCGAGCTCAGTCTCTCCAAAATCATCCTGTAACTCGCATGACCATTCCTGTTTCCCTTAAAAGAGTTTACAATGCTCGCCCATCTCGCATTCTTCCCTTTTGTGAGAGAATCAAAAGCGTACTTCATGATTCAGGGCTCCAGTTTTCTGATGTCGAGCCAATAGATTTTCAAATATTTTCACCTTGGGAAATTCCTCAGTTTTCCTTTTTGAATTGTTTCTCTGAATTTAATAAAGCTACAACTGCCCCAATTATTTTCCAACAACTTTTTAATTTTCATCGTTCACAGTATGCCTCCTATTTTCCAATATTTAATGACGGCTCAAAGTCGGACGGACATGTTGGATGTAGTGTCATCTTTGGAGACGAAATACACAGTTTCCGCATTCATGCATCATTTTCAGTTTTATCTGCGGAGTTGCTGGCGATTTTATGTGCTATACAAAAGATTTCTCTTGCCTCTCAACGACAATTTTGTATTTATACGGACAGTGTGAGTTCTTTAGAAGTACTTCATCATTTTAACTTTCATCCGTTCGCTATTAAGATCTTGGGATTCTTGCATACTCTCCATCATAGGGGCTTTAACATTTTATTTTGTTGGGTCCCTAGTCACGTTGGAATCGTTGGAAATGAGCAGGCCGATCACGTTGCTAAAACTTCATCTACCTTTTTTCATTATGAATTACCTTACTGCGATATTCAAAAATCAATTGCAAAACATATTTTCCTTTTGTGGCAAGAGACATGGGATAAACAAATCCATAATAAACTGCACGTCATTAAGCCTTCTATTTGTATGTGGCCAGCTTTGTCTATGCGTGGCCCTGATGTTAAATTGACACGCCTTCGCATAGGGCATACTCGGTTTACGCATCGACATCTTCTTCTCAGAGAGAGACCACCGGTTTGTTCTCGATGTCAAGTCGACCTTAGTGTGAAGCACATTTTAATTGAGTGTCCAAATTTTAACTCCTATCGTATTCGCTTTTTTAATTCAACATCATTGACTCTTCAAGACTTAGTAGGTGAAAAACATCACCCTAATATTTTTAACTTTTTGAGTTTTATTAGGTTTTTACATCGGATTTAGCACATTTTATCTTTGTATTCAACATTTAGCCTATCATTCAACTTGTATTTTAATGTTTTATGCACTGTTTATAATTATTCCTTTTTAAAATATTATCATATGCTCTCTGTATTTTATTTCCTGCTCAAGTTTTCATGCATGGTTTCATTGTCCTTTCGTCATGCTATATGAAATTGTCTCCATCTTCGATCTTTCTTATTTTAACTGTGTTTTTTTAACTTAACTTTTTGCTTGGCGCAGTATGGCCAGATATGGCTTTTGCGCCATAAAACACCACAAAACCAAACCAAACCAAACCTTTCAATGCTACCAATTTTACAGTCGTCCAATTTTTCAAAAATATTTTTTGTCTAATTTCAAAAAACATTTTACATTATTGATATGAAATTCAAATTCTTTTTTATTGTTTCATCAAATATTTGTTTGTGTGATTTTCTTCCGCTGTTTAAAGGTTAAAAGACAGCTTACAAGATAAATAAAAAAGATTTTTCGCAATACTGCGAAATTTTGAAAATAGATGACTCGCGCATTTACTATTTCTAATTTTACATTCACAACACAAACAATGAATAGAAAATATGCGAGACGACTAAAATAACACGACTAGTGTTTGACGGTTTTCAAACCCGGTTTTAAAAAACCGGTTTTTTAAAATAAATTTTTCACATTCTAAAACCGGTTTTTAAATTAAGAAAACCGGTTTTAAGAATTCATATTATTATGTAAAAATTAATTTTGAACTTATTTGATTTGCTATTCATTCTATGCAACGGGCAGCAAACACATTTTTTCAACGTTGCAAGGTGCGTTGGCCAGTGCTTGTGCACTGCACATTTGCGCCTCGAATTCGTCAATTTATGTTTTTCATGAACATCCCTTTTCCCTTTTTTTTCTAGGTGAAATAAAAGTTTAATAAAGTTCATCTCTTGCTTCCCGTCGGATGTTATATCTATCGGTATGAAGTCGGTGCTAATAGAAATGTGAGTAATTTGACTCGCTCGTTTCGAAGAAGGTGTGAAAGGAATAAATAATTCCCGTTTTCTGCTTCTTGATCACAGTATTTAATGATATATAAAATTTTCTTCGTAGCACTCCTGAAAGCTTTTTTACACCACTTGAACTAGCCATATCAATACGAAATATTCAGTTAAAATAAAGAAGAAGAAGAGAAAGAATGACATAACACTCAAATACACGTGAAAAAAAATAGAACTAAAAAAGTATCTATGTGAGAAATCTAAGGTCAAATGTGCTCATCGTTCCGCGTCTCACCCCTTAATGAAATGGAATTGTTGAAATGTGGTCTCGGAATCCGATCCGTCTCGAGTCACGACAGGTTTGTTTAATATTGTGAAGGTGAAAACTGGGAACAAAAATATAAAGTTGTTATATTTTGTAAAAATGAAGTAAGTATTAAGTATGTTTAATTATATTTTCTATTTTACATTTTAAAATTTAAATTTTATTATATAAATTTTTCTATCAAAAATTAGTGTAAAATAAGAAGTTCTGGCTTCTGTTTAATGGAATTTTAAATAAAACACAGGGTGTTAAAATATTCCATATTTTATTTCGCAACGTTTTAGTATAAATTATGTCTTTAGCAAGCATCGGAATTAGATTAAGAAGTGATTTTTTTTTTTTTTTCAAAATTCGTAGAAAATGTGTAGATTAGATTATTTTAAATTGCATTAATATTAATAGTTAAAATAATAAAATTGTAAAATAAACGTTAAAAATATTTATTCAATAACTTTAATTTTATTTTTAGATAAAAATGAGTAAGTCGGAAGTTTGGGATAATTTCAAAAAGTTCGGGATAGACAAGGCAATCTGAAATTATTGTAATAAAATGTTGAGCTGAAAAGGATCATCTACGAGCAATCTACATAATCATTTGAAAGCAGTTCATAAAATAATTGTCGGAAATAATATAATTGTTTAGTATCTTGAAGGCCCTGAAGAAAAACTTACAAATCCAAAGACACTGAAAGCTGAATTTTCATTATTTGAACAAATGAATGAAAAAACTAGACTTAGATTTGTAATTTGATGCCAAACTCAGTAACTAGTGAACGAGTATTTTCAATTTCAGGCAATATTGTGTCCAAAACAAAAACAAGACTTATCCACCGTTCATTGGATATTTTATGTTTTTTAAAATCCTATTTTCTTAGGAGAAATTAAAATTAGTGAAAATAATATAAATATTATTTGAAATTTTTGTTTGAGTTTTCGTTATTTTGTGTAAGTAATATGTATATGTAATCTTTAATTTGGTTTTTTATATCTTGACTCTGATATTGATTTCGTTTTTTGTTATTTTATATAAATTAAAATAAAATAAAATAAGATAGAATAGGGGAAATTTTTTATTTTTCCCTATTCAATTTTTTTTTGACAAAAATTCGAAAACCGGCTAAAACCGTTTTTTTTGGAAATATCGAATTCGAAAACCGGTTTTTCAAAAAGTCGGTTTTTGTATAAACCCTAAACACGACTTTAGTATTTGAGAAGTTGACGAAATCATGGAAAAGAAGTTATGTAAAACTATTAAATTGAAATTAAATATAATCGAAATACCTGGTGAACTAGATACATTAGCCAAAGGAGATATAGTATTTTATTAGAAAAAATTCCTTATTTTGAGCTGAACTTACGGAAAATGTCAGTGATATTTAAGATTAATCTGCCTTCTATTTTTCTATATTGATATACTGATTTATAATTAAATGAAAAGTTAAGCATTTTTGAATAACCCTTAGCAAGCATTATTACATAGTATTTTCTTGAAATTTCGTTTTCGGTAAGTTTACGAATTTAAGAGAATATAAAAATAAACAGGACAAAGTAACATTGTGAAAATGATCTTGCCGTTTATTGTGATTTGGGAAAATTATTTTTTTTAAACTTATAGGTGTAAATCTAATTACCTAGAGAAATAAAACCACATTTGAAATTTTACATTTTTTTATAGATTTTTCTTTCTTTTTCTATGCACTTTAATGATAATGTATATCTTTAGGTCTCTATGCAAGAACGGAGCGTCTATTTCGATACTGGTGACCTACTTTCGAAATGATGACAGATGAAGTGACTCAAACAAGAGATTTTTATTCATATCTGAGTAAGAATGCATCCTGTTCTTCAAGGAAAAACAATGTAAAAAATATCAAATGATTGATTGACGTTTTCATTGGAAAAATCAGTCTAACAGTGTTCTTATCTTCAGTTGACCTCAAATGAAAATGTCAAGGTTATAACACAAAATAGAGTATTTTTGTTTTATGATGAGGCAGTCTTATATAACTGAACATAACTCAGTTGAAATAAATTTGTATTTCTTGACAACAATATCGTCAATATATGGCCAATACACAAATGCAGTTATTAGGAAACTACATTTGTGTATTGTCCATTTTGGTCAGCTGAATAATCCAATTGAATTCTAACACGTTTTACTGAATTGCATAATTTTATTTTTGACTATTTTATAAGTACTTTCTTAGGAGGTCATTTAAATTTATCTCGCTTCTGATATTTTTATGGACAATATGGAACATTTGGAAAAGACAATTTTTGCGAATTGTATTAGGTTACCAGAGACTGTTTTGTGTTTCAGTTTCATTTGGAGATAATAATTAACTCGCTTCTGATATTTTTATGGACAATATGGAACATTTGGAAAAGACAATTTTTGCGAATTGTATTAGGTTACCAGAGACTGTTTTGTGTTTCAGTTTCATTTGGAGATAATAATTAACGAGTTCCCTCATTATTTTTTTGCTTTCTACTCTGTGTTGTTATTTAATTCAATTAACTGCATTGAAATTATTGTAACGGATATTTTAATACTTATGTATGCAACCTCCAACAAAAGAAAATGGAGGCTCTCTACGACAGCCAAGAAAGGCTGGTTTCCACGTTTGCCATTCAGTTTATGAGCTGGCATGCGACTCAGTGTGATCATTTAATATGTGTCACTTATTATTGTCTCCTTTACTTATGTGCCCTAATCAGTAGAGATGCGAAAGATGATTTTCATGTTTTTTCTCATCCCAACACAGAACTCCCATATAAGACATACGAATACTGAGACAAGTAAGAGTCTGAATTTTCTTCGATTAGTTTTCAATTGGAATGTAAAGAATATTTTTAATATTCGTTTTACGTTTTCAACTTTAAAATAATGCTTTTATTCTTTTAGAAATCATAACAGCTTTTAAAAAAAAGCTTCATATAGAATCTATTAGAATAAGAACATCAGGACTTAAATTGTTATTTTCATCAACATTAGTGTTAAAGGGGAGGAAACTGAAGAGATATCCGTTTATCTTCATTTCTGCTGATATTAGTCTGCAATATATTTTATAATAGTTATGTTTTGTAATATCCACATCTCTTGTATCTAGATGCTTTCGTGGAATTTTTTTAAGAGCTTGATATGCGATTGATGCTAGTACACACGTGTAGCAAATTTAATTTCATATCTTTCACATCGATAGTGAGAAATAATCATGCAAGATGAGTAAGAACGGGCAGTCCATTTTATATAATTAACAAAATAATATAGAATTGGTGATTATAAAGCATAGAATTTCATAACCGAATTTAATTGCATCTGTTAGTACGAAAGACATGGATATAATCAGACCTAATTGAGATCAGGAATAATTTTAAAAAAATTCATCATAGAACATAAGGTTGTAATCAATAATTTCATAGCTAGTCAAATTTTCAATTGCTTCTCTAATCAATCATTTTAAGAGACAAAAAGACGCGGATGTTTGGTATTAATTAGTTACTATTCTAGAGTTATAAATTAATAGATATAAAGCAAATATTTTTTCATATTTATAAATGATTCTTTCTTTCTTTCATCATGAAGAATGTTAAAGCTTTATCAAAATAGCAGATAAATCAAAATAAGTTTCAATTTAAAGCCTTTTTAGGTTTAAATATTTTACCAGAAGGGTGCTTTAATATAACTTAATTCTTTAGGATATTCCTCATTTGGTTAAACAGCTTTGTCTAAGAGTTTTGTACACTTATGTACATCAATTATTCAATTCTTGTGAATTATTTTAATGAGGTTAAAATTTTGAAGTCGAGTCGAGGTTTCCCATTCGCGTAAATTATTAGCTACAATTTCTGTTATTTAAAAAAATTTAACTGGAAAGTCTGTATGGTTGTGGGGAATAATAGGAACTTTAATGGAGATACAATCAAAATATTCCCATTGAAAAAGCATTTAAAACAGATTTTATTTATCTATAATCACAAAATTTCGATCTACCTTTATATTCAATTTTATATAAATCTGAAACTGTATACATAAGAATACAATACTGTTGAAATGAAAGGGTGAAATTTTATCTTCAAAACGCTTTTATATAATGCAATTTAAGCTAAATCTCCCCATTGGAATGAGGCCTAAACATTATCCATTTACAGAAATTGTCTAGACATAGGCATAGTCGATCAAGTTGAATAACAAAATTGCATACATTTTCATATATTTAAAGGTGTGTTGCTACTCACTGGAAAATTTCATTTTTGAGTTCAAATATATTCTTATCGCGTCCTGAAAATTTTAATGCAATATTAGTTTCAGTTATCTCATGAGTTGCATTTTGGTTTCTTGCAGGTGCTATGCTTTTTCTTTACAACTGATATAGCGTATCTTAAGAGTTTTTGGTTGATAGTGCAATGTGTTTTCCTGTTAACAAAGCTTCGACACAGGGATCCTGATTCGAATCTCGTTTCCTCCACAATTCCGCGAATATGGATATTTCGCGCACTATCTAGTGCAACACTCAGTGATGTGAATATTGCAAGGGGGCGGGGACTAAATCAGGCTTCATCTTCGTTATCTCAAGATGGTGAAGTTCGTCTTAAAATAATTGTTTTGATTCATAAAAATAGATTAACATATCTTAACTAAATTGCAGGATTTTTCATTTCCTGTTGCCTTACGATATCTCCCTTTAAACCATAACACTTAGAGTTTGATAGTTCTATTACAGGTTGAGAATTACCCCGCAAAGGCTTTTCATGGAATAATAATCTTCCATGATCGCTACGAAATGTCTTTAGAATTCAAACAGACAAATGAAACATTCGCGAATGCAACAACGTCACTTTCTCTCATTCATTTATCTCTTTTCTCGCTCGATTAAGCTATAGACTTGAATGCGTAAGAGTGAAAGAAAAAACTTTCCACTTGATGTCTGGTCAAGATGTCACAGTTCAAGAAATATTTCGTAACTATTCACGATGTTTCAAATTCTGTGACTAATCAAAATTATTTGATGACGCATCCAACTGATATTTACTCTCATTGTCTAATTAAAAAAGCGCTTACTCAGTATAAAATAGTAAATGTTAGATATGAAACGTTTCTTGTAAAAACATTATCGATATATACAAAAATTTGTTTTATTACTTTGTAATTGACCTCATAATGTTGAAATGAAATCACACTATGAGCATGATATCTCAAATGGTATTTTCTTCTGAAATGTCCGCAAAACATAATAAACTCTATTCAAACAGGAAGTTCCTGTAATTATTAAATTAATATTAAAATTGTTTTTAATTGCGAAAACTTTTTAAAAGACAAATGACATAATTCCTTTTTTTTTTTTTTGCAGAATTTAATATTTCAAAACCAAAACGTTGTGGGTATTTAAAGTAACCGAATTGTAGGACGGAAAGTATTTAAAACTCCCAAATGGCAATTTCTTACGAAATGTCCAGAATATGTAATACGCTCTGTTCAAAGAGGAAGTTTCTGTAATTATAAGATTAGTTTTGAATTTTTTTTTAATTGCAGAAGCGTTTTCGAAGATAAATGGTGACATTCAATTTTTTCAAGGAATTTAATATTTCAAAAAAAAAGATAAAAAATCAGACCGTAGTGGGAAAAGAACGGAGGACGAGAAAACAATCTTCGTGTGGGACGTGCTGAAATTTTGAGCTCGGAGCACTGCATCGTTTTTATTACTCAATTTATAAATTTCTGTTGAAACAAATGATTCTTTGAACACTTACTTCTTCAGTTAAAAAGATTTAATTATAAATGAACGTGCATTAAAAAATTAGTAACAAAATTCATGGGAAATAAAAATGAATTACCCTGCCAAATCCTTAAGGCGAAAAATTACAAACAGGAACAATATTCATTGACTCTGAATCATTTTGTTATGGAAAATGTCTTGCTTATAAGAAAAAGACCGGAAAAATTCCAAATTCGTGAAGTTCTTTCCCCTATGAAATATTCAGAGTCCTAAGTAGATCACATATATTTCTTCCGTCGTTTATTATTATTATTACAATTCATAAAGCACACCACCGAATTCAACTTTTTTATCTGGTACCAAGGCTTCTTAACTATTTTGTTAATTGCTTCTTTGATTAGGAGAATGTCAATTATTCTGTAATTCGATGCACTTTTCAGGTACTCTATTATAGTAAAAGGCTTTAGTCCGAGAATATGATGCAAACACATTTAAGCATTTGCACTCTTTGTCAGCTGGTATTCTTCACCTTAATGTTTGTCCTTGTAGCTTTTTTTCATTGCTTTCTTTGTAAATGATCTTTCCAGGGAGCTTTTAGTTTTTTTGTTTCCTAAGTTAACCCTTTGCACTCGAATATCTTCTCTCAAATACCATTCAAAACTGTGCATCTATTTGACATTTTAGTTATTTATTTAGTTTGAATTATAATTGTTAATAATATCTATAGAATGGTAAAAAAGATGTAGATTCCTTTTTCAGGGAAACTCAGCTGAAAACAATTTTATGTATTTATTTTTGGTGTAATAAACAAGTCCGTGTATTAAGAGAGTAATTATGCATCGAATTACTCGAATTCACCTTTCTCACAAGCAGTGACGTGAAATTAAGTTTTCTGTGCGTCGTGTCGTGTCGTGTAAATTATCCTTCATACTGAATTTCTCATCTTTTTTCAGCATCATTGAATATTTTTAAACATAGAGCAAAATATCATTTCTGTGAATAAAATCAATAAATAATTACTGTTCGTCATTCATTAATCATAAAACAGTTTCTACTGAAATTATTTTACTGATCTTAGAACTGAAAATCAACAATGGCTTATCTGGTATCGAATCGCATTAAATTGTTTAGAAAATCCCGTATGAAATTTCGACTACATCCTCTATGACGTTAACTACGGTTTAATTTCAAATTTTATTAACAAAATTGAAGAAAAACCACATTTGTCTTGCATTTGACATCCAATGCAAGCCTAGAATTTCTAATTCCCGGAAATTATAATTCTGTAACTTGGTAACGAAATAGTCTAATTTGACAAATCTTTTCTGAGATTCCATTTAGTGCTGTAAACTATCCCTCTGTTTAGCTAAATATTGAGTTTTGAAGGTAAATTTCTATGAAAATTGGATGATTTTTTTAACTTCGTACTTAGACTTTAAAACTATAAAGCTAATATTTTCGGATACATTTCTTCCCTCACCATGTCTTATTTTCTGATTTAAATTCTACTTGTCAGACCGAGTCCATTTATTCAGTTTTCCCTCAAAAACCACGATTACATAATTCCATATTCGTTGTGGTTAGGCGTTTCATTGGCAAAAAATAGCGGAGCAATTTCTAGAAAATCACGTACTTCAAATGTAGCGTAAATGCTTCAAGAGTGGGATTTCATAACATATACCATATAAAATGCTAATCAATTTTATTCATCCTGTTTTAAAGTAGGAGAAGGAAATGTGTTTATACTTGGTTCCCCTTTTTACTAAAAAATTTACCAGGATTGACACAATGGATCTTTGTTGCGTCATTGTATTTAATAACCTAAATGTTAATACTGAAAGTTATTAGATTCTAGAATATTAAAATATTTGCTGGTATCAATGAAACAATTTACATGAATATATGAAACTCTTCAATTTTTTCTCCGTTATTTGGCTTTGGTGGCCATATAAGTATTTAAAATATTTTACAGTAAATCAAAATAGACAGCAATGGGTGCAACTTTCATCAAACTTGATATTTAACTGTTTCTCGGACACGAAGAGCGAATTCTAATGCCTCTCTCTTTAATGATCATTTGCATCTTAAAACAAGGTAAGATGCATATCACTATTCGGAATATTACTGAAAACATTTTGATAGAATAATTCATTGTCAGCGGTTTGAGTTTTTTTTTTTCTAGGAATTTCTTTCCTGACCTGTACTGCCAGTCAGATGAAAGGAAGGGAGGTGTTTAAAAGAGATGAAAAGGAATATTTGAAAGCTATTTTATATTTTAAAAACGGGTGATATTTTGTAATAAGTAGTTTAACCGTCGGTCGCTTTATATCAATTCTGTTCTTAAATTCAAATTGAAAATACAAGCCTTATTTTCAAGAAAACAATAAAATCATTGTTCAACATGAAAAAATTATCTTTTCTTTCGTGTTAATTTCGACGGATATAAGTCTTTAGTATTAGTATTAAAAATTACTACGTCATCATTTAATCTATTCTTTCCGTTAACTGCCTTTAGATTATTTCAAACCAGTATTTGTAGTTGCTTTAGAAAAATGGAGGCTATAAAAGAATTGTTGCATAAACAGAATTGCCCTCTATTGACAAAATGATGAGAATAATTACAATTCCATCGAACTTCAATGTCAAAATAATTGATCAATATGTATAAATACATTATCTTGGGAGTAAATGTTTTGGAATTTCTGGGGTATGCAGGTAATTACATAATTCTGCTTTACTTCTGTCATACATACAGTAGAATCCTTCTTTGTCTGATCTCAAAAAAAAAAAAAAAAAACTAAATTTTTTAGATTAAAACCGCATTGTGACTATTAGTATATAAAGGTTGGTATTGGGACCAAATATTCTCCCGGCTCTGTTTATTGAACAACACAATTTTATCCCGATAGACATTAAAGCATTGCTCTAATTTACTCCCCCCATCTTCCGTTATTTACGGGTAATTTTTTGGAGTTGTACACTGTGCAGAGTGACACTATTCCCGTAATATGTAGAATGAAACTTCTGTTATAGATTTCAGTGCGCTGATTAGAAACTATACGATTCATTGACTGTGAATCATGGCAGGGGATTTTTTAATAAATACCGTTGGTAATGAGTGGAAACTAGACTAAACCGGAAATAATAATGGGTTTGTTTGCTGTTAAAACTATGGCACGTTGTAGTGTAGATAATGTGTGCTGTTGGAACTGTATGGGGCATGGCTGTGTGGGTAATATGTTGGAAGTATTGGTATTGGTGTTGTGTTGGAATGGATAATAAGTATGATAGTGGAATTGCCCTTCTTGTAGTGGAGTGGGTAATGCGTATGGTATTGGAACTGTAGGTATCGTAGTTGAGTATGATTTTAGATCTGTAATATTCGTAGTTGAATGGGTAATGTACATAATGTGAAATTATGGTGGTTCATTGTGTCGTGGGTAACGGATGTGGTGCTGAAATTGTAAAAGCAATGGAATGGGTAATGTGCATGATTCGTGGCGGAATGGATAATATGTATGTAGTTCGTGGTGATGTGGGTAATGTGTGTCGTTTTCATATTGTGGAGTTCGCAGTGGTGTGGGTAATGTGTATATGGTTTTCGTGTTGTGGTGGAGTGGGTAATGTATGTGTGTGGTTTTCGTGTTGTGGTGGAATGACTAATGTGTGTGTGTGTGGTTTTCATGTTGTAGTGGAGTGGCTAATGTGTGTGTGTGGTTTTTCGTGTTGTGGTGGAGTGGGTAATATGTGTATGTGTGTGTGGTTTTCGTATTGTGATGGTCGTGGTGGAGTGGGTAATGAATGGAACTGTATTCGCTGGTGGTTTGTAGCATAAAAAATATAAGGAGTGTGAGAGTAGAGGCTTTTGGTGTGTGGAGTGCGAGATTCGAGACTTTTCGGATGCGAATTAGTCGTTTTCACGTGTCATAATTTAACAAAGCTACTTGAAGAAATATGTGAAATACTTCCTTATGGTTAAGTCAGATAAGTTCATATAAATTAAAAAAAATATTTATTATAGCTTATTATGAGAAATTTTCTTTTCTTCGTTAAGAAGTAAAATGTGTCCACACTATACATCCCCTGAAGGAATTTTCGCTAATTTATAGGAACTGAAAATTTCGATCATGTAAAATTTCTCGTAATTTAGTATTTCGATATTAAAATTTGAAATTCTGAGTTTCATTCTTTTATGAATCATCAAGGTATTTCAACTAGATAAGCGGTCAGTATGGGTAAAAATAAAAAAAATCATTGAAACTAAATCCATTTAACGATGCACCCATAATGGTTTCGAAAATGAAAGATGCCTGCATAAAATTTTTCAGAATAATGCATTTTTTATTAAAATTTAGATTATAAAGCATAAATAAATTTGAGCAGCTTTCTTATTATCAATCTTACCAAGAAAAATTATTTATATTATAGAAGTTCGGCGAATCTTGTGCTTATTTAGGAGTGAAATTTAGAGAGCTGTGTTCAATAAACTGAAAGTTTAAAAATGTCTGTGTCACTTTTTTTTTTTTTGGTTTTTACTTTAGGTACTAGGTTTACTCAAACATTTTATTCCAATCATGTAGACTAAAATCATTTGATTTCTTGAATTGATGTCGAACTTTAGGAATCTTAATTTTTATGTCTTCCCTACCAGAATATTCCCTTTTGCAGAATATTCAACTAATTTTTCCTCGGAAATCTCCAATGTCGGTTTATGGATACATAAAATCTATAAACTTAAGGAAATACGGTCATTTCAAAAGAAAAAATTTGAATCACTAAATTCTTCTTTTTTCTCAAACAATACGTTTTGCTACTTTTTGCAGGTCTTTAGTTCGACTGTCTTAACATATTAATAGTTTTATATATTTTTCTAATTTTTTTTCAATTGTAAAAAATTTCTCCACACTAGTTCAATAGTTACTTAGAATTTTTCTAATTATTATACAATAAAAAAATTTTGCTACAAAATATATATAAAATTATTAGAAAATTTAAGTGTCAAGAGCATGCACATATGCATAAAGCATTCCTATTCTTAGCATTGTGCTTTTAGACCAAATTCCCATTTTTGAAACTGCGATTGGTTAAACATGCTCAGGACCTTAGATCCTTTCAGACTTGCAGGGATGAGTGGTGTGGTGGTTAGATCGATATGTTGTTTTGCTACTTTTTGCAGATCTTCAGTTCGACTTATTTTCAGTGTTTTCTTCACATTAGTAATCCGTATACAGCAAAAGAAATTATTCTTCAAAATATCTATAAATTTAACAGAAATTTAAGTGTCAAGATATTGTACATGCGCATAACGCATTCCTAGCATTGTGCTTTTAGACAAGATTCCTATTATTTTTTAATGTACAATTTCTTAAACATTTTAAGAAACTTAAACATGTTAAGAATCCCTCGGATGTTGCAAGGACGAGTTACCTGGTGGATAAAACTATATCTAGTGTCGCTGCCATTTTAAGGTCTTCAGTTGGAGTCTCGAAGCAGAGGAATGATTTCATCTATTTTTCTTCTCCCCCTTTTTTTTGTGTGTTTATTTTCAATATATTCTCCACACTAGTTCATTAGTTACTATGAATTTTTAAATTAATCATACAATAAAAACTAAATTTTACTTAGTATAAATTTAATTAAAGTAGCATAAATTAGTATAAATTAGTATAAATTTAATTAAAGTATAAATTTAATAAAAAATTATGTGTGAAGGTCTTGCACATGCGCATAAAACATTCCTATTCTTAACATTGTGCTTTTACACCAGATTCTTATTATTTTTGAAACTACGATTGGTTAAACATGATAAGAAATTCAGATCCCGTTGGAGCCGCCAGGATCAGTGGCCTGATGGATCGAACGATAGGTTGTTTCTGTGCTTTTTGGAGGTCTTGATTTCGAGTCTCGAAATAGATGACTGGTTTTATTTCTTTTTCTTCTTATTTGGTTTTTATTTTCAATATTTTCTATACACTAGTTCAACAGTTTTAATGGATTTTTTAATTTCTTGTCCAACAAAAATAAAATATTGCTTCAAATATGTATACGTTTTATAGAAAATTTCAGGGTCAATATCTAGCAAATGCGCATAAAACACTCCTATTCTTAGCATTGTGCATTTAAATCACATTCCCATTATTTTTGAAACTTCGATTCTTTTAAACATGCAAAGAAACTTCGATCCCTCCGGCGTTGCAAGAATGAGTGGCATGGTGGATGAAACATTAGGGCATTTCGCTGCTTTTTGCAGATATTCAGTTCGAGTCTCGAAAGAGAGGATATGTTTTATCTATTTTTATACTTTTTTTTATTTTCAGTATTTTCTTCCCACTAGTTCAACAGTTATTACGACTTTTTCCAATTCTTATACCACAAAAAAAATTTTGCTTAAAAATATCTATAAATTTAAGAGAAAATTTAGGTGTCAAGATTTAGCAAATGCGCATAACGCATTCCCATTCATAACTTTGTGAATTTACTCAAGATTCCCATTATTTTTGAAGCTACGATTCGTTAAGCATGTTAAAATCTACCGTAGTTGCAAGAATTAGTGGCCTGGGGGATTGAAAGATAGGTTGTTTTGAAGCTTTTTTTTTTTTTGAAGGTCTTCAGTTCGAGTCTCGAAACAAATGTGAGGTTTTATCCATTTTTTTTTTTAGTTTAATTTAAATATTTTCTCCACGCTTGTTCAACAGTTGCTATGAATTGTTAAATTAATTGCACAACAGACATCAAAATTTTGCTTCAAAATATGTGTAAATTTAATAGAATATGCAAGTATCAATATCTTGCACTCGCGCATAAAGCAGTCCAATTCTTAGCAATGTGCTTTTATAACAGTTTTTCATTAATGTTGAAACTACGATTGGTTATATTAAGAAACATAGTTAAGAAACATAGATTCGTTTGTACTTGCCAGGATGAGTGGAATGGTGGTTAAAACGATAGGTGGTTTAGTTGCTTTTTGAAGGTCTTCATTTCGAGTCTCGAAACAGATGAATGGTTTTATCTGTTTTTCTACTTTATTTTCAATTTTTCCTCCACACTAGTTCAACAATTATTATAAATTTTTGAATTTGTTATACCACAATTTTTTTTTTTTTGCTTAAAAATAGGTATAAATTTAATAGAAAATTATGTGTCAATTATGTTACATTTTTCTCCTCTAAGGAATCCCAATAAAATTAAAGATGGATAGATGCTATTATTGTTCATAAAAAAATCCCTTTCTCAGTAATAATGAATAAATAGTAATTGTTTTTTAATAAGCAAAGTTTCAAAACGATAAGTTAATTTAAAAGAGAAAAAAGATCGTGATTTCATTACATCTCAAATTTTATTAAATTTAAAACATCTTTCAGTAATGAATAATTATATATTTTTTTTTCTTTTGTGAAATAATGACTCATTTTTATTGAAGTTTTTGCAATATTTCTTCAAAAAAACATCATTAAAAAACACATTTATTGCAGCAATGTGAAGATTAAATACCCAGTTTCGAGAAATTTCTGAAATCAGACTGATTTGGGAAAATTTATAATGTTTTATAATTTAATCTAAAAATTATAATTCTATTATTAATCTTTTTGTATCGGAGAGGGTCGTAGCGAAAGAGCATTAAATAATGAAATATTTTTTTGAAATTCCTGATGAAAAATTGTTGTCAAGGAAATGGAAAAAGTTTTTTACAAGTTTTAATCACTAATTTAGAAAATAAAAAATTTCGAATATATTTTTTGTCTATAATTTTAATTATATAGAATTACAAAAATAGATGACGGGTTTTATTCCCCTTGGATTATCTTCTAGTTTTTAGGTATCTAATTAAAAAATTCTTAATTGCGAAGCAAAACCACTTATATTAGGCTTTTTTTTAAATGTCATCTCTACTTTAAAACAAAATGATAAATGAATTTTAACTTCGCTCGTTTCATAACTTTATCCTGTCTAATTATGAAACCTTTTGCATCTGTTTCATTTCTGTGCACGTAACGCTGCTTCTCACCAAGAAGAAATTATTCAAAAATCTCTTCATTGAGTATAATTTTAGTTTTTCTGCGGGAAAGATTCCCTGTCCTCTAGTTCACTTATATCGTTGGCGCATTTTCAGAAAATTTATGCTAGGTGACTATCCATTTAAGTTTATTAAATTCAAAAACTATTTTCATATGATTAATTTGGAGGAGTTTTAGAGATACTCTGCAATCTTTTATAAAATAATTATCCTTTTAAGTAAGTAAATATTTTCTAATCTTAAATAAGAATATCCTTTTATATTTAATAATATCTTTTTAAAGTTGATCTGAAACTAAAATTTATTTGAAACTCAATCAGGAATGGAAAATATATTAAACCAATTATTCTGAATATGTTCAAGAAGAATTATATTTAAATCTTTATAGAAGTAAGAAAAAATCTAATTTATCAATATAATTAATTTATAATATAATTAAACAATAACTAGTAGTTAAAATGAATTATTCAAAATTTTTAAATTAAACTTTTTAGAAGAATTTTTCTATATATCTTTATAAAATTGGAAAACCGGACGAAAATCTCTATTAAATATCTTTGATAGTAGATAGCAGCATGAAACAATGAAGTCATATTTTCTCTTTTGATTCATAGATGGCAGCAAGAAAGAATGAGAAACTTTTATTTTCTCTTTTTTTTTTTCATAGATGAAAACACGAAACAATGAAAAACATTACTTTCTTTTTTTTCTCATAGATGGAAGCACGAAACAATGAAAGCCTTTTACTGTCTCTTTTGATTCATAGATGGCAGTACGACAGAATGAGACGCTTTTATTTTTCTCTTTTGCTTCAAAGATGGCAGCACAAATGAAATAAACATTTTTTTTTCTATTTTTTTCCCATAGGTGGCAGCTGTAAGGACGGAAAACTTTTATTTTCTAATTTACTTTGAAGACAGCACCACGAATGCAGAATTTAGCCGGAAAAAAAACTTTTGTTAGTTCTCGCTCCACAAACAAATAGATTTTCGCAGCAAATGAATGCATTCGTATTATTTGATTTATTTCATGATTTAATGACATTGATGAAGACAATCTTATTGATCGTATGAAATTTTTTAAAATGTTTCCTAATAGTATAAAGACAAAAAATCTGATTGCTTATATTTATACCATATAAGATAATTCCATTATATTTTTAAAGCAACTGAAATAATGTGTTTGATTTATTTTCATTAAAATTTTGGTTGGCTTTTTTTCAAACTTTTTATGATAGAATGAATATTAAAACGTTAATTACCAAATTTATATATCTGCAGAATTTCTCTTTGAATGCTCTATTGCAAAATAAAAGAACGGAAAGTTTCAATAGTTGGAGTGAAAAAAACAAAAATACTGCAGAATTTCGCTAACATAGCATTTACATCGAATTAAACTGACGTTATTGCAAAAGATTTACCGGTAACAATATATTTCCTAAACAACACCTATAAAAATTAATATCATATTGCCGTCATATTAATATTCTTCAATCTAATATTTTCCATTTCTCGTTACTTCTAATTCAACTTTTTTTTTTCTTAAGAAATTGAATATACAGTGTAAAATTATTTTCAGAAAATCTTTTTATCAAAATATGCCTCTGGAGAGTAAAGTTTTATGCTTAAAAATTGTTGCAGTTATATAAATTTAAGTAAGGGTAGTTGGAATATTTAGAGTTTTCAACGCGTAAGAGTTACAAAAGAATTAGGTAAGTTTTATAAGAAAGAACAGGGCTCACATTTCTTTCCTTTCCGTATTGTGCATTCACTTTTTTTTTTTTTTTTTTTTTTTTTTTTTTGCTGAAAGCATTATATTTCATGTGCAAGAGAAAATTAATCCCAATAAAATTAAAGATGGAGCCATGCTATTATCGCTCATAAAAAAAACGATTTCTTAGTAATAATGCATAAATAGTAATTATTTTAATAAACAAAGTTTGAAAATTATAAGTTTATTTAAAAGAGAAAAATAATCGTGATTTAATAATGAAATCCCTTAATCATTTAATACATCTTTTAGTCCTTGAATGCTTATATATATATATTCCTTTATGAAATAACGACTCAATTTTATTGAAGATTTTGCAATATTTGTTCAAAAAAACACATTATTAAAAAAATACATTTACTGGAGTAATGTAAATATTAATTACCCATTATCTTAAAATTTCTAAAAGTCTGATTTGGGGAAAATTATTAAAAATTGCCTTTAAAATATTTAATTCCCAGCAGCATGAATATTTATTTTCTTAACACGTTTTAGCGGTAATTCTCATCCTTTCAAATAATTTTTTTTTCAATTATATAGCTCCGCATTCTTATCAGCACTGTTAGTTCAAAATAGCAACAATGAAAGATTAAAATTTGCGACAATTGCAACAATTGTAAGAAAAATTTCTTATTGATTTTTCATTTTAAGCAGTCTAAAAGGTATAGCTCTAATACTTATCTTTTTATGCAGTGAAAGGACCTTAAATAATGAAACTTTTTTCTGAACTTCCTGATGAGAAACTGTTCCCCAGGAAAGAAAAAGTTTTTTTTTTCAATTTTATAATCAATAATTTAGAAAATAAAAACTTTTAGTAACTTTAGAATATATTTTTGTCTACATTTTTAATTATATAAAATACCAAAAATAGATGTTGTGTTTTATTCCCCTTGAATTCTCTTCTAGTTTTTCGGGTTCTAATTAAAAAATGCTTAATTGCGAAGCAAAACAATTTATATTAGGGTTTTTTAAATGTCATCTCTACTTTAAAAAAATGATAAATGAATTTTAATTTCACTAGTTTCATAGCATGAAAACTTTTGCATCTGTTTCATTTGTGTGCACGTTACGCGGCATATCACCAAGAAAAAATTATTCAAGAATCTCTCCATTGAGTATAATATTAGTTTTTCTGCGGGAAATAGTCCCTGTCCTCTAGCTCACTTATATGGTTGGCGCATTTTCAGAAAATGTATGCTAGGTGACTATCCATTGAAGTTTATTAAGTTCAAACAATATTTTCATATGATTAAATCGGAGGAGTTTTAGAGATTTTTTGCACTCGTTTATTAAATAATTATCCTTTTCAGTAAGTAAATATTTTTTCATCTTAAATAAGAATATCCTTTTATATTTATGAATATCCTTTTTAAGTTGATCTGAAACTAAAATTTATTTTAAATTCAATCAGGAATGAAAATTATATTAAACCAATTATTCTGAATGTGTTCAAGAAGAATTATATTTAAACCTTTATAGAAGTAAAAAAAATCAAATTTATCAATATAATTAATTTATAATATAATTAAAACCAGATTTACACCGTACTTAAAACTTATTGCCAAGTCGTAATGAGAATATTAGACCCTTCAGACGCTCTCGAGATACGAGGCTTGGTGGCTAGATCGGCAGGGTGTGTCATTGTGGTTTTCTGTTCGAATCTGGAGGGCGACAAATCATTTTATAATTTTTCTCTTTTTTAAATAAATTTTATCTATATTTCTCCATTATTCATAGAGTACCTCTGGATTATTCAAAATCATATATTTCAAAAATATATTTCAATGTCAAAATATTTCTATATTTAGTTGGAATTTTAAGAGTCTAGTTATGCACATGCGCAGAATATATTCCTATCCTTAGCATTGTTCGTTTAATACAATGACACACCCTGCAGATCTAGAAACCAAGCATCGTACCTTGAGAGCGTCTGAAAGGTCAAAGATTCTGATTACGACTCTTCGAAAAGTTTTAAGTAAGGTGTATATCTGGTTTTAAAAGCACAATCCTAAGAATAGGAATACACTCTACGCATGTGCGCGAACTAGAATCTTAAAATTACAACTAAATATAGAAATATTTTGAAATATATGATTTGTAATAATTCATAGCAACTCTATGAATAATGGTGAAATATAAATAAAACTTATTTAAAAAAATTATAAAAATATATTTCGTTCTCCAGATTTAAACAGAAGACAAGCAAAATAAAATGACACACCCTGCCGATGTAGCCACCGTGACTCGTACCTCGAGAGCGTCTGAAGGGTCTCAGGTTCTCATTACGACTCGGCAGTTTTAAATACTGTGTCAAACTGGTTTTCAAAGGACAATGCAATAAATAGGAATAGATTTTGCGCATGTGTGCGATTTTGACTCTTGAAATTAAGATTAAATATAGAAATATTTTGAAATTAAAAAATATTTTTATAATATATAATTTGGAATAATTCATAGTAATTCTATGAATAATGGAGAAATATAGATAAAATTTATTAAAAAAAAAGAAAAGAAAAATTTTAAAATTATTTGTCCCTATCCAGATTCGAACTGAAGACCAGCAAAATACCATGACACACACTACAGATCTATCCACCAAGCCACATGCATTGAGAGCGTCTGAAGGATCAAAGATTCTAATTATGACTCTTCAATAAGTTTTAAGTATGGTGTAAATATGGATTTAAAAGCACAATGCTAAAAATAGGAATACACTCTACGCATGTGCGCGAACTAGCCTCTTAAAATTTCGACAAAATATAAATATATTTTGACATTAAAATATATTTTTGAAAAATAGGATTTGGAATAATTCATAATTACTCTATGAATAATGGAGAAATATAGATGAAATTAATTTAAAAAAAAAACAATAATTATAAAATTATTTATCTTTCTCGAGATTCGAACAGAAGACCTGCAGAATACAACGACAATCCCTGCCGATCTAGTCAAGAAGCGTCGCAACTCGAAAGCGTCTGAAGGGTCTAAGATTTTCATACGACTCTTCAATAAGTTTTAAGTATGGTGTAAATATGGATTTAAAAGCACAATGCTAAGAATAGTAATAGATTCTGCGCATGTGCGCGAAATAGACTCTTCAAATTCCGTATAAATTAAAATATATTTTTGAAATATATGATTTGGAATAATTCATAGTAACTCTATGAATAATGGAGAAATATAGATAAAATCTATTTTATTTAAAAAAGAAAAAGTATAAAATTATTTGTCGCTCTCCAGATTCGAATTGAAGACCAGCAAAATACAATGACACACCTGCCTATCTAGCAAACAAGTCTCAGGTTTGAGAGCGTCTGAAGTGTCTAAGATTTTAATTACGACTCGGCAATAAGTTGTAAGTACGGTGTAAATCGGGTTTTAAAAGCACAATGCTAAGAATAGGAATAGATTCTGCGCATGTCCGCAGCATGACTCTTAAAATTCCCATTAAACATAGAAATATTTTGAAATTAAAATATATTTTTGAAATATATGATTTGGAATAATTCATAGTAACTCTTTGAATAATGGAGAAATATAGATAAAATTTATTTAAAAAAATTATAAAATTATTTGTCGCTTTCTAGATTCGAACAGAAGACCAGCAAAATACAATGACACACACCCTACCGATCTAGCCACCGAGCCTTGCACTGCGAGACCGTCTGAAGGGTTTAAGATTCTCTTTACGAATCGGCAATAAGTTTTTAGTACGGTGTAAATCTGCTTTTAAAAGCACATTGCTAAGAAAAGGAATGGATTCTGCGCATGTTCGAAACTAGACTCTTAAAATTCCAAGTAAATATAGAAATATATTAACATTGAAATATATTTTTGAAATATATGATTTGGAATAATTCATAGTAACTCTATGAATAATGATGAAATATAGATGAAATATATTTTTTTTAAAAAAGAAAAATTATAAAATTATTTGTCGCTCTCCAGATTTGAACAGAAGACCAGCAAAATACAAGTACACACCCTAGCGATCTAGCCACAAAGCCTCGTACTTTGAGAGCGGCCGAAGGGTCTAAGATTATCATTACGATTCGGCACTAAGTTTTAAGTACGGTGCAAATCTGGTTTTAAAAGCACAATGCTAAGAATAAGGATAGATTCTGCGCCTGTGCGCGGCATGATTCTTAAAATACCGATTAAACATAGAAATATTTTGAAATTAAATATATTTTTGAAATATATGATTTGGAATAATTCATAGTAACTCTATGAATAATGGAGAAATATAGATAAAATTTATTAAAAAAAAAATTCTAAAATTATTTGTCAATCTCCAGATTCGAACTGAAGACCAGCAAAATACAATAAGACACTCTGCCGATCTAGCCACCAAGCCTCGTTCCTCGAGAGCGTCTGAAGGGTCAGAGATTCTCATTACGACTCGGCAATAAGTTTTAAGTACGGTGTAAATCTGGTTTTAAAAGCACAATGCTAAGAATAAGTATAGATTCTGCGCATGTGCGCGGCATGATTCTTAAAATTCCGATTAAACACAGAAATATTTTGAAATTAAAATATATTTTTGAAATATATGATTTAAAATAATAAATCATAACTCTATGAATAATGGAGAAATATAGATAAAATCTATTTTTTTTAAAAAGAAAAATTTTAAAATTATTTGTCGCTCTCCAGATTCGAACTGAACACCAGCAAAGTATAATAACACACTCTGCCGATCTAGCCACCGTGACTCGTACCTCGAGAGCGTCTGAAGGGTCTCAGGTTCTCATTACGACTCGGCAGTTTTAAATACTGTGTCAAACTGGTTTTCAAAGGACAATGCAATAAATAGGAATAGATTTTGTGCATGTGTGCGATTTTGACTCTTGAAATTAAGATTAAATATAGAAATATTTTGAAATTAAAAAATATTTTTATAATATATGATTTGGAATAATTCATAGTAATTCTATGAATAATGGAGAAATATAGATAAAATTTATTAAAAAAAAATTTTAAAATTATTTGTCCCTCTTCAGATTCGAACTGAAGACCAGCAAAATACAATGACACACACTGCAGATCTATCCACCAAGCCACATACATTGAGAGCGTCTGAAGGGTCAAAGATTCTAATTATGACTCTTCAATAAGTTTTAAGTATGGTGTAAATATGGATTTAAAAGCACAATGCTAAGAATAGTAATAGATTCAGCGCATGTGCGCGGCATGATTCTTAAAATTCCGATTAAACATAGAAATATTTTGAAATTAAAATATATTTTTGAAATATATGATTTGGAATAATTCATCATAACTCTATGAATAATGGAGATATATAGATAAAATCTATTTTTTTAAAAAGAAAAATTTTAAAATTATTTGTCGCTCTCCAGATTCGAACTGAAGACCAGCAAAAAACAATTACACACTCTGCCGATCTCGCCACCAAGCCTCGTTCTTCGAGAGCGTCTGAAGGGTCTCAGATTCTCATTAAGACTCGGCAATAAGTTTTAAGTACGGTGTAAATCTGGTTTTAAAAGCACAATGCTAAGAATAAGGATAGATTCTGCGCATGTGCGCGGCATGATTCTTAAAATACCGATTAAACATAGAAATATTTTGAAATTAAATATATTTTTGAAATATATGATTTGGAATAATTCATAGTAACTCTATGAATAATGGAGAAATATAGATAAAATTTATTAAAAAAAAAATTCTAAAATTATTTGTCAATCTCCAGATTCGAACTGAAGACCAGCAAAATACAATAAGACACTCTGCCGATCTAGCCACCAAGCCTCGTTCCTCGAGAGCGTCTGAAGGGTCAGAGATTCTCATTACGACTCGGCAATAAGTTTTAAGTACGGTGTAAATCTGGTTTTAAAAGCAAAATGCTAAGAATAAGTATAGATTCTGCGCATGTGCGCGGCATGATTCTTAAAATTCCGATTAAACACAGAAATATTTTGAAATTAAAATATATTTTTGAAATATATGATTTGGAATAATTCATCATAACTCTATGAATAATGGAGAAATATAGATAAAATCTATTTTTTTTAAAAAGAAAAATTTTAAAATTATTTGTCGCTCTCCAGATTCGAACTGAACACCAGCAAAGTACAATAACACACTCTGCCGATCTAGCCACCGTGACTCGTACCTCGAGAGCGTCTGAAGGGTCTCAGGTTCTCATTACGACTCGGCAGTTTTAAATACTGTGTCAAACTGGTTTTCAAAGGCCAATGCAATAAATAGGAATAGATTTTGTGCATGTGTGCGATTTTGACTCTTGAAATTAAGATTAAATATAGAAATATTTTGAAATTAAAAAATATTTTTATAATATATGATTTGGAATAATTCATAGTAATTCTATGAATAATGGAGAAATATAGATAAAATTTATTAAAAAAAAATTTTAAAATTATTTGTCCCTCTTCAGATTCGAACTGAAGACCAGCAAAATACAATGACACACACTGCAGATCTATCCACCAAGCCACATACATTGAGAGCATCTGAAGGGTCAAAGATTCTAATTATGACTCTTCAATAAGTTTTAAGTATGGTGTAAATATGGATTTAAAAGCACAATGCTAAGAATAGTAATAGATTCAGCGCATGTGCGCGGCATGATTCTTAAAATTCCGATTAAACATAGAAATATTTTGAAATTAAAATATATTTTTGAAATATATGATTTGGAATAATTCATCATAACTCTATGAATAATGGAGATATATAGATAAAATCTATTTTTTTTAAAAGAAAAATTTTAAAATTATTTGTCGCTCTCCAGATTCGAACTGAAGACCAGCAAAAAACAATTACACACTCTGCCGATCTCGCCACCAAGCCTCGTTCCTCGAGAGCGTCTGAAGGGTCTCAGATTCTCATTAAGACTCGGCAATAAGTTTTAAGTACGGTGTAAATCTGGTTTTAAAAGCACAATGCTAAGAATAAGGATAGATTCTGCGCATGTGCGCGGCATGATTCTTAAAATTCCGATTAAACATAGAAATATTTTGAAATTAAAATATATTTTTGAAATATATGATTTGGAATAATTCATCATAACTCTATGAATAATGGAGATATATAGATAAAATCTATTTTTTTTAAAAAGAAAAATTTTAAAATTATTTGTCGCTCTCCAGATTCGAACTGAACACCAGCAAAATACAATGACACACACTGCAGATCTATTCACCAAGCCACATGCATTGAGAGCGTCTGAAGGGTCAAAGATTCTAATTATGACTCTTCCATAAATTTTAAGTATGGTGTAAATATGGATTTAAAAGCACAATGCTAAGAATAGTAATAGATTCTGCGCATGTGCGCGAACTAGACTCTTCAAATTCCGTATAAATATAGAAATATTTTGAAATTTTAATATATTTTTGAAATATATGATTTGGAATAATTCTTAGTAACTCTATGAATAATGGAGAAATATAGATAAAATCTATTTTATTTAAAAAAGAAAAAGTATAAAATTATTTGTCGCTCTCCAGATTCGAATTGAAGACAAGCAAAATACAATGACACACCTTCCTATCTAGCCAACAAGCCTCAGGTTTGAGAGCGTCTGAAGTGTCTAAGATTTTAATTACGACTCGGCAATAAGTTGTAAGTACGGTGTAAATCGGGTTTTAAAAGCACAATGCTAAGAATAGGAATAGATTCTGCGCATGTCCGCAACATGACTCTTAAAATTCCGATTAAAAATAGAAATATTTTGAAATTAAATAATATTTTTGAAATATATGATTTGGAATAATTCACAGTAACTCTATGAATAATGGAGAAATATAGATAAAATCTATTTTTTTAAAAAAAGAAAAATTCTGAAATTATTTGTCGCTCTCCAGATTCGAACTGAAGACCAGCAAAATACAACAACACACTCTCCCGATTTAGCCACCAAGCTTCGTTCCTCGAGAGCGTCTGAAGGGTCTCAGATTCTCATTACGACTCGGCAATAAGTTTTAAGTACGGTGTAAATCTTGTTTTAAAAGCACAATGCTAAGAATAAAGATAGATTCTGCGCATGTGCGCGGCATGATTCTTAAAATTCCGATTAAACATAGAAATATTTTGAAATTAAAAAATATTTTTGAAATATATGATTTGGAATAATTCATAGTAACTCTATGAATAATGGAGAAATATAGATAAAATATATTTTTTTAAAAAAAGAAAAATTCTAAAATTATTTGTCGCTCTCCAGATTCGAACTGAAGACCAGCAAAATACAATTACACACTCTGCCGATCTCGCCACCAAGCCTCGTTCCTCGAGAGCGACTGAAGGGTCTCAGATTCTCATTACGTCTCGGCAATAAGTTTTAAGTACGGTGTAAATCTGGTTTTAAAAGCACAATGCTAAGAATAAGGATAGATTCTGCGCATGTGCGCGGCATGATTCTTAAAATTCCGATTAAACATAGAAATATTTTGAAATTAAAATATATTTTTGAAATATATGATTTGGAATAATTCATCATAACTCTATGAATAATGGAGATATATAGATAAAATATATTTTTTTTAAAAAGAAAAATTTTAAAATTATTTGTCGCTCTCCAGATTCGAACTGAAGACCAGCAAAATACAATTACACACTCTGCCGATCTAGCCACCAAGCCTCGTTCCTCGAGAGCGTCTGAAGGGTCTCAGATTCTCATTAAGACTCGGCAATAAGTTTTAAGTACGGTGTAAATCTGGTTTTAAAAGCACAATGCTAAGAATAAGGATAGATTCTGCGCATGTGCGCGGCATGATTCTTAAAATTCCGATAAAACATAGAAATATTTTGAAATTAAAACATATTTTTGAAATATATGATTTGGAATAATTCATAGTAACTCTATGAATAATGGAGAAATATTGATAAAATCTATTTTTTTTAAAAAAGAATAATTCTAAAATTATTTGTCGCTCTCCAGATTCGAACTGAAGACCAGCAAAATACAATAACACACTCTGCCGATCTAGCCACCGTGACTCGTACCTCGAGAGCGTCTGAAGGGTCTCAGGTTCTCATTACGACTCGGCAGTTTTAAATACTGTGTCAAACTGGTTTTCAAAGGACAATGCAATAAATAGGAATAGATTTTGCGCATGTGTGCGATTTTGACTCTTGAAATTAAGATTAAATATAGAAATATTTTGAAATTAAAAAATATTTTTATAATATATGATTTGGAATAATTCATAGTAATTCTATGAATAATGGAGAAATATAGATAAAATTTATTAAAAAAAATTAAAATTATTTGTCCATCTCTAGATTCGAACTGAAGACCAGCAAAATACAATGACACACACTGCAGATCTATCCACCAAGCCACATGCATTGAGAGCGTCTGAAGGGTCAAAGATTCTAATTATGACTCTTCAATAAGTTTTAAGTATGGTGTAAATATGGATTTAAAAGCACAATGCTAAGAATAGTAATAGATTCTGCGCATGTACGCGAACTAGACTCTTCAAATTCCGTATAAATATAGAAATATTTTGAAATTAAAATATATTTTTGAAATATATGATTTGGAATAATTCATAGTAACTCTATGAATAATGGAGAAATATAGATAAAATCTATTTTATTTAAAAAAGAAAAAGTATAAAATTATTTGTCGCTCTCCAGATTCGAATTGAAGACCAGCAAAATACAATGACACACCTGCCTATCTAGCCAACAAGCCTCAGGTTTGAGAGCGTCTGAAGTGTCTAAGATTTTAATTACGACTCGGTAATAAGTTGTAAGTACGGTGTAAATCTGGTTTTAAAAGCACAATGCTAAGAATAAGGATAGATTCTGCGCATGTCCGCAACATGACTCTTAAAATTCCCATTAAACATAGAAATATTTTGAAATTAAAATATATTTTTGAAATATATGATTTGGAATAATTCATAGTAACTCTTTGAATAATGGAGAAATATAGATAAAATTTATTTAAAAAAATTATAAAATTATTTGTCGCTCTCTAGATTCGAACAGAAGACCAGCAAAATACAATGACACACACCCTACCGATCTAGCCACCGAGCCTTGCACTGCGAGACCGTCTGAAGGGTTTAAGATTCTCTTTACGAATCGGCAATAAGTTTTTAGTACGGTGTAAATCTGCTTTTAAAAGCACATTGCTAAGAAAAGGAATGGATTCTGCGCATGTTCGAAACTAGACTCTTAAAATTCCAAGTAAATATAGAAATATATTAACATTGAAATATATTTTTGAAATATATGATTTGGAATAATTCATAGTAACTCTATGAATAATGATGAAATATAGATGAAATATAATTTTTAAAAAAAAGCAAAATTATAAAATTATTTGTCGCTCTCCAGATTTGAACAGAAGACCAGCAAAATACAAGTACACACCCTAGCGATCTAGCCACAAAGCCTCGTACTTTGAGAGCGGCCGAAGGGTGTAAGATTATCATTACGATTCGGCACTAAGTTTTAAGTACGGTGCAAATCTGGTTTTAAAAGCACAATGCTAAGAATAAGGATAGATTCTGCGCCTGTGCGCGGCATGATTCTTAAAATACCGATTAAACATAGAAATATTTTGAAATTAAAATATATTTTTGAAATATATGATCTGGAATAATTCATAGTAACTCTATGAATAATGGAGAAATATAGATAAAATTTATTAAAAAAAAAATTCTAAAATTAATTGTCAATCTCCAGATTCGAACTGAAGACCAGCAAAATACAATAAGACACTCTGCCGATCTAGCCACCAAGCCTCGTTCCTCGAGAGCGTCTGAAGGGTCAGAGATTCTCATTACGACTCGGCAATGAGTTTTAAGTACGGTGTAAATCTGGTTTTAAAAGCAAAATGCTAAGAATAAGTATAGATTCTGCGCATGTGCGCGGCATGATTCTTAAAATTCCGTTTAAACACAGAAATATTTTGAAATTAAAATATATTTTTGAAATATATGATTTGGAATAATTCATCATAACTCTATGAATAATGGAGAAATATAGATAAAATCTATTTTTTTTAAAAAGAAAAATTTTAAAATTATTTGTCGCTCTCGAGATTCGAAATGAACACCAGCAAAGTACAATTACACACTCTGCCGATCTAGCCACCGTGACTCGTACCTCGAGAGCGTCTGAAGGGTCTCAGGTTCTCATTACGACTCGGCAGTTTTAAATACTGTGTCAAACTGGTTTTCAAAGGACAATGCAATAAATAGGAATAGATTTTGTGCATGTGTGCGATTTTGACTCTTGAAATTAAGATTAAATATAGAAATATTTTGAAATTAAAAAATATTTTTATAATATATGATTTGGAATAATTCATAGTAATTCTATGAATAATGGAGAAATATAGATAAAATTTATTAAAAAAAAATTTTAAAATTATTTGTCCCTCTTCAGATTCGAACTGAAGACCAGCAAAATACAATGACACACACTGCAGATCTATCCACCAAGCCACATACATTGAGAGCGTCTGAAGGGTCAAAGATTCTAATTATGACTCTTCAATAAGTTTTAAGTATGGTGTAAATATGGATTTAAAAGCACAATGCTAAGAATAGTAATAGATTCAGCGCATGTGCGCGGCATGATTCTTAAAATTCCGATTAAACATAGAAATATTTTGAAATTAAAATATATTTTTGAAATATATGATTTGGAATAATTCATCATAACTCTATGAATAATGGAGATATATAGATAAAATCTATTTTTTTTAAAAAGAAAAATTTTAAAATTATTTGTCGCTCTCCAGATTCGAACTGAAGACCAGCAAAAAACAATTACACACTCTGCCGATCTCGCCACCAAGCCTCGTTCCTCGAGAGCGTCTGAAGGGTCTCAGATTCTCATTAAGACTCGGCAATAAGTTTTAAGTACGGTGTAAATCTGGTTTTAAAAGCACAATGCTAAGAATAAGGATAGATTCTGCGCATGTGCGCGGCATGATTCTTAAAATTCCGATTAAACATAGAAATATTTTGAAATTAAAATATATTTTTGAAATATATGATTTGGAATAATTCATAGTAACTCTATGAATAATGGAGAAATATAGATAAAATCTATTTTTTTTTAAAAGAATAATTCTAAAATTATTTGTCGCTCTCCAGATTCGAACTGAACACCAGCAAAATACAATGACACACACTGCAGATCTATTCACCAAGCCACATGCATTGAGAGCGTCTGAAGGGTCAAAGATTCTAATTATGACTCTTCAATAAATTTTAAGTATGGTGTAAATATGGATTTAAAAGCACAATGCTAAGAATAGTAATAGATTCTGCGCATGTGCGCGAACTAGACTCTTCAAATTCCGTATAAATATAGAAATATTTTGAAATTAAAATATATTTTTGAAATATATGATTTGGAATAATTCTTAGTAACTCTATGAATAATGGAGAAATATAGATAAAATCTATTTTATTTAAAAAAGAAAAAGTATAAAATTATTTGTCGCTCTCCAGATTCGAATTGAAGACAAGCAAAATACAATGACACACCTTCCTATCTAGCCAACAAGCCTCAGGTTTGAGAGAGTCTGAAGTGTCTAAGATTTTAATTACGACTCGGCAATAAGTTGTAAGTACGGTGTAAATCGGGTTTTAAAAGCACAATGCTAAGAATAGGAATAGATTCTGCGCATGTCCGCAACATGACTCTTAAAATTCCGATTAAAAATAGAAATATTTTGAAATTAAATAATATTTTTGAAATATATGATTTGGAATAATTCACAGTAACTCTATGAATAATGGAGAAATATAGATAAAATCTATTTTTTAAAAACAAGAAAAATTCTGAAATTATTTGTCGCTCTCCAGATTCGAACTGAAGACCAGCAAAATACAACAACACACTCTCCCGATCTAGCCACCAAGCCTCGTTCCTCGAGAGCGTCTGAAGGGTCTCAGATTCTCATTACGACTCGGCAATAAGTTTTAAGTACGGTGTAAATCTTGTTTTAAAAGCACAATGCTAAGAATAAAGATAGATTCTGCGCATGTGCGCGGCATGATTCTTAAAATTCCGATTAAACATAGAAATATTTTGAAATTAAAATATATTTTTGAAATATATGATTTGGAATAATTCATAGTAACTCTATGAATAATGGAGAAATATAGATAAAATCTATTTTTTTAAAAAAAGAAAAATTCTAAAATTATTTGTCGCTCTCCAGATTCGAACTGAAGACCAGCAAAATACAATTACACACTCTGCCGATCTCGCCACCAAGCCTCGTTCCTCGAGAGCGACTGTAGGGTCTCAGATTCTCATTACGACTCGGCAATAAGTTTTAAGTACGGTGTAAATCTGGTTTTAAAAGCACAATGCTAAGAATAAGGATAGATTCTGCGCATGTGCGCGGCATGATTCTTAAAATTCCGATAAAACATAGAAATATTTTGAAATTAAAACATATTTTTGAAATATATGATTTGGAATAATTCATAGTAACTCTATGAATAATGGAGAAATATAGATAAAATCTATTTTTTTTAAAAAGAAAAATTTTAAAATTATTTGTCGCTCTCGAGATTCGAACTGAACACCAGCAAAGTACAATTATACACTCTGCCGATCTAGCCACCGTGACTCGTACCTCGAGAGCGTCTGAAGGGTCTCAGGTTCTCATTACGACTCGGCAGTTTTAAATACTGTGTCAAACTGGTTTTCAAAGGACAATGCAATAAATAGGAATAGATTTTGCGCATGTGTGCGATTTTGACTCTTGAAATTAAGATTAAATATAGAAATATTTTGAAATTAAAAAATATTTTTATAATATATGATTTGGAATAATTCATAGTAATTCTATGAATAATGGAGAAATATAGATAAAATTTATTAAAAAAAAATTAAAATTATTTGTCCATCTCTAGATTCGAACTGAAGACCAGCAAAATACAATGACACACACTGCAGATCTATCCACCAAGCCACATGCATTGAGAGCGTCTGAAGGGTCAAAGATTCTAATTATGACTCTTCAATAAGTTTTAAGTATGGTGTAAATATGGATTTAAAAGCTCAATGCTAAGAATAGTAATAGATTCTGCGCATGTGCGCGAACTAGACTCTTCAAATTCCGTATAAATATAGAAATATTTTGAAATTAAAATATATTTTTGAAATATATGATTTGGAATAATTCATAGTAACTCTATGAATAATGGAGAAATATAGATAAAATCTATTTTATTTAAAAAAGAAAAAGTATAAAATTATTTGTCGCTCTCCAGATTCGAATTGAAGACCAGCAAAATACAATGACACACCTGCCTATCTATCCACCAAGCCACATGCATTGAGAGCGTCTGAAGGGTCAAAGATTCTAATTATGACTCTTCAATAAGTTTTAAGTATGGTGTAAATATGGATTTAAAAGCACAATGCTAAGAATAGCAATAGATTCTGCGCATGTGCGCGAACTAGACTCTTCAAATTCCGTATAAATATAGAAATATTTTGAAATTAAAATATATTTTTGAAATATATGTTTTGGAATAATTCATAGTAACTCTATGAATAATGGAGAAATATAGATAAAATCTATTTTTTTTTAAAAAGAATAATTCTAAAATTATTTGTCGCTCTCCAGATTCGAACTGAAGACCAGCAAAAAAAAATAACACACTCAGCCGATCTAGCCACCAAGCCTCGTTTCTCGAGAGCGTCTGAAGGGTCTCAGATTCTCATTACGACTGGGCAGTTTTAAATACTGTGTCAAACTGGTTTTCAAAGGACAATTCAATAAATAGGAATCGATTTTGCGCATGTGTGCGATTTTGACTCTTGAAATTAAGATTAAATATAGAAATATTTTGAAATTAAAAAATATTTTTGAAATATATGTTTTGGAATAATTCATAGTAAATCTATGAATAATGGAGAAATATAGATAAAATCTATTTTATTTATAAAAGAAAAAGTATAAAATTATTTGTCGCTCTCCAGATTCGAATTGAAGACCAGCAAAATACAATGACACACCTGCCTATCTAGCCAACAAGCCTCAGGTGTGAGAGCCCCTGAAGTGTCTACTATTCTAATTACGACTCGGCACTAAGTTGTAAGTACGGTGTAAATCGGGTTTTAAAAGCACAATGCTAAGAATAGGAATAGATTCTGCGCATGTCCGCAACATGACTCTTAAAATTCCGATTAAACATAGAAATATTTTGAAATTAAATAATATTTTTGAAATATATGATTTGGAATAATTCACATTAACTCTATGAATAATGGAGAAATATAGATAAAATCTATTTTTTTAAAAAAAGAAAAATTCTGAAATTATTTGTCGCTCTCCAGATTCGAACTGAAGACCAGCAAAATACAACAAGACACTCTGCCGATCTATCCACCAAGCCGCGTTCCGCGAGAGCGTCTGAAGGGTCGCAGATTCTCATTACGACTCGGCAATAAGTTTTAAATACGGTGTAAATCTGGTTTTAAAAGCACATTGCTATGAAAAGGAATGGATTCTGCGCATGTTCGAAACTAGAGTCTTAAAATTCCAAGTAAATATAGAAATATATTAACATTGAAATATATTTTTGAAATATATGATTTGGAATAATTCATAGTAACTCTATGAATAATGGAGAAATACAGATAAAATCTATTTTTTTTAAAAATGAAAAATTCTAAAATTATTTGTCGCTCTCCAGATTTGAACTGAAGACCAGCAAAATACAATTACACACTCTGAAGATCTAGCCACCAAGCCTCGTTCCTCGAGAGCGACTTAAGGGTCTCAGATTCTCATTACGACTCGGCAATAAGTTTTAACTACGGTGTAAATCTGGTTTTAAAAGCACAATGCTAAGAATAAGGATAGATTCTGCGCATGTGCGCGGCATGATTCTTAAAATTCCGATTAAACATAGAAATAATTTGAAATTAAAATATATTTTTGAAATATATGATTTGGAATAATTCATAGTAACTCTATGAATAATGGAGAAATATAGATAAAATCTATTTTTTTAAAAAAAGAAAAATTCTAAAATTATTTGTCGCTCTCCAGATTCGAACTGAAGACCAGCAAAATACAGTAACACACTCTGCCGATTTAGCCACCAAGCCTCGTTCCTCGAGAGCGACTGAAGGGTCTCAGATTCTCATTACGATTCGGCAATAAGTTTTAAGTACGGTGTAAATCTGGTTTTAAAAGCACGATGCTAAGAAAAAGGATAGATTCTGCGCATGTGCGCGGCATGATTCTTAAAATTCCGATTAAACATAGAAATAATTTGAACTTAAAATATATTTTTGAAATATATGTTTTGGAATAATTCATAGTAACTCTATGAATAATGGAGAAATATAGATAAAATCTATTTTTTTTAAAAAGAATAATTCTAAAATTATTTGTCGCTCTCCAGATTCGAACTGAAGACCAGCAAAATACAATAACACACTCTGCCGATCTAGCCACCAAGCCTCGTTCCTCGAGAGCGTCTGAAGGGTCTCAGATTCTCATTACGACTGGGCAGTTTTAAATACTGTGCCAAACTGGTTTTCAAAGGACAATTCAATAAATAGGAATCGATTTTGCGCATGTGTGCGATTTTGACTCTTGAAATTAAGATTAAATATAGAAATATTTTGAAATTAAAAAATATTTTTGAAATATATGTTTTGGAATAATTCATAGTAAATCTATGAATAATGGAGAAGTATAGATAAAATCTATTTTATTTATAAAAGAAAAAGTATAAAATTATTTGTCGCTCTCCAGATTCGAATTGAAGACCAGCAAAATACAATGACACACCTGCCTATCTAGCCAACAAGCCTCAGGTGTGAGAGCGTCTGAAGTGTCTACGATTCTAATTACGACTCGGCACTAAGTTGTAAGTACGGTGTAAATCGGGTTTTAAAAGCACAATGCTAAGAATAGGAATAGATTCTGCGCATGTCCGCAACATGACTCTTAAAATTCCGATTAAACATAGAAATATTTTGAAATTAAATAATATTTTTGAAATATATGATTTGGAATAATTCACATTAACTCTATGAATAATGGAGAAATATAGATAAAATCTATTTTTTTTAAAAAAGAAAAATTCTGAAATTATTTGTCGCTCTCCAGATTCGAACTGAAGACCAGCAAAATACAACAAGACACTCTGCCGATCTATCCACCAAGCCGCGTTCCGCGAGAGCGTCTGAAGGGTCGCAGATTCTCATTACGACTCGGCAATAAGTTTTAAATACGGTGTAAATCTGGTTTTAAAAGCACATTGCTATGAAAAGGAATGGATTCTGCGCATGTTCGAAACTAGAGTCTTAAACTTCCAAGTAAATATAGAAATATATTAACATTGAAATATATTTTTGAAATATATGATTTTTAATAATTCATAGTAACTCTAAGAATAATGGAGAAATATAGATAAAATCTATTTTTTTAAAAAAAGAAAAATTCTAAAATTATTTGTCGCTCTCCAGATTCGAACTGAAGACCAGCAAAATACAATTACACACTCTGAAGATCTAGCCACCAAGCCTCGTTCCTCGAGAGCGACTGAAGTGTCTCAGATTCTCATTACGACTCGGCAATAAGTTTTAAGTACGGTGTAAATCTGGTTTTAAAAGCACAATGCTAAGAATAAGGATAGATTCTGCGCATGTGCGCGGCATGATTCTTAAAATTCCGATTAAACATAGAAATATTTTGAAATTAAAATATATTTTTGAAGTATATGATTTGGAATAATTCATCATAACTCTATGAATAATGGAGATATATAGATAAAATCTATTTTTTTTTAAAAAGAATAATTCTAAAATTATTTGTCGCTCTCCAGATTCGAACTGAAAACCAGCAAAATACAATAACACTCTCTGCCGATCTAGCCACCAAGCCTCGCTCCTCGAGAGCGTCTGAAGGGTCACAGATTCTCATTAAGACTCGGCAATAAGTTTTAAGTACGGTGTAAATCTGGTTTTAAAAGCACAATGCTAAGAATAAGGATAGATTCTGCGCATGTGCGCGGCATGATTCTTAAAATTCCGATTAAACATAGAAATAATTTGAAATTAAAATATATTTTTGAAATATATGATTTGGAATAATTCATCATAACTCTATGAATAATGGAGATATATAGATAAAATCTATTTTTTTTAAAAAAGAATAATTCTAAAATTATTTGTCGCTCTCCAGATTCGAACTGAAGACCAGCAAAATACTATAACACACTCTGCCGATCTAGCCACCAAGCCTCGATCCTCGAGAGCGTCTGAAGGGTCTCAGATTCTCCTTAAGACTCTTCAATAAGTTTTAAGTATGGTGTAAATATGGATTTAAAAGCACAATGCTAAGAACAGTAATAGATTCTGCGCATGTGCGCGAACTAGACTCTTCAAATTCCGTATAAATATAGAAATATTTTGAAATTAAAATATATTTTTGAAATATATGATTTGGAATAATTCATCATAACTCTATGAATAATGGAGATATATAGATAAAATCTATTTTATTTAAAAAGAAAAATTTTAAAATTATTTGTCGCTCTCCAGATTCGAACTGAAGACCAGCAAAATACAATAACACACTCTGCCGATATAGCCGCCAAGCCTCGTTCCTCGAGAGCTTCTGAAGTGTCTCAGATTCTCATTAAGACTCGGCAATAAGTTTTAAGTACGGTGTAAATCTGGTTTTAAAAGCAGAATGCTAAGAATAAGGATAGATTCTGCGCATGTGCGCGGCATGATTCTTAAAATTCCGATTAAAAATAGAAATATTTTGAAATTAAAATGTATTTTTGAAATATATGATTTGGAATAATTCATCATAACTCTATGAATAATGGAGAAATATAGATAAAATTTATTAAAAAAAAGAAAAATTGTAAAATTATTTGTCGCTCTCGAGATTCGAACAGAAGACCTGCAAAATACATTGACACACTCTGCCTATCTAGCCACAAAGCCTCGTACTTTGAGAGCGTCCGAAGGGTCTAAGATTATCATTACGACTCAACAATAAGTTTTAATTACGGTGTAAATCTGGTTTTAAAAGCACAATGCTAAGAATATGAATAGATTCTGCGCATGTGCGCGAATTGTACTCTTAAAATTCCGATTAATTACAGAAATATTTTGAAATTAAAATATATTTTTGAAATATTTGTTATTGAATAATTCATAGTAACTCTATGAAGAATGGAGAAATATAGATAAAATATATTTTAAAAAAATTATAAAATTATTTGTCGCCCTCCAGATTCGAACAGAAAACAAGCAAAATACAACGACACACCCTACCGATCTAGCCACCAAGCCTCGGACATCGAAGGCGTCTGAAGGGTCTAAGATTCTCTTTACGATTCGGCAATAAGTTTTAAGTACGGCGTAAATCTTGTTTTAAAAGCACAATGCCAAGAATATGGTTAGATTCTGCGCGTGTGCGCGAACTTTACTCTTAAAGTTCCATTTTTACAAGAATTTTTTATATTTTTACTTAAGCGAGAGAAGGGTTTCCTTCGTAAATGATGCTTACAATACGACAAGATGGTGCTACAGGGGCTGCCCCCAGGGGCCAGTGATCGCCCCAATTCATATATGAAGAATTAATCAAATTAAAACTAAAACTCTCTGTAGAAAAAAGCCAGGAGTTGGTATTCCAAAGTAAAGCCCCAAGAATTTTTTCAAAAAGAGGTTCCACCGTTCTACATAAAAAACCCACTTTTAAAATTAACGAAAATACAATAAGGGTTTGCGACAGCTTAAAAATACTGGGTATTAATATCGATAACAAATTATCCTGGACCTCCCCCATTTTATCTCTAACGGACAAAGCTTTAAGCTTAACTGCTAACTTTAATCGGGTTAGCCGGACCAATTGGTGTGTAGATAAAAAACTAATAAAAACACGGTACAAAACTGTTATAGAAAAGGCCCTGCTCTACGGTGCAAGTATCTGGGGCGGGGCATTAACAAACCAACAAATAAAAAAACTACACTCCATACAAAGAATCTTTTTGGTCCGGTTTTTAAAAGCATATAATACCACCTCCCCCAACGTCCTTAACATATTAAGTGGAATCCCGACTCTTCATGTTGTGGCTAAAGCTAAATACATAAAATTCCAGATCTGGGTTGCCAACTCCGACAAATACAACTCACTTATAGGAATAATAGATTTAGATAGACACATAAATATCAAAAATATCCCATCTGAAAATAGAGTGTTCATCCTACCCGAAAAATTAAACAATACTGAATACGAGATATACACCGACGGATCCAAGTTGAATGATGAAACCGGATTCGCGGTGTGTATCTTTAAAAACAATATAAATATAGAAAATATCAAATTTAAATTAGAGAAATATAATTCAGTCTTTCAGGCGGAACTGGCCGCCATCGACTTTGCGGCCAACTGGGCTGTCAGACAAAATATCAAAGTTAACATCTTCTCTGACAGCCTATCATCTATTTCCGCCTTGAGGAGTGGCAATACCAGATCAAAATTGGTAAACAAGGTTAAACATAATATAATTGAGGCAAAGGGGTTGATCGGCCTCTCGTGGGTTAAGGCCCACGAGGGAAATATAGGAAATGAGTTGGCCGATCAACATGCAAAAGATGCCACAACTAACGGGATTCCCCAAAATATCCCGACCCCCTACTCATATTTGAAAAAGAAACTAAAAAATTTAATTTTGAATGAATGGAGACTCTACTGGAATAATTACGAGTCTCCATCATGGGTCAGGGTAAGAAATTTTTTGGACGTGGGGGACGAAAAATTTTTAATAAGTAACAAATTTTTAATTTATTTTATAAGTGGGCATGGTCCCTTCCCGGCCTATCTCCATAGATTTAAATATTTAGGCTCTCCAATGTGCTCCTGTGGTCACCTTGGTGACCCAGACCACTATATATTCCATTGTCGGTTTACCTCAAATCACCACATAACTGAACCGGCTCCGGAGCACAGGAGGACCTGGTTTAAAAACATTTCTAGGAATAGGCTGGCTGTCGCAAAAATTATCGAAGCATTCAAAATCAGTAGGAATATTTGTGATTCACTGACCCGATCAGGGGGGCTTGATTGAGAGTGTGATGGTTTATTTTTAAATATTTTAACTTTTATCATCCTTAGTATTCTATTTTTAACACTTGGGCAAATACCCTCTTTATACAAAACAAATTTGCGGAACTGGGGAGCAAGTTTTTTAAATTATATTGGTCTTTTGACAGCTTTTAAGACAATCCTACCTGGAACATTGGCGGAAGGTCAGGGGTTCTTTTTTAGACTTCTCCGATTTCTTAGGAGTTTTAATTAATTTTTAATATAGAAGGAGATTTATGTGATTTTATTTTTATATAGACCTGTGCATTTATGTGTTGTGTACACATAGGTGTAAGTAAGCATGTGTATATATATTTTATTCTTTTTAATATGAAAATATTTTATTCTCTTAACCAGTCACACCTCTTCCCCTGGGCACCATCAATTAAAATTTTTTTATCATTTGCCTTCTAATTAACTTTTAAGTAATGTACCTCTACACTATTAATTTTATCTACCCATTTATCATTACTCCACTTAAATCATCCTTCTATATTTCATATTTCATATTCCATATTCCATATTTCACATTTTAAAAGATTTTTTACTTACATTGACCTTGGGCTACTTTTAAAATTTTTAGATCACAATTTATATTTGGACATTTATTTGTATATATATTCAAGACCTTTTAGCAATCTTTTTATATCATGAACAGCCTATAGTGCCAAGCACATAGGCCCTTAATTTTACAATGTTTCATTGCTCTCCACCAAGCGAAATCTTAAAAACCGATAAGTCCATTTGTTGGTAAGACAATATTTGCCATCGCAAGAAGAACTGAATATATGCTCCTGCTATTAACGAGGCCCCTCTGGTACATTATCAATTGCACATTTCTACCCCGCATCATTTACGTCCTACGACATGACCAATAATTCACGCCCTTCGGCCGGAATGGAGTTCTTATTTAATTTTTAAAAATTTTTAAACTTGGGATTTTAAAACATTTTAAACTTTTTAAATTTTAAACCATTTTAAACTTTTAAGAGTATTTCTAAGTTTCATGTTCTCCAATTTTAACTTTTATAAGTACTTGGTTTTTTTGTATTGGGGAATGTCCCAGTACAATAATTTTAATTGATTTTTAATTGTTACAATTTTTAATTATATAATGGTAAATAACTTTAGGAGTTATATCCAGACAGAGATTTTAGAGATGTTCCTCCTTGTTGAGCTGGAATTTTAATCTATGATATTCAGATCTTTGATCCTAGTATTTTAATAATTTTAATACTTCCTTGTTTGTGTTTTTTTAGAAGTTGTACAGTTTGGATGTTTAGATATTTAATATATGTATATTATATTTTATGTATGAAACTTAGGCTTAATGTTTATACCTATATATATATTCTTTTCTTTTTTGGAGTGGTTTGTGTGTGCTCTTGTCTTTTAGTGTGTTGTGCTGTCGCTTTTTGTTGTGGGGCCACGCTGGGGGAGGCTGTGCCCACCCCGCGCTCTGATTCCACCTCGCCCCATCTTTAACAACATTCTTCTAAGTCCGTCGGAACACAGGACGGTAAAAACCTTAAAAAAATAAGCCCCCCGGCTTGGCTACTACAGCCAGCCGGGGGGCGGGTTGGATTATTTAAGATTACATTAATAAATTAATACATTATAAAATAAATAAAAACCATATACCATTACTGGGGGGCCCCCTGCTCCTAGTCGATCCGGTCCCCTGTCATACCTGCAATAAAAAGAAACAAAAGATAAAAAGAGACAATAAATATTCTTTACCTGGGGTTCCGATGGTGAGATGAAAATGTAATGAGATGAGGTTAGGGGGCTGGTGGATATAATTAAAAACTTAGAAACTAATATAATATAACAGGTTACCTGCCGTAAACACCTGAAATGGAATGAAACCCTGAAATGGAATTATAATTTATACAATACATAATAAATATAAAAATGATATATAACTAAAACTAACGAAACAAAAATAGCTTTATCACATTCATTCACACCCATGTTAGTTAAATAGCCCGAAGGGCCTTCGTCCTCCTCCACGGCCCACCTTTACCTTATACCTTTATGTTTGCAACTAATAAAATACCAATGTGCTCTTGCCCAGATGTGGGGCTTTTCAAATACTCCCCACCGTTGTGGGTAGAGAACCTGTAAGATCATCCATATACTCTTTAATTTTATGCTGCCAATTTTATGTATTTTAAGCACTGCCCCTGTTCTGGGCAATGATTGTAGAATTTTTGCCAGTTTTTAATAAATCTGATCCGAGGGCTGGGCTGGCCCGTGGTTTCTTGGCGTGCTGGGCTGAATTTCATCCCCGTTCCTCCCATCAAAGGTTTAACACCCAACTCGGGTAAACCGGGAGGTGCGTGGGCATCAACTCTTAAAGTTCCGATTAATTATAGAAATATTTTGAAATTAAAATATATTTTTGAAATATATGATTTGGAATAATTCATAGTAATTCTATCAATAATGGAGAAATATAGATAAAATTATTTAAAAAAAAAAGAAAAATTATAAAATTAATTGTCGCTCTCCAGATTCGAACTGAACACCAGCAAAATACAACAACACACTCTGCCGATCTAACCACCAAGCCTCGTTCCTTGAGAGCGTCTGAAGGGTCTCAGATTCTCATTAAGACTCGGCAATAAGTTTTAAGTACGGTGTAAATCTGGTTTTAAAAGCACAATGCTAAGAATAAGGATAGATTCTGCGCATGTGCGCGGCATGATTCTTAAAATTCCGATTAAACATAGAAATATTTTGAAATTAAAATATATTTTTGAAATATATGATTCGGAATAATTCATAGTAACTCTATGAATAATGGAGAAATATAGATAAAAAATATTTTTTTTAAAAAGAATAATTCTAAAATTATTTGTCGCTCTCCAGATTCGAACTGAAGACCAGCAAAATACAATAACACGCTCTGCCGATCTAGCCACCAAGCCTCGTTCCTCGAGAGCGTCTGAAGGGTCTAATATTTTAATTACGACTCGGCAATAAGTTGTAAGTACGGTGTAAATCGGGTTTTAAAAGCACAATGCTAAGAATATGAATAGATTCTGCGCATGTGCTCAACATGACTCTTAAAATTCCAATTAAACATATAAATATTTTGAAATTAAAATATATTTTTGAAATATATGATTTGGAATAATTCATAGAAACTCTATGAATAATGGAGAAATATAGATAAAATTTACTAAAAAAAAGAAAAATTATAAAATTATTTGTCGCTCTCGAGATTCGAACAGAAGACCTGCAAAATACAATGACACACCGTATCGATCTAACCACAAAGCCTCGTACTGTGAGAGCGGCTGAAGGGTCTAAGATTCTCATTACGACTCGGCAATAAGATTTAAGAACGGTGTAAATCTGGTTTTATAAGCATAATGTTAAGAATATGAATAGATTCTGCGAGTGTGTGCGAACTTAACTCTTAAGTTCCGATTAATTATAGAAATATTTTGAAATTAAAATGTATTTTTGAAATATATGATTTGGAATAATTTATCATCACTCTATGAATAATGGAGAAATATAGATAAAATCTATTTTTTTTAAAAAAAGAAAAATTATAAAATTATTTTTCGGTCTCCAGATTCGAACTGAAGACCAGCAAAGTACAATGACGCACCTGCCGATCTAGCCACCAAGCCTCTTACTTTGAAACCGTCCGAAGGGTCTAAGATTCTCATTACGACTCGGCAATAAGTTGTAAGTATGGTGTAAATCTGGTTTTAAAAGCACAATGCTAAGAATAGGAATAGATTCTGCGCATGTGCGCGACATGACTCTTAAAATTCCGTTTAACGTAGAAATATTTTGAAACTAAAATATTTTATTCAAGTATATGATTCGGAATAATTCATAGTAACTCTATGAATAATGGAGAAATATAGATAAAATCTATTTTTTTTTAAAAGAATAATTCTAAAGTTATTTGTCGCTCTCCAGATTCGAACTGAAGACCAGCAAAATACAATAATACACTCTGCCGATCTAGCCACCAAGCCTGGTTCCTCGAGAGCGTCTGAAGGGTCTAATATTTTAATTACGACTCGGCAATAAGTTGTAAGTACGGTGTAACTCGGGTTTAAAAGCACAATGCTAAGAATATGAATAGATTCTGCACATGTGCTCAACATGACTCTTAAAAATTCCAATTAAACATAGAAATATTTTGAAATTAAAATATATTTTTGGAATATATGATTTGGAATAATTCATAGTAACTCTATGAATAATGGAGAAATATAGATAAAATCTATTTTTTTTTAAAAGAATAATTATAAAATTATTTGTCGCTCTACAGGTTCGAACAGAAGACCAGCAAAATACAAGTACATACCCTAGCGATCTCGCCACAAAGCCTCGCACTTCGAGAGCGGCTGAATGGTCTAAGAATCTCTTTACAACTCGGCAATAAGTTTTAAGTACAGTGTAAATCTGGTTTTAAAAGCACATTGACAAGAAAATGAATATATTATGCGCATGTGCACGAAATTTACTTTTAAAATTCGGATTAATTACAGAAATATTTTGAAATTAAAATATATTTTTAAAATATATGATTTGGAATAATTCTTAGTTACACTATGAATAATGGAGAAATATTGACAAAATTTATATTAAAATAATTATAAATTTATTTTTCGCTCTCCAGATTCGAACAGAAGAGCTGCAAAATAAAATTACACATCCCATCCATCTAGTCTCGTACTTTGAAAGCGGCTGAAGGGTCTAAGATTCTCATTATGACCCGGCAATAAGTTTTAAGTACAGTGTAAATCTGGTTTTAAAAGCACAATGCAAAGAATAGGAATAGATTCTGCGCATGTGTTTGTCATGACTCTTAAAATTCCGATTAATTACAGAAATATTTTGAAATTAAAATATATTTTTCAAATATAAGATTTGGAATAATTCATAGTAACTCTATGAATAATGGAGAAATATAGAGAAAACATATTTAAATCAAGAAAAATGATAAAATTATTTGTCGCTCTCCAGATTCGAACAGAAGACAAGCAAAATACAATGACACACCCTACCGATCTAGGCACCAAGCCTCGTACCTCGAGATCGTCTGAAGGGTCTACGATTCTGATTACGACACGGGAATAAATTTTAAGTATATTGTAAATCTGGTTTTGAAAGCACAATGCTAAGAATAGGAATAGACTCTGCGCATGTGCGAAACTAGACTCTTAAAATTCCAAGTAAATATAGAAATATATTGACATTGAAATATATTTTTCAAATATAAGATTTGGAATAATTCAGAGTGACTCTATGAATATAAAAATTATAAAATTATTAGTCGTTCTCCAGATTCGAACAGAACAGCTGCAAAATACAACTACAAATCCTAGCGATCTAGCCACAAAGCCTCGTAATTTTAAAGCGGCTGAAGGGTCTAAGATTCTCATTACGACTTGGCAATAAGATTTAAGTACGGTGTAAATCTGGTTTTAAAATCACAATGCTAAGAATAGGAATGGATTCTGCAGATGTGTGCCGCATGACTCTTAAAATTCCGATTAAATATTGAAATATTTTGAAATTAAAATATATTTTTGAAATATATAATTTGGAATAATTCATAGTAACTCTATAAATAATGGAGAAATATAGATAAAATCTATTTTTTTTAATAAAGAAAAATTATAAAATTATTTGTCGCTCTCCAGATTTGAACTGAAGACCAGCAAAATACAATGACACACTCTGCCGATCTAGCCTCTAAACCTCGTTCCGCGAGAGCGTCGGAAGGGTCTAACATTCTCATTACTACTCGGCAATAAGTTTAACGTACGGTGTAAATCTGGTTTTAAAAGCACAATGCTAAGAATAGGAAGATATACTGCGCATGTGCGAAACTAGACTCTTAAAATTCCAAGTAAATATAGAAATATATTGACATTGAAATATATTTTTGAAGTATATGTTTTGGAATAATTCATCTGAAGTCTATGAATAATGGATAAATATGGATAAAATTTATTGATAAAAAAGGCGAATTATAAAATTATTATTCGCTCTCCAGTTTTGAGTGAAGACCAGCAAAATACAATGATACACCTGCCGATCCATGCACCGACCCTCGCACCTTAAGATTCTCATTACGACTCCGGAATGAGTTTTAAGTACGGTGTCAATCTGGTTTTAAAAGCACAATGCGAAGAATAGGAATAGATTATGCTCGTGTGCGCGACTTGACTCGTAAAATTCCTATTCAATTTAAAAATATTTTGAAATTAAAATATACTTTTGAAATATACGATTTGGAATAATTCATAGTAACAATATGAATAATGGAGAAATATAGATGAAAATTATTTTTAAAAAAAGAAAAATTATAAAATTATTTGTCACTCTCGGGATTCGAACATATGACCAGAAAATTTTAGTGACACACTCTGTCGATCTAGCCACCCATTCTCGTACCTCGATATTGTCTGAAGGGTCTATGATTCTCATTACGACACGGCAATAAGTTTTAAACAATAACTAGTGGTCAAAATAAATTTTTCAAAGTTTTTAAATTTAATTTTTTTAGAAGAATTTTTCTATATATCTTAATAAAATTGGAAAACCGGACGGAAATCGCTATTAAATATCTTTGATAATAGATGGGAGCATGAAACAATGAAGTCATATTTTCTCTTTTGAGTCATAGATGGCAGCAAGAAAGAATGAGAAACTTTTATTTTCTCTTTTTTTTTCATAGATGGAAACACGAAACAATGAAAAACATTACTTTCTCTTTTTTTCTCATAGACGGCATCCCGAAACGCGAAACGTTAAAAACCTTTTACTTTCTCTTTTTTTTTCATAGAGGGCAGTACGACAGAATGAGACACTTTTATTTTTCTCTTTTTGCTTCATACATGTGAGCACAAAAGAAAGAAAAACTTTTTTTTCTTCTATTTTTTCCCATAGATGGCCGCAGTAAGGACGGAAAATTATTAATTTCTAATTTACTTCGAAGTTATCACCACGAATGCAGAATTTATCCGGAAAAGAAAACTTTTGTTAGTTCTCGCCCCCAAAACAAATACATTTTCGCAGTAAATAATTGAATGCATTCGGATTATTTGATTGGATTCATGATTTATTGACATCGATGAAGACGTTCTTATTGATCGTATGGAATTTTTTTTAATTTTTCCTAATAGTTTAAAGATAAAAATTCTGTTTTTTTATATTTAAATCTTATAAGGTAATTCCAGTTTATGTTTAAAGCACCTGAAATAATGTGTTATTTTATTTTCATTAAAATTTTGGTTTGCTTTTTTTCAAAATGTTTCTGATAGAAAGAATAATAAAACGTGAATTACCAAATTTATGTATCTGCGGAATTTCTGTTTGAATGTTCTATTGCAAAATAAAAGAGCCGAAATCTTTAATAGTTGGGGTGAAAAAAAAACAAAAATACTGTAGAATTTTGTTTACATAGCATTTACATCGAATTAAACTGGCGCTATTGCAAAAGATTTACCGGTTTCAATATATTTCCAAAAAACAACCTATAAAAATTAATATCATATTGCCGTCATATTAATATTCTTTAATCTAATATTTTTCACTTCTCGTTATTTCTATTTCAACATTTTTTTCTTAAGAAAATGAATATACAGTGTAAAAATATTTTCAGAAAATCGTTTTATCAAAATATGCCTCTGGGGAGCTAAGTTTTACGCTTAAAAATTATTGCAGTTATATAAATTTAAGTAAGGGTAGTTTAAGTATTTAGAGCTTTCAATGCGTTAGAGTTAGAAAAGAATTAGGTAAGTTTTATAAGAAAGAAAAGAGCTCACATTTCTTTCCTTTCCGTATTGTACATTCACTTTTTTTTTTTTTTTTTTGCTGAAAGCATTATGTTTCATGCGCAAGAGAAAATTAATCCCAATAAAATTAAAGAAAGACCCATGATATTATCGCTAGTAAGAAAAAATGAAATTGGTGATAATATTGCATATATATAAATTGTTTTTTTAAAAAGCAAACTTTGCAAAGCTAAATTTATTTAAAATTGAAAAATGATCGAGATTTATTAAGAAAATTCTTTAGACATTTAACACATCTTTCAGTCCTTGAATGCTTACATTTTTTAACCCCTTTATGAAATAATGACTCATTTTATTGATGTTTTTGCAATATTTCTTGAAAAAAACATCATTAAAAATACATTTATTGCAGCAATGTAAAGATTAAATACCCAGTTTCTTGAAATTTCTCCAATCAAATCGACTTGGGGGGAGGGGATTATAAATGTTTGCCATTAAAATAATTATTTCTCAGCAGCATGTAATTTTAATTTCTTAACACTTTTTACCGGTAATTTTCATCTTTTAAAATGTTGTCTTTTAATTATATAACGTCGCATTTTTATCAACAGTCTTAGTTCAAAATAGCAACAATGAAAGATATTCATTTTAACTTTTGCAAGAATTGTAAGAAAAATATTTTATTGATTTTTCATTTTAAGTAATCTAAAAAATACAATTCTAATATTTATCTTTTTATGTTGGAGAGGGTCGCAGCGAAAGGAGCTTAAATAATGAAACTTTTTTCTGAAATTCCAGATGCAAAATTGTTGTCAAGGAAATGAAAATATTTTTTACAAGTTTAAAATGAATAATTTAAAAAATAAAAGCTTTTTATAGCTTTAGAATATATTTTTGTTTACATTTTTAACTGTATAGAATACGAAAAATAGATGTTGTGTTTTATTTCCTTTGCTTTTTATTTCCTAATCACAATCAAGATTAGTGAATCAAATATATTCGCCAGCGGTTTTCAAAAGACATTGTTAAAAAATTATCAATTTCAAATTTGGTGAACAATAAAATAAAATTATTCTATTTACAATTTTTTTAAAGTTTAAAGCTAAAGCTTTTAAAGGTGAAAGAAGCCGTAAACAAAATAAAGCAGCAAATATCAAAAAGATTGGTGTAGAAAAAACATATTCAAGTCTCCACATGTGTTTAGTAATTGCTTATTTAAATGTAAAATATTAATCCTCTTTTTCAGATAGAGTTTTTATTTTTTTGTAGAGACTTGAGTGGGAAAGAAAACTTGTTTTCGTATAATGAAACAAGCCGCGTATAGTTTCCAGCGATAGTCGTTATCATGCGCTGGGATAGGGAGATAAAAATAGGAAGCTCTTTGCTTGTGATCAATAGGTCCCGCTGCCCACCACAACTGTTTGTGGGAGGTCTGTTCCTGAAAAATGCATCAGTGGGTAAAAGACTTTCGTGATCCAAGACCTGTAATCGAAATATCACCAGTAAGATCGTATCAAGGATTTGAATCATACTCCTCTTTGAAAAGTATTGATCACTGGTATTTGTGACTTATTGATACTGGTTACATAATAACTACTCGTGAAATATTCGTCATCCCTAGCTGCATCTCACCAAGAAGAAATTATTCAAGAATCGCTTCATGATTCGCGGAATATAGAATATTACTTTGAAAAATTGCTTCACCTGTTAGAACTTAATATATTTTTATCAGTTAATGAATTGTTATCCTTTTCAAACCTAACTTTTTAATAACTGATTAAAAAAAATTGATTTCAAGATCTTTTACCTTCGTTACATCTCAGTAGCTCGTGGGAAAAAATATTTGCTGTTCAAAACATTTTAAGTCCCATAATTTTAAGGTGCACATATGTGTCCCTATATCAGGTCTTAAGCAAAAAAAAAGTATACTCGACAAAAGAAAATTATTTAATTTTCCTGGTCTTAAAACCGAGGAATAATTTTATTTATTTTCTTCTTTTTTTATTGGTTTTGAATATTATTCCTCATACTAGCTATGAATGAAAATAAGAGCAAAATAAGAGTAGAGAATACAATAGAGACTTTCCGTTTATATTTAAATACGTTATGTTATCTTTTAACTTAGCTGGTATGACTGAGCAAACTGAACCATAAAGCAGGAGACAATGGAAACAAAATTGTAAGAATTTTAAAATATTTAAAATATTGTAACAAAAACATCCAAAATATTCTTAAGAAATTAAAAGTACGTTATTGATGCAATTAAAACTCGAATATGATTAGGGCACCTATTTCATATTTTTACGATTTTGTTTTTAGGTTCGCATTTTTGCTACAGGAGTAATTTTCCACTTTTTAGTGCATCACTAAAAGCGCATCTTTCAAAAAAAAAGTTTTCTTCCTATTGGAAAGATTGAAATAATATGATTAGACTATGTGTTTTAAGGAAAAACTATCTTTCTATAAATGACATAAAATGTTGATGAAAATATCGTTGTCCTAGGAACCTAATCTCTTTTACCATTAATAAATTCGAATCTGATTATGGGAAACAACGTAATTTTTTACTTTGACAGCCAGGAGACAGCAGAAAACAAATTCCGCATAACTGAAAATGACTATGTATCCATCTTAAGAGAGAAAAATCATATTTCCCTTGCTGTCGCCTAATTGTGAAAGTGGAAAACAAATTTCTCCCCTATAGTCGGATTCGAATCTGTAATTTCATTGATATTTATTTTAACCAGAAATATTTGAATGCATTTATATGAAAGATTCAAATACTTCTAAATCTATTAACACATAATCCGTAGCAGATTCGATTCTTTGAATAGCCATAGATGAAAATCCGATTATTTGAAAACACATGTTGTTGCCTAGCTGCTGGCGCATTTCGGCAACAACTTTGAATTAATCCCTTTTCTCTCAAAATTTGGCTACATGTTTTGTGAAAGACACATTTGGCGAAAAATGTGTGCCAATATAATCATTTTATCATTCGTTATTTACAAGGACAAAGGAATTTGAGCATTAACAGTAGGGAATTTTTAACCTGATGATGGGCGATAAGTTAAAAGAAAATTGCATTGCTCTTGTAGGGTTGCTAAAATTTCCTGGTTTGGTACAAGCAATTTGTGTTTCAAACATTCGTTGTTAATATTGCGCTTATGATAGTTATTGTTCTTGTGATACTTTGATTATATTTTGATAAATAATGGATAGAAAAGTGAGTACAAAATTTTTCTTCTGAATTCTTTTTTTTGATAGAAATTAATAAGAAAGTAATTATTCATTTTTCTTTCTTTATATATTTTGTTCTTTTTTTCGAATATAAGCATTTGAGATTTCAGTTACTCGTGTTCAAACAGATATGCATTGATTTATTAGCAAATATGTCTAAATTGTGATGAAATAGGAATTTCGTTTTTATTTTTCACTTTCAGATATTTTAACATTCTGTCGAGATAGGGCAAAAGTAATAAAAACTAAGCTCGAATTTATATTGCAAAACTATTTTGATTCTCATTGTTCACTGTTTCATCGTTTATTACGTTACTAAACTATTACTGTGTTTGTTCTTTAAAGCAATTATTACATTTTACAGTTTATTCCAGTAAAATATGAATGGAAAATATTAAATTTTTGAACTTTGATTGAAGAACTTGGGATATCTCATGTTTTTTATTCCCTCTCTGAATTTGATTGGTTTATAATAACATGTTAAGAATAACTACCGTGCAACTTTCTTTTTTATTTTTTTATCAAATAAAAAGGAATGAGCTGATAAATAAATAACTTGTAAAATATAAGATGTCTTTTCCGAAAAATAGGAGTATGGAATAACCTATGGAATACCAATAGGAATATACTACAACTTTCTTAATTACGAACTTCGATATATATTAATTTTTTTTTTGTAATTTTTATTCCCTGAGTATATATACCAATGTTACGATTTAGTGCTTCATAACAAATACTTATGAATCAGAAATGCGTTGCCGTTTCTGCTCAAAATCATTCGTTAGTTTTAAAATTATAATTATTTATCACATTTTGTCGAACCCTTTGCTCGAAAAATAAGACTGTGAAAAGAGTAGTCAGAGCGTGTTTGCTATTTTTCAGATACTTCGTATTATATATCTGATTTTAGCTCTATGCAACACTTCTGTTTAAATAAATTGTCATATTTATTGCTATTATATTTTATTGTATATTGTTTGTTGTATTTATTTGTTTATATTGTTTAATTTGAAATGTCATATTATTAGGGTAATAATCCATAGCATTACAAACAGTTGATTATACTACAAATATACAACTTGAATCCTTACTTAATCTTTGACTTTTGTGCTTAATACTTTCTTTTAGACTGACGTCATTGTTTTAAATATCTGCATATATTTGTTTTTTTTATAAAGTCATGGATAACATTTTTGATTCGAAATTAGTTAAGTATGTTTTTTAAAAATCGGGATGATGGTGGTACCGTTTCGAACGGTCCAGTTGAGCTTTATACTTCAAGCTTTATACTTTATACACTTAATTACACTGCAATGTAAATGAATGGTTTTCAAACGTTTGACCTATGTAGCTAAAACTCTGCTTAAAGGACATAAAAATAAAGATATTGGCATTTGAACCTTTTCGTTAAAAAACTGTTTTTTTTTTAAATGCTGTATGCTCATGAGCTTTACGGATGATATTGTATGTTTCTAAAAATAAAACGCTTCTAAATTTCTTGTATTCAATGTATACAGGGTGAAAGTAGTGTAACCCTCAATAAAATTCGAACTCTAGATTTTGTCGAATCTTTACGTATCAGAGATCTGAGTCCGAAAAAATATTTTTCCAACTATGCCTGTTAACACGATTCAAATATTCGTTGAAGACCAATTAAATTTGATATTTATTTTGAATAGCTCCTTATTAAATTTTTTCCGAACTTCATTCAATGGAAGTGTATCTTTTCGAATAAAAACTGATGTGATAGATACAAAACGGAAAAAACTAGGTGGATAAGATTTGACAATGAGTTTTAGGGTGAAAAATGTCAATCAATATAAGTATGTTGAAGAATTTCCGACATCAGGGCGCCTGTTTCACATGCATGTAAGTCTTTACGCGCATCGCACTGTGGCTATTTCGGTAGTTCTGTGGCTATTTTCGGTTGCAGTCCGTCATCAGAAATGAATGGAAAATGAATAACTGTGTTTCTTAGCACAAAGCAACAAGATTCTTATTTCCGAATTCCATAAATGTTTGAGAGCCTTTCCAGGGGTAGACAGAGTGGAGGGAAGGGGAAAATTGTTGATAGAATTTTTTATTTCAATACAAGTAACTGCCTTTAATCTTATATTGAATGAGAATCACTTCATCTCTACTTTTACAACGGTATAATGTCCAATATATACAATATATACACACACAAATATATATATATATATATATATATATATATATATATATATATATATATATATATATATATATATATATATATATATATATATATATATATATTATATATATATATATATATATATATATATATATATATATATATATATATATATATATATAATATTCTGTTTATTTGGAGGGCCAAAATCTTCATTTCGATAAATTCTCTGTTTTGCGTATTTATTAAAAGAAGTTTGTAAATCTGAAAAATATACGTCTCCCAGAGAAGCATAATGCTTGTTTTTTTTGTTTTTTTTAGTTAACGATTTTATGTTTGAAATGTAATTTTTTTAACCAAGTTTTTATAGTCATACAAATAAAAAGTATTTCAAAATTAAAATTTGTTTACGAGACTTCATATTTTTTACTTTATGGAATTGCTGTGTTTTGTAGTAAAAGTAAGAGAAACTTAAAAATACTTGAAATAATTTTTATAATCTTTAATTATTTGAAACATTGTGTTTTGTTCTTATAGAAAGTAAGGTGTTTGAAATTTCGAATATGCTTAGAAGTTTCTGTTAGGAAATTTCGGCATTAAGGTTCTAAATTCCAAATTCTTTGTTTCCCGTACTTTATTGAAAAATGATGCAATGCATTTTGAACTTGCTATTGCGTGTCCTAAGTTTGAGTAAATCACTTCACTTGACATTAAACATATAACTATTTAATCGGTATCGTATCTGATATTTATTTAACCCGGTAACCGTAGCTAATATGCAAATATAAGAATTAAGACATGACAATTATTTCATCATATCTGTAAATAGTTCATCATGTGTTTAATTTTATTTCATCTTAATAAATTGTGTTTAAATTAAACCTTTCCTTTTGTCGGACCCAATCTTTGGAGACTTTTTATTTGTCATCATTTCCACTGCAGTACTCTGATATCAAACGGCTGAATCCCCAGCCGTTATATAAGATATCACTTGAACAATTTCTATTCTATTGATATCTATTTTACAATTCTTTTTATTACTTGTATGTGCGAAGGAAATTTTAACTTTTAAATCGTTAATCGCCATTTCAACCGTCAGCTCTAGTTCTTGTCTATTTTATGTAGTTAAGAGAGATGTTTTGTTACTTTTGTATAATGCCGATCAGAAGCATCTATATAATCATTTTCTCCAATTAATTCAACGGCGTTTTCAAGACGCGGTTTGTTCTTAAATTTATTTGTCGAGTGTTTTAAAAGCTTGTCGCACATGCATCTTTTAAGAACTGAGGGCAAAAAATAATAATAAAAAAATTATCTTATAAAAAGTTTTGCGGTTTTTAAATATTTACTGTTTAGCCTTTTTTAGTAAATCTCAAAAAGTATAAAATTTCATATTAAATTCAGTTTTTTCGACTGCAGGATTCAATCAAAGGATGCAGCGCATAAGCTAAAAATTCAATTTGCCATTGCTACTCATATTGCGCTGGAGATATGGTTTAATTGTACTTTTGTATGCCCCCGAGTTTGTCGCCAATCTGGCAACTCAAAAAAGTAAGCCGAATAATTTCCCTAGTAACCCTAATACTGATTTAATTGCATTTTTTTTCGCTTGTTGAGTTGTACATCTACTATAGCAGTTTTGTAAGAAGTGAAAATTAAATAGTCCACTAATAAACATCCATTAAAGAATTTAATGAAATTTCGTTTTATAATTGAAAGTATTACTGATAAAACATTCTACGTTATTTTTAAAATGAATTATGTACAGAAAACTGTTATACTTGCATTCTTACAGGATTATGGCAGATTAATTAAAGTGGTTTGTTTACAAACAGGAAAGTAACTATAAACATATGTTCCAGCTTTCTGAATCGTTTGGCTTTATTTCACGCTTTTTCATTTTACTATTATTTCATTTACTATTATCTTACCATTCTAATGGAATTCTTTGCGATTTGTTGTTCTTTTCGTAGATTTCTTGTGAATATTTGATTATTCTGTGAGAATTCAATAATCCGATGTCTGATAACCAAGATAATCAGAAATATTAGGATCGAGAATATTATGAGGTATATTATATATATTTGTGAATTTGATGTTTGCAATTCAAAATATATATGGCGCCGACAGAATGAAATCATTGAAAAGTTGTTCTGTTTTTTTTTTTTTTTTTTTTTTTTTTTGTTTTTTTTTTGGTGTGTGGAAATGGTTTCCTGCTCAATTGAAGAATTAGTTGAACCGAGCAAGTGTATTTATTCCTTCAAATTTCTTCTTAAGAAAAGCAACAGTGTCTAGTAGCGAAGATATTAAGAAAGTACTTTCGTTTTTTCTTGGACTGTTCTTGTTATTCTCAATATCCTTAAGTTTAATGAGCTAGCGAAGCTACTAGTTCCCGCTCCCACATAGCAAAGACATAAAATGTTTTTTTAAATTAAAAAAAAAATTGCCCAGTGCCGCTTTGAGACTCCGAAGACATCTTGTATCTGATTCATTCTATTTTTAAAATTATTTGAAAAAATCCATATTTTCGATGTTCTGACGAAGCTACTAAGTTCCGGCGGCCGCAGCTAGCGAAAACGTAGGATGTCTTTTAAAGATAAAAAAAATTCTGCCCGGTGCTTTCTTTAGATGCCGAAGGCATCGCAATGCTCTAAATTTTTGTCTGCTCTACAGACCGGGGCAGCTAGTTTGCAAAAGTTCTTTATTTCAAAATTGTAAAGATAAACAGCGACAACGACCCTAATTTTTAAAACAACTATTTTCAGATAAACTAATATTTATCAGTCAAGATCATAATTTTAATGCAGAAAGTGGTAACCGTATTCTGCAGAATTGTTTATTTGGTCCGCCATCTTTATTGGCGACTTTACATCCTTATCGTAGCAAGGGGCACACTAATTGCGATTTTATCGAAGATGTTTCCAGGGTTTCTGTTGCTTTCTCTTGGAGGCCTTAGCCTTCTGCCAAAACCTGACATCTGTATCCCAAAGTCTTCCACGTATGTGCTCAAATCATCGAAATGAGCCTCTGGAAAAAGCATTTAGTTCAATAAAATGGCTAATAGGAAAATATCTCTTATTTTCTTAAACACTCTCCTTTCGCCCGACTAAAAATATAGAGCCACAGCGATCCTAAGAGGTGATTTGGTTAACGCGTTTAGTGTCTTAAAACCCATATTCGGGCGATAGCAATAGTTCTCATTCAGTGTAAAATTTTATGCGAGTAGAACATGCCTACGTTTAGTTTATCCCCTTTTTTATCCTATTGTTCAACGTCTGAATTACTTGCGATTCATTCCTACAATCTAATTAGGTATCTTCTTTACTTCAATTAAGAGTTAGTAAGGACTTAAGCATCTTAAATATTGATCTAAATCACAGGCATGGTTCTTTGCAGTAAATATTTTAAATGAAATAAACAAGTCGCTGCTCGTATCGGGGATTTGAATTGTGTTTGTACAATGAAATCAATCTATTGCAGGCTCTGGTGTTTGTTCCAGTACCATTGGAACGAAAAGCTTCAATATTTTAATAAGAGTTAATTTTTTTTCGTAAGCTTTGGCACTGAAAATATCTTTCTAGAACCACTTCCTGAGGTTAGTATCCAAAGTATGCTGCCCATCAGGGACTCGCCTTCTTTAGGTTAGTACGGGCGTCCCGACCTGAGGTACCCATGGATCTTTACTCCTTTCATGTTTACTCTCCTCTACGCCTTTTACGGTCTGCTTGATCCTTTCATCCTTCGACGGCAAGCGAGGTTACTCCCCATCAGAAGCTGTTTCGTTCTGTTTCTTCTTGCTTTTCATATACAGCTATAAAATCCCAAGTGTTGGTCGTACGTGGCAACCCATTAGACGGATGGTGCACTTTGATCCCCGGTGGTATCGGTTGGTAGCTACCAACCTGAGTTGCTAGTCTGTTAGGGATGCAAGAAGGGGCTATTTCTTGAGCGTGGCGTTAAGTGTGGTCACTTCCCCGGGATAACTCTGAGCGTATAGGTTCTGGCTGGCATTTAGGTAAGCACTGAGGATTGGAATAGCCAGAGCCGGTGGCTGTCTCCCCTTGTTGGGCTCCGTGGTGGGTGTTGCGCTTTGTGTGGATCTTCTTTCCAGATCGTATGGGTAAAAAAATCCGTTCTCCCTACAGTGGGCATCACACAATCCAAACTTTGGTCCAAATATTTCGTCTCATGATCCCTTCTTTGTGATCAATCGTGTTTCCGAGTTAAATGAATCTTTTAATTCTGTATCTCCTTTCCTCGTGCAGAAGGCTTTTACAACAATAAGTGGAGTTAAATCAATCCATAAAATGCATTCAACAAGCAAAATGATTTGTTTTTTTGAAATAAATTCTAAAACGCAAACCTAACAAATAATAAAAGTGAAAGCGTTGACTAATATTCCTATTAGTCAACGCCTCACAATTCAATTCACACTTATCTTTAAACTACTCGAAAGGCGTTATAACTGGCTGGGAATTGTTTCATGTTTCCCTTGAAGAAATAGGAAAAGAATCGAAACTCTATGGAGTGACTAATGTATAACAGATTTCAATTCGGCGGAATAAGTAAATCCTTCCCAACAAACATTATATCCTTACTTTCCATAGCCCAAATAAACCAGATATATGCTGGTTACATTAAGGTACCTATTAGACATTACGTTCCAAATTCTGTAAGATGCTTCCAGTGCCAACGTCTCGGTCAGTTGGAAGCCCTTTGCTGCGGGAAACTCACTTTTGCCCACTGTGAAATAAAGGGGCATGATAACCAGCACTTTTATGTGCCAGAAAGGTGTGTAAGTTGTGGATGCAATCATACATCATTTCCCCGAAATTGTAAAAGCTGGCAATTAGAAAAATAGATTTATTTTTAGATAAAATTTAGAAATAGATAAAATTTAGCAATTAAATTAAAAGAAAACATATCCTATCCTGAGGCCAAAAAAAAAGTTGTTGGCCCAAGCCCCTAAATATAGAATAAGCTACTCAGAAGTTGTACAGAAACCATTTTATGAAAAATGCTTATACACTAACTGTACAAAAAGCAAATTAAAAACAAAACTCACCCATAAAATTTCAGATTCTGGAATAGAAAACCAGTACTCCTGAACAAAGTCAGTGAAACACAAACAAAATCCAAATCAAATAAATCCTTTTAACTGAAATTATTAAAACATGGCCTATCTGCAAAAGATTTAAATACCAAATTCCACAATTCCAAATTGCATACATATGTCGCATAGGGACTCGCTAATTTGGGTATCGTCCACAAACACTTAACGTCTATTTTGGATGGAGCTCCCAACAGTTCCGAATTCATCTCACTTCATCCATCTGAGAAGGAGGATGAAGAATTTAAAATGAGTTGTGATGTCTTGCAACCTCTACTAGTGTCCCGAATTCTTTTCCAGCAACAAAAACTTCTTAATGGGTACCTTCCTTTTTTGGAATTGTCGCGGCATTCGTTCCAAATTGAATATTAACAAATTATTTAATTAATTTTAGATGTCTGCTTAAGTGTTGAAGAAATTTTTTTGACACGAAACATTTCTATAAAATTACGTGACTACAACTGCGTTCGAAAAGATGCAGACACAGAATCTCAGTTTTGGAGATTTTTGCACTTCACTTCAAATATCTATCCAAGCTCACCTCTCACTTTAGAAACTTCTCTACAGGCTGTGGCTGTACAAGTTCATGTACGGAAGTTAGTCACAGTCTGTTCTAGTTACTTATCGCCATATGTCATCTGTCAACAAGATCTGGACAACTTAGTGGACCAGCTTCTTTCGCCTTTTATCCTTCCTGGAGAATTCAACGGACATGGTACTTTGTGGGATTGGGGTACTACAAATTCTCGTGGAAGGCAGACTGAGCAGTTTATTTCTAACAGCTCTTTGCCTGCTCAATACTGACGAACTGACATACTTCCACGAACCCACACGTACCTTCCACAGTTCCATGTTCACCTGAACGTCTGCCGTTGCTAACCTTAGCAGTTAGCAACGATTTATATAATAGCGATCACTTTCCTATTATTATCTTCCATGCTGATAGGTGTGGTGTTAATATTTGTCTTCCACGTTTTCGATTCCAGCGGGTGGACTGTACATCTTTTTCTCAATTTGCAGATATCACTGACTATAATCAATAAATCCGACATCTCGGAAGCAGTACAATATATCGTCATTACCATAATACCAATAACCGCCAATAACACCAACCCAAAATCATCCCCACGTTTAAGAAAATTTTGAAGACTGTGGTGAAACGAAAATTGTCGTGACAGCCACAAACAGAAAAAAAATATGGAAAAAATTCAGAAGGTACCCGACAGTAGAAAATCTTGCTTTCAAAAGAGTCAAAACATTAGCTCGTTTCATTCTCCATCACAGTCAGAGGAATTCATGGGTATCATATGCTTCTTTTATAACATCCTGTACTTCTAGTAGGACCTTGTAACGGAAGGTAAAGGCTGCTAATGGGAGTTACAGTGAAACATCCCTTCCTGTTTTAAATACTGGAAATCAGATGCATTCCACCCCATTAGACGTAGCCAATATCCTTTACCAAGCATTCGCACAAGTGTCCGCAATAGATTCTAATAGTCCTGAACTTTTGACGATAAAGAAAGAATCCTGAGGAACGGTTGCCTTGTCATTTTAATGACAGAAGTATATATTCATATAAATGTGAGTTTAGGATGTTTGAATTAGAATCAGCATTATCTGAAGCCCATGATACCAGTCCAGGACTAGATGGGATTACTTATAATGAGCTCCGCCATTTGAATACCCCTTCCCTTTCCAACCTGTTGTTATTTAACAGAATGTGGAAGGGGCAAAAGTATCCTTCACAATAGCGAGAAACTATTGTGATCCCTATCTCAAAACCTTGTAAGGAATCTTCCATTCCTCTGAATTACAGACTAATTGCTGTAACAAGTTTTCTTTGTAGAGCAAGTCAATTGCTCTAACAAGTTTCATTTGAGCGAATAGTCAATGCTCGGCACATACACGAATTCGAGAAACAAGGATACATCCGTCCGTTGCAGAGTGGTTTCCGTAGAGGTCACTCTGCCTTTGACAACCTCGGTTTACTGGAAACCCAGATCCGCAACAGATTTGTTAAGAGGAACCACCTTGTTTCCGTACTTTTCGATATAGAAAAAGCCTATGACCGTGCTTGATTCTTTGACATACTTTCAACACTATTCAACTTTGTTTTTAGGGGGAAATTTGTCTATATTTTTAAAGAACTTTTTATCTCATTGAACATTTCGCGTTGTTGTAGGGAACTTTTATTCAAATCTTTTTATTCAAGCCGAGGGAGTTCCACAAGGAAGAGTCCTCAGTGTCACGCTTTTTATCATCCATCTTAGTCAAATTTCAACACTTTCACATTTACATAGAGCCGTTAATAAATTAGTAGCCTGATGCGTTAACAATGGTTACCCTATCTCTCCGAAGAAGAGACAATGTTTATTATTGAGGGAAAAGAAAATTTCACCTGAATCCGAATATTAAAATTCGAAACATTCAAATCCTGTAATGAATGAAGTAAGGTTTTTGGGAGTAATTCTCGATTGGAAGCTCACCTTTCTTCTGAATATCTTATATTTGCGGAAGAAGTATGATAAATCATTGAATATTTTGAAGGTGCCCTCAAAAATATCTTGGGGTGACAATCGAACCTCTCTACTCCGTATTTACCGAGTATTAATCCTCTCCCGTATCTCTTTGACAGTTAGTCATATTTTGATTGAATGCCCAGCTATTGACTCCCATCGCCACCATTTTTTTCCTCCATCAAATACAACTCTCCCAGAATTCCTGGGAAAGAATTACTATCCAAAGGTTTTTAAATTTTTAATTGCTATACACCTTTTACCATGTATTTAACTTAAACAATTTCCATTTTAATTATTTTGAAACAAGGATGTCATATTTCATTTTAATGTTTTAGCTATTTTATGTTAGTTTACACATAAGCGTAATTAATTTTATACCAAGTTTCAAACATGAACAACGCTCTACCTTTAACCATGACGATGGCTCACTATGGCCAAGAATGGCCCTTGTGTCAAAAAACTCAAATCAACTAATCAACCAACCTATCCAATATTGATTACGTCTGTATGGTATATGGCTCTTCACGTCCTACTGTTTTGCGGAGATTAGACACCATCCAAGATACAGCCCTAAGAATCTGCTCTGGAGCTTTTCTTACTTTTCCAGTAGAGCTTATACATTATCTGTCATCAGCTACCTCTACATTTAAGTCGGAAAAACTGTCTAGTTTATATTATTTCGGTTCAAACTCTGTGCTGAATCATCCCGTTGTTACGACATTACCAATTAGTATTCGTAAACTATATGATGTAGAGAGTTAAATTATTCGTACGTGAAACGGATATATGAAATATTACCATTGAAACTTTGATTTCTTTAGTTTCAGCCTTGGGAATTTCTATACTTTTCCTTTCTGAATCCCTTTACAGGCTTTGATAAATCTTCGACTGATGCCTTTATTTTCCAGCAGCTTTTTCATTTATCATCTTTGTCAGTACTCTTCGTTTTCACCAATTTATACAGATGGTTAAAAAATTAATGAACATGTCGGTTGTGGGATCGTTTTTCCTTCTGATACCCTGAGCTATCGTCTGCATAAAAGTTGCTCCATATTTACAGCTAAGTTAACTGTGATTTTCTGTGGCCTTCAGAAAATCTCGCCCTCAACTAAGCTTAAATTTATAATCTCCACTGACAGTATGAGTGCACTGGAAACGCTCTCTCATTATCATAATAGGATGCATCCAGTCGCTATTTGAATTTTGTTCATCTTAAGATTCCTACAAAATACAGGCTTCAATGTCCATGATTTGTTGGGTTCCGGATCACGTGAGCATATCAGGGTAGAAAATGAAATGGCAGACTTCGCTGCTAAGCAGGCAGAAACACTTTTGGAGCATGGACTTTCCTACAGCGATGTAGTTGACAATGGACTTCCTCACATTTATTACATTTGGCAGAAGGCATGGGATCTGCAGATCCACAACAGATTGAACCCCATCAAACCAAAAATTGGCTACTGGCCTGTCCTCCTATTCCTAAGGTCGATGTCAAGTCGACTCGCCTTTGTACAGGGCACTCTCGCCTTACACACCATCTCCTTTCCGATGAAGTAGCGCCCATTTGTCCAGCATGTCACAATGATTTTAATGCGAAGCATATTTTGGCCGAATGTCCATTATTTAATTCTTATTGGCCAGAACTTCCTACATTTATCTTCTGGAAACATGCGTGACTTGGTGGATGCGAAACACTACTCAAATATTTTAAACTTTTTTATGTGCATTTAGTACTTTTTAGCTTTATTCATTATTTTTTACATTGCAACATCTAATTCCTGTTCCAAAATCATTGGTCATATTTTATTCCCTGAATTTTACACACATTGTTATTCGCATATTCTATGGTTCAATATTTTACGTAATATATATACTATATATAATATTTTAAGTAATGCAATATTTTTAACCAAAGACAAGTTTTTGTCTACTTGTCTTCAGAGACTTCCACTTACAATTTAATAAATTTTGATACTTTTGGCAAACAAAATGAAATGCAATTAATCTGTGGTGCGATTTGAACTAATATTCTTAAAAAATCGATTTTTATATTGCCACCGATAGATTTCTGACGTTACAACCTTAATTCTTGCAAGCAATTCTTCTTTTTTGATATTTAAAAATAAACAGTACTGCGATATAGACTATATAAAAGAATCAATACCAACCTAATGAACGGTAAGAAGATTTTAGAATACGCAAATTTAAGGGGAAAAAATAAACTTTTCATGAGATTTTGGGAAACCTTCATTTTATGAGTTTGATATATATCAATTTATTGTTTACATTTTAAACTTTTGAATTTTGCACAAAAAATTATTGGCTATCTATTTCCTATTTATGTTTAAATATGATTCATATATACCACTATTTAAAAAAAAATGTTAAATATTTCTGTTATTCCATGGGGTTAATGGGGGGGGGGGAAATAAGGTTTTCATGAGACTTTGGGAAACCTACATTTTATGAGTTTGATATATGTGTATATATATTTACTGTTAACATTTTAAACTTTTGAATTTTGCACTTCATTATTTAGGCTTGCTGTTTAAATATGATTCATATATGCCACTATTTAAAAAAAAATGTTAAATATTTGTTATTCCATCCTTGGCTCCAAAAGATAGATTAACGGTACATAATAAAAAATAAAGCATATCTAAATAATTCAAATGTATTTTGAAATTTTTGTGTATGATTGCAAGGATTTATTAAATAAAAAATAGAGTAAAAGCAAATGCAATATCAGCAGTTGATATTTAATTTATGAAAAAATTATAATTTTGCTGCTACCCATTGGGAATAAATTTTTCTTCACAAAAATATAACTTCTTTTCTGTTATTAACATTTTCCCCTTCGTGTTTTATTGTTAAAAGCAGATATTTTTTCCTATCTTGTTTTTTGAGAAACCACGTTTGTAATAAACAAAATTCAGATTTCAGGCCGAATCCAAAATAAAATGTTTATCTTATTCTTAGTAGTTTAAACAGCGAATAGAATAAGACAATTCACGCAGTATTCTCTTTTCCCTCAACTATTAACTGTCAAAAACAGCCTCTTCAAACGCAGGAAGAATGTGAAGTTCTAGTAGAACAAATTTATTCCTATGAAATTCGATTGTGAATATTGAATCTCTTCGTGCATCTCTTTTCAGTGAGTTAAAACGTGTATCAGAACAAACGGTTAATGTAAATGTTACTTAATAAACCCAGAAAATTTGGTGGCACATTCCAGTTAATAACTGTATAGCATTTATAAATTACAAATATTTAAATAAGAAACCTTACACCACGTGTAGCATTTGAACATAACATTAATAAAAATCGCATTTTAGATGCATACTTTCTGACTAAGGACAAATGAGAATGAAATGTCTTCTCAAAATAACGTTGGGTGGGCAAAATAACGTTAGAAATCATCTATTTATAATTTTAAAAAAATTTTCTTTGTTAGTTATCATCACCCTATAAATAAAGTTTTTAACAGCGTCATTGTGCCTATGAGTATAAATATAGTATTTGAAACAATTAATTAAAAGCAGTTATAAAATATGCATAAAATATTTTTATTTTAAATTAAGAAAAAATATCACTGTGTGAGTTACGCACGTTCATATTAATTTAAGAGTAGGATTTGGATAACATGTCTCAAGTCAATGAGAAAATATTTAAAATTTTGATTCGCTATTAATATCAAAAATTTGAAAACTCCCTTTTCATGAATATTTATTAAAGTGGTTCTTGCCACATTTGAATGCTCTGTATCAAGCCGTCTCTATGATAGAGCATTATGTACAGTTTTTACCTTTTTGAAGTCGCTATTTACATGCTGTACTCTGCCTGTAAACATGATGAAATTATAAACACAATGTGGTTTCATTTGAAATCAATAGTTTGTAAGGATGAAGTAGTAAATAGATTTATAATAATTTTCGTCCTTTGTTTCTACCGGAGGACCGGAGTTCTTTCATTTATTTGTTTGTTACTTCATGCTTGATGATATAATATTTTATTCGTGATTGCAACTTTGGGAAGATTTTAGAATGCAGCGTACTCGTTCACTTAAAAAATGTGGTGTCTCGAGGACATAGATTTCAATTTACTAAAATTTATGAATGAAAAATGGCTTGTAAATATTCAAATAAATGATAAATAATTTTTATTTCTGTCGATGCTACATTTACAGCAAAGAAGAGTTAACCTTTCAACATCATTCTTAAGAGGGATAACTTCCGTCTTCATTCCTAGTTATGAAAATCATAAAGATCTTGTATTGAAATAAAATGAAATACCTCGAAATTTGTATGCACATTTTGCTTTTTCGAAAGAGATGAATTTTGAAAAGTATTTGGAGCAGTAAATTCTTTACGGAATCACTTCTTAACTTGGTTTATTTATTTATTAAATTAATAATCTTTAAAATCAGCTCCAAATTAGGTACAAAAACAAATTGCTACCTACGAATAAAAAATTTTCTGTTGGAAAAGTTTTCTGGAAATTTTTTCTCTTGAATTCAACAAATCCTCTTGGATTATTAATTCAAATGTTAACTTAGGTTCGAAAAGTTTAATATCTCTTCTCAATTAACATTCTCTTTCATGTAGCAATTTTACATCCGATATGTAACATTTTATAACAAATCTCCGAAGTTAAATGGAAAAAAAATAAGAAAGATAGCTTTTACTTATCCCAACTTTGTTTTAATTTCCAGTATCAATTAATGCTGTTTTTCTAAATTTTATTTAAAATTTTTAAAATTGTCTATATTTGACGTCTGGGCTGTTGCTGCCATTTCAACTAGATCATTGCAATAGTTAGAGATAACATCTACTAAAAATCTACTCATTTATTGTTTGAAGTATTCTTTTCTATATTCAGAATGGGTTAAATGATAAATTTATTGGTAGTGATTAGATCTTCATTTTTTTCTCAGGACGAAATCTCTGAGATATCATCTAAAGTTGGGAGCTTTAATTGTTGCTTTTTTTATTAGTAATAATAATCTTCATGAGGATATTGTAGTTTCTGTATATAGAGGATTTCTTATTTAATATTTCAGTTTTTCATTCCGAAAAGTGTTTTGTTCGAATTTATCACTATTTCTTCGTCATTATTTCTAAATCGTTCATTCTTATGTATAGTCATTATCTCTGGTTAGGTAACAAATTTCCAGGCAAAAAAAATCTTGCATAATGTTGAGAAATCTGAATATTTTGAATTTCTCTTTGTTAATGGTAAATACCTGAAAAAATTTTCTGAAATGATTTGGTTTATATTTAAGATGAGTAGAAATTCTGCAAATAGGACTTAAGATAAACATTCTTATTTATATTATTGCTGATTTTTTTTCAGAGGACTAGAGAATCTGATGATATCGGGGATGATGGTGAGTTAATTTTCATTTTTGAAATTTAAATATTTCTGTGTTAATTTTAACCTGTAGAACTGGATAAATGTGCAAAGAAATTACATTTGAGGTCTTTTGTAAAGATATGCAATATCTTATCAACTATAGCATGAAAGTTAGTTCAGTCTATGCTGGGGTGGTGTATTGCCAAAATGCTAAAATGATAGCAAAGAATGAAATCTGCAGTCTAGAGTAACAGATATATTGTGGGGGGGGATATAGAATTTTTCAGTCCTCCCGGCATGTCTTGAAGCATTTCGTCTAATATATAAAATTTAAAGTCTGTAAGAAATTAAGTCAATACCGTGTGGGTTTTAACAATAGCATACCGTCAGTGGCAACTGTCCACTGTACAATATCAAAAAGTTCGTTTCCAGAAGATTTTGCGCAAAATTAAACAGGTTGATACGAAATAGATTGATTGGAATGAAGTAAACAATGGAATAGATCCTTACTTTTAATTCTAATTAATATTTAATATTATACTGGTGTAGTATTAGAAACAATTAGGATACTAGATTTAATTGCATGTACGAGTTCATCTGATAGACAGCCAAAGATACCTATTATAATTTGTTGATCGAATTCCTCTGAGGTTGGTAAAGTATAAAAAAAAACTTGTGACAGTTTTTATAAAAATAAATGCAGATCGCAGTTCTCAAATGAATACTTCTGCTGTATTATATTCAAATTTTATTCGAAGTTAATTGCAGGAAATGAAAGATGAGCATTTTCGTATCGATATATTTTAAGGGATTTTCTGATATATGGGCAGCCTGATTTCACAGAAGTTATCTTATAATCATGAATATAGGTTGCTAGTTTGGGTTGAATTACTTTTCGATTTTCGAAGTATTCAATCTTGTTTCTCCTTTATTGATAAAGATACTGGCTTCTCCCGCCAATAGATGCTTTGTAGTCAAAATGAAATGGTTTGATTGTGGACAATATTTATAGTATTTACAGATGGTTTGGGCTTTATGATATTTAAAATAAAAATAATAAAAAAAAATAAGGAATACTGTTTTTCAAAAAATGTATACAAAATACTTCCAGTGATTAAAATTGATCATCCCAATCATGAACGCGGACAAATGTGACTTCAAACCAGTACAATATAATTCCATTATATTACCAAACTAGTTAAGTTTTTGTAATTCTTTTCAAATGATTAAAGAAATATGATTTTGGGTTTTTGTCAGATCACTATATATTTCAAAAATTATTTTGAAAGCATACTTTTATATAATTTATTTATGGTGTATGATAGCATCATATTTTTTAAGTTGATACAAATACATTACTAGCATTATTATAAGTTAAATACTGTTTTTAAATTCGTTCACATTAAAAAACACATTTGATGCAACATTAATTATGGGTAAATATTAGCTTGCGTAATTAAGATCCCTTACAATATCTTTCTTTCCATTTAAATTTATTTAACAAATTATAACGTTTATAAATTGCTTTTTTAATTTAAAAAATACACATAGATATGCATGTACGTTCAACTGAAATATTAAAAAATTACAACATTCATCCTTTAATTGAACATTCCTTATTTGCAAAGAAGCTAATAATTAAAAAGTGGTTTTTTTTATGAAGAACTCACTCTCAACTTTTAAAATTGTAGAGCGGTCTGCTCAAAGAAGAAGGTCATACGATGAAAGACAAGTCCAAGAAAACGTGCGAAGACAGATTTTGGTAAGTGTCTTACAGTCGCTTATTCCCATAAATTCCTCCAATTTCAGTATCTCAAGATCGCATTTTCAGAAATCAGCCTATGTGCCTAAAGTATATTGCAATAATAGGATCTCGTTCGATTGACTTGTTCATCGTATAGGTCATGAATGCTTAGTCAACCCATAAGCAAGAACATATGTGAGAGCATTGGACTTATTAGAGAAGTTCATAAGACTTTGTGGCTGTTTGTAAGAACAGAAAAATGGAAAGCCTTATTAAAGACATTCGTAAATAATAAAATACATTTTTTATAGATTTTAAGTGATTTCATTATTTTATTTTGGAATGTTAAATTGTATGCCATCATTAGAACATATGCAATATTTTAAAGACTATTATGAAAATGAGTAAAAATAAAACGTCATTCTTTTAGACTGATCTTTATTTAAGAATATTTTTTAAAAAAAAATATATACTGAAAGAAGCACATTTCAAATCCTTTGGCTGTATGTAAAAATAATTCAATTATAAATTAAAATGAAGTTTCTAAAAAAATACATGCTTCTAAATAAGTTATTAGGTACATAGAAAATGCACAATTATTTGAACTCAATTTTTATGCTGAAACGTAATGCTAATATGCTGAATGTTTTGCACCTAATAAGATAGGTCTTACAAAGGTCTTTTTAAAGAAGTGTTAAGCAGAGTGAGATTTTAAATAACTATGTTGAATGAATGAAAATTTTTATTTTGTCCATGCACGCTTTTATTTTGTAATATATTTAGCTATCATGAATTGTATATCTAGATGATTATATGAATGAAATAAAAATGCTACACATGTTTATATCCCAAAATCAATAAAATGTCCACCCATATCCCGTATTGTCTGGTTCACCAAATTTTTTTGTATTTCTTTGTGCTTGTGTGTTTTTGATACCAGTAGGCAATTCTGAGATTTTCCAAAATTCAACATTAATAGGTTATTTAAATAATTATTCGATAAAATTGCAATCATCTGGTAGCAATTGTGAAAAAGCTGTTATCGAGATTTCACATTATGTGTATTAATGAATTATGAGTAAATCACCACAGATTAGAAAATAATTAAATTCTCATTTTTCATATACAAATAAAAGGATATATGGAATTTATCATTAAAAAGGAATTTATCATTCATTCAGTTGAGATTTTTGACAATTAACTTTTAATGATTCTCTAGCTTACAATGAGTTGGGTGCAGATAAATGAATTTGGATTTTTAGAAATAAAATTCGATATACTTTGGCGCATTTTGAATCGAAATTACTTTTAAAAAATCGTGAAGAAGAGTTCTGGAATTCCCTTTTCTAAAATTATCACGAGCTATCAAGATCTTCGAATTTAACTTCGTGATTTTTACTAATATTTAGCATTCAAGAACGATTTTGTTTTGTTTCTATCCACTGGTTCTTTAAACGACGACGGGTAATTGGAACATATATTTCCCGGTCGATTACTTAAATTCATCTACACAATAAGCAGAGCAAGTGCAGAGATATTAAAGTAACAAGATTCTAATATCTGTCATCATTTGTAACTTAAAATATTTTTGAAAGAATGGCGAACGGAATGAAAGTTTTTCCTGAGAGATTTATAGAAATTAAATACAACGGAAATATCAGACGAAACAGCTGGTCGCCAAAGGCTGGTTTTGACATCAAGTAAAGATGATGGGAATGCAAAATAGAATATTTTTCTCTGTTTGATTTTTTTTTCTTCCTTTTGATATTAGAATCCCCTTTCGTAGAAAATATATTTGTGAGAGATAAAACTGTTCGCAATACTTATTCAGATTAATTTAAGCTTTCCTTGTATTTCATTCTGTAATACTTATTGAACATTATTTTTCAGGATTTCCTCCGTGAACAAGCAGCACTAGCTGCAGCTGGGGTGGTTGAGGATCTAGTAAGCAATTATTTACGTATTTCTAAATAATTTGCAAATAGAAGCAAACTATTTTTTTCAGTGTGTTATTAATAAATAGCCTCAATTTTTCATATAGATATTAATACAATTTATAAATTTAAATTTTCGTTCGTTTTTTACTAATTTGCTGAGAAGTTAGTAGAATTATTAAGGGGAAATTGAACATTTTATTGACAACCAGTGAAACATTTAAAGCAAATTATGAAACCGTTTGTAAAATTAAAGTTTTTACATTTTAAAGTTTGATTTATTAATAATTAATGTTCATTTAATTTGATTGCTTTTTATAATTACACGTATGAATATTTTTGATATTTATGCAGTAAAGTTATCGAATAATAGTTTTTGTTTTAGAAATTTCTTTAAAAGGCATATATATTTGAATAAATATATTAAAATTTCTGAAGCTCAACTTTTGTTTCAAAGAAGCTGAAAATGGTATAAATGATTTTAGGTTAATATTTCCTAATAAAAATTTTTGAAGGTATATTTAAGGAAAGGAAATTCTTAAAGATAAAATTCTGTTTCTGTAAAAGCCACATAATGCGTTTAAATAAGAATATTTCCATAGATATGAGTAATATAAACTTGAAAAATTAGTTCCCATTATAGAAAGGTTATAGAAATACCTTTCACTAAAGTGGTAAAAAATGTCATAAGCAAAATCATTTGCTAGTGTCGTCACAATTCGTGCCTTCAACTGTATTACACTGAGTGAAAACCCTCATAGTTAAAGACTAGTTCAACACTAGCAAAAATAGAATACTGTATTGTGCTCATAAAATATAGGACATTTGTAAGTGAGCTACCTCCTCAGGGAAGCCCTACGTAAATCCCAAAGGCATCTCCACTAAAGGAATACGAAATAGTTGGAAGTAACACATCCTACCAAAACATTCGGCATCCTGAGAAGTGATCCTTGGAATGAAAAGTTAAACTTAAAAGATTATTAAACTGAAAAACCGCCTCTTTAGAAATTTGACGAGCATATCCAATACGACAATGATGATATTGGATTTCCAATCCATTTTATAAAAGGAAAAATTCCCTATAGTTGAATTATTCCATAAATGAGATCACATAAGAAAATTTAAACATATATTCTTTAAATTTTTATACGAATATTTTGATGAAGCTCGTGATCCATTCACTTCAGTCACCGTTACATTTCTCTAAATGTTAAAAATATTTACGAAAAAATCTATCAATTCAGAATAAATAATGAAGAAAAATATAAATGTATCGGGCAATACAAAAACATTGTCAATGTCTTTCATAAACAGGTAGAAATTATCAAGAATTTTAACTTTTCTCAAACAGAATTTTACCTTAACATCTTTGAAAATACTGAAATTATAAATTCATGACTTGTATCTAATTGAAGACTTTTGCTTTATTCTTGAAAAAAACACACCCAATTTAGTTCTTGTAGGAAATTTTTGTGTGAAGTCGGAAACTGCATATGAAAATCTTGTAAGGATTCAGGAATAATTTGCCAAAGTAGATATAAATATGCAGCAAAAGTTCGCAAACAAATCTTGCTTTTAATCATGTACTCTATTTTTCCATTTATTAATCAAAACCTTTCTTAATTTAAATTTCAACAATTATCAAGAAATGATTATAGTACTACTAATGTTGTCTTAGACTTTGGCTAAGTAAGCAAGAGACAAAGAAACTTATTTCCCAGGGCATTTTTCCGAGCTTAACACAACACAGACGGAAATTAATTTTTTAGACAGTTTTCTGATCCCATTTCAGTGAATTTAGTATATTAAAAGAATGCGTCACTTTTCATTTGTCTTTTGTATGTATAGAGGCTTTTATAATAGCGAAATCTTTCCTCTGTCATTCTTTCAATTTTTCTCCCTTTTCTCACGTTACTTCATTTTCATCTTCACATGCTTATAATAAAGTGTATTATGTCATTTTGATGCCATCTTTCAAAAGTTTTTCACTCATTAAGCCATTAAGAATTTCTAATTTTCCATGAAACGGATATGATCTTCCGCGGTGTAAATTTTATCGTCTCAATCAAGTTAGATATTTCAATTGTATATTTCTTTTAAAACCAATTCTAGGTAGATCTAGAAAGAAAATTTGACATCTTTGACGGAGAAGTGGGTTGAGGTTTAAAAACATAAATTAGTGAATTATTTCAATTTGAATAAATATTTTTAATAGTTTGACTGTAGTGAGAACATTGTAGAGAATATATTTTTCTGTCATTGTCAAATATTTCCCGCATTAATTTTAAGGTGATTTTTTTGCAGCTCGTAGTCTTTCATTAGTTTGAAAATCTGTCCAAGATCAGCATTCGATGAAATTCAGATCAGGGTTTATTTTAATTATTAGAATTGTTTATATGATTAACTTTAAGGCTTGATCTGCGTAATATCTTCTTTCAATAGAATAATGAACAGTTTGAAATTCTCTGGAGTGATTTTTATTTCTTAATACTTTTTCAATTATTTCCCGGCATTAACATAGTTCCTATGTGAACTTCTAATTGGAAGTTTCTGCAGATAATTAAGATGTCATTTGTAAACATGGAGACAGTACAGCGTTTCTTTTATTTTATGATGTATTATTTTGTCGGTAACAATTATGGAAGGGGAAGTGAATTGTATCAGAAATCCTACGAGACGGATTTTATGTAAAAGTGATCTGTTTTATTCTTCCCATCAACAGTCTACTTACAGCGTAGAAAATCAGAAATAATTTCAGTCATTCATGTAAAAGCCAATTTTTACATGAATATATATATTAAGCCAGCGTCTTAATATATATATATTCCTTCATAAAAGACTGTTAAGTCTTCGATGCATCGGAGAAAATTGAAATACAGATATTTTAGCGCTAAAACATGAACATATAAATTGTTCATTCCATAATGGAAGTCAAATTGTTAGAATGGCATTTGATTTTATGTTCATCAGTTAAATTTTTCTCTGGAAACATAATAATTTCCTTATTTTATATGAAAACTGGTGTAATTTTTATCCAATGAAAATATGAATATCGAAATGGTGTAATGGAAATTACTTTTTGTATTGTATTTATTGCCATATATTTCAGGCATTGTCACAAGATTTGAACATTGTGCCATAAAATTTGGAAATAAGTTATCATATCAAATGAAATAAGGCTAATAGAATGATTTCGGTACCTATAAAGGGTTTTAATGTAACCATCCTAAAGTTACAATTCTTAACGTTGTTTCATATGATTTTTCTTCATATATTTTTTCTAACTATGTGAACGTTTCTATTTAGGAAGATGACGTCTTCATCCCCAACCCACCAAGAATGCCAGCACCACCTCCACCATTATCTCCAATTCTTTCGCCAGAATATCCTCCACCTCCTTCTCCAATTTCTCCTCCACCTCCTCCTCCACCTCCAATGTTTCCTCCTCCTCCACCTCCAATGTTTCCTCCACCTCCACCTCCAATGTCTCCACCTCCACCTCCAATGTCTCCACCTCCTCCTCCACCTCCTCCAATGTCTCCACCTCCTCCAATGTCTCCACCTCCACCACCTTCTCCACCTCCACCACCTTCTCCACCTCCACCACCTTCTCCACCTCCACCACCTTCTCCTCCACCTCCACCACCTTCTCCTCCACCTCGAAGAGCAAGGGCCCAACGACGACGGAGGCAGCCCCCCCTTATTCCTGCTGCCTCCTACCCCGCACCGGTGAGTGAAATATTTTCTTATTGTCTTCTTTGGGAAAAACTTCCACTGTTGATATTTCCAATCTCGCAATTTTAGTCGACCGATTTAAATCACAAAATATTTCTTGTTTAATAAATATTTAATTGAAAAATATATTAGTTTTTAGTAAATATTTAAATGATTTATTTTATGAATTCCTTTGTCAAAATTCAATAGTAAGTTGAGACAGGAGTTTGGAAGTTACCAAGTAAAATGGACAGAATAGAAAATATCTTGAAAAATATAATTTTATATTCGAAAGAACAGAATCGATTTTTAAAACTCAACATTAAAAATTCAATTCACTTCAATTTCACTACATCTTAATTTATGAAATTTGTGTAATGGATACCTAATAATATTTCTACTGTATAATTTAAAAATCCTTATTTCAAGACAGAAATATAGAAGGGAATGAAGAAAAAAATGAAGAATACCGATGAAAGATTCGTAGTTTTATTTATTTTTGTTTCATTTATTGGCTCATTTTGTCATAAAGAAATGACGTATAACTAAAAATTTCGAATTAAAATATACGACAAATACTTAGTTTCTATGTTCCATAAGAAATACCATTAAATGGTTTCAGTTTTATACTTTTCTTTATACAGCATTATTGAATTTAATATGCATTAAGTGTATTTTTACTTTTATTTTTTATTGAAGAAAACGATTGTTCTTAAATTTTATTAGGTGAAATAAGTAAAATAACGGTTAAGATTCCAGCTATTAAGTGCTTAGTTATTACAATGTGAGTAATAATTATGTGTGTGCGAGAAATTGTCTGGCATTTTATGACAAGATGGTCTAAATTTTTTCAGATATAAATTATTCAATTCCTTTAGTGTTAATTCAATTCTCGTAGGTAAAGATTTTAATGAACATTTTATAGTATTAGGAATTGCTCTTTTTAAACTTACTTACTGTTCTTCAGATTAGATAGCACTTGCAGATATATTCGAATTAGATAACAAAAGCGCAATAAGTGCTATATTTACTACAAAAGTCGGAAGCAGGAACAGCAGTGCTTTTCGCTTGAATTTCCCTGAAGTTTCAATTAACAAAAAACAACACGAGCAAAATACTGCTCATAGCATTATCTGAAATCATGGCCATTGTTGATGATTTGTTTAATGAAAATTCATGTCGAGATGGTTCCAATTTTAAATGCCCTCCTATTGATATCTGAATTCAATGAGTTAGTAATTCTAGCATGTCGAACACAACTTCCCATATTTTGGGGGCCTCGTAAATATGATAGTCACACAAAATTTGAATTTAAATAAAAAAAAAAATCGCATTCAGTGAAGAAAATCTATTACCCAAGTCAGATAGTTTTATAAAAAATGTTTACTGTGACGCATCTCATTTTATTAATTTTTTAAATAAAAACATGATCAATATCTACTTATATTTAGATGCGAATACCAGTAAAGAATTTAATGATTTTTAAGAATCATTATTCACGTAAAAGTGTGCATTATCCATTCTGTAAGCTTCTCACTATTTTTATTTTTTTTATTTTCATGTTTTGAAAATATTCTTGTACTTTATTTCTGCATAATACAACAGAATTCGTATTTGAAATGCTCGTTTTAAATACAAGAAAGAAAACAATTCCATAAAGTCAAAGTTGCTCCGGTTATCATTAAAAGTATAACATTCTTAATTTCATAATTTACTAATTGTTTAAAGTTAAATAGCAAATGGATTGCTTCTAATTATTTTGAAATTCTTTTGATATGATTACGCGGATTTACAATTGTAATTTTTTTTAAAAAAATTTAGTTTTGTATTGACGAGATAAATACATGTTTGAAAGTGAATCCGATTTCTCTACCAGTGCTAAAAAGGAAAATAAAGATAACATAACTTATAATTAAGACTTTTGTCCTACGTTGTAATTTATATCATTCGATTTATGTTAATGAATTGCTTACTAAACTGGATTTTTTCTTCTTCTCAGCCCGCTAACAATCGGGACATAAATAGACGAGTCCAAGAAAGACAAAGACGGCAGGCCGCCAAAGCCAGGCTTGAAGCCTTGTATGAAAAAATTACGGATTACTGCCCTGCGGTCAAAGTAACCAGGGCCCTTTTCAATAGACGGATAAAGGAAATTATTGGAGATGAGAGCGGTCCCGCGCTCAGCATCGCTTTAGATGCAATTCCGGCGCCAGATTCGCCCGAGGAGAATTTGGTGCTCAGGCGATATTCCTTGGCCCATGATGTGGCTATATTTGCCAATCGCAAGACTATCATGGACCGGGATATATCCCTGGCCATCGAATATCTTTGGGCTTGAGCTTGAATCTTTAACTTGCAGTTAAGGATTCAAGTTTCTGACCGTCGGGATGAGCACTAGTCCGATGAGGCTTCAAAACGTATTTCTTTTAATTTCAAAATTTTTAATTCGAATTTATTTTTTTAATGAAAATGTTTATGCCTTGGCTTTAATTTATAAATTGATAAATGCTATTGTTTTTTTAAATTTTATTTCATTTAAAAAAATAATTTATTTTTTGTTTTTTTTAATTTTATTTCATTTAAAAAAAATAATTTAATTTGTCTTTTTTTTTCATTCAAAAATCTTTCTTTTAATTGAATTTTTTTTTTACCTAAATTTAATCTCAGAGGACTAGTGGACTACTCACGCGCGCGTTTTTAAATGTAAGGGTGGTTTATGCGGTGGGCTTTTATTCTGTTTTGGCCTGTTATTTATTCTTCTGTTGAAAAGGAACCCTGAGCCGTGGGTAAGTTTTTGGTTAAATTATATTTGGTTATTATTTTTGGCTTTCACTCTTCAAATGCATTATTTGACCTCTCGCGTGCGCATACCATCGTTCATAAAAACATCTACCTTGATTGACTCTAGAAGGATGTTCCGAAAGAAGCCTTTGCCATGCAGCGATTTTTGAATTACAGAACTTTTATATAATTTTTCTCCATTTTTCTACCCAACTTCGTTTTTTTATGCAGAAATTGCCACATCATTTGGTAGTAAAGAGGCATAATTGTTTTCAGTATTCCATTTTTAATTTCCAAAAATTATTCATTAAACGAGATTTAGATTTTACTCTGATTTTGGTAATAAATTAATGATTTCTTAATCTCAATTAAGTTGATAAAACTTTTCGTTTTGAAAATTGACGACATTCATCGACAGCCTTTAATTTAACAAATCTTTACATATTCACTTTAATTCTTGAACTTGAAAATATTAACTCAGTAATAATGTGCGTCAGTGATTTAATTCATACAAAATAATTATTTAAAGTTTGAATACCCCGTTAATTTTAGTTTCTCATCGATTTTTTAGAATTATTGTTTTATTGATTAACTTAACAATATCTGCCACTAAAAATTGAGCAAACACAGAGTTGGGATGCTTAGAGCTGAGAAAAAGGCTGATCAAAAATCATGAATCAATCGCGTTAATAAGAAAGTGCAATAGAAAACGTCGGTTTGAAAATGTGAAAGTGTAAAATACAAAACATAAAATGCAAAGCGAAGAAGCCAAAAAAATCAATACCTTTAGTTACGATTTATAAGCAAAATTTTTATTATTTAAAACTTTGATATTTTCCGAATAACTGCAATTATCTGATGTTGAAATTTCTATTTTCATTATTTTTTTAAATTCTAGTGCCTAACGACAGATATTATTAAAATTAATCATTTAATTAATCAATTTTTTGCAGGGGGGGGGGTATTAAAAACTCTGAAATAAAAAAAGAAATATAGAGTTTACAAGTAATAATTCAATCTCAATACCGTTCTAAATATAGTTCTAAGTCAAAGAGGATGGATCATTCTAAAGAAAAAGAAGTTTAAAACAGTAATCATTCTTTCTGGCTGTGTATGTGGTAAGGAATGGGGTATAACAATCCTAACGGATCAAATCATAAATGTTACCTTAACTTTGCGCTGTATCGCGATTTCAAACTGAACTATTCAACTAGTTTTTAATAAATTTCTAATTGGTTTATCATGAAATTGTATTCCGGCTTAAAGAAATGTAATTTGATAGAAAAGATACCTTAAGTACTATTGACGTCTCTTTAATTTTATATATTGCTTCAGAATTTCTTTATTAGTTTTTATTTAATATAATTATACATAATTTTAAGGTGTTACAATACTTTTGTTGACATAAGATTGTGTATTATAGGGTCGTTAATTTAAATAATTAAAAAATATTTCAAAAAAGAATATTGTAGTCGTTTTATTTAAATATAAAAAGACAAATAAAAAATGAAATTAGATTTAAAAACATTTTCTTATAAAATAGTTCTTTTTACAAAAGTCGCATTGTGTTCATTAGATATCGGCTAGATGACATTTACAACTTCGTATGTAACGAAATGTATTTAGAATGCAAACTCCTTTAATTAACTTTTCAGTTTTCAGAGGTAGTTCATAAAATGTAAGAAAATATAAAAGTACTAAATTTGAATGCATTTCTGTGTGCATTAAATGCTTATGTAACGAGTTTCATTAAATCATTTTTTTTTTTTTTGCTTCTAAGTATTGAATGAATTTATTTTTGCCTTTTAATAAGTAATAAACATATAAAAGCATATTTTGATATTATTCTGCAATATATAAATCAGTATTTCATGGAACGCTATCCTCTAATAAATTTACTAGCGTGTACATGATTTTGTATATCTGTTAATTACTATTTTTAAGAAGGAATAGAAACTTTTACTTTATTAAATTTAGAAAGTTGCCCAAAAATTCAACAGTTTTAAAATTACATATTAAGATTTAAGATATTCTTTGATTCTAAATTGCATTTATCAAATTGTTTTTCAAAATCTATAAATAGGGTGGATCTAAATACTGTTGACGTAATACTTCTTCATTCGATCAGTCAGGAGATTTATCAGTCTGGCCCAATACCTAAAAATGTCTCCACTTTAATAAAATTTCCGAAATCGGAAAATGTTGAATGAGTTGAGAAGCCTTCAATTCAGAAATAAAGAAAATAAGAATAAAATACAACTTAAAAAATATTAGTTAATTTGTCAAATAGTATATATTCAATATATGCTAGAATATACGTTTAGAGTAGATTACTACAATATATGTTCCATTTTTCTGTTAGAAATATTTTTAAAAATTTAATTCACGGCAACCCATTTATGAATATGTCTAACAAAAAAAAATAACTAGCAACCATTTTGAAAAATTATTTTTTCAGTAAAAATTTATGTACATGATCAAAATTAGAAGAGATTTATTATTAAGATTATTTTAAAATTTGTGAGTCTGGGTTTGAGATGAACATCAACTTATAAATGAAAGAAGTTAATGTATTTTATAAGAAGGATTTCAACATGGGTCTTGGTTTTGCTCTGTGCTGAGAGCTTAAACTGTCATGATAGAAACTTGATGGTACATGGCGCAAAGCAAGAATGTGATCCATACACTAAATTAAATATTTTCTCCATTAAACACAGTTGAAATCTTTTTCTCATGGAATAGTCGAATAAGAAAGTCACTCACAATTCCATGCACTCACCAACCCATTGCTACAAATTTTTATGTATTGTTTCCCCCAAAAACGACACACATTATTGAATATTTTTTTCCTGGAAATGCTCAGTCCTTTCTCTCTTGCGTTTATGAAGTGGACTAGCTTCCGTGCAGTGGGAATTGCTTAAAAACACATTCTTCAAGCAATTATTTTCAATATTTTGTATATCCATTTTTCTCAATAAGGCGATAATTAACTGCAATTTTTCTGCAGAAAGCCTGTCACTTCTCTGTTTGGAAATTCGAAAGTAAAACTATCTTCAGTATTGTACTTGCGTACATTTACATAATTAATAAACTCGTCTAAAATATGCAGGCCTCTTTATACCACGATAAGAGCCATTGTGACAATAAATGTAAATAAAAAAACCTTTTAATGAGTATTTCTTCCCGGAAGAGTTGCAGGAATAATTCATTGCGAGAATCGCAATCATTTTTGGAAAGAAATGAAACAAGTTATTATAGTAGTCTAAACCAATAAAAACACTGCTTATGTTAAAAAGGCAATTCGTCATCCTTGTCTTATTTTCTAATTAAGGAAGACAGAGAGACTGATTTGACTTTTTCCAAAACATTTTTTATTGTAACCAATTAGTCTTCTGATTAAGTCTAAGAAAAGGAAGGTTTTGCATTAATACGCAGTTTTTCTTTGTTTTACTTTTTGTGGATATTAAGGCACAAATTTTTGAGTCCACTATTTGATTTTCCATTTAGTCTTTTTTTTCCTTCTGTCATGATATGGTACGAATGGTAGGTTGACAGAATTCAGCTTTTCATCGGTTACGAGTGGATGTTTTGCATCTGTACAATACTTTTAATAACAAAGACAACATAATTTAATCTGTGATTTTCTGTCTCCGAGATACTTTATTCGTAAAGCAAGAGATTTAAAAAATCGTTACTCTCCTTTGGTTCCATATCATTCTGAAAATCATTGTATTGAGTAATACATGAATGCACAAAACAAAAAAAAAAACAAAATCCCTAATATTATCGGACAAATGGAAGAATGGAAACTGTTGTGAAGGTATAGTTTTTTTGTTTGATTTTGAGTGGATATCTTGCGACAAACCAATGCGCGCATTCGAACGTAATAATTTCATTGAAAGGGCAGCCTAAACCGATATTGGGCACCAACATTTGATTCCATGTTTTGGAAATCAGTATTAGGTGTCCTAGTATTTTAGCAAGATAACAAACAATTCTACAATTTTAACCTTTTTTCTAAAGTTGCAAAGAAATGATGCTTTGTTGTTCGTATACAAATTTCTTTGCTTGAGAGTGGATATCCTGGAAAAATTCTTAGGGACCTAAGCAAACACATCTACTAACATATAGATAATATTATCTTGCCTTCACAAGTATTTATTTTCCCTGAGGGCAGAAAACAAATTCGCAACTCTTACTTGTCTCCTTTCATTAAGGGAAGTTAAACTGAAAATTTTCTATATATACTTTACACCCTTCAATGATTCAAATCAATACTTGAAGGAAATTATTTCAGCGTGTATAAACACTTTTTTCTCTCTTTTCTCTATAAATAAAGAAAAGTGATTGTCTTCATTGTTCGATTGTCCTTATTTTCGAATGGAAATCTTGGAAACAACTTTCACAGTTTACATAATACTAAAAATAAAAAAATATATACATCGACCTTTTGCGTTTCCATATTTTTTCTGAGAAAGAATAGCAAAAAGGTAAATTCTTATTGAACATGACACTCTTTCATGGTTCAAGTCAATATTAGGAGAGAATTATTATAAAGGGCATAACAAATTAAAATTACATTTTGCCCTCATTTCTCCACAAAAAAAATTATAATGGTTGCCTTCATTGTTCCATTCTCCTTATTTCGGAATGGAAATCTTGGCAATATTTTTTACGGTTTACATAAAAATATGCACTCTTTGTGCTTCCATACATTCTTTCTTGCTAACGAAAAGCAGAAATATAAATGATACACTTTCGTGGTTATAATCAATATTTGGAGATAATTATTTTAGAGGGAATAACAAAATAAAATTAATTTTTGCTCTCATTTCTCCATAAATAAAAATGGTTTCTTTCATTGTTAAATCCTTATTTCCGAATGGAGATCTTGGTAACATCTTTTACAGTTTACATAATACTAAATATTAAAAAAAATCCACTCTTTGTGTTTCCATATTTTCTTTTCAGCAAACGAATAGCAGAAATATAAATTTTCTGGCCAAAAATGACAACCTTTCATGGTTTTAACCGATATTTGGAGAGAATTATTTTAGAAGGCATAGCAAAATAACATTACTTTTTGCCCTCATGTCTCCATAAAGAACTAAAAACTGTTGCAATCATTGTTCGATTCTCCTTATTTCCGAATTTAAAAACATATTTTACAGTTTATATAAAGCTAAATCTAAAAATATACACGATTTGTGCTTCCATATTTTCTTTTCTGCAAATTAAGTGCAGAAATATAAATTATCTGACTTAACATGGCAACCTTTCATGGTAGTTACTAATATTTGGAGAGAATTAAATTAGAAGGCATAACAAATTAAAGTTGCTTTTTGCTCTCATTTCTCCGTAAATAATTAAAAATTGCCTTCATTGTTCGATTCTCCGTACTTCCGAATGGAAGTACGGAGAAACATTCTTCGAAACATCTTTCACAGTTTACATAAAACTAAAAATATGCACTCTTTGTGCTTCCATATTTTCTTTTCTGCGAACGAAGAGCATAAATATAAATTTTCTGCCCTAACTTTGCAACCTTTCATGTTTGTAAATATTTAGAGAAAATTATTTTAGAGGGCGTAACAAATTATAATTACTTTTCCACTCTTTGTGTTTCCATATTTTCGTTTCAGCGAACGAATAGCAGAAATATAAATTTTCTGGCAAAAATGAAAACCTTTCATGTTTGTAACGAATACTTGGAGAGAATTATTTTAGAAAGCATAACAAAATAAAATTACTTTTTGCCCTCATGTCTCCATAAAAAAATAGTAGCATTCGTTATTCGATTCTCCATATTTCCGAATGGAAATCTCTTGGAAACATTTTTTTACAGTTTACATAATACTAAAAATTAAAAAATTTATATATCCACTCTCTGTATTTCTCTGCGAAAGAATAATTTTCTGCCCAATTATGGTCCCGTTTCATGGTTTTAATCAATATTTGGAGGGAATTAGTTTAGTGGGCGTTACAGAAGAAAATCGCAATTTTGCACTCTCTACAAATACAAAATATATATCTGTTACCTTCAATGTGGAGCTATCCTTTTTTTCTTCCTAAAGAGTATCCTGGAAGTAAAGTTTATAGTGAGTTTAGCTTAAAAAATCCACTGAATGTCATTCCATATTTGCTTTTCTGCAAAATGGCAAGAGAAATAAAATCTTGCTCTTTGATGTCGCCAAATTTCATTTTTAAAATAATTTTTCCGATATATATTTTATATCATTTTACGGAAAAATTGAGTCCACTTTTGTATGGATTCTTTTTTCGGGTAGGGCATCCTGACATACTTTTTATAGTATACGCAGAAAAAAAAATAATGAACTGCTATTCTTCAAGCTTTTTTTTTCAACGAAAGGGCAGTCAAAATTAAAAAATTTTAGCGAGCATTAAAAAAAAAATGCTTTTGGTCTTCTTTTCTCCATTGATAAAGAAAAATGGTTGCCTTCAGTGTCCCATTCCCTTTGGTTTCAAAAGAATATCTTGGATTAAATCTTTACAGCTGACATAGAAAAAAAAATTTCACTTATGGCCATTCCACGGTTTCTTTTCTTCTAGAAAGCAGTAGAAATAAAAATCTACTATTTTGACATGGTACTATTTCATTTTGGAAATCAATTAAAGGAACAAACTGTCTTAGAATGCGCAAAAATGATTAGTGCATATTTTAATTCTTTTTAATTAATGAAAAATGGGTCTGTTTATCCACCTTTATAAATATATATATCCACCTTTTGCGTTTCCATATTTTATTTTCTGCGAAGGAACAGCAGAAATATAAATTATCTGATTGAATATGACATTCTTTCATGGTTGTAATCAATATATGGAGATAATTATTTTAAAACATATTAAAATTGCTTTTTGCTCTCATTTCTCCTTAAACAACTAAAAATGGCTGCTTTCATTGTTCGATTCTCCTTATTTCCGAATGGAAATCTTGGAAACAAATTTCACAGTTTACATAATACTAAAAATAAAAATACCCACTGTTGATGCTTCCATATTTTCTTTTCTGCGAATGAATAGCAGAAATATAAATTTTCTGCCCTAACATTGCAACCTTTCATGGTTGTAATCAATATTCGGAGAAAATTATCTTAGAGGGTATAGCAAATTAAAATTGCTCTCTGCCTTAATTTCTCCATAAATAACTAAAAATGGTTGCCCCCATTGTTCGATTTTCCTTATTTAATAATGGAAGTCTTGGGAACAACTTTCACTGTTTACATAATACAAAAAATTAAAAATATATATCCACTTTTTTTGTTTCCATATTCTTTTCTGCGACCGAGTAGCAGAAATATAAATTTCCTGCTTTAGCATGGCAGCCTTTCATGGTTGTAATCAATATTTGGAGATAATTATTTTAGAGGGAATAACAAAATAAAATTAATTTTTGCTCTGATTTCTTCATAAATAACTAAAAATGGTTGCTTTCATTATTCGATTCTCCTTATTTCCGAATGGAAATCTTGGAAACATCTTTTACAGTTTGCATAATACTAAAAATAAAAATACTCACTGTTGATGCTTCCATATTTTCTTTTCTGCGAATGAATAGCAGAAATATAAATTTTCTGCCCTACAATTGCAACCTTTCATGTTTGTAATCAATATTTGGAGAAAATTATTTTAGAGGGCGTAACAAATTAAAGTTGCTTTTTGTCCTCACTTCTCCATAAATAATTAAAAATGGTTGCCCCATTGTTCGATTCTCCTTATTTCCGAATGGAAATCTTGGAAATAACTCTCACAGTTTACATAATACAAAAAATTAAAATATATATACACTCTCTGTATTTCCATATTTTCTTTTCTGCGAACGAATAATTTTCTGCCCTATTATGGTCCGGTTTCATGGTTTTGATCAATATTCGGAGGGAATTATTTTCTTGTTCGTTACAAAAATTAAACCGTAATTTTCCATTCTCTGCAAATACCAAAAAAAAAAAAAAATGCCCGTTGCCTTTAATGTGGAGCTATCCATTTTTCTTCCTAAAGAGTATCCTGGAAGTAATGCTTACAGTGAGTTTAGCTTAAAAAATTCACTGAATGTCATTCCATGTTTACTTTTCTGCAAAAGGGCAAAAGAAGTATAATCTTGCTCCTTGCCGTCGCAAATTTTTGTCTTTTAAATAAATTTTCTGATATATATTTTATATCATTTTACGGAAAAATTCAGTCCACTTTTGTACGAATTCTTTTTTCGGGTAGGACATCCTGACATACTTTTTATAGTATACGCAGAAAAAAAATAATAAACTGCTATTCTTTCAGCTTTCCTTTCAACGGAAGGGCAGTCAAAATGAAAATTTTCTGTTCATGGTTTAAATCAATATTTGGAGAAAATTATTTTAGCGAGCATTAAAAAAAAAATGCATTTTGTTGTTTTTTTCTCCATGAATAAAGGAAAATCGTTGCTTTCAGTGTTCCATTCAATTTGGTTTGAAAAGAATATACTTGAATAAATCTTTACAGTTGACATAGAAAAAAAATTCACTGATTGCCATTCCACGTTTCCTTTTTTACGAGAAAGATGTAGAAATGAAACTCTGCTGTTCTGACATGGTGGTATTTCATTTTGTAATCAGTTAAAGGATCAAATTGTTTTATAGAGCGTATAAATGATTAATCCTCATTTTAATTCTCTTTAATGAGTGAAGAAGGGGTCGATTTGTGACTTTATTTGATCTCGAATATAAATTTTGGAAATAGATTTTACAGTTTACATAATACTGTAAATAAAAAATAAAATGCACTGTTTGTATTTTAGTAGAAATAAAATTTTCTGCCTTAACTTGGTAGTCTTTCATGGTTATATTCAATACTTGGAGAGAATTATTTTAGGCGGCATAATAAAAGAAAAAAAATATAGTTTTGACCTCTCTTCTTTGAATAATTCCGGAAGAATTGTTGCCCTCAATCTGTGATGATCCTTTTTTTTTATGAAAGGATACTTTGGAACTAATTTTCAAGCGTGTTTAGCAAAAAAAAATCATTGTCATTCCACGTTTTCTTTCCTGCGAAAGTGCAGGAGAAGTAAAATTTAACTTCCCTGATTGTGCACGATTTCTTTTCCGAAATCAATTTTCAAATTATATTATTTTAACTATTATTGCATCCAGTATGCGGTTCTGTTTGCGGGAGGATATCCCCTGACATTTTTTTTCAGTGTACTGAGAAAAAAAAAATTCTCCAGTTTTCTTTCAAATTTCTTTTCCCCAAAAGGTCAACAAAAAAATTTTCTTAGCATCTGACATTTTATCCTTTGTTTGACATTAATATTTGTAGTAAATAACATTTGCTCACATAAAGAAAATATTCATCTGCAATTCCAGGGACAATATTTTTGTGTTCATCGTAAATGACAATAAAAAATGAAAAAATCCACTATTTTTATTCAGCCATTTTTTTCATGAGCTGCAATAATAAAAATTAGATTTGCTGATATGGCTACATTTCATGGATGAAATCATGTAAAAGTTTGTTTTAAAGAAAAATTTGACTTTTCTATTCAGTAAACAGTTTTTGGTGAATACATTTAAATGATACCATACCTCCAGGATGAAATGACTTTAATGTATTAAATTACCATTATCAAAACGTGAACATTAAATCATCGAACTTTGCAAATTTGTTTAAAAAGAGAACTTCAAGAAATGCATAGTTCGAAAGAGACAGCATAGAGTAAAATTGCTGACTCCATTATCATTCTTAGATGATGTCATGTTATTTTAAAAGCGATGAATCAATCGACAAATAAAGATATGTAAATACATTTACTGAAGGTGAATTATAAAAGATTTTTTGGTATAAAATATGATGCTGTAATGCAAATAAAGAGTCAGGTTTTTGTGAAAATAAAATCTGAAGATGTAATAAAATAGAATTTGAAAAAGTAGAAAAAAAAAATATGCAAAAAAAATTAAATATTTAGAAAATGAAAAAATAAAATTACATTGAAAAAATTAAATCTTTTTCGTGTTTATTTGTTGAATGTAAGGTGAAGTTTGAGTATAATAGGAATTTTATGTTAGATCTAATGTATAAAGTGTAATATGGTGTTTGTTCTTGAAATGAAGTGCGAAACTTCTGAGTAGTATGCTTTTTATTTAAGCTTAAATTTATAATGCAAAATTTTTTTGGCAAGAAAAAATGCTAACACGTTTATTAATTTTATTTAGATATATATATTCATTAAATTCTGTAATAAGATATAGAATATTTGTACATAGAATATAGTTATAGAGTATTGAGCCAGATTTAATGTTTTGTTCATTTTATTTTTCGATTCCTGCTATAAGAGATAATTCATTAATGTGATTTTTAATTTTTTCATGCACCTTAATGAAAAAATTACTTTGGTTTGCTATTGAAAAAAACAATGGTACAAATTGGTTAAATTTTAAACGTTACATTTTGCAGAAATTAAATTTTTGAAGAGAAATTCTCGAGTTTTTTAATTTAAATATGCAATAATTCTGTTTTAAAATGAGTTAAATTATAAACGAGTTTTTTAAAAAATTCAGAAATATTTTTACTTTTAATAGCGTAATTGCGAAAGAATTGTTTTATTCATAAATGTATTTATCAACATGAATTGCACATTTATTGTGTAATAATAATGCTATAATATGAAGATAATGGAGCATAATTTCAACAGCATAAGAATTTTTTTTAATTTATTAAAATATCATGACGAATAAAATGAAAAATTAAATATATGATGATTGTGTATTATTTTTATTTTCACTCCCCTTATTTTAAACTCACTTGTTTGCAATACATCTTATTTTTTCTTTGCTAAAAACTTGTAAATAATGTAACAGGAAAAGTAGATGTCTTAATTTCATAAAATATATGTTTAAAATAATAATTTCAATATTTATGCGTGGACTACCTTTGAAAACTGGTTTTTGAATGTTTTGAAATAGTTGACTTTAATTGAAAATTAGCACTAAAAATTTTTAATGGGCTATAGATATATTTGAATGAATTAAAAAACACCGTTTTTCAAAAATGAAATTCACTGTCTTATTTCAGTATCTTAAGGTAATCTTATGTCAACATTGTATTTACAAAATTTATTATATGTTTTATGTACTCTCACAAGGTGACGTTTCCTTTGTTTGCGTTTTAAAATTTTTCTTAATGTTTTTCTTTGTAAAAGAACTTGAAATGTATCATACGAAAAGAAAAAGAAGTACAGTTAATTAATAATAAAAATTTAGTATTAAAGAATAATTATAAATTTTGTATGAAAGGATTGTTGTACCTTAATATAACACCTGGCCTTAACAGTTTTTAGAAAATGTTATTAACTTAATATAAATTTTATGCTTGGTTACATTTTAAAAATTAAGATTTCATTTATCATACCTGAGTTATTATAAATTTCCATGATAAATTTAGGTTTCTTAGAAATAGCACAGAATATGCGATTTAATTAAGTTTGGTTTGTACTGAAAAAACTGAAGCTCTTTAAGAAAAGGAATATGAAAGCAATAATATATCAACTGAAAAGGTAAGTGTAATCTCACCAATTGATTTTAAATAGTATCTTTACTGCGGGTAACGAAAAACGACTTTTTTGTAATGAGGTTAAGCGTTAAGAGATAAATATTTATCGACATATTTCAGAGCTTTCACTCGGAACTAGTAGAAAGAAATATTTTTCTAAGCCAAAAACCAGACGTTTAAATTTTATACGCAAAGTATATAGGAACTTTTTTTTTTCTAAAAATGCAGTTATTTGGTTAGTATCAATTTTTGCTTTTACATTTTTGTGCTTTCAATATTATTTATTTTAAATTCAACTAGAAACATTTTTTCCTTTGTGCCAGAGCTGACAGACGCAAAAGAACTATTAAATGTTACACAAAAATGAGCATTTTAAAGTAAATTTCATCGTTTTTTGCAGTACGTTTTTGCCTTACGCAGATTAATAATTTACTTCGTGGTTATGTGTGCTCGTCTAAAAAAATCATCTCGTTTCAGTTTCTTCTTTTGCATTCGGTGAAAAATAATTTTTCCAATAAAGTATTGAAGTAAATTAAACTTAGAATGGTCCCGTGTAATTTCTTATAGTAAAAAAATCAACGCATCGAATATCATTGTGCTAATTAAATAAGATTCCTGTTTCTCAAATTGTTCGAAAACTAATTCTGAAAAGAGAAAAAAAATCATCTTTTTCGCTTAAAGTCATTGTTAAAAGTGTTTAAGTTCTACAATTTATAAAAGTTGCTTATGTGGATTATATACTATAAAAAGTAAAAAAAAATAAAATATTGCGTTTTTCCGCTTTTTATATAATTTCTTGTTAACCTATATGATCTGAACAGTTTGCAGTTAATAATTATCTTTTAGTGAAATATTTAAAAAAATGATTGAGAAGCCCAAAGATCTCAAACTTCATTCTTGAAAATATAATTTAATTTAACGGATTTTTTTCCCTGCTGCATGGCAAATGACTTATTATGCTTCTCCGATTATTTCTTCTTCGCCGATGTCCTTTTCCGAAAATGCTATCTACCATTCGCAGTATTTAGATTCACAAGGTATCAATATTAAGAAATCTCAAATTCAATAATCGTATGAAAATAATGATCGCAATATTTTCTTTAAAATCATGTTAAAAATATTAATTTATGGATTGAATTATTAGTTTAATTTTTGATTGTATTTACTAATTTTTTTTTTGGGGGGGGGGGAATAACAAACTTGAATGATTTCTGTCTCAATTTAACCCTTTCAGTTTTAATTGCTAAATAATCCTCTAAATTTTCTGCAAAATTTTCAAAATTCTATAAACGGTCGTTTCAAAAAGATGGCATAATATTCATTCAACGAATTAGACAGGATAAATTCTGATATTTATCGTTTAAAAAGAAAAAAAAAATGTTAATTATTTAGAAATATTCGAATAATAGTCGCAAAAAGTTAAAAATTGACGAAAGGGGTTGGATCTATATTAATCTAGGACAGACAAACATGACTAAAAATAATAAATTTTCTGCTTATGCGGTTCGGAAGTTTATTTTTCATCTTGCTAATGGTATTGACTCGTTTGCCGAAAGGAAAATAGATAAAAATGAAGAACTTTAGTAAGGAATTCGCCACATCGTTTTTTGAAAAAATAAGCGACTTTAGAAAAAAAAATATTCGGAATTCATTTTTAATTCAAACTGATCTGATTTCATCACTTATCTTGGTCAAATAATACATGAAGAGTAATCTAAATTCAGTGAAAAAAAAAATCAAAATTTAATTTCAAAATCTGCTAGGGAGGTACGTACAAGGCTTCAGTCTGGTAAAATTGATGAATAAGACAAATGAAAAAGTAAAAATGTTAATTTGGCTGTTGAAGATTAAGGAACTAAAAGGCAGAATTCAGATTTTAAATGCCCAAAATTTGTAATGGATGCATTAAATATGGAAAAGACGCAATGAAAGTATGAGTTGCATAGGGGTGCTGAATGCTAAAAGGTGCTTTGGTGATAATGGATGAAAAAATGACACATTGAAAATATTGGTTGGACAAAAGATATCTTGCAGATATTGGTTGTACAAAATGTTCTTTGGAGATATCAGAGGGACAAAAAAAACTTTGGACATATTTGGCCCCCTTTCATGCTTAAAAAATATTTGGTCGAAAATATATTTTAGATGGGAAAGCAAAAAGAAAAAAAATGGCAGCTTGTTTCAATAAATGCAGAAGAATTGTTGCCCTCAGTATGCGATTTCCTGTTTCTAATAAGAATCGTAGGACAATCCTTTATGGTGACCTTGGCAAAGAAAAAAGTAAAAAAAAAAAAAAAAACTGTGGAAATTAAGTTCTGGTTGTTAGAGTACACTTAAGTACTGATTGTTAGGATACACTTAAAAGGCATTGGAGATTTTAAAAAGTTCTAGTGAGATAATTCATGTTCAATTGATATTATTGGAGGTAATGGATATAAATTAGAAATAAAATTGTTTAAAATGTCCTTTGGTGGTAATTTTGCTTTGAAGGTACGAAATTATCTGAAATGTCCTTTTCAGGGATCAAAATTATTGAAAATGTGATATGGAGGATTAAACTGTATGAAAACGATTTTTGGAGTAATGAAATCTTACTAAAAGTGTTTGGGAGGTGCAAAATATTCACCGAAGGTATCCAATGTTGTAAAAAAGTCTTGGAATGATTTAATATTCAGTTTCTTAGGAGCTGATTGTTGATAAAAAGGACCTTCAGAGAAATTGATTCTTCAAATGATAGTTTGGAGGAATTGTTTACAGTGGGCATAAAAAAATATATTTTTTGTGTTTCCATAATTCACTTTCTGCGGGGAAAGCAATATTTGGGGAAACAATATTCATACAAGAAACAATATTTGGGGAAAATATATTTCAGCCGGGAAAGCAAGAAAAAAAATTCTATGCTTTGCAATAAATACGGAAGAATTGTTGCCTTCAGTATGCGGTTCCCTGTTTCGAATAGGAATCGTATGACAATTCTTTATGGTGTCCTTGGCAAAGCAAAAAGAAAAAAAATATACTATTGAAATTAAGTTCTATAAAAGTGCAGTAGAAATGTTAATCTGCTTCTCTGCCAAGCAAAAATTTCACTGTTGAAATCAATATTCAGATGAAATTTTTTTAGTAGTATAACTCAGTAATCAGTTCACAATTTCGCATTCTTTAAATAATGGAGAATAGTTGCTTTGTTGTCAGAATGTGTCTTGCTTCATTCCAGAGTCAATATATAAGAAAAGAATTTACATCAGAAATTGTAAAGAAAAACTAACTATTTGAAAAATATATTTTCTTTTCTGCAAAAGAATTGCAGAAACAAACGTTTGGAGATATTGAATGTTAACTGGTACTTTAGAGTTACTGGATGTTAGAATACATTTAGGAGGCATTGGAGGTTTTAAAAATTTCTAGAGAGATAATTGATGTTTTATTGATATATTGAAGGTGAATTGAAAATATCTGTGTGATAATTGTGCTTTGGTTGTATTTGTGGTTTCGAGGTACGAAATGATTTGAAATATATCTTGGAGGGATAAAAATAATTCAATGTGACATGGAGGCTTAAATTCTCAGAAAAAGATCTTTGGAGAGACGAAATCATTCGAAAGGTGTTTTGGAGGTTCAAAATGCTCATTTGTGGTTTCGAATGTTAAAACGGAGATTTGGATTGATTTATATTCAAAAAGGTCTTAGGAACTATTTGTTGATGAAAAGGACCTTTTGGAGGTATTGGTTCTTCAATAGATAGTTTAGAGGAATTGTTAACAGTGGGCGTAATAAAAAAAGTATACTCTTTGTATTTCCATAATTCAGTTTCTGCGAGCGAAATGCAGAAAAAGTAATTTTCTTTCTGAACTTGGCATCTTTTCCTTTCCAGAAACAATATTTTTGGGAAAATGTATTTTAGCGGGTAAAGAAAAAAAATGACCACATGTTGCAATAAATACGGAAGAATTGTTGCCTTCAGTATGCAGTTTTCTGTTTGTAATAGGAATCATATGACAATTCTTTATGGTGACCTTGGCAAAGAAAAAAGAAAAAATACTATTGAAATTAAGTTCTCTGAAAGTGCAATAGAAATGATAATCTACGAATTTGTCAAGCAAAAATTTCATTGTTGAAATCAAGATTCATATGAAATTCTTTTAGCGGGCAAAACTAAGTAATTAGTTCACAAGTATGCATTCTTTAAGTAATGGAGGATAGTTGCTATATTCTCAGAATGTGTCTTGCTTTATTCCGGAGTGGATATATTTGAAAAGAATTTACATTGGAAGTACTAAAAAAACCCAACTCATTGTTAGCACACATTTTGTTTTCTGCAAAAGAATTGCAAAATGTTAAAAGTTCGTTTGGAGATATTGAATGTTAACTAGAGGTAATGGATGTTAGAATACATTTAGGAGGAATTGGAGGTTTTAAAAAGTTCTAGTGAGATAATTGAATTTCAATTGATATATTGGAGGTAAATTGAAAATATCAGTTTTTAAATTGTGGTTTGGTTTTATTTGTGTCTTGGAGGTATGAAATGTGTTGAAAAATACTTTGTAGATATAAAAATAATTCAAAATCTTATATGGAGGCCTAAACTGTCTGAAAAGAATATTTGTTGAGTTGAAATCTTACTAAAGGTGTTTCGGTGTTTAAAAATGTTCATTGGAGATCTAGAATGTTGTAAAAGTGTCTTGTTTTGATTTAAATTCAAAAAGTTTTTATTAAATATTTGTTGATCAAAAGGGCTTTTGTATATATTTTTACTTCAAAGGATGGTTTGAAGGAATTGTTTACAGTGGGCACAATAAATAAATATACTCTTTGTATTTCCATAATTTACTTTCTGCGAACGAAATGCAGAAAAAATAATTTTCTGTCCGAACTTGGCATCCTTCCATATCCAGAAACAATATTTGGGGGAAAATGTATTTTAGCGGTGAAAGACCAAAAAATGGCTAAGTAATTAGTTCACAATTTTGCATTTTTTAAGTAATTGAGAATAATTGCTTTGTTCTCAGAATGTCTTGCTTTATTCCGGAGTGGATATTTTGGAAAAGAATTAACATTGGAAATTGTAAAAAGAACCCAACTCATTGTTAATACCATTTCATTGTTAATACATATTTTTTTTCTGCAAAGAATTGCAGAAATAAAAAGTTTGTTTTGAGTTTTAGAAAGTTAAGTAGTACTTTAATGGTATTGGATGTTAGAATACACTTAGGAGGCATTGGATGTTTTAAAAAGTTCCAATGCGATAATTGATGTTCTATTGATATATTGGGGGTGATTTGGAAATATCAGTGTTTAAAATATGATTCGGTTATATTTGTGGTTTGGAGGAAAAAAATGATTTGAAATATACTTTGGAGGGATAAAAATAATTCAAAATGTGTCATGGGGGCTTTAACTGTCTGAAAAGAATCTTTGGAGAGATGAAATCATACTTAAGGTGTTTCGGAGGTTCAAAATGTTTATTGGGAGTCTCTAATGTTGAAAAGGAGATTTGGATTGATATATATTCAAAAAGTTCTTAGGAACTACTTGTTGATCAAAAGGACTTTTGTAGGTATTAGTCCTTCAAGAGACAGTTTGGAGCAATTATTTACAGTGCGCATACTAAATAAATATACTCTTTGTATTTCCATAATTTACTTTCTGCGAACGAAATGCAGGAAAAATTATTTTCTGTCCGAACTTGGCATCCTTTCATGGCCAGAAACAATATTTGTAGGAAAATGCATTTTAGAGGGGATAGAAAAAAAAAACGCCATTTGTTGCAATAAATACATCGCATTATCTCACTGGATGCATTAATGGATGTTAGAATACACTTAGGAGGCATTGGAGGTTTTAAAAAGTTCTAGTGAGATAATTGATTTTCACTTGATATGTTTGGAATGGATATAAATTGGAAATAAAATTGTTTGAAAAGTCCTTTGGTGGTAATTTTGGTTTGGAGGTACGAAATTATCTGAAATGTACTTTTCAGGGGAAAAAAATAATTGAAAATGTGATATGGATTCTTAAACTGTAGGAAAACGATCTTTGGAGTAATGAAACTTACTAGAAGTGTTTGGGAGGTGCAAAATATTCATCGGAGGTATCGAATGTTGTAAATATCTGGGAATGATTTAATATTGAAAAATTTCTTAGGACCTGATTGTTGATCTAAAGGACCTTTAGATTTATTGGTTCTTCAAATGATAGTTTGGAGGAATTGTTTACAGTGGACATCATAAAAAGAAATATATATATACTCTTTGCAATTCCATAATTCATATTCTGCGAACGAAATGCAGATATAATTATATTCGAACTTCTCATCCTTTCATGATCAGAAACAATATTTGGGGGAAAATGTATTTTAGCGGGGGAAAAAAAATTGCCATGAGATGCAATAAATACGGAAGAATTGTTGACTTCAGTATGCGGTTCCCTGTTTCAAATAGGAATCGAATGACAATTCCTTATGGTGACCTTGGCAAAGCAAGAAAAAAAAAAATACAATTGAAATTAAGTTCTCTGAAAGTGCAGTAGAAAAGATAATCTGCTACTCTGTCAAGCAAAAATTTCATTGTTGAAATCAAGATTCATATAAAATTCTTTTAGCAGTCATAACTGAGTGATTAGTTCAGAATTTGCCATTCTTTAATTAATAGACAACAGTTGCTTTATTCTCAGAATGAGTCTGGCTTCATACCGGAGTGGATATATTGGAAAAGAATTTACATCGGAAATAGTAAAGAAAAACAAATTCTTTGCTGAAACTTATTTTCTTTTCTGCAAAAGAATCGCAGAAATATAACTTTTATTTGGAGATACTGAACTTTAAATGGTATTTTAGAGGTACTGGTTGTTAGAATACACTTATGTGGCATTGGAGGATTCAAAAAGTTCTAGAGAGATAATTAATATTCTATTGATATATTGGAGGTGAGTTGGAAATATCAGTGTTAAAATTGTGCTTTGATTATATTTGTGGTTTGGAGGATCGAAATGATTAAAATGTATCTTGGAGGGATAAAAATAATTCAATGTGACATGGAGGCTTAAACTGTCTGAAAAAGATCTTTGGAGAGACGAAATCATTTGTAAGGTGTTTCGGAGGTTCAAAATGCTCATCGGAGGTTTCGAAATTTGAAAAGGATATTTGGATTTATTTATATTCAAAAAGGTGTTAGGAACGGTTTGTTGATGATAAGGACTTTTGGAGGTACTGGGCTTCAGAAGATAGTTTGGAGGAATTGTTTACAGTGGGCATAGGAAAAAAATACTCTTTGTATTTCCATAATTTACATTCTGCGAACGAAATGCAGAAAAAATAATTTTCTGTCCGAACTTGGCATCCTTTTATGGTAAGAAATAATATTTGGTGGAAAATGTATTTTAGCAGGGAAAGAAAAAAAATGGCCACATGTTGCAATAAATACGGAAGAAACGCTGCCTTCAGTATGCGGTTCCCTGTTTCAAATAGGAATCGAATGACAATTCCTTATGGTGACCTTGGCAAAGCAAGAAAAAAAAATACAATTGAAATTAAGTTCTCTGAAAGTGCAGTAGAAAAGATAATCTGCTACTCTGTCAAGCAAAAATTTCATTGTTGAAATCAAGATTCATATAAAATTCTTTTAGCAGTCATAACTGAGTGATTAGTTCAGAATTTTCCATTCTTTAATTAATAGACAACAGTTGCTTTATTCTCAGAATGTGTCTTGCTTTTTTCCGAAATGGATATAATGGAAATATCAGAATGTAGCCAAATGTTTGTTCATTCTTATTTTCCTTTCTGCAAAAGAGTTGCAGAAATAAAACTTTTGTTTGGAGATATTGAACATTAAATTGCATTTTAGAGGTACTGGTTGTTAGAATATACTTGGGAGGCATTGGAGGTTTTAATCAGTTCTAGTGAGATAATTGATTTTCACTTGATATGTTTGGAATGGATATAAATTGGAAATAAAATTGTTTGAAAAGTCCTTTGGTGGTAATTTTGGTTTGGAGGTACGAAATTATCTGAAATGTACTTTTCAGGGATAAAAATAATTGAAAATGTGATATGGAGGCTTAAACTGTATGAAAACGATCTTTGGAGTGATGAAACATTACAAAAAGTGTTTGGGAGATGCAAAATATTCATCGGAGGTATCGAATATTGCCAAAGTCTTTGAATGATTAATATTCAAATTTGTTTGGAGCTGATTGTTGATCAAAAGGACCTTTGGACGTATTGGTTCTTCAAATGATAGTTTGGAGGAATTGTTTACAGTGGGCATAAAAAATATATTCTTTTTATTTCCATAATTCACTTTCTGCGAACAAAATGCAGAAATAATTATATTTGAACTGGTCATCCTTTCATGGTTAGAAACAATATTTGGGGAAAATATATTTTAGCGGGGAAAGCAAGAAAAAGAAATTCTATGCTTTGCAATAAATATGGAAGAATTGTTGCTTTCAGTATCCGGTTCCCTGTTTCAAATAGGAATCGTATGACAATTCTTTATGGGGACCTTGGGAAAGCAAAAAGAAAAATATATATTATTGAAATTAAGTTCTATGAAAGTGCAGTAGAAATGTTAATCTGCTACTCTGCCAAGAAAAAATTTCACTGTTGAAATCAATATTCAGATTTTATTAGTAGTATAACTGAGTAATCAGTTCACAATCTGGCATTCTTTAAGTAATGGAGAATAGTTGCTTTGTTGTCAGAATGTGTCTAGCTTCATTCCGGAGTGTATATATTAGAAAAGAATTTACATCGGAAATTGTAAAGAAAAAGCGACTCTTTGAAATACATATTTCTTTTCTGCAAAATAATTTCAAAAATAAGAAGTTTGTTTGCAGATATTGAATGTTAACTAGAGGTAATGGATGTTAGAATACATTTAGGAGGCATTGGAGGTTTTAAAATAATTTAGTGAGATAATTGAATTTCTATTGATATAATGAAAATGAATAGGAAATAGTGCATTGAAAAATACTTTGGAGGAATAAAAATAATTTAAAATGGAACATGGAGGTTTTAACTGTCTAAAACGGATCTTCGGAGAGATGAAATCATACTTCAGGTGTTTCGGAGGTTCAAAATGTTTATTGTGAGTCCCTAATGTTGAAAAGGAGATTTGGATTGATTTATATTCAAAAAGTTCTTAGGAACTATTTGTTGATCAAAAGGACTTTTGTAGGTATTGGTTTTTCAAAAGACAATTTGGAGGAATTGTTTACAGTGTTCATAATAAATATATTCTTTGTATTTCCATAATTTACTTTCTGCGAACGAAATGCAGAAAATATAATTTTCTGTCCAAACTTGGCATCCTTTCATGGCCAGAAACAATATTTGGGGGAAAATGTATTTTAGAGGGGATAGAAAAAAAAATGCCAATTGTTGCAATAAATACATCGCATTATCTCACTCGCATATATATTCTTTGCATTTCCATAATTCATATTCTGCGAACGAAATGCAGAAATAATAATTATATTGGAACTTCTCATTCTTTCATGGTTAGAAAATATAGTACATTTACAAATAGTAAGTACATTTGCGGAAAAATATTTTAGCGGGGAAAGCGCAAAAAAAAAAAAAAATGCCATTTGTTGCAATAAATACCGAAGAATTGTTCCCTTCAGTATGCGGTTCCTTGTATCAAATAGGAATCGTATGACAATTCTTTATGTTGACCTTGGCAAAGCAAAAAGAAAAAAAAAACTATTGAAATTAACATCTTTGCAATTGCAGTAGAAATGATAATTTGCTACTTTATCAAGCAAGTATTTCATTGTTTTAATCATGATTTCAGATGAAATTTTTTTAGTCTGCATAACTAAGGAATTGGTTCCAATTTGGCAATCTTTAGGTAATGGAGAATAGTTGCTTTCTTCTCAGAATGTGTCTTGCTATATTCCGGAGAGGATATATTCAAAAAGAATTTACTTTGGATATAGCAAAAAAAAACCATTTCATTGTTAATACATATTTTTTTTCTGCAAAAGAATTGCAGAAATTTAAAGTTTGTTTGGAGACTTTGAATGTTAAATGGTAGTTTAGAGGCACTCGATGTTAGAATATACTTAGGAGGCATTGGAGGTTTTAAAATGTTCCACTGAGATAACTGACGTTCAATTGAAGAGTTGGAGGTGAATTAAAAATATCAGAGTTAAAATTGTGCTTTGGTTATATCTGTAGTTTGAAGGAACGAAATGATTTGAAATATATCTTGGAGGGATCAAAATAATACGAAATGTGAAATGGAGGCCTAAACTGTCTAGAAAGGAACTTTGGAGAGATCAAATCATACTAAAGGTGTTTCGGAGGTTCAAAACGCTCATTGGAGGTTTCGAATGTTGAAAAGGAGATTTGGATTGATTTATATTTAAAAAGGTTTTAGGAATTGTTTGTTGAATAAAAGGACCTTTGGAGGTATTGGTTCTTCAAATGATAGTTTGGAAGAATTGTTTACAGTGGGCATAATAAGAAAAAAATGTATTCTTTGTATTTCCATATTTCACTTTCTGCGAAGGAAATGCAGAAATAATAATAATAATATTCGAACTTGTCATCCTTTCATGGTCAGAAACAATATTTGGGTGAAAATATTTTGGCGGGGAAAGAAAAAAAAGGGTCACTTGTTGCAATAAATACGGAAGAATTGTTGCTTTTTAAAATGATTTTCGGTTTCTAATAGGAATCGTATGACAATTCTTAATGGTGACCTTGGCAAAGCAAATAGAAAAAAAAATAGTATTGAAATTAAGTTCTCTGAACGTGCAGTGGCAATGATAATCTGCTACTCTGTCAAACAAAAATTTCGTTGTTGTAATCAAGATTCAGATGAAATTCATTTAGTAGGCATACCGAGTAATAAGCTCACAAGTTGGCATTCTTTAAGTAATGGAGAACAATTGTTTTGTTCTCAGAATGTGTCTTGCGTTTTTCCGGAGTGGATACGTTGCAAAAGAATTTACAATGGAAATAGTAAAAAAACCCAACACATTGTTCATACTTATTTTCTTTTCTTCAAAAGAACTGCAGAAATAAAACGTTTGTATGGAGACATTGAATGTTAAATGGTAGTTTAGTGGTACTGGATGTTAGAATACACTTGGGAGGCATTGGAGGTTTTAAAAAGTTCTAGTGAGATAATTGATGTTCAATTGATATTATTGGAGGAAATGGATATAAATTGGATATAAAATTGTTTAAAATGTCCTTTGGTGTTACGTTTGGTTTGAAGGCACGAAATTTTCTGAAATGTACTTTTCAGGGATAAAAATAACTGAAAATTTTATATGGAGGATTAAACTGTATGAAAACGATCTTTGGAGTAATGAAATCGCACTAAAAGTGTTTGGGAGGTGCAAAAAGTTTATCGAAGGTATCGAATGTTGTAAAAGAGTCTTGGAATTATTTAATATTCAAAATTTCTTAGGAGCTAATTGTTGATTAAAAGGACCTTTGGAGGTATTGGTTCTTCAAATGATTGTTTGGAGGAATTGTTTACAGTGGCCATAATAAAAAATATATATATACTGTTTGTATTTTCTTAATTCACTTTCTGAGAACGAAATGCAGAAATAATTATATTCGAAATTGTCATCCTTTCGTAGTCAGAAACAATATTTGGGGGAATATATTTTAGCTGGGAAAGGGGAAAAAATGCCATGCGTGTCAATAAATACGGAGGAATTGTTGCCTTCATTATGCTGTTCCCTGTTTGAAATAGGAATCGTATGACAATTATTTATGGTGACCTTGGCAAAGCAAAAAGAGAAAGAAAAAAACTATTAAAATTAAGTTCTCTCAAAGTGCAGTAGAAATGATGATCTGCTACTTTGTCAGGCAAGTATTTCATTGTTGTAATCAATATTCAGATGAAAATTTTTTAGTGGTATAACTTAGTAATCAATTCACAATTTGGCCTTCTTTAAGTAATGGAGAATAGTTGCTTTGTTCTCAGTATGTGTCTTGCTGTATTCCGGAGTGGATATATTAGAAAAGAATTTACATCGGAAATAGTAAAGAAAAACCAACTCTTTGTTAATACGTATTTTCTTTTCTGCAAAAGAATTACAGAAATAAAAAGGTTATTTGAAGATATTGAATGTTAAAGGATAGTTTAGAGGCACTCGATGATAGAATAGACTTAGGAGGCATTGGAGGTTTTAAAATGTTCTAGTGAGATAATTGATATATTGGAGGTGAATTGGATATATCAGTGTTTAAAATATGGTTTGGCTGTGTTTGTGGTTTGGAGGTACGAAATGATTTGAAGTATATCTTGGAGGGATAAAAGTAATTCAAAATGTGACTTGGAGGCTTAAACTGTCTGGAAATGAACTTTGTTGAGATGAAATCATACGAAAGGTGTTTCGGAGGTTCAAAATGCTCATCGGGGGTTTTGAACGTTGAAAAGGAGATTTGGATTGATTTATATTCAAAAAGTTCTTAGGAACTATTTGTTGATGAAAAGTACCTTTGGTGGTATTGGTTCTTCAATAGATTATTTAGAGGAATGGTTTAATAGTGGGCGTAATAAAAAAAAAGTATACTCTTTGTATTTCCATAATTCAGTTTCTGCGAGCGAAATGCAGAAAAAATAATTTTCTGTCCGAACTTGGCATCCTTTGATGGCCAGAAACAATATTTGGGGGAAAATGTATTTTAGCGGGGAAAGAAAAAAAATGGCCACATGTTGCAATAAATGCGGAAGAATTGTTGTCTTCAATATGCGGTTTTCTGTTTGTAATAGGAATCGTATGACAATTCTTTATGGTGACCTTGGCAAAGCAAAAAGAAAAAAATACTTGAAATAAAGTTCTCTGAAAGTGCAGTAGAAATGATAATCTACTAATCAGTCAAGCAAAAATTTCATTGTTGAAATCAAGATTCATATGAAATTCTTTTAGATGGCATAACTAAGTAATTAGTTCAGAATTTGGCATTCTTTAAGTAATGCAGGAGTGTTGCTATAGTCTCATAATGTGTATTGCTTTATTCCGGAGTGGATATATTTGAAAAGAATTTACATTGGAAGTACTAAAAAAACCCAACTCATTGTTAGCCTACATTTTCTTTTGTGCAAAAGAATTGCAAAATTTTAAAAGTTTGTTTGCGATATGGAATGATAACTAGAGGTAATGGATGTTAGAATACACTTAGGAGGCATTGGAAGTTTTAAAAAGTTATAGTGATATAATTGATGTTCAATTGATATATTGGAGGTAATGGAATTAAATTAAAAATAAAATTGTTTAAAATGTTCTTTGGTGGTAATTTTGCTTTGGAGGTACGAAATTATCAGAAACGTACTTTTCAGGGATAAAAATAATCTGAAATGTGATATGGAAGCGTAAACGTTATGAAAACGATCTTTGGAGCAATAAAATCTTACTAAAAGTTTTTGGGAGGTGCAAAATATTCATCGGAGGTATCGAATATTGTTAAAGATTATTGGAATGATTTAATATTCAAAAATCTCTTAGGAGCTCATTGCTGATCAAAAGGACCTTTGGAGGTATTGGTTCTTCAAATGATAGTTTGGAGGAATTGTTTACAGTGGACATAATAAAAAAAAAATGTATATACTCTTTGCATTTCCATAATTCACATTCTGCGAACGAAATGCAGAATTAATAATTATATTCGAACTTGTCATCCTTTCATGGTCAGAAACAATATTTGCGGAAAAATATATTTCAGCGGGAAAAGCGCAAAAAAAAAAAAAAAAAATGCCATTTGTTGCAATAAGTACGGAAGAATTGTTCCCTTCAGTATGCGGTTCCTTGTATCAAATAGGAATCGTATGACAATTCTTTATGGTGACCTTGGCAAAGCAAAAAGAAAAAAAAACTATTGAAATTAACATCTTTGCAATTGCAGTAGAAATGATAATTTGCTACTTTGTCAAGCAAGTATTTCATTGTTGTAATCATGATTTTAGATGAAATTTTTTTTAGTGGGCATAAATGAGGAATTAGTTCCAATTTGGCAATCTTTAAGTAATGCAGAATAGTTGCTTTGTTCTCAGAATGTGTCTTGCTTTATTACGGAGTGGATATATTCAAAAAGAATTTACTTTGGATATAGCAAAAAAAAAACCATTTCATTGTTAATACATATTTTTTTTTTTCTGCAAAAGAATTGCAGAAATTTAAAGTTTGTTTGGAGACTTTGAATGTTAAATGGTAGTTTAGAGGTACTCGATGTTAGAATACACTTAAGAGGCATTGGAGATTTTAAAAAGTTCCATTGAGATAACTGACGTTCAATTGATGTATTGGATGTGAATTGGAAATATCTGAGTTAAAATTGTGCTTTGGTTATATCTGTAGTTTGGAGGTACGAAATGATTTGAATTATATCTTGGAGGGATAAAAATAATTCGAAATGTGACATGGAGGCTTAAACTCTCTCGAAATTAACTTTGGAGAGATCAAATCATACTAAAGGTGTTTCGGAGGTTCAAAATGCTCATTGGGAGTCTCTAATGTTGAAAAGGAGATTTGGATTGATTTATATTCAAAAAGGTTTTAGGAATTGTTTGTTGATGAAAAGGACCTTTGGAAGGTATTGGTTATTCAGTAGATAGTTTGGAGGAATTGTTATTGGGAATAGGGGGGAATAACAAACTTGAATGATTTCTGTCTCAATTTAACGCTTTCAGTGTGAATTGCAGAATAATACTCTAAATTTTCTACAAAAGTTTCAAAATTCTAGAAACGGTCGTTTCAAAAAGATGGCATAATATTCATTCAACGAATTCGATAGGATAATTTCTGATATTTATCTTTTTAAAAGAAAAAAAAATGTTGTTGATTAAATAGAAATATTCGAATAATTGTCGCAAAAAACGTAAAAATTGACGAAAGGGGTTGGATGTATATTAATCTAGGACAGAGAAACATGTTTAAAAATAAATTTTCTCCTTATGCGGTTCTTAATTTTATTTTTCATCTGGCTAATGGTATTGACTCTTTTGCCGAATGGAAAAGAGATAAAAATGAAGAACTTTGGTAAGGAATTCGCCACTTCGTTTTTTGAAAAATAAATTGACTTTAAGAAAAAAAAATATTGGAAATTTATTTTTAATTCAAACTGATCTGATTTCATCACTTATCTTGGTCAAATAACTCATGAAGAGTAATCTAAATTCAGTGAAAAAAAATCTAAATTTAATTTCAAAATCTGCTAGGGAGTTACAAGGCTTCATTCTGGTTAAAATTCATAAATAAGACAAATGAAAAAGTAAAAATACTAATTTGGAATTTGAAGATTTAAGAAATTGAAAGGCAGATTTCAGATTTTAAATGATCAAAATTTGTAATGGAGACATTAAATATTGGAAAAGACGTAATGGAAGTACGAGTTGCAAAAGATATCCGTACAAAAGATATCTTGCATATATTGGTTGTACAAAATGTTCTTTGAAGATAACACATGTACAAAAAAAAAAAGAACTTTGGCCATATTTTTGTTTTAATTTGCCACCTTTCATGCTTAAAAAATATTTGGGCGAAAATGTATTTTAGATGGGATAGCAGAAATAAGAAGAAAAAAAAATGGCAGCTTGTTTCAATAAATGCGGAAGAATTGTTGCCTTCAGTATACGGTTCTCTGTTTCAAATAGGAATCGTATGACAATACTTTATGGTGACCTTGGCAAAGCAAAAAGTTAAAAAAAAAAAAAAAAAAAGACTATTGAAATTAAGTTATCTGAACGGTCAGTGGAAATGATAATCTGCTACTCTGTCAAGCACGTATTTAATTGTTGTAATCAAGATTCAGATGGAATTTTTTTAGTGGGCCTAAATGAGTAATGAGTTCCAATTTGGCATTCTTTAAGAAATGGAGAATAGTTGCTTTGTTCTCAGAATTTGTCTTGCTATTTTCCGGAGTGGATATATTAGAAAAGAATTTACATTGAAAATAGTAAAAAAATAAAAAAAAAAAATGTCAACTATTTGTTCATGCTTATTTTTTTTTTTTTTAATTTATTTATTATTATTATTTTTTTTTTTTTTTTGAAAAAGAATCGCAGAAATATAACTTTTGTTTGGAGATATTGAACGTTAAATGGTATTTTAGAGGTACTGGTTGTTAGAATACACTTAGGAGGCATTGGTGGTTTTGAAAAGTTCAAGTGAGATAATTGATGTTCAATTGATATTATTGGATGTAATGGATTTAAATTGGAAATAAAATTGTTTAAAATGTTCTTTGGTGGTAAATGTATTTTTCAGGTATAAAAATAATCTGAAATGTGATATGGAAGCGTAAACTGTATGAAAACGATCTTTGAAGCAATGAAATCTTACTAAAAGAGTTTGGGAGGTGCAAAATATTTATCGGCTGTATCGAAAGTTGTAAAGAGCCTTAGAATGATTTAATATTCAAAAATTTCTTGGGAGCTAATTGTTGATCAAATGGATATTTGGAGGATTTGAATCTTCAAAAGATAGTTTGGTGGAATTGTTTATAGTGGGCATAATAAATAAATATAATCTTTGTAGTTCCATAAATTACTTTCTGCGAAAAAAATGCAGAAAAAATTTTCTGTCCGAACTTGGCATCCTTTCATGGTCAGAAACAATATTTGGTGGAATATAATTGTTGTCTTCAGTATCCGTTTTCCTGTTTCTAATAGGAAACGTATGACAATTTTTTATGTTGACCTTAGCAAAGCTAAAAAAAAAAATAATATTGAAATTAAGTTCTCTGAAAGTGCAGTAGAAATGATAATCTGCTAATCTGTCAGGCAAAAGTTTCATTGTTGACATCAAGATTCAGATGAAATTTTTTTAGTGGGCATAACTGAGTAATTAGTTCATAATCTGGCATTCTTTAAGTAATGGAGAATAATTGCTTTGTTCTCAGAATGTGTCTTGCTTTAATCTGGAGTGGATATTGGGAAAAAAAATTTACATTGGAAATTATAATAATAAAAAATATCAAAATATGTTTGTTTTTTTACAGTTTGAAACGATGATTGTGTAAGGGTAAAAGCTTCTTTTTTCAGTATGGATATTATTAAAGTGTATAGCACTTAAGCACTGTAAAGGAAAAATTAAATTCTCATTTAGTCTTTCCTCGAGTTTTCGTAAGGGCGGCAACAAGGACCATTAGCTGCTCTGAAGTGACTTTTTCATTATGACGAACAGTAATGCACCTAACTTATTTAACTGGCAAAATAAAAATTATTGTAAATTTTCTATTTTTCTCCTTAAGTAAGGAAAAAGGTTTCTTTGCCATCAGAATGCGATTTTCTCTATAATTCGAGAGGATATCATCGAAAAAAGTTGACAATGGATAGATAAAAAAAAAAGCATATTCTTTAAGCTAGAAATTTGCTTCCATGGCTCCTCACATTTTCATTGCAGAAATCGCTTTTCGGTATATTTAAGGGACATTAAATATATTTCCCTTTTTATCCTAGCTTTTATCCTTAAGAGATCAAGAATGGTTGACGTCAGTTTGCGAGCTTTCTTTGCTTCCGGAAGGATATCCTGGAACCTATCTTTATAGTTGACATAGTAAAAAAAATTCTCTGATAGATATTTTTCTTTTTCATTTCTAAATAATGGAAGTAGAAAAAAAAATCTGTTATGCTAACATGGAATTATTTAATTGTCGAAACCAATTAAAGGATGAAAATTTTTTACCGGGGGAATCGGAATAATTAGTGCACATTTTGACTTGTTTTTTTCTCTAATTATTGAGGAATTGGTGGTTTGCCGTCAGTGTCCTGTTTTCCTTGATTCCGCGAAGATATTTGTTGAAAATACGTTACAGTGAACATAAAAAAAAATTCACCGTTTCTTTCCATATTTTCTTTTCTGCGAACGGGCAGCAATGAAATTTTTTCCACTTAAATTGGCCCCTTCATTGATGAAATTAATATTTGGAGGAAATTAGTATAGCGCGCATAAGAAAAGCAATATTATTTTTTATTCCCATAATGTTGTCCATAGATAAGGAAAAATGGTTACATTCATTGTACCATTCCTTGATTGGCTGGCCACATTAGATAAATGATCGTTAATCCAAGGCCTATGGAGGCACACCACAGAGCAGCTGCTGTTTTCTTATTTAATATGAGTTCTTTCTTATGCAAAAATAAATATCCAATTGCTATGCCTATTATGTAAGGACCCATTCTACAATAAGTTTTTATATAAACATTTTTATAATACTCGTTCACCACTTCTAAAGGCAAAATGTTATTCATGTAGGGAACTGCAGGATAATGATTAACAGCAGTGATTACAGCAGTTGTAATAATAGTTGTAAACAGGAAGGCACCCATAGATATAAAACCATATTTAACACTCCTATACAAAGGTATTAATACCAAAGGTGTGACCAAATACATTTGCATATCAATTGCTAAATACCAGGTATGACCTAAGCACATATTCTCTGTTTTGATGAAATTGTGCAAATATAGATCATTAATAAGCCATTTTGTCCACACCAAGAATCATGCATTTCAATAGAGTGCAACCAATTTGGCCCAGAGCTCGCATACTGATGTAGGTAAGCACAAAACATAATCACAGCCATAAATAGAGGTGTTAATCTGAAATATCTATGGAAATAAAAGTACAGAAGAGGTAATTTTCCATTTATTTTTTCCAATCCTTTCAAGGTAACAAAAGTAACTAAAACACCACTTATCAAATAGAAGGTATCCACTGCAAATGCTCCATTTGCGAAGATCTGGGATAGGAAATCTTTAGATGTTTCTTGCGTAAACCCAGGATTCACAAAGAAAAGGTTTGTTGTAGCAAAGGAAAATGTGTGTCCGAAGATGATGAGGGCCATACTAAGGAATTTAAGTACATGAATAGCTCTGACATCATCTTCTTTACCCACTGTGAAAATTTTTCCCATGTTGGTTTTAAAGGAAAAAGCCAGAAGGCATCGCAATACTAGGGATGTACCTTTTTGGTTTCTGATCTTCATTTTCACACAATTCAGCCATTGAAATACTTTTATTGTTTTCATTGGAAAGAATTTTTATAGTTTCTGGACTATTTCTGTTTTCAATTATATAATCGAAAATAGTGGCAATGATGGCAGTCACAAAAAATACCAAAAAGATACAGAAAGTTATAATGGCTCCAGCATCTTTAAACATTCCTGTTTGATCAGTATGGCATACTGCTACATGGCCATCAACATCTAGAAAATTTTCACGCAGACTAGCATTTGTAGCATATTGTACATCGTGTGTAGAATAAGAATATGGAATGCATACTCCAATTGTGGCTGGATGTCCACTCTTGGTCAATACCAGCCATGAAGCTTGAGGCATTTCCCACAATAATTATCCTTGAGAATTGGGACGAGAGAATACATGAAAACACAGTTGATTTGTTTACGCCCACGTCGACCACTCAAGCTACAAGTTTCGGTTCGTGTTTTGACTAAGCACTACGCTAATCCACTTCGCACATTTTCACACACACACACACACACACAAAAAAAAAAACGTAATCCATCGCTGATCGCTATTTCACTTCCGGCTCGACGGACTATGTGAGAACACACGCACTAAATTTATGTCGATTGCTATCACATTATTAAAAAATCACCACACAAGAATAATTTTGGACTCCTTTTCCTTTTATTCTGGCCATCGTTGCTTAGCAGCACGCTGTCTTGCTACCGGACATCACTCGCTCACGATACACTGAAGTGTTTTTCCCTTTGCCGCAAGTGGGCAGCACAAGTGACAGGTCAGAACAAACTTTTTTTTCTAAAAATGCAGTTATTTGGTTAGTATCAATTTTTGCTTTTACATTTTTGTGCTTTGAATATTTATTTATTTTAAATTCAACTAGAAACATTTTTTCCTTTGTGTCACAGCTGACTGATGCAAAAGAAGTATTAAATGTTACCCAAAAATAAGCTTTTTAAAGTAAATTTCATCGTTTTTTGCAGTACGTTTGTGCCTTACGTAGATTAATAATTTCCTCCGTGGTTATGTGTGCTCGTCTAAAAAAATCATCTCGTTTCAGTTTCTTCTTTTGCATTCGGTGAAAAAATAATTTTTCCAATAAAGTATTGAAGTAAATTAAACCTAGTATGGTCCCGTGTAATTTCTGATTGTAAAAAATTCAACGCATCGAATATCATTGTGCTAATTAAATAAGATTCCTGTCTCTCAAATTGTTCCAAAAACTAATTCTGAAAAGAGAGAAAAAATCATCTTTTTCGCTTAAAGTCATTGTTAAAAGTGTTCAAGTTCTACAATTTATAAAAGTTTCTTATGTGGTTAAATTAAAATATTGCGTTTTTCAACTTTTTATATAATTTCTTGTTAACCCATATGATCGGAACAGTTTTCAGTTAATTTTCTGTTAATAATTGTTATCTTTTAGTGAAATATTTAAAAAAAAGATGGAGAAGCCAAAAGATCTCAAACTTCATTCGTGCAAATATAATTTAACGGATTTTTTCCCTGCTGCATGGCAAATGACTTATTGTGCTTCTCCGATTATTTCTTCTTCGCCGATGTCCTTTTCCGAAAATGCTATCTACTATTCCCCTCAGGGGCTCACCTACTATAGGTGAGTACGGGTGTCCCAATCCTGAGGTACCCAGGGTTCTATACTCCCTTTCAGTTCGCTCTCCCCTACGCCTTCTGCTTTCTGCTGTGTCTTTCCTTCCCTCGACGGCAAGCGAGGGAGCTCTCCATGAGAAGCTGTCGCCGCTCTGTTGGCTTCTTGCTTTTCATGGACAGCCAAAACCCCACGTGTTGGCCGTGCGTGGCGACCCATCAGAAAGACGGGTGGTGCACTGTGGTCCCCGGTGTATCAATCGGCCGGTACCTAGTCACTTCAGTGGCTAGTCTGCTAGGGATCAAGCAAAGGGGTTACTCCTTGGGCTTGGCGTTAAGGGTGGTCACTGTCCCCGGGGGTAACTCCGAGCGTATAGGTTCCGGCTAGCACCAAGGTAAGCGCCGAGGCTGGGAATGGCCAGAGCCGGTGGCTGCCTTCCCTTGTTGGGCTCCGTGGTGGGCGGTGCAGTCGAACCTGAAACCTCTATCAATGTCATATGGGCAAATCCAAGCGTCCTCCCTTCAGTGGGCAACACAATGCTTCAACTTCTATACAAAATTTTCCAACGTTCTTTCTAATTCAAAGAAAATCGGAAAACAAATAATCGTTTCATGGTATGTCACCTTTTTTGGTGGTAAAAGCAATATCTGGAAGTATTGGCGAGGTAAAATCTACAAAGAAACTTCGATCTGGTGACCTGCTGGTCGAAGTTAATTCTCCCAAACAAGCGAAACAAACTGTAAATCTTTTTCAACGATTCCCGTCTTAGTCCCCATCCATCATTAAATTCATCAAAAGGTGTTATATCTTGTGGTGAATTATTCAATGTCCCAATAGAGGAAATTACTCAAAAGCTAAAAAGTCAGGGAGTGACCCATGTGCGACGTATAACAATACGAAGAGATGGCCAGCTCCTGAATACTAAGCATCTGGTATTAACTTTCAATTCCTCTACTATACCAGAGTATATTAAGGCTGGATATTTGCGCTTATCTGTTAGAGCATATGTGCCAAATCCTTTAAGGTGCTTCCAATGCCAGCGCTTCGGGCATTCAAAATCATCTTGCCGCGGAACAATGACATGCGCCCGCTGTGCAGAAGTCAATCACGACAGCACTAACTGCACTGGTAAGGAGAAATGTGTCAACTGCAAGGGGGACCACACATCTTTCTCCCGAAATTTTCCTGCCTGGAAACAGGAAAAAGAAATAATATCAACAAAAATAAAAAACAATATTTCTTATCAGGAAGCCCGCAAGCTCATTAAGTCAAAAATGCCTACTCCTGGAAATACCTATGCTTCTGTTGTAAAAAAAGATATCTGCTACTATATCTACTCAATGGGATTTAGCCGACATCACAGCCTGTAACAGCTCAAAATCTTCTGAATCCGTTGCAATAGTATCTAATCAAGGTAACTTGCCAAATCTACCGTCACCACTTGTTTTATCTGTTTCTGAAGATACTTCTGTTTTACAGGACCTAAATGATTTTCAACTTGTGACTAACGTTAAAAAGTTTAAAAAGACCTCTCCGACTAAAACAAAACCTGTTACAAATATTGAAAAAGTCTCAATTTTATACTAATTCACCTCGTCAAATTCACACCACAGTGGTATCACAAAATACTGTCTCAAATGGCAAACCGACATTGAATACTAAGCCAATCACTTCGGCTCAAACTCAGTTGCTTCCTTCTACCAACACGAAACTAAGTGCTCAATCTTCAGGAGGAACTAGAGTACAGCAATCTCGAGAATCGGATGCAGATGCAGAGATGAGTTCTTCCACTGCTTCGGAAGGGGATATATTAGAATATGATATGTCTGAGGACTTGGAAGAGCCACCACAAGTTTTTAGTCCTCCACCCTCTACCAAACTTAAAGATAAGCGTAAATATATTATCCCTACGAAATATAAGAATTTGTAGCTTTGTGACATGCTTTTATTTTCTTTTGATCTTTAATTTAAACGAGTTGTTGCTAATTTTTTTTTTAAACCAAAACTCGTTTTATAGCACAGTATTTTACCATTATATCTATATTGTTTTTACTTCTGCTATATTTTTCCTATGCCCAAAATTTGATCTTTTAGACATGTATTTAATCTACCTTTTTTACACTCTGAAGGCTGACAAAATGTATTTTATCCATTTATAAATTTCACCTTAAAAAATTTCAATGTTTTTAAAATTTTAACTCCTTTTATCTTGTATTAACATATGTTATATACCATGAACCTGTTTATCTACCATAAGCTTGGCGCAGCATGGCCAAACATGGCTCTTGTGCCCGAAAAATCGAAACCAACCAACCAGCTATCTACTATTCGCAGTATTTAGATCCACAAGGTATCAATATCAAGAAATCTCAAATTCAATAATCGTATGAAAATAATGATTGCAATATTTTCTTTAAAATTATGTTAAAAATATTAATTTATGGATTGAATTATTAGTTTAATTTTTGATTGTATTCACTTAATTTTTTAGGGGGGGGGGATAACGATCTTGAATGTTTTCTGTCTCAAATTAACCCTTTCAGTTTGAATTGCTGAATAATCCTCAAAATTTTCAAAATTCTATAAACGGTCGTTTCAAAAAAATGGCATAATATTCATTCAGCGAATTCGATAGGATAATTTCTGATATTTATAGTTTTAAAAGAAAAAAATGCTGTTAATTATATAGAAATATTCGAGTAATTGTCGCAAAAAACGTAAAAATTGACGAAAGGGGTTGGATGTATATAAATCTAGGACAGAGAAACATGACTAAAAATAAATTTTCTGCTTATGAGGTTCATAATTTTATTTTTCATCTTGCTAATGGTATTGACTCGTTTGCTGAAAGGAAAAGAGATAAAAATGAAGAACTTTGGTAAGTAATTCGCTACCTCGTTTTTTGAAAAAATAAGTGACTTTAGGAAAAAAAAAATATTGGAAATTTATTTTTAATTCAAACTGATCCGATTTCCTCAATTATTTTGGTCAAATAATTCATGAAGAGTAATCTAAATTCAATGAAAAAAAATCTAAATTTAATTTCAAAATCTGCTAGGGGGATACAAGGCTTCAGTCAGATAAATAAGACAAATGAAAAAGTAAAAATGTTAATTTGGCAGTTGAAGATTTAAGAAATTGAAAGGCAGAATTTAGATTTTAAATGCCCAAAATTTGTAATTTTAGACATTAAATATGGAAAAGACGCAATGGAAATATGACTTGCATAGGGATGCTGAATGCTAAAAGGTGCTTTGGTGATAATGGATGAAAAAATGACACATTGAAAATATTGGTTGGACAAAAGATATCTTGCAGATATTGGTTGTACAAAATGTTCTTTGGAGATACCAGATGGACAAAAAAAAAAAAAAAACTTTGGACATATTCTTGTCTTAATTTGGCCACCTTTCATGCTTAAAAAATATTTAAGCGAAAATGTATTTTAGATGGAATAGCAAAAAGAGAAAAATGACAGCTTGTTTCAATAAATGCGGAAGAATTGTTGCCCTCAGTATGCGATTTCCTGTTTCTAATAAGAATCGTAGGACAATCCTTTATGGTGACCTTGGCAAAGAAAAAAGTAAAAAAAAAAAAAAAAAACTGTGGAAATTAAGTTCTGGTTGTTAGAGTACACTTAAGTACTGATTGTTAGGATACACTTAAAAGGCATTGGTGATTTTAAAAAGTTCTAGTGAGATAATTGATGTTCAATTGATATTATTGGAGGTAATGGATATAAATTGGAAATAAAATTGTTTAAAATGTCCTTTGGTGGTAATTTTGCTTTGGAGGTACGAAATTATCTGAAATGTACTTTTCAAGGATAAAAATAATTCAAAATGTGATTTGGAGGATTAAACTGTATGAAAACGATCTTTGGTGTAATGAAATCTTACTAAGAGTGTTTGGCAGGTCAAAATATTCATTAGAAGTATCGAATGTTGTAAAAGTGTCTTGGAATGATTTAATATTCAATTTCTTAGGAGCTGATTGTTGATCAAAAGGACCTTTAGAGAAATTGTTTCATCAAATGATAGTTTGGAGAAATTGTTTACAGTGAGCATAATAAAAAAAAATATATACTCTTTGTATTTCCATAATTCACTTTCTGCGAACGAAATGCAGAAATAATTATATTCGGCCTTGCCATCCTTTCATGGTCAGAAACTATATTTTGGGGAAAATATTTTAGCGGGGAAAGAAAAAAAATGGTGAAATGTTGAAATAAATACGGAAGAATATTTGCCTTCTGTATGCGGCTCCTTGTTTCAAATAGGAATGGTATGGCAATTGTTTATGCAGACCTTGGCAAAGCAAACAGAAAAAAAAAGACGAAACTTTTGAAATTAAGTTCTCTGAAAGTGCAGTAGAAATGATTATCTGCTACTTTGTCAAGCCAGTATTTCATTGGTGTAATCAAGATTCAGATGAAATTTTTTTAGTGGGCATAACTGAGTGGGCATAATTAGTTCACAATTTGGCATTCTTTAAGTAATGGACAATAGTTGCTTTGTTTTCAGAATGTGTCTTGCTTCATTCCGGAGAAGTTATATTGGAAAAAAATTTTTACTTTTAATTTTGGAATAATAATAATTCAATTTGGAATAATTTAATTTTGGAATAGTAATAAAAAAATCAATATGTTTGTTTTTTCATATTTTGAATCGGTGATTGTGTAAGGGTAAAAGATTCTTTTTGCAATATGGATATTATTAAAGTGTATAGCACTTAAGCACTGTAAAGGAAAAAATACTCATTTAGTCTTCCCTCGAGTTTTCGTTAGGGCGGCAGCAAGGACTATTAGCTGCTCTGAAGTGGCTTTGTTTCATTATGATGAGCAGTAATGGAATTAACTTATTTAACTGGCAAAATAAAAATTATTGTAAATTTTTTCTTTTTTCTCATTAAGTAAAAAAAAATGGTTGTTTTGCCATCGGAATGTGATTTTCTCTAATTCGAGAGGATATCCTCGAAAAAAGTTTACAATGAATAGATACCAAAAAAAAAAAAAAAAAGCATTTTCTTTAATCTAAAAATTTGCTGCGTACAATTTCATTGCTTAAATCGCTTTTCGGTATATTTAAGGGACATTAAATAAATTACCCTTTTTGTCCTAGCTTTTATCCTTAAGAAATCAAGAATGGTTCACGTCAGTTTGCGATCTTTCTTTGCTTCCGGAAGGATATCCTGGAAAATATCTTTATAGTTGACATAGAAAAAAAATTCTCTGATAGATATTTTTCTATTTCATTTCTAAATAATGGAAGTAGAAAAAAAATATCTGTTATGCTAATATGGAATTATTTTATTATCGAAACCAATTAAAGGATGAAAATTTTTTACCGGGCGTATCAGAATAATTAGTGCACATTTTGACTTGTATTTTTTCTCTAATTATTGAAGAATGGGTGGTTTGCTGTCAGTGTCTTGTTTTCTTTGATTCCGAGAAGATATCTGTTGAAAATACGTTACAGTGAACATAGAAAAAAATTCACTGTTTCTTTCCATATTTTCTTTTCTGCGAACGGGCAGCAATGAAATTTTTTCCCCTTAAATTGGCCCCTTCATTGTTGAAATCAATATTTGGAGGAAATTAATATAGCGCGCATAAGAAAAACAATATTGTATTTTATTCCCATTCTGTTGTCCATAGATAAGGAAGAATGGTTGCATTCAGTGTACCATATTCGGTGATTTTCCGAAAAGATAACCTGGGGCGAATTTTTGCAGGGAACATTGCTGAAATAGATCAGTTTTTCTTTCCATTCTTTATCTTAGAAATATCAACAAAAAGAATGATTTGCTTGGTGATATGACAACATTCCATTACTGAAATCCATTTTCGGAATAAATTATTAAAACTGGCATAAAAAATATGTATTTATAATTTGCCCCTTTTCTCCAAACTCTTCAGTCCTGATATTCGAAAAACTGAATTAAAAATTATTGATCTCAAATTCTTTTACCTTTTGTTGGACTTACCTTTACCTTTTGTTTTAAGGACTTAAGTAAAATCATCCTAGACAAAAAAAAAATCTTTAATTTTCCTGGATATTGAATAGCTACATTTTTTTTTTCTATCTGGATATTGAAATTTCTATTTTTTTTTCCTTTTTTATATTTTTTTCCTTATTGAATGAAAAAGCACAATTTATTTAATTCATAAATTGTTAAATTTTATTTTGAATGAAATTTTAAAAAACATTAGTTTATTTTAAAACTTAAGTTGATATTGCATTTTGAGCGCTTGACTCTTCTGTTAGATTTAAATTCCGAATACCTGTATTTTGATGCATATTATTTCCTATATATTGCGTTAGATTGTTGATTTGTCAAGTCATTTATTTTAAAGGGGTAGAGTCAACTTGGTTTTCTTTTTGGGGATTGTCTGATGGTGATGATGAAATTTCCAATGGTCATTTAGTTGCATTTCCATCATTTGAAACCATTCTTTTATTTATTTTTTTCATTCAAAGATGATTTTTTACTTATTCTTGGTCTGCTCTTCTTGTTGATGAAAGGAATTCTTTCATTTTTCAAAGGCCTCGACTGCATTCGGAATTATAATTGGGACTTGTTTTTCGGCTTTATTCCTGACAGTTCAGCTTCTCCCTATTTCACTGATTCATATTCTACCCGGCAATCGCCAACTACTAAATCTACAAAATTGGCTCAATACCCTTATTGGCCACTTTTTTTGTCCTTACTGCACTCTTGTAATATGTCAAATAACAATCTCATAAATCGATGCCCCCTCAGGGGCTCACCTACTATAGGTGAGTACGGGTGTCCCAATCCCGAGGTACCCAGGGATCTTTACTCCCTTTAGGTTTACTCTCCTCTGCGCCTTCTGCTGTCACCTTTGTTTTTTCTTTCCCTCGACGGCAAGCGAGGGAGCTCTCCATGAGAAGCTGTCGCCACTCTGTTTGCTTCTTGCTTCTCATGGACAGCCAATGTCCCACGTGTTGGCCGTGCGTGGCGACCCATTTGAAAGACGGGTGGTGCATTGTGGTCCCCTGTGCATCAATCGGCTGGTAGATGGTCACCCGAGTGGCTAGTCTGCTAGGGATCAAGCGAATTGGTTACTCCTTGGGCTTGGCGTTAAGGGTGGTCACTGTCCCCGGGGGTAACTCCGAGCGTATAGGTAACCGATTAGCACTAAGGTAAGTGCCGAGGCTGGGAATGGCCAGAGCCGGTGGCTGCCTTCCCTTGTTGGGCTCCGTGGTGGGCGGTGCCGTCGGGCCCGAATCTTCCGTAATATCGTATGGCTCCTCCTAAGAAATCTCCCTTCAGTGGGCATCGCAAACTACCTAATATCGTTACTAACCTTCCACAATTTGACCGCTATTTTATAGTAAAACGAATCACTGAAAAAAACGAAACTTTTAATTCTGTATCGCCTTTTCTAGTGCAGAAGGCAATCACTGCAACAATTGGTGATGTCTCTGCCATACGTAAAATGCGTTCCGGTGACTTGATGATAGAAGTCTCCAGTAAAAAACAAGCACAGCAAATATTGAAAATTAAAGCTTTAGCTACAATCCCTGTAACCGCTATCTCTCATACATCTTTAAATTTCTCCAAAGGTGTAATCACATGTGGCGAACTGTTCAATGTTCCCCTTGAGGAGATCACTGCGGAACTGAAACCCCAAGGAGTAACCCATGTACGCCAAATTACTATTAGGCGGGATGAACAACTCCTTCCCACAAAGCATTACATCCTTACATTCCATAGACCAACAATTCCAGAATTCATATATGCTGGATATATTAAACTACCTGTTCGGCAATACATCCCAAATCCTTTGAGATGCTTTAAATGCCAGCGTTTCGGCCACTCGAAGGTTAATTGCCGCGGGACGCTAACATGCGCCCGCTGTGCGGGAAAAGACCATGATAGCGAACATTGTAACGCCACCGAAAAGTGCGTGAACTGTGGAGGTTGTCATGCATCGTTTTCTCGAGTCTGCGAACGCTGGAAACTTGAAAAGCAAATAACTGCAATAAAATTTAAAGAATCCATTTCTTATTCTGAAGCAAGACAAAAAGTAGTGGCTCAAACACCCAAACCTGGTGTGAGTTATGCTTCCGTTGTAAAAACACCTTTTTGTGCAAACTGTAAATGCACAAACTGTGTGAAATATAACTCCCAAACTACAACTGTCAAAAACTCTTCCGATTCTGAGATTGAAAATTCACCATCCAGTGCACCAGAAACTAGCAAACCAGTCCGATCGAAATCGAAATCAAACTCCAATTCTCAAAGAGCACTAAAGCTAAAGCTGTCAAAACGGGGACTCTCACCAAAAGAACTAAGAACGAAGTTAAAAAAATCTGCAACACAAAGTTCTGTCGCTTTGGGACTTGCGACGAAAGGTAATGTCCATAAGGACTTAACGTCCATCTTTGGCTCACCTAAAAGTCCCGATTCCATTTCCCTCCATTCGTCTGACGAGGAGGATGAATTGCAAATGAGTTGCGATGTTTCGCCAACTCTTGATAACACTTGCCATATTAAATTCAATTCTTCAGTTACTTGATGGGAACTTTCATTTTTTGGAACTGTCGTGGTCTTCGGCCCAAAGTTGCTGACATAAAGCATATTCTTAATCAGCTCCATCCTGCTTGTTTTGCTTTTCAGGAAACATTCCTGAAACATGACATTGCTGTGAAAATCCGTGGTTATAACTGTGCTCGGAAAGATGCTAATACTGGAAATAATCCTTCTGGTGGTGTTTGCATCTTAACTTCTAACCTCTACCCGAGCTCTCATTTAAATTTACAAACTTCCTTACAAGCTGTGGCTATTCAAGTACATATACGGACCCTTGTCACAGTTTGTAGTATATATTTGCCACCACATGCTGTCATTAACCAACACGAACTTAATAGTTTAGTGGACCAACTACCCAAGCCGTTCTTGCTTCTTGGCGATTTTAATGCTCATAGTATTTTGTGGGGTTCGGAAAGTACAAATTCTCGTGGGCGGCAGATTGAACAATTTATCTCTGATAACTCTCTCTGTCTGCTCAATCATGACGAGAAAACCTATTTCCATGAACCCACACGTACATTTCAGTCTGGATCTGTCTATTTGCTCTCCTGATCTCTTTCAGTTGCTCAGTTTTACAGTTGGGAATGATCTCTTTGGTAGTGATCACTTCCCCTTAATGGTCTCCTATGTTGATAGAGGCGGCGTGACTTCTTGTCCCCCGCGTTTCCTATTCCAGCGGGCAGACTGGACTGCTTTCTCGCAACAGGCAATAATTTTGGAGAATATGGTCAAAAAGACTGATATCACAGAGGCAGTACAAAATGTAGTTGACTGCTTAATTGATGCTGCGAACAATACCATTCCCAAAAGCTCCCCACGTCCGAGGAAATTCCCGAGACCGTGGTGGAATGAAGCTTGCCGCGACAGTCACCGCGAACAAAAAAAGCGGTGGAATATCTTCAGAAGGTATCCCACAACAGATAATTTAATTGCTTTTAAACGTGCTAGAGCTAATGCTCGTCGTATCCGTAGAAAAACCCAGAGAGAATCTTGGATTAATTTCATCTCTTCCATCACAGCCTTTACTTCTTCGAAACTACTCTGGAAGAAGGTTAAGGCGGCAAATGGAATTTATAAAGAATTTTCTATTCCTGTTCTTGAGACGGAAAATGGAAGTGTATCTTCCCCATTAGATGTTGCCAATGCTCTCGGATATGCATTTGCAAAGGTTTCTGCTGTCGAATCATATAAGCCTTCTTTTGTAGAAATTAAAAATCGTGCACAACAGAAACAATTGGGTTTTGCTACTCGAAAATGCTTTCCATATAATTCGGAATTTAAAATGCACGAACTACTAACGGCTTTGTCGAAGACTCATGATACCAGCCCTGGTCCAGATGGAATCACATATAACATGCTTCGCCATTTGTCTGCTACTTCTCTTTCCAATCTGTTAATTTTATTTAATCGGATTTGGATTGAACAGAAGTTTCCATCACAATGGCATGAAGCTATTGTAATTCCAATCCTGAAACCCGGCAAAGATCCCTCTAACCCTCTGCACTACAGGCCTATTGCACTCACAAGTTGTCTATGCAAGACACTTGAGCGCATGGTTAACACACGTCTTATATTTGAACTGGAGAGGAAAGAATGCATCCCGCTGCTGCAGAGTGGTTTTCGCCTAGGACGCTCGACTTTTGACAATATTGTTTTACTCGAAACTCAAATCCGCAATGCATTTGTCCGTCGGAATCATCTAGTCTCTATCTTCTTCGACATAGAAAAGGCCTATGACCGGACCTGGCGGTTCGGTATTCTCTCTACGCTTGCAAAGTTTGGATTCAAGGGAAATTTGCCCATGTTTTTAAAAAACTTTTTATCATTGCGTACATTTCGTGTTCGGGTCGGTAAATCATATTCCGATCCTTTTATTCAAACTGAGGGTGTTCCACAGGGAAGCATCCTCAGTGTTACACTTTTTATCTGTCATTTCAGTCAAATTCTTAATGTTTTACCCTCATCCATTCAGGCTACTCTTTATGTTGACGATCTTCAGATCTCCTGCCAAGGAAGCAACATGCGCTTAATAGAGCGCCAGCTGCAGGTTGCAGTTAACAAACTGGTGGGATGGTGTGATGAAAACGGACATACTATTTCTCCTGAGAAAAGTCAATGCATTCACTTTTGCAGAAAACGAGCTATTCATTTGGATCCTTCAATCCATATTGGGAATAATGGAATACCTGTGGTCAATGAAATAAAATTTCTGGGAATAATATTTGACCGTAAGCTCACTTTCCTTCCGCATGTCTTACATCTGCGGAAGAAGTGTGACAGATCATTAAACATTCTTAAGGTACTTTCTAGAACCACTTGGGGAGCAGATCGCACTTCCTTGCTCCGAATATACGAAGCAATGACTTTATCTCGTATGGATTACGGATGTATGGTGTATGGCTCTGCGCGTTCTACGGTCTTGCGTAGACTTGATACTGTACACCATTCTGCTCTGAGAATTTGTTCTGGTGCATTTCGAACCTCACCAGTGCATAGTCTTTATGTTCTCTGTCATCAGTTACCACTCGGCTTACGACGTAAAAAACTGTCTGCCCAGTACTACCTTCGAGCTTTGTCTATTCCGAAGCACCCCTTGTCCTCTATGACATTTCCGGTGAGTCTTCGGAGACTTCATAATGCTCGACCTTCCCACATTCTCCCATTTTGCGAGAGAGCTAAATCTCTCCTTCACGATTCCAAACTCCATGATAAGGTGGTACAGACCTCTGATCTCTTCTCCTCCCCCCCTTGGAATATTTCTCAGTTTTCCTTTTTAAATCCCTTCTCTAATTTTGAGAAACACAATACTGCCCCTATTGTCTACCAGAATCTGTTTAATTCTCATCGCTGTCAGTATTTAGATTACCTAAAGGTTTTTACTGATGGTTCAAAGTCAGACGATCATGTTGGTTGCGGTATTGTTTTTGATACCGATACATTCAATTATCGTCTAGATGCATTGCTTTCTGTTCTATCTGCTGAATTATTAGCAATTTTTTATGCTCTTCAGAGGATTTCACTCTCTTCTGAGCGAAAATTTTGTATCTATACTGACAGTATGAGCTCATTGAAAGTACTTTCTAATACTCAAAATCAGATTCATCCGGTTGCCTTGGAAATCCTGAGTCTTCTAAGGATTCTCCAAATGAGGGGTTTTGAGATACTTTTTTGTTGGATCCCGAGTCATGTCGGAATCATTGGCAATGAACTCGCGGATAATGCTGCAAAGACTGCGTTTTTACCTCTTCAGAGAGATATCCCATTCAGTGATGCGAAAAAGGCAATTCAACGTCATTTTTACTCACTCTGGCAGGAGTCATGGAATGTTCAAATAAATAACAAACTTCGCAATATAAAACCTATTATTTCATCCTGGCCTTGTTTACCAGTGCGAGAGCTAGATGTTAAATTATCTAGACTCCGCATTGGCCACACACGTCTTACTCATAAACATCTTTTATTCGGCGATCGAGCCCCATTCTGCAAGAGATGCAAAACGCTTTTAACGGTTCTTCACCTTTTGGTTGAGTGTCCTCATTTTAATCATCATCGTTTAAGATTTTTTAATACTTCAACAGTGAACTTGCAAACGCTTGTGGGCGAATATCCCCACAAAAATCTTTTTAAATTTTTAAAAGAAATTGGTTTTTATCATATTTAACATTTTATTATGTTACCACTTTTTATATCTTGTTCACTATGTTAAGACCTTGCCATGTAATTTTATCCATCAGTTTCTACTTTTATATAATTTTACATAAAAACCCGGTCTTTATATTTTAACCGTATGTCTGGCGCAGTATGGCCAAGTTTGGCTTTTGCGCCACTAAACTACACAATCCAATCCAATCCAATCCATAAATCGATGCTTCCCGTATGCATGCTGTATGCTTTTACAATAGCAGTTCTGTTTGTTTCAATTCTTTTGACCATCTTCTGCAAGTTCCAGTTGCCATTATACATGACTCTATTACTAATGTTAATGGAGTCATGGATTTACTATCTTTTCACTTGCCAAAGTACTTTGTAATAACGTTTGTCACCCATTCATCCTATTCTAACCTTTCATGCATTTGTCAGGTTTCATTTTTTATGCATGAGGAATCCTATTGCTTTCACTAAATTCACTTTGTTCTAAAAGTTCAATAATCTCCTCCTTGAGTTTAAGCCACTAGACTTAAAAAATTATTGTCTATAAAATTTCGCATACTGTATATATGATGACGGATTGAAATATCAATTACAGTCTACAAAATAGTTATGAAATTAATTTTCTTACTAATGTTAAAAAGATCATTTCTTTAAATTTAAATTTTGTTACATTAGAGAACGCATAAGAATAATTCATTACAAGAAAGATATAAATATATTCAAGGACAAACAGTGACAATTTGAAAACAACCGCTGAAAAGATAAACGTCAAGATGAACGCAAGCAGTCAGGAAATAGAGAGTAAACGCCTGAGGCACATGTATGCGAACCATAGTTAAATTCATATTTTCAACGATTCCATAATAAATTTATATACTTTGGTAATGACTTTAATGAAGCATTGAGGATTTTATACGAGATTTTATTTTAATAATAAATGGTTAAAACGTATTTATATTTGTTGTTTCTCTGGTCGGCGTTATTTCAATTATGTCGTTGATTAATAGCGATAGATAGGAAAAAATGCCGAATTATGGTATCATATATTGATGGAAAATGCAAAATAAACTCGTAAATGTTGTAATGCCCGTAATTTTTCGTTATAATTTTACATTAGATGATAAGAAAAAAAAATGGCAGGTACAACCTCAGTATTGTAGAGGTTTTAAGGAATGAAGTTTGCCTTTCCGTCAGTGTACCATTTTTCACGTTTCCTATTCTGTCTAAACACAGAATTGCAATTTCAGTGCCAGACTTGGTGTCATTTCATTGTTGAAACCAATTTTCGGATAAAATTATTTTAACGGGCTTTAAAAGAAAATTACATTCTTATATTATGTCCATCCCACCTTCACCATTTCTTCTTAAATAAAGATCGTTGTTTTGCTATAAATGTGCGATTGTGTTTTCATGAGGATATCCTCGAACAATTTCTAATGATGGACTTGTCAAAAAAATCATTTACTGTTTGTCTTCCTGCTTTTCTTTCTCTGTAAAACTCATCTATAGTTACATTTTTCGCCCCGTCATCGTTTAATTGCTGAAATCAAATTTAGGACAATATTAATACAGTGGTTACGAAAAAAATTTTGTGATTATTTTTCTTGTCTCTGAAATCAGGATGAATGATTTGTATGGTCAGTTTGTGCGATTTTCTTTGTTTCCAAGAAGTTTCTTGCAGTGGACACAGTAAATCCATTTTTTTTCTGTCAAAGGGCAGTAGAATAGAAAATCTCCACTCACTTGGCGCAATTTCATTTGTTAAATTAAGAATTGGAGGCAGTTATTTGATCGGATCCAACAGAAAAAAAGTATTGTACTCCAGCTAACATTTTTTCCCATAAATATGGAAGATTGGTTTATTTTTGCTTGTTTCTTATAAGATATCGAAGAACAAATCAATGCAATGGGCTTAGCCAAAAAAAATATCCCCTGATTGACATCTGAATTCCGAGCTTTTCATTCCTGAAGCCAAGTTTGGCTCTTGAGCCAGTAAACCCTACTATCTGTTAAACCATTTCATTTCTGAAATCAATTTTCGGATTACATTATTTTAAGGAAGAATTCCCGCCTAAAGTGTACAATTTAATTTCCGAGAGGTTATCCTGAGATATATTTAGCAATGGAAACACGCAAACACTGTTTTTCTTTCAATTTTTTTTTTCTATGATAGGGCAGCGGAAATGAAAATTTACTATCCTAAAATGGCACCCTTTAGAGTTATTAAACAAAATTTGGGGGATATATTTTATTGGACATAACAAAATAAATAACTAAAAATAAAAGAACATTCCCCCTCCCCCCCTCTTTTCTCTTTAAATAACGAAACATGGTTTCTTTCATTGTACGATTTTTCTCGTTTCCGTTAGGAATCCCAAGACAATTCTTTACAATGAATAGGACAAAAAAAATCATTGATCGTCTATTCTGCGAAAGGGTAGTAGAAATGAAAATTTGAGTTTCATACGTGGCGTTATTTTATTGCTGAAAACTATTTTCACTGCAAATTATTTTATCGGGCATAATAATTTTATCCTCACGTTTATCCTTAAGTACATAATCACTATCTTGCCTTCAATGTGCGATTATATTTGTATAGGTAAGGATATCATGGCACAATTTTTACAGTGGACGCAAGCATAACAACCTCCCCCACCTTTTTTTTTTCCAGAAATAAGGCTGAATGGTACTGGTTACCTTGCCGGTAAACAATCATGCACAATGATTGTGCATGATTGTTTTTGGTTCCCGGGAGGACATCCTTTACAGTGGACACAGAAAAGAATATTGCACTGTTTTTCATTCTAATTTTTTTACTTCGAAAACGTAGAAGAAATGAGAATTTTCTACACTTACATGGCACCCTTTCATAGTTGTATATTAATATTTGGAGAAAACTATTTTGGCGTGTATAACAACAAAAAAAATTACTTTTTGCCCTCTTTTCACCATATTTTAAGAAAAATGGTTTCCCGCAGTTTTCGATTCTCCTCGTTTCCGAAAGGATATCTTGGAAAAAATCTTTAGTTGAGATTGAAAAAAAAATCACTGTATTTCAACGTTTTCTTTTCTCCAAAAGGACAGTAGAAATCTACTTTCTGATGTGGAACCATTTCATTGTTCAAATAAATATTGGTTCAAATTATTATAGCGGGTATAGAAATAATTATTGCACATTTAAACCCTCACTTCGCTTTAAGTTATGAAGAATTATGTCCGATTTTCTTGGATTCTGAGTGCATATCTTGGGAATAACTCTTCACAGTGCATTAAGTCAAAAAGATTAATCCTCTTTTTGTCTTTCCCTATATTTTTTTGCGAAAGAACATCAGAAATAAAAACTTACTACTCAAACATCACACACTTTCTTGCTTTTAATCTATTTTGGGAGGAAATTGTTTTAGATGCATTTCAAAAACAATATATTTTATATATATGTATACTTTTTGCTCTATCTTATTCATAGTCAAGAAAGAAGGGTTGCTTTCTATTCTTTCTAGGGACTTTTACTTATTGTTATATTTTTTTTCTGCGAAAGGAGGGCAGAAAAAAAAACTACTGTCCAGACTTTTCATTGTTAAAATCGGTGCTGGGATCAAATTATTTCAGAAGGCACAATAGAATAATCGCACACTCTGACCCCCCCCCTTTTTCTTTGTCATTTGCGTTCTATTTTCTTTCAAGCCGAATGGATACCTTTGGAAAATGTTTATTTTATTGTGGACACAGTAAAAGAAAAGGAATCTGTTTGTGTTTACATATTTTATTTTCTACGAACGAACAGTAAAAATAAAAAATAAAAAAAAAAATTCTAACCTAATTAGGCACCTTAGCTGGTATGACTGAGCAAATTGAACTATGAAGCAGGAGACAATGGAAACAAAATTGTAAGAATTTTAAAATATTACAAATATTGTAACAAAAACATCCAAAATATTCTTAAGAAATTATAAGTACGTTATTGATGTAATTAAAACTCGAATATGATTAGGGCACCTCTTTCATATTTTTACGATTTTGTTTTTAGGTTCGCATTTTTGCTACAGCAGTAATTTTCAACTTTTCAGTGCATCACTAAAAGAGCGTCTTTCAAAAAATTTTCTTTCTATTGGAACGATCGAAATAATATGCTTAGACTATGTGTTTAAGGAAAAACTATCTTTCTATAAATGACATAAAATGTTGCAGAAAATATCGTTGTCCTAGGGACCTAATCTCTTTTACCATTCATAAATTCGAATCTGATTATGGGAAACAACGTAATTTTTTACTTTGACAGCCAGGAGACAGCAGAAAACAAATTCCGCATTACTGAAAATCGCTCTGTATCTATCTTAAGAGAGAAAAATAATTTTCCCCCTGCTGTCGCCTAATTGTCAAAGTGGTAAACAAATTTCTCCCCGATAGTCGGATTCGAATCCGCGGTTTAATTGGTATTTACACTCTTTAACCGCAAATATTTGAATACAATTATATGAAAGATTCAAAGACTTCTAAATCTATTAACACGTAATACGTGATAAATTCGTTTCTTTTAATAGCCATAGATAAAAATTAGATTATTTGAAAACACATGTTGTAATTCACCAACAGCTGGCTCATTTCGACATCAACTTTGAATTTTGAACCCTTTTCTCTCAAAATTTGACTCCCTACTTTGTAAGGGTAATTTGGCGGAATATTTGTGTCATTATACTTATTTTATCATTTGTTATTTACAACGACAAAGAAATTTGAGCGTTGACAGTAGGTACTTTTTAAACTGATAATGAGCGATAAATGAAAAGAAAATTGCATTGCTGTTGTAGGGCTGCTAAAATTTCCTGTTTTGATTCAAACAACTTGTATTTCAAATACTCATTGCTAATACTGTTCTTATGCTAGTTATTTTGCTATTGATAAATTGATTTACTTTTGATAAATTATGGATCGAAAAGTGAGTACAAAACTTTTCTTTGAAATTCTTTTCTCATAGATATGAATAACAAAGTTATTATTTATTGTTCATTCTTTATATACGTTGTTCGTTTTTCGAATATAAGCATTCAGTATAAGATTCGAATATAAGATTTCAGTTCCTAGTGTTCAAAAAGATATGCATGTATTTATTAGCAAATATATCTAAATTTTTGATGAAATATGAATTTTGTTTTTATTTTTCACTTTCGGATATTTTAACATCCTATCGCGAAAGGGCAAAAGTAATAAAAGCGAAGCTCAAATTTATAATACGAAACTATATTGATACTTATTGTTCGCTTTTTATGCTTTCATTAGGTTAATAAACTGTTCTTTAAAAAAATTATTATATTTTACAATTGACTCCAGTAAAATATGAATGGAAAATATTAAATTTTTAAACTTTAAGTGAAGAAGTTGGGATATCTCGTGTTTTTTTTTTTTTCCTTCTCAGAATTTGATTGGTTTATTGTTAAGTGTTAAGAATAACTACCGTGCCAACTTTCTTTTTTATTTTTTTATCAAATCAAAAGGAATGAGATGAAAAATAAATAACTTGTAAAATATAAGATTTCTTTTCCGAAAAATAGGAATATGCATATATTTACCCTACAAATTTCTCAATGACGAACTTCGATATACCTTAATTTTTTGTAATTTTTATTCCCTGAGTATATATATCAATGTAACGATTTAGTGCTTTATAAGAAATACTTATGAATCAGAAATGCTTTGCCCTTTTTGCTCAAAATCATTCCTTAGTTTTACAATGATAATTATTTATCGCATTTTGTCGAGCCCTTTGCTCGAAAACTAAGACTGTGAAAAGAGTAGTCACAGCGTGTTTACTGTATTTCAGATACTTCGTTTTATATATCCGATTTTAAATTTATACAACACTTTTGTTTAAATAAATTGTTATATTTATTGCTATTATATTTTATTGTATATTTTTGTTGCATTTATTTGTTTATATTATTTGTTGTATTTATTTGTTTATATTGTTTAATTTGAAATATGTCATGTTATTAAGGTAATAATCCATAGCATTACAAACAGTTGATTATACCACAAATGTACAACTTGGATCTTTACTCAATCGCTTTCTTTTGTCTTTTGTGCTTAATACTTTCTTTTATACAGACGTCATTGGGGTAAATATCTGCATATATATATATATATATATATATATATATATATATATATATATATATATATATATAATATAATATTTTATGAAGTCATGACTAACAAATTTGATTCGAAATTAATCAAGTATTTTTTTTTAAAATCTGGATGATGGTGATACAGCTTCTAGTGGTCCAGTTGAGATTTATACGCCAAGGGTATAACACTTAATTACATTGCAATGTAAATTAATGGTTTTCAAATGTTTGACCTATGTAACTAAAACTCTGCTTAAAGGACATCAAAAGAAAGATATTCGCATTTAAACTTACTTTTTGGTTAAAAAACTTTTTTGTTTTATGCTGTATGCATATGAGCTTTCCGGATGATATTGTATGTTTCTGAAAATAACGTTTCTTCTAAATTTCTTGTATTCAATGTATACAAGGTGAAAGTAGTGTACCCCTCAATAAGATTCGAACTCTAGATTTTGTCGAATCTTCACGTATCAGAGATCCGAGTCCGAAAAAATATTTTTCCGACTATGCCTGTTAACACGATTCAAAAATTCATTGAAGATCAATTAAATTTGATATTTAGTTTGAATAGCTCCTTATTAAATTTTTTCCGAACTTCATTCAATGGAAGTGTATTTTTTCGAATAAAAAAGGATGCGATATTTACAAAACGGAAAGAACTAGGTGGATAAGATTTGACAATGAGTTTTAAGGAGAAGAATTTCAATCAATATAAGTATGTTGAAGAATTTCCGACATCAGGGCGCCTGTTTCACATGCATGTAAAAGTCTTTACACGCATCGCACCGACATTGGCAAATGACATTTGCTATTTAATAGCTAAAATTGTAGTTCTGTGGCGATTTTCGGTTGCAGTCGTTCATGAAAAATGAATCCAAAATGAATAACTGTGTTTCTTGGTACTAAGCAACAAGATTCTTATTTCGGTATTCTATAAATGTTTGAGAGCCACATAGTGTTGACGGCTTTACCAGGGGTAGACAGGGTAGAGGGGAGGGGAAAAATAGTTCATAGAAAGTTCGCAAATTTTTATTTCAATATAAATAATTGCCTTTATTCTTATATTGAATGAGAATATCTTCATCTCTACTTTTACAACGGTGTAATGTCCAATATATATATATATATATATATATATATATACTGTTCATTTGGGAGGGCCAAAATCTTCATTTCGATAAATTCTGTCAGCGCGTATTTATTAAAAGAAGTTTGTCAATCTGAAAAATATACGTCTCACAGAGAAGCATAATGCTTGTTTTTTTTTTAGTTAAAGTTTTTATGTTTGTAATGTAATTTTTTTGTTAACCAAGTTTTTATAATCATACAAATAAAAACTATTTCAGAATTAAAATTTGTTATGTAGTAAAAGTAAGAGAAACTTAATAGTACTTGAAATAATTTTTATAATATTCTTGAAGTATTTAAAACATTATATGTTTTGCTCATATAGAAAGTAAGGTGTTTAAAATTTCGAATATGCTTAGAAGTTTCTGTTCTATTGACATCTATTTTACAATTCTTTTTATTACTTGTATGTGCGACGGAAATTTTAACTTCTAAATCGTTAATCGCCTTTTCAACCATCATCTCTAGTTCTTGACTATTTTATGTAGTTAAGAGAGATGTTTTGTTACATTTGTGTAATGCCGACCAGAAGCATCTATATAATCATTTGCCCCAATTAATTCAACAGCGTTTTCAAGACACGGTTTGTTCTTAAATTTATTTGTCAAGCGTTTTAAAAGCTTGTCGGACATGCATCTTTTAAGAACTGGAGACAAAAAAAATCTTTTGAAAGTTTTGCGGTGCTTAAACAATTAATGGTTAGCATTTTCTAGTAAATCACAAAAGGTATAAAATTTCATAGGAAACTCAGTTCTTTCGATTGCAGGGTTCAATCAAAGGATGCAGTGCACAAGCTTAAAATTCAATTTGTCATTGCTACTCATATTGCGCGGGTGATGTGGCTTAATCGTGCTTTCTTGTGTCCCCGAGTTTGTCGCCAATATGGCAACCCAAAAAAGCGAGTCGAATAATTTCCCTACTAACCCTAATACTGATTTAATTTTTTTTTCCGCTTTTGAGTTGTACATCTACTACAGCAGTTGTGGAAGAAATGAAAATTAAAAATAATCCACTAATAAACCTTCCATTTAATAATTTAATGAAATTTCTTTTTATAATTGAAAGTATTACTGATAAAACATTCAGCTTTATTTTTAAAATGAATTATGTACAGAAAACATTTATCCTTGCAATTCTTACAGGATTATGGCAGAGTAATTAAAATGGTCTGTTTACAAACAGAAAAGTAACTATAAACATCTGCTTCAGATTTCTGAATCATTTCTTTATTTCATACTTTTTCATTTTAATATTATGTTACCATTCTAACGAAATTCTTTACGATTTGTTGTTCTTTTCGTGGATTTCCTGTAATACTTGATTAGTCAATGAGAATTCAATAATCCGATATCTGATAACGGAGATAATCAGAAATAATATGATCGAGAATATTATGAGAGATATTATATACATTTGTGACTTTGATGTTTGCAATTCAAAATATGACAGAATGAAATCATTGAAAAGTTCTGTTTTTTATGTGTGGAAATGGTTTCCTGCTCAATTGAAGAATTAGTTAAACCGAGCAAGTGTGTTTATTCCTTCAAATTTCTTAAGAAAGGCACCAGTGTCTAGTAACGAAGATATTAAGAACTTGCTTTTACTTTTTCTTGCTCTGTTCTTGTTATTCTCAATATCTTTAAGTTTAATGAGCTAGAGAAGCTACTAGTTCCCGCTCCCACATAACAAAGACATAAAATGTTTTTTAAATTTAAAAAAATGCCCGGTGCCTTTTTGAGACTCCGAAGACATCTTGTATCTCATTTATTCCATTTTTAATCTGAAAAATTCATATTTTCGATGTTCTAACGAAGCTACTAGGTTCCGGCTGCCGTAGCTAGCGAAGACGTAGGATGTATTTTGAAGTTAAAAAATTTAGCCCGGTGCTTTCTTCAGATGCCGAAGGCATTGCATGTTCTAAAGTTTTTGTCTATTCTACAGACCGGGGCAGCCAGTTTCCAAAAGTTCTTTATTTCAAAACTGTAAAAAAAAGCAGCGATAATGATCGTAATTGTTAAAACAACTCTTCTCAAGTGAATTAATATTTACCAGTCAAGATCATAATTTTAATGCAGAAAGTGGTAACCGTGTTTTGCTGAATTGTTTATTTGGTCCGCCATCTTTATTGGCGACTTTACATCCTTATCGTAGCAAGGATTACACTAAAGTACGATTTTATCGAAGATATTTCCAGGGTTTCTGTTGCTTTGTCTTGGAGGCATTAACCTTTTAACAAAACCTGATCTATATACCAAAGTCTCCTACGTATGTGCTCAACTCATCGAAATGAGCCTCTGGAAAAAACATTTAGTTCAATAAAATGGCTAATAGGAAAATCTCTTTTTCTTAAACACTTTCCTTTCGCCCGACTAAAAGTAGGTCCAGAAGTTGGACTATACAGGAGAACCACAGCGATTTGTTTAACACGTTTAGTGCATTATAACCCATATTAGGGCGATAGCAGTAATTATCATTTAGTGTAAAATTTTATGCGAGTAGAATGTTTGGTTTATCCCCTTTTTTATACTGTTGTTCACCATCTGAATAAACTGTGGTTCATTCCTACAATATAATTAGATATCTCCTTTACTACAATTAAGAGTTAGTAAAGACTTAAGCATCTTCTTAATTATTGATCCAAATCACAGGCATGGTTTTTTGCAGTAAATATTTTAAATGAAATAAGTCTCTGCTCGTATCGGGGATTTGAATTGTGTTTGTACAATGAAATCAATCTATTAGAGGCTCTGGTGTTTGTTCCAGTACCATTGGAACGAAAAGCTTCAATATTTAATTATTTAATTAATTACAAGAATTAATTTTTTTTTCATAAACTTTGCCATTGAAAATATCATCTTTCTAGAACCACTTCCTGAGGTTAGAATCCAAAGTATGCAGCCCATCAAGGACTCGCCTTCTTTAGGTTAGTACGGGCATCCCAACCTGAGGTGCCCAGGGATCTTTATTCCCCTCAAGTTTACTCTCCTCTACGCCTTTTACTGTCTGCTTGATCCTTTCATCCCTCGACGGCACCCCTCAGGGGCTCACCTTCTTTAGGTGAGTACGGGTGTCCCAATCCCGAGGTACCCAGGGATCTTCACTCCCTTTAGGTTTACTCTCCTCTGCGCCTTCTGCTGTCACCTTTTTTCTTCTTTCCCTCGAGGGTAGGCGAGGGAGCTCTCCATGAGAATCGGTCGCCGCTCTGTTTGCTTCCTGCTTCTCATGGACAGCAAATACCCCCACGTGTTTGCCGTGCGTGGCGACCCATTAGACGGGTGGTGCACTGTGGTCCCCGGTGTACCAATCGGCTGGTCGCTAGCCACCTGAGTGGTTAGTTTGCTAGGGATCAAGCGAAGGGGCTACTCCTTGGGCTTGGCGTTAAGGGTGGTCACTGTCCCCGGGGGTAGCTCCCAGCGTATAGGTACCGATTAGCACTAGGGTAAGTACCGAGGTTGGAAATATCCAGAGCCGGTGGCTGCCTTCCCTTGTTGGGCTCCGTGGTGGGCGGTGCCGTCGGGCCCGAATCACTATCAATATCGTATGGGCTCCTCCCGGAAATCTCCCTTCAGTGGGCAACAAAAAGAAACAAAACAAAATTTTCATTTCAACAAAGACAAATACTTTGATCACTTTTTTGTCATTAAAAGAATATCGGAAGACAAAGAAACATTTCATTCTGTTTCACCGTTTTTGGTTGAAAAAGCCATCGATAGTACACTTGGTGAAGTCGCTTCAATTCGGAAACTCCGCTCTGGAGACTTGCTCGTTGAAGTTTCATCTAAACAGCAAGCTAATAAAATCGTAAAACTGAAAGCTTTAGCCACAATACCAATCACTGTAAGTGCCCATAACTCACTTAATAACTCGAAAGGTGTAATAACATGTGGAGAGTTATTCAATTCTACAATTGAAGAAATTCTGAAAGATTTTCAGCCTGAAGGAGTTATACATGTACGTCGTATTTCAATACGACGAGATGGGCAGCTCCTCCCCACGAAACACCTTGTTCTTACATTTAAAAACCCGTCTTTGCCGGAATCGGTTAAAGTGGGTTACTTGAAATTGGCGGTCCGACCTTTCATTCCGAATCCTTTGCGTTGTTTCCAGTGTCAACGTTTTGGGCACTCTAAAATGGCCTGTCGCGGGACACTCACTTGCGCCCGTTGTGCAGAGAAGGGACATGACAGCCAGCAGTGTAGCGCACAGGAAAAGTGTGTTAACTGCGATGGCGCCCACACCTCCTTTTCACGATCATGTCCACGTTGGCAAATGGAAAAAGAAATAATAACGCTCAAAACGAAAGAGCAAATTTCGTACCCTGAAGCGAGACGGAAAATTCTCGCTAGAACACCGTCACCTGGGAAAAGCTATGCCTCAGTTGTTCAGAATACATTTTGCAAAAACTGTACATGTACAAACTGTGCTAAATTTACTTCCCAAGCAACTCACAGTGAAAAGTCATGCGACTCCGACACCGAACCATCAATAAACAATCCAACTGAAACACATATATCCCAAAAGCCCAAATTAAAATCAAAAATGCAGAAATCACTCCAGCTAAAGCTTTCTAAACGTGGTCTATCACCAAAACAACTGACATCGACCCTTAAAAAATCCCATGTTAAGAGTTCTGTAGCTCTGGGACTGGCAAGAAAGGGCATAGTTCAAAAGGACTTACCAAGCATCTTTGGTGGCTTACCTAGAAGTCCCGATCACATAGCCCTACATCCATCTGATGAGGATGATAATGACTTTGCAATGACTTGCGAAGTCACTCCTATTCAGGCCACTGACCCTACTATTTCAAAAATTAAAAAACTTTCTTAATGGGTACCTTCCTTTCATGGAATTGTCGCGGCATTAGATCTAAACTTTATGATATCAAGTCCATGATTAACAAATTTCATCCAATCTGTTTCGGTGTTCAAGAAACTTTCTTGACGCCTAGCATTCCCATAAAATTGCGTGGTTTTAACTGTGTGCGAAAAGATGCAGACACTGGACATCATAGTTCGGGAGGCGTCTGTATCTTTACTTCGAATTTGCATCCAAGCACACCACTTATTCTACACACTTCACTACAGGCTGTGGCTGTACAAGTTCACACTCGAACATTGGTCACAGTCTGTTGTATATATTTACCACCTCATGATATCATACGTCTCCAAGATCTTGACAACTTAGTGAATCAACTTCCTAAGCCATTTATCATACTTGGCGATTTCAACGGGCATAGTACTTTGTGGGGTTCGGACAGTACGAACTCTCGTGGGCGACAGATCGAACAGTTTATTTCTAATAACTGTCTCTGTCTGCTCAATAAGGATGAGGAAACATACTTCCACGAACCAACACGCACTTTCCATAGTCTGGACTTGGCCATTTGTTCTCCTGAGCTTCTTCCATTCTTGAATTTTACAGTCGGGAATGATCTTTATAATAGTGATCATTATCCTATAATAGTCTCCCAAGCTGATAGCGGTGGTGCGACTTCATGTCCTCCACGTTTCCTATTCCAGCGGGCAGATTGGACTGCTTTCTCGAAACGGGCAGATATCACAGAGACTATGGTCAAAACTCCTGACATTTCGGAAGCAGTGCAACATGTCGTTGATATTATAATGAACGCCGCAAATGTAACTATACCAAAATCTTCCCCACGTCTAAGGAAATTTCGTAGACCGTGGTGGAATGAAGCTTGCCATGACAGTTATAAAAATCAGAAAAAGCTTTGGAACATATTTAGAAGGTATCCAACAACGGACAATCTCGTTGCTTTTAAACGTGCCAAAGCCCTTGCTCGTCGCATACGCCGTCAAAGCCAGAGGGAATCCTGGATATCCTTTGTTTCTTCTCTGAAATATTATACTCCCAGTAAAACTTTGTGGAGGAAGGTAAAAGCTGCTAATGGGATTTATAACGAATCTTCCATTCCTGTTTTAAAAACCGGAAATGTGATGTATTCTGCCCCATTAGAAGTTGTCAATGCTCTCGGCCAAGCATTCGCACAAGTGTCGGCAATAGATTCTTATAGTCCTGATTTCCTGGTAATTAAGAATCGCGCGGAACGGTTGCCTTTGCGTTTTAATGCTAGAAGAAACCTCGCATATAATTGTGAATTTACGATGTCGGAACTGGAAATGGCTTTGTGTCAAGCCAATGATACTAGCCCAGGGCCAGATGGAATCACCTATAACATGCTTCGCCATTTGAATACCACTTCCCTTTCTAATCTGTTAGAGTTATTCAACAGAATTTGGACTGAGCAGAAGTTCCCTTCACAATGGCGCGAAGCTATTGTGATTCCAATCCTAAAACCCGGTAAGGATTCCTCCAACCCCCTGCATTACAGGCCAATTGCTCTGACGAGCTGCCTTTGCAAAACTTTTGAGCGCATGGTCAATGTTCGACTCGTATACGAATTGGAAAAACAAGTATGCATCTCTCCGTTGCAGAGTGGTTTCCGAAGAGGTAGATCTACTTTCGATAACCTCGTATTGCTGGAAACTAAAATACGAAACGCATTTGTCAGAAGGAACCACCTTGTCTCCATATTCTTCGATATGGAGAAGGCATATGACCGTGCTTGGCGCTTTGGCATACTTTCAACACTTTTCAACTTTGGTTTTAGGGGCAACCTGCCAATTTTTTTACAGAATTTTTTATCGCATCGTACTTTTAGAGTTCGTTTAGGAAACTTTTATTCTGATCATTTTATTCAAACTGAGGGAGTCCCACAGGGAAGTGTCCTCAGTGTCACACTTTTTATCCTTCATCTCAGCCAAATCCTTAATCATTTGCCTTCTTCTGTATCTTGTAGTTTGTACGTGGATGATCTGCAGATTTCTTATGAAGGTAGTAACATGAGCCTAATTGAGAGGCAATTACAAAATGCCGTGAATAAAGTAGTGGCATGGTGCAAGAGCAATGGATATGCTATCTCTCCTGGGAAGAGTCGCTGTCTACATTTTTGCAGGAAGAGAGGGATTCATCAAGATCCGAATATTTGCATTGAGAATGTTTCTATTCCTGTTGTGAACGAGATACGATTTTTGGGAGTGGTTTTCGATCATAAACTGACTTTCCTTCCTCATATCTTATACCTGAGGAAGAAGTGCGAGAAGTCCTTGAATATTTTGAAGGTACTATCCAGAACATCTTGGGGAGCTGATCGAACCTCCCTTCTCCGTATTTACCAAGCAGTAATTCTCTCTCGATTAGATTACGCTTGTATGATATACGGTTCAGCCCGTGCGTCTGTTTTGCGGCATTTGGATACCATTCACCATTCTGCTTTAAGGATCTGCTCAGGGGCATTCCGAACTTCCCCGGTAGAGAGCCTGTATGCTATTTGTTACCAACTACCTCTTTATCTAAGACGAAAGAAGCTATCTGTCCTTTATCATTTTCGAACAAAGTCTCTGTCAAATCATCCCATTTCCGAAACAACTTTACCAGTTGGTCTTCGAAGACTCTATGATGCCCGATCCTCTCACATTCTCCCATTTACTGAGAGGATCAAAGCAATTCTCCACGATTTAGATATTAATGACGTTTCCATAAAACCGCATGATTTCTCTTCCTTTCCACCCTGGGATATCCCAAAATTTTCCTTTCTGAATCCCTTCTCAGGATTCGACAAAAATTCAACTGCTCCAGTTGTTTTTCAACAGCTATTTAACTATCATCGCTGTCGGTATTCTTCATTTACACCAATATTCACTGACGGTTCCAAATCAGTTGATCATGTTGGTTGTGGCATTGTTCTCCCATCTCATGTTCTGAGCTATCGTATACATAAGTACTGTTCTGTATTCACTGCTGAGCTAGTAGCTATTTTTTATGCTCTCCAGGAAATTTCCTCCTTGGCTCAACGGAATTTTATTATTTATACCGATAGCATGAGTGCATTAGAAACTCTTTCTCATTACCACAATAAGATGCACCCGATTGCTAATAGCATTCTGTTTACTTTGAGTCATTTGAAGATCGATGGTTTTAATGTCATTTTCAGCTGGGTGCCAAGTCATGTTGGTATCCCTGGGAATGAGATGGCGGATTCTTTAGCTAAATCTGCATCCTCCTTCCTAAACCAAGAACTCCCATACTGTGATATCAAGAGACTATTGGCGTGTCGTGTTTTGATTACTTGGCAAGAAACGTGGGATTTATTGACCCACAATAAATTGCACTCTGTCATGCCGTCCATTGCTATGTGGCCACCTCTTCCTATCCGTGAGGTAGATGTCAAGCTAACACGCCTCCGTATAGGACATACGCGCTACACTCACAAACATCTGATCTTTGGCGAAAGGGCACCAATGTGTCAGACGTGTCATGTTGATTTGAGTATTAAGCATGTTTTAATTGAATGTCCTGCCTACCATCCCCATCGTGCCAGCTTTTTCAATACATCATCCGTAACTCTAACCGACTTGGTGGGTGAGAAATACCACCCAAATATTTTTACATTTTTAAAAGCAATTCACCTTTTTACTTGCATCTAATTGCCTTTCAACCTTTTATCGTCTGTTATTGCATTTTTATGGAGTCGTATCATTAATATCACACTTTTACCGTTTCATAATTATTTTCTTCCTGCGATTCATAAATTTTAAAATTTTATTAGTTGATTGCTACATCGCTTACACTATATACAGTTTATCTTAGTTGGTATTAATTTATAATTGATTGATTCAGTTTATATTAATGTGCTCTTAAATTAAACCATATGACTGGCGCAGTATGGCCTCACATGGCTCTTGTGCCAATAAACCATACCTACCTACCTACCTACCTACCCTCGACGGCAAGCCAGGTAACTCCCCATGAGCTGTTGCGTTCTGTTTCTTCTTGCTTTTCATATACAGCTATAAAACCCCAAGTGTTGGTAGTACGTGGCAACCCATTAGACGGATGGTACACTTTGATCCCCGTTGGGTGGTATCGGCTGGTAGCTACCAACCTGAGTTGCTAATCTGCTAGGGATCCAGCGAAGGGATTATTTCTTGAGCGTGGCGTTAATTGTGGTCACTTCCCCGGGGATAACTCGGAGCATATAGGTTCCGGCTAGCTCTAAGGTAAGCGCCGAGGCTGGGAATGGCCAGAACCGGTGGCTGCCTTCCCTTGTTGGGCTCCGTGGTGGGCGGTGCCACTTGGCCTGAATCTTCTTTCCATATCGTATAGAAAAAATAAAAACTGTTCTCCCTTTAGTGGACATCACACAGTCCAAAATTTTAATTCAAATATTTCGTCTCATGATCCCTTTGAGATCAATCGTGTTTCCGAGTCAAATGAAACTTAATTCTGTATCTCCTTTCCCCGTGCATAATACTTTTATAGCAACAATAGGTGGTGTTACATCAATTCGTAAAATGCTTTCAACAAGCAAAATGACTTGCTTGTTGAAGTAAATTCTAAAAAGCAAGCCAAAAAAATAAAATTGAAAGCGTTAGCTAATATTCCTATTATTGTCAGTCCACATTTATATTTAAATTACTGGAAAGGCGATATAACTTGCTGAGAATTGTCTAATCTTTCCCTTGAAGAAATAGCAAGAGAATTGAAACCCTATGGAGTGACTAATGTATAACAGATTTCAATTCGGCGGAATAAGTAAATCTCCACAGATTATATCCTTACTTTCCATAGCCCAAATATACTTGAAAATATATATGTTGTTACCTATATATATAAAGTTACCTATTAGACATTACGTTAAAAATTCTGCAAGATGCTTCCAGTGCCAACGTTTCGGTCACTCGGAAGCCATTTGCCGCGGGACACTCATTTGCGCCCGCTGTGAAATGAAGTGGCATGATAACCAGCAGTTTTATTCTCCAGAAAAGTGCGTAAGTTGCGAAGACAATCATACATCATTCCCCTGAAATTTTGAACGCTGGCAATTAGGAAAACAGGTAATAGTAATTAAATTAAAAGAAAAATTGCTATCCTGAGGCCAGAAAAAAGATGTTGACCCAAACTCCTAAACTTGGAATAAGCTACTTAGCTGTTGTACAGAAACTATTTTATGAAAATTGCTTATGCACTAACTGTACAAAAAGCAAATTAAAAACAAACCCTACAACCAGTACTCCTGAACCTAGTCAAAGTGAAACACAAACAAAATCCAAATCCAATAAATCCTTTAAACTGAAATTTTTAAAACGTGGCCTATCTGCAAAAGATTTAAATGCCAAATTTAAAAATTCCAAATTGCATGCATCTGTTGCATAGGGACTCGCTAATTTGAGTGTTGTGCACAAAGACTTAACGTCTATTTTTGCTGGAGCTCCCAACAGTTCCGAATTCATCTCACTTCATCCATCTGAGAAGGAGGATGAAGAATTTAAAATGAGTTGCGGTGCCTTGCAACCTCTACCAGTGCCCCTCATTCATTTACAGCAACAAGAACTTCTTAATGGGTACCTTCTGTTTTTGGAATTGTCGCGGCATTCGTTCCAAATTGAATGATATTAAGAAATTTTTCAACAAATTTAATCTGTCTGCTTAAGTGTTAAACTTTTTTGGCATCAAACATTCCCATAAAATTACGTGGCTACAACTGCTTTCGAAAAGATGCAGACTTAGAATCTCGCAGTTCTGGAGTTATCTGCATCTTCACTTCAAATCTCTATCCAAGCTCACCTCACAATTTACAAACATCTCTACAGGCTGTGGCTGTATAAGTTCATGTACGGAAGTTAGTCAGTCTGTTCTATTTACTTATCGCCACATGTCATCTGTTAACAAGATCTGGACAACTCAGTGGACCAGCTTCTTTCGCCTTTTATCCTTCCTGCAGACTTCAACGGACATGGTACTTTGTAGGATTCGGGAACTACAAATTCTCGTGGGAGGCAGACTGAGCAGTTTATTTCTAACAACTCTTTGCCTTCTCAGTAATGACGAACTGACGTACTTCCACGAACCCACACGTACCTTCCACAGTCTTATGCCGTTGCTAACCTTTGCTGTTAGCAACGATTTATATAATAGTGATCACTTTCCTATTATTATCTCCCATGCTCATAGCTGTGGTGCTACTTTTGTCTTCCACATTTTCTATCCCTGAACCTCTTTTTCTCAATTTACGGATATCACTCAGACTATGATCAATAAATCAGACATCTCGGAAGCGGTACAATATATCGTCATTACCATAATGAACGCCGCCAATAACACCAACCCAAAATCATCCCCACATTTAAGAAAATTTCGAAGACCGTGGTGGAAAGAAAAATATCGTGGCAGCCACAAACAATAGAAAAAATTATGGAATAAATTTAGAAGGTACCCAAAAGCAGAAAATCTTTCAAAAGAGTCAAAACATTAGCTCGTCGCATTCAACGTGAAAGTCGGAAGAATTCATGGGTATCATATGCTTCTTCTGTAACATCCTGTACTTCTAGTAGGACCTTACGAAGGAAGGTAAAGGCTTCTAATGGGATTTACAGTGAAACATCACTTTCTATTTTAAATACTGGAAATCAGATGCATTCCACCCCATTAGACCTAACCAATATCCTTTACGAAGCATTCGCACAGGAGTCCACAATAGATTCTTATAATCCTGAATTTTTGACGGTTAAGAATCCTGCAGAACAGTTGCCTTGTCATTTTAATGACAGAAGTACCTATTCGTATAAATGTGAGTTTAGGATGTTTGAACTAGAAACAGAATTATATCAAGCCCATGATATTAGTCCAGGACCAGATTGGATTACTTATGAGCTCCGCCATTTAAATACCATTTCCCTTTCCAACCTTTTGTTATTCAACAGAATCTGGAAGGGGAAGAAGTATCCTTCACAATGGCGAGAAGTTATTATAATCCCTATCTAAAACCCTGGCAATTAATCTCCCAATCCTCTGAACTTCTTCCAATCCTCTGAACTTCTTCCAATCTTCTGAAATCTTCCAATCCTCTGAATAGCTCTAACGAGTTGTTTTTGCAAAACATTTGAGCAAATGGTCAATTCTCGACTCGTATACGAATTGGAGAAACAAGGATACATCTGTCCATTTCAGAGTGGTTTCCGTAGAGGTCGCTCTGCCTTTGACAACCTCGTTATATTGGAAACCCAGATCTGCAACATATTTCTTAAGAGGAACCATCTTGTCTCCATATTTTTCGACATAGAAAAAGCATATGACCGTGCTTGGCACTTTTCCATACTTTTTAACTAGGGTTTTAGGGGAAATTTTCCCATATTTTTAAAGAACTTTTTATCTCATCGAACATTTCACGTTGGTGTAGGGAACTTTTATTCAAATCTTTTTATTCAAGCCGAGGGAGTTCTAAAAGGAAGTGTCCTCAGTGTCACCCTTTTTATTTTCCATCTTAGTCAAATTTTAACAATTTTACTTCATCTGTACATGTCAGTCTTTATGTTGATGGCCTGCAGATTTCGTGCCAAGGTTGTAATATGAATGTAATTGAACAACATTTACAAACCGCCATTGATAAATTAGCAGCCTGATGCGTTAACAACGGTTACACTATCTCTACGAAGAAGAGCCTGCGCTCTCATTTTTGCAGGAAAAGAAAATTTCACCTCGATCCGAATATTAAAATTCGAAATATTCAAATCCTTGTAATGATGAAGGAAGTAAGGTTTTTGGGAATGATTCTCGATCGGAAGCTCACCTTCCTTCTGAATATCTTATATTTGCGAAAGAAGTATGATAAATCATTGAATATTTTGAAGATGCTCTCGAAAATATTTTGGGATGCCGATCGAGCCTCTGTACTCCGTATTTACCGAGCATTAATCCTCTCCCGTATCTCCTTGAGTTAGTCATATTTTGATTGAATTCCCAGCTTTTGACTCCCATCGCCACCATTTTTCATACCCCTCAGGGGCTCACCTTCTTTAGGTGAGTACGGGTGTCCCAATCCCGAGGTACCCAGGGACCTTTACTCCCTTTCAGTTCGCTCTCCTCTACGCCTTCTGCTGTCTTCTTTTTTTCTTTCCCTCGACGGTAAGCGAGGGAGCTCTCCATGAGAAGCTGTCGCCACTCTGTTTGCTTCTTGCTTCTCATGGACAGCCAAAACCCCACGTGTTTGCCGTGCGTGGCGACCCATTTGAAAGACGGGTGGTGCACTGTGGTCCCCTGTGCAACAATCGGCTGGTAGCTAGCCACCGGAGTGGTTGGTTTGCTAGGGATCAAGTGAAGGGGTCACTCCTTGGGCTTGGCGTTAAGGGTGGTCACTGTCCCCGGGGGTGACTCCCAACGTATAGGGTTCCGGCTAGCATTATGGCAAGTGCCGAGGTTGGGAATTCCCAGAGCCGGTAACTGCCATCCCTTGTTGGGCTCCGTGGTGGGCGATGCCGTCGGGCCCGAATCATCTTCAATATCATATGGGGAAATCTAAACTTACGCATCACATTGAAAATACTATTAAAATTCAACCATTTGATAAATTTTTTGTTATACAGAGAGTTTCAAATGAAAAAGAAACATTTAATTCGGTATCACCGTTTCTTGTTCAAAAGGCCATTGTTAGCACTATTGGCGAAGTTACTTCCATACGAAAGCTGCGTTCTGGAGATTTACTTGTTGAGGTAAATTCTCGCAAACAAGCTCAACAAATTTTAAAACTAAAGGCGTTAGCAACAATACAAATCAATGTTACTACTCATCGAACTTTGAATTCCTCTAAAGGTGTGATAACCTGCAGAGAATTACTAAATGATACCTTGGAAAAAATTACTGATGAGCTTAAACCTGAAGGAGTGACTCATGTGCGTCGCATCAATATTCGACGAGATGGACAGCTCCTTCCAACCAAGCATTTAATTTTGACGTTTAATTCTCCCAAGTTACCTGAGACTATAAAGGCAGGCTATATGAAATTGCCAGTAAAGCCTTTTATACCGAATCCTTTGAGGTGCTTTAATTGCCAGCGTTTTGGCCACTCAAAAGCTAATTGCCGCGGGACACTTACCTGCGCCCGTTGTGCAGTAGCCGGCCACGAGAGCTCTGAATGCACATCTAATGAAAAATGTGTGAATTGCAGGGGTGAGCATACTTCTTATTCTCGCTCTTGTCCTAAATGGAAACTTGAAAAAGAAATTGTCACTACTAAAGTGAAAAACAATATAACATTTCCTGAAGCTAAACGCCTGGTGCAAGCTCAAACACCCACAGAAGGGAAAAGCTATGCATCTGTGATTAAAAAATCTGTTTCGGTATCAGGAACACAAACTAAACGTGTTGTTATTGTAACAACTGATACTGATTCAGATCGAATCCCTGATACTCCAATAGCAGAACAACGGCCAAACAAGGTAAACAAGAAAAAAATGTCTAAATCTCAAAGATCCCTTGCATTAAAACATTCGAAACAGGGATCTTCTCTTAAAGATTTGAAATCAAAAAGATCAATTGCTCTAGAACTGGGAAAAGCTGGTCTCGCTACCAAGGATTTACCATCTTTGTTTGGTAATCCATCGACAAGTACAGAGCTATTAAAAATCCATCCTTCAGAGGATGAAGAAGATATCCAAATGAGTTGCGATCAGCAAGCAACTCCACATACTGTCATTAATAAAGTTCCCCCCTAAAGCCGTTTAATGGTTTCTTTCCTCTCTTGGAATTGTCGCGGCATCAGGTCGAAACTTGCAGATCTTAAAGCTCTTATCAATGTGACACACCCTATTTGTATTGCACTTCAAGAAACTTTCTTGAAACCAAATGCTTATTTAAAATTGCGAGGATATAACTCAGTAAGGAAGGATAGTGATATTGGAGCTGCAAATTCAGGTGGAGTTTGTATACTGACATCTAATCTCTACCCTAGTTGCACCCTTCCTCTTCACACATCCTTGCAGGCTGTAGCAGTGCAGGTTCATGTTCGAACCTTGATGACTGTCTGCTGCATTTATCTACCACCAAATGATGTTATTCCTCAAAAGGATCTTGATATGTTGATAGAACAATTACCGGCACCTTTCATATTATTAGGTGATTTCAATGGGCACAGTAATTTGTGGGGTTCTGAGAGTACAAACTCGCGTGGAAGACAGATTGAACAACTCATTTCTGATAACTGTCTCTGTCTACTAAACAATGACGAGAAGACGTACTTTCACGGGCCCACACTTACGTTTCATTCCCTTGATCTGGCTATTTGTTCTCCAGCACTCCTTCCCTTTTTGAATTTTGAAATTGCAAGTGATCTTTACAACAGTGATCATTTCCCCTTGATTGTATCCCATTCAGAAAGTAACAATTTGATGAATTCTCCACAAACGTACGCTTTTCAACGTGCTGACTGGGTTGAATTCACTAGGAATGCAGTGTTAACTGAATCTATGATCACTTCTAGCAGCCCCCTCAGGGGCTCACCTTCTTTAGGTGAGTACGGGTGTCCCAATCCCGAGGTACCCAGGGATCTTTACTCCCTTTACGTTTATACTCCCCTACGCCTTCTGCTTTTTGCTGTGTTTTTCCTTCCCTCGACGGCAAGCGAGGGAGCTCTCCATGAGAAGCTGTCGCCGCTCTGTTTGCTTCTTGCTTCTCATGGACAGCCAAAAACCCCACGTGTTTGCCGTGCGTGGCGACCCATTAGACGGGTGGTACATTTTGGTCCCCGGTGTATCAATCGGCTTGTATCCCAGCCATTTGACTGGTCTGCTCAAGGGGATCAAGCGAAGGGGCCACCTTCTGGGGCTCTGCGTTAAGGGTGGTAGACGTTCCTGGAAGTGGCTCTCAGCGTATAGGTTCCGGCCAGCACCATGGTAAGCGCCGAGGCTGGGAATGTCTAGAGCCGGTGGCTGCCATCCCTTGTTGGGCTCCGTGGTGGGCGGTGCCGTCGGAACCTGAATTTTTTTCTGACTCTTATGGGTTTTTTTTCTTCCGACACTGAACCGTTTTCTGAAACTGCTCGTTTTGTTATTCTTTCCATTACTGATGGAAAAATATCTCAATTATCTCCTTTTGCCGTTGAAAAAGCTTTGAAAGGTATTGGCGGTAGTCCAAAATCAGTCAAGAAACTTCGGTCGGGCGACTTATTGATCGAAACAACTTCTGCTCTTCAAACCAAATCCTTTTTGCAAGCAAAATCATTTTTAAATCATCCAGTTTCTGTAACACTTCACCGAACACTTAATTTCTGCCGTGGTGTTATATCTGAAAAGGAACTCTTGAATTCTCCAGAAAGTGAAATTCTTGATGGCCTTGCCAGCCAAGGTGTAATTGCAGTGAAACGCATTTTTATGAAAAAAGGAAATACTCTGGTTGCCACTAATAGTATTATCTTAACTTTTAATACAACGAAATTACCATCCAGCATTAAAGCAGGCTACTTAAACTGTAAAGTACGCCCTTATATACCTAATCCTATCAGGTGCTATAATTGCCAACGTTTCGGTCATTCCAAGACGGCTTGTAGAGGGACACAGACCTGTTCTAGATGTGCAACTGCTGGCCATCAAGCCAATGAGTGCACTGCAGACCCACAATGTGTAAATTGTAAACAAGCACATCAATCCGACTCTCGAGACTGTCCACAATGGAAATTAGAAAAGAAAATCCAAGAACTTAAAATAAAGAAAAACATATCATACTTTGAAGCAAAAAAGCTGTTGACACCTGAACAAAGACCACTTTCTTATAGCAATGCAGTGAAATCAGTAACTTCCTCAAGTACACTGACTGATGAAAACATTACAAAAATAATTTGCCCCCCGTTATCTAAATTAAAACCGATAGCTAAGAATTTTCCACTCAATAATACTTCTGCATCCATTGAAACTGGGAAATCTAAACCAAACACCAAGCAGAAAGTTGAGACTAAGAAAGCAAACAAAAAATCTGACCAAATAAAACAAACTAAAGAAACAAAAGACAATAAACGAACTAAAATTTTAACAGAGCGTAGAGCCCAAATGAGGTCTTCACCAAAACATTCTTTAACACAGGAAGACTTCTTAAAAGAACAGAAAAAGATTAAAGACAAAGAATCGGACAGTGATCCTCTCATCAGTGTTCACTTGTCTGACGAAGAAATGTCCTTTAGTGACTCGAACGAATCGGTCTCCTCTAAGAAATTATAAAGCAGTTTTTCTCCTTTCTTCCCCCTTTTTAATGGCAGACTATCTTTCTTGGAATTGTCGTGGGCTAAAAACTAAAATTTCAGACTTAAAAGATCTCATCAATACTTATGCACCAGTTTGTGTCGCTTTACAAGAGACCCATCTGAAACCGGGCGATAACATCAATGTTTCAAACTACACTGCTTATTACAAAAATCATATGAATGATAGAGCTACAGGTGGAGTTTCACTGCTTGTTGCAAGCGGCCACCCGTCCGCTCCGTTGAATTTAAACACAAATTTACAGGCTATTGCTGTTCAAATACATATAAAATCCTTGATCACCGTATGTAATTTATATTTACCTCCTAATGAACACATCAATCAAACCGATTTAAATTGTTTAATTCAACAACTTCCTAGTCCGTTTCTTATCATCGGAGATTTTAATGGCCATAGCCTCATTTGGGGAAATTCTGACACCAATGCAAGGGGTTTACAGATTGAAAAGCTTTTACAGGATCACAATCTATGCCTTCTAAATACAGACGAACTAACGTATTTCCACCAGCCTACAAAATCCTTCCATGCAATCGACCTTGCCATTTGTTCTCCATCAATCTTACCGTTTCTTAATCTGACTGTAGACAAGTATCTCCACAACAGTGACCATTTTCCTCTGATTATAACTGATAATAGGCATAACCATCATAATTATTATCAACCATCTAGATATATATTCACAGCAGCTGACTGGAATACATTCTCTGTTCTTTCAAAAATAAGTAAAATTATGGTAAAAAATTATTCTATTGATCAAGCATTAGACTTAATTACCCAAACTATAATCCATGCTGCGAATGCGTCCATCCCGCAGACTAAATGCACTCGGAGGAAGCAAAGTAAACCATGGTGGAATAGTGACTGTCAACAAGCCCGTAAGAAACAGAGGAAAGCATGGAACAACTTTCGAAGATATCCCACAACCGAAAACTTAATTGTATACAAAAGAGCCAAAGCAGAGTCACGACGTATTCAACGATATAGTCGTAGAATGTCGTGGCAAAAATTTGTTTCAACATTAAAAGTTCCTATTTCAAGCCGAGAACTTTGGCAAAAAGTTAAAAAAGCTACATGCACTCCTTTTTCTAATACTGTGTCAATATTAAATGTTAATAATCAGACTATATCAAATTTAAAAGACATAGCCAATATAATAGCTTCTACTTTAGCAAGTGTATCCTCCAGTGAAAATTATAATCCACAATTTTTAAATTTCAAAAGACTTTCTGAGAACAAAAAATTGAATTTTGAGTCACAATCTGATTTGCCTTACAATAGTAATTTTACATTTCAAGAACTTCAGTTTGCTTTATCAAATGTTCATAAATCTTCTCCTGGCCCAGATAACATCAGCTATACAATGATCCAGCATTTAACTTACGAATCGCAGAAAAACTTGTTGTATCTCTTTAATCGAATTTGGAAAGAACAATATTTTCCGTCTTCTTGGCAACAGGCAATAATTATTCCCCTCTTAAAGCCCAATAAAGATCCCACGAATCCTTTGAACTATCGCCCAATAGCTTTAACAAACTGTCTGTGCAAACTCTTAGAAAAAATGATTAACCGACGACTTATATACTTTTTGGAAACAAACAAAATTCTTAGTCAGTTCCAAAGTGGCTTTAGAAAGGGAAGATCAACCCTAGACAATATTTTAAGTTTAGAAAACGATATTCGATCTGCTTTTTTACAGAGAAAACATTTGGCGGCCGTCTTTTTTGATATCGAAAAAGCCTACGATCGCACATGGAGATATGGCATCCTGAAAGATCTATACGACTTTAATTTACGAGGAAACCTGCCAATTTTTATTCAAAATTTTTTACGATTGAGACAGTTTAAAGTTAAACTAGGACATGAATTTTCTGATATTTTTACCCAAGAAGAAGGTGTCCCACAGGGCAGTGTTTTAAGTGTCACACTTTTCATTATAAAGATTAATAGCATTTTAAACCAGCTTCCACCATGCGTTAAAGGATACCTTTATGTAGATGACCTATACATTTCTTGTATGGGAAATCATATGTGTTTTATAGAGAGACAACTGCAAACGGCTGTGAACAAAATTAAACAATGGTCAGATCTAAATGGTTTCACTTTCTCAACGGCAAAAACAGCGGGAGTGCATTTTTGTAGGAAGAGAAATCTTCATCCAGACCCTGAAATCATTCTATATGGTCAAAAAATTCCTTTTCTAAATGAAATTCGTTTCTTAGGAATCATTTTCGACAAAAAGCTAACGTTTCAATCTCACCTAACTTTTTTACGAAAAAAATGTGAGAGATCTTTAAATATCTTGAGAGTTCTTTCTAATACATCTTGGGGAGCTGACAGAACTTCATTGCTGAGGATTTATAGAGCTACCATCCTTTCGAAAATAGATTATGGATGCGAAATTTATGGCTCAGCTAGGAAAAGCATACTGAAAAAAATTGACCCTATTCACCATGCAGCTCTTAGAATATGTTCTGGAGCTTTCCGCACCTCTCCAGTTAAAAGCTTATATGTTGAGTGTTACGAACCAGATTTACACCTTAGAAGACAAATGCTTTCTTTACATTATTATTTTAGAATTCAATCTAATCCTTGCCATCCATATTACGATTTTAAACTTCGACCTTTTCTCCTTCGTTTGCAAGAAGCTAGAAAGAATTTTGAACCTATATTTTTAACCAGGGCACGCATTATTTTATCAGAACTGAATATGAACCATCTAGAATTATCACCACAACCATTTAACAGTATCCCCCCATGGAGAATTCATACCTTTTATTTTCTTAATCCTTTTGAAAACTTTAACAAATCGGACACAACAGATATTGTTTATCAAAAATTATTCCTCGAACACAGGTCTCATTATCAGTCTTTCGTTCCTGTTTACACTGACGGATCTAAGACATCCACACATGCCTCATTTGCTGTTATTTTTCCAGATAAAAAGTCATGTTTTCGGCTTCCTTCGTGTTGTTCCATTTTTACTGCTGAGACTACTGCAGTTTTGCATGCTTTATTAGAAATTTTAAATAGACGTAGTGGAAGTTACATTATTTACATTGATTCCTTAAGTGTTTTACAATCTTTAAAATCATTCCAAAATCATGCTCATCCAAATATTTTAAAGATTTTAGACCTATTTTATAAGATTATCTCTCGTGGTTTTACAGTCCTATTCTGTTGGATACCATCCCATGTGGGAATTTGTGGGAATGAGCAGGCTGATAAGAGTGCCAAATCCGCAACTCATTTTTTAGAAACACCCATACCTGCATGCGATTTGAAGAAACGGGCAAAAATCTGTCTTTACAAAAATTGGCAAATTCAGTGGGATTCGGAAACTCTAAACAAACTTCATACTTGCAAGCCTATCATAGAAAACTGGCCTTCTTTGAATTATCGAAAACATGACACAGTTTTAACTCGTCTGAGAATCGGTCACACTAGATTCACACATAGACATCTATTATTAAATGATCAATTGCCAACATGCCCACATTGTGACTGTGGAATAACAGTTTATCATATCCTTGTTGAATGCCCTTATTTTAATGCTCAACGCTTATTTTACTTCAAAACAACTACAGTGACTTTGCCCTTGTTGCTTGCTAGGGATCCACATGAGAGCCTTTTTGTCTTTTTAAAATCTATAGGTTTTTATTCCTTAATTTGACCTTACCATCTTGGCTTCGTTTTGACTTTTTGTAATTTATCATCATTTTACCGATGTTCTTTATATCACTTTTATAGAGACTGTTTTTATTAAACTTTGAATTAGAAATAATCTTGTTTGGCGCAGTATAACCTACATATTGGTTCTTGTGCCAAAAAACCTCAAACCAAACCAAACCACTTCTAGCAGCATTACTGATGCTGTACAAAATGTAATTAACTGTATTATAGGAGCAGCTGATGCAACCATACCTAAACGATGTCCTATTCCACGAAAATTTTGCAAGCCATGGTGGAATGAGGCTTGTCGCGACGCTTATAAAAAACAAAGAAAGTTGTGGGGAATTTTCCGCAGGTACCCAACTACGGAAAATTTAATAGCATTTAAGAAAGCAAGGGCAAACGCTCGTCGTATCCGGCGTTACAGCCAGAGAGAATCCTGGATAAAATATGTATCTTCAATAACATCCACTATATCTAGTGCGCAGTTATGGAAAAAGGTCAAAGCCGCTAATGGTATTTATAAAGAATTCGATTTTCCTGTTTTGAATACAGAAATGTCTACATTCTCTTCGCCTTTTGACATAGCTAATGCCATTGGTGAAACTTTTGCAGGCGTTTCTAGCAACGGTTCTTATAATCCAGTCTTTCTTTCAAAAAAGAAACAAGCTGAGAAATTCATTTTGCAGTTCAGGACCCGAAAGAATCTGCCATATAACTGCGAATTCCGGATGAATGAATTAAAAAGTGCTCTTTCCAAAACTCGAGATACTAGTCCAGGTCCTGATGGAATTACGTACAGTATGCTTCGACATCTGGATGAAACATCTCTTACACACCTACTTTATCTATATAATAGAATTTGGAGTGGAAATTTATTTCCAACCCAGTGGCGAGAAGCTACTGTAGTTCCCATCTTAAAAGCAGGGAAAGATCCCAAAGACCCATTAAATTACAGACCAATCGCTTTGACAAGTTGCCTTTGCAAAACCCTTGAGCGCATGATTAATGCGCGTCTTCTTCATGAATTGGAGAAAAATGGATGCATCCCGCCATTCCAGAGTGGGTTTCGTCGTGGACGATCTACTCTTGATAATATTGTGTATCTTGAGTCGCAAATACGTAACGCGTTTGTAAGCAGAAACCACCTTGTTTCTGTATTTTTAGATATACAGAAAGCATATGATCGTACTTGGCGATACGGAATCCTTCGGGTTTTATTTGACTGCGGCTTTAGGGGTAACCTACCGAATTTTATACAGAATTTTTTTAAACACTCGTGTTTTTCGTGTTCGTATTGGTAATACTTTTTCCGATGCTTTTATTCAAAATGAGGGTGTCCCACAGGGAAGTGTTTTAAGTGTCACCCTTTTTATTCTCCATTTGAGTCAAATCCTTCATGTTTTACCATCATCCGTTTATGGAACGTTATACGTGGATGATCTGCAGATCTCCTGTCAGGGATCTAATATGGCTTTAATAGAGCGGCAACTTCAGAGAGCTATCAACAAACTTACTGCTTGGTGCGACAGAAATGGGCATACGATCTCCCCTGAAAAGAGCCATTGTGTACATTTTTGTCGAAAACGGGGACTCCATCCTGATCCTGTAATACATATACAGGATGTTAATATTCCAGTAGTTCAAGAGGTAAATTTTTTGGGGATTATTTTTGATCGAAAACTCACCTTCCTTCCTCATGTTCTTCATTTGAGAAAGAGGTGTGAGAAATCCCTCAATATTTTGAAAGTCCTCTCAACAACATCATGGGGAGCAGACAGGACATCTTTACTTCGCATTTATCAATCTGTTATACTCTCCCGTATTGATTATGGATGCGAAGTGTATGGAACTGCTCGCTCTAATGTCTTACGACATTTGAACACGATACACCATTCTGCCTTACGGATCTGTTCTGGTGCTTTCCGCACATCACCGGTGCATAGTTTGTATGTAGTTTGTAACCAAATGCCATTGAATTTGCGCCAAAAACAGTTAAGCGCTCAATATTTTTTTCGTCTTCAGAGTTATTCAAATCATCCTATATGCCATATAACTATGCCTATTGGACTGTCAAGATTATATACGGCTCGTCCTTCTAACATCCTTCCTTTCTATGAAAGGACTAAAAGAATGCTTGCGGATTTTCAAATTTCGGATGTACAAATCTGTAAGTTAGATTCTATATCATTTCCACCATGGGATATCCCAGACATCTCCCTCCATAATCCTTTTTCACAATATGATAAAGCGAATACAGCTCCAGTTGTTTTCCAAAAGCTGTATTTAAATCATCGTGATAAATTTTCTGCATACATTCCCATCTTTACAGATGGTTCAAAAACAACTGGTCATGTTGGCTGCTCGGTTGTCATTTCTCAAGAAACATTTAGTTGCCGTTTGCGAAACTCGTGTTCAGTTTTCACAGCTGAGCTAACGGCGATTTTACTCGCGCTTGAGAAAGTTTCAAGTTTCCATGATCGTAAATTTTGTTTATACTCAGACAGTATGAGCGCTCTTATTTCTCTCAACCAACCTCAAAATTCTAAGCATCCTTTGGTTTGGGATATACTTCATCTTTTACGAGCACTGAATTCCAGGAATATTCAGATTTTATTTTGTTGGATTCCTGGTCACGTCGGTATAATTGGAAACGAAATTGCTGATAATGCAGCAAAAGCAGCATCCACTTTATTGCGGCGGCCAATTCCTTATTGTGATATAAAGAAGAGTTATATGTCGTACATACGCATGCAATGGCAAACATTTTGGGATTCTCAAATCTCAAATAAATTGCATAATATAAAACCCAACATAAAACCATGGCCAATTGTTCCGGTGCGTGATCTCGATGTCAAATTGACTCGACTCCGCATCGGCCACACCCGATTCACTCATAAACATCTTTTGTTGGGGGAAAGATGTCCTTTATGCACATCATGCAATGTTGATTATACGGTCATCCATATTTTAACCGAATGCTACTCTTTTAATCACCATCGATTACATTTTTTTGGTGCATCGTCACCACATATTTGTGACTTGGTGGGAGAACGTCCCCATTGTAACATTTTTAAATATTTGAAGACCATTGGTTTTTACCCTCACATTTGAAATTTTTTAGCTTTTATATTTGTTCCGATTCTTTTATACTGGACTTTATGCTTTTAAGAACATTTTTCAATTATGATATTTAAAATTTTACCTTTTATTCACAGCTCTAACCACATGTTTTGGCGCAGCATGGCCATATGTGGCCCTTGTGCCATAAAACTGGAATTAACAACAACAACCACCATTTTTCATCCATCAAATGTAACTCTCCCAAAATTTCTGGTAAAGAATTACCATCCAAACATCTTAAAATTTTTATTTGAGATAGACCTTTTATAATGTATTTAACTTAAACAATTTCCATTTTAATTGTTATTTTAAAACAAAGATGTCATATTTCGTCTTAATCTGTTTTTGCTATTTTATATTAGTTTACACATAAGCATACTTAATTTTATACGAAGTTTCAAACATCAACAATGCTCTACCTTTGACCATCAGGATGGCGCACTATGGCCAAGAATGGCCCTTTTGCCAAAAAACCCAAATCAACTAATCAACCAACCGATCGAATATTGATTACGTCTGTACGGTATATGGTTCTGCACGTCCTACTGTTTTGTGGAGATTAGACACCATCCAAGATACAGCCCTAAGAATCTGCTCTGGAGCTTTTCTTACTTTTCCAGTAGAGCTTATACATTATCTGTCATCAGCTACCTCTACATTTAAGGCGGAAGAAACTGTCTAATTTATATTATTTCGGTACAAAATCTGTGCTGAATCATCCCGTTGTTGGTATTACATTACTAATTAGTCTTCGTAAACTGCATGATGCATGTCCCTCTCGCATTCTACCATTCAGTGAGAGAGTCAAATTATTCGTATGTGAAACGGATCTACCAAATGTTACCATTGAAACTTTGATCTCTTTAGTTTTCCACATTGCGAATTTCCATACTTTTCCTTTCTGAATCCCTTTACAGGCTTTGATAAATCTTCGACTGATGCTTTTATTTTTCAGCAGCTTTTTCATTATTATCGCTATCAGTACTATTCGTTCTCACCAATTTATACCGATGATTCAAAAACGGATGAACATGTCGGTTGTGGGATCATTTTTTCTTCTGATACCCTGAGCTATCGTCTGCATAAAACTTGCTCCATATTTACAACTGAGTTAACTGCGATTTTCTGTGCCCTTCAGAAAATCTCGCCCTCAACTCAGCATAAATTTATAATCTTCACTGACAGTATGAATGCACTGGAAACGCTCTCTCATTATCATAATCGAATTCATCCAGACGCTATTCGAATTTTGTTCACCTTACGACTCCTACACAATAGAGGTTTCAATGTCATGTTTTGTTGGGTTCCGAATGACGTGAACATATCAGGGTAGAAAATGAAATGGCAGACTGGGGAGGAGGCAGTTACTCTTTTGCAGCATGGACTTCCCTAGAGCGATGTGAGAAAGTCCATTGTCAATTACACTTGGCAGGAGGCATGGGATCTGCAGGTCCACATCAAATCGAACCTCATCAAACCAAAAATTGGCCGCTGGCCTGTCCTCGTATTCCTGAAATTGATGTTATGTTGACACGTCGTTGTATAGGGCACTCTCGCCTAATATACCGTCTTCTCCTTTTCGGTGAGGGAGTACCTATTGATACATGTCACACTGATTTTAATGGGAAGCATTTTTTAGTCGAATGTCCATTTAATTCTCATCGCCAGAACTTCTTTCATTTATCTTCTGTAAACATGCGTGACTTGGTGGGTGCGAAACACCACCCAAATATTTTTAACTTTTTAAAGAGTATTGGATTTTTTATGTGTATTTAGTACTTTTTAGCCTTATTCATTTTTCTTTACATTGCAACATCTAATTCTTGTTCCAAAATCATTGCTCATATTTTATTCGCTAAATTTTATACACATTGTTATTCACATTCTCGCAGTGTTTCAACATTTTACATTTTTACTCTTTTGCTAACAACTCTATTTTAATATGACCAGATGTCAAATCATATGCTTGGCACAGTATGGCCAAGGATGGCTTTTACGCCAGAAAACTAAACCAAATTATGCTAAATTTGATTCTTCAACCAAAGATAAGTTTTTGTCTAGTTGTCTTAAGAGATTTCCACTTATAATTTAATCAACTTTGATCTTTTTGGAAGACAAAATAGAATGCAATTATAATCTGAGGTGCGATTTGAACTAATACCCTTAAAAAATCTATTTTTATATTGTCATCGATAGATTTCTGGAGTTGCAACATTAATTCTTGCAAGAGAGCACTTGCTACATGAATTCCTAATGTATTGAATAAATTTCTCGATACTTTAAAAAAAAATAAACAGTACTGCTGTATAGACTATATAAAAAAATCGATACCAACCTAATGGACGGCATGAAGATTTTAGAATATGCAAATTTAATGGGAAAAAATAAGGTTTTCATGAGACTTTGGGAGACCTACATTTTATAAGTCTGAAGCTAAAAAAATTCAAATGTATTTTGAAATCATTTTTGTGTATGATTGCAAGAATTTATTAAATAAAAAAGTAGAATAAAAGCAAATGAAACTATCAGCAGTTGATATTTAATTTATGAAAAATTTATAATTTTACTGCTATCCAGGGAGAATTACAATTTTTCTTGATTAAAACTATAATCCTCTTTTCTGTTATTAACATTTTAAACTTCACGTTTTATTGTTAAAAGCAGATTTTTTTTTCTATCTTGTTTTCTGAGACAACAAACAAAATTCAGATTTCAGGCCGAGTCCGAAATGAAATGTTTATCGTATTCTTCATAGTTTAAACCGTGAATAGAATAAGTCATTCATAGAGTATTCTTTTTTTTCTCAACTATTAACTGGCAAAAACAGCCTCCTCTTCAAATGCAAGAAGAATGTGAAGTTCTAATAGAACAAATTTATTCCTCTGAAATATGATATTGAATAGCGAATCTATTGGTGCATCTCTTTTTAGTGGGTTAAAACACATATTAGAACAAACGGTTAATATAAATCGTAATTAATAAACCCAGAAAATGTGGTGGCACAATCTAGCTAATAAATGTATAGCATTTATAAATTACAAATATTTAAATAAGAAACCCTACACAATGCATAGCATTTGTACATAATAAAAATTCTACTTTAGATGCATACTTTCTAACAAAGGACAAATGAGAATGAAATGTCTTCTCCAGGGGCAAAATAACGATAGAAATCATCTATTTATAATTTAAAAATTTTTCTTTGTTAGTTATCGTCCTATAAATAAAGTATTTGACAGCGTCAGGGTGCCTGTGAATATAAATATAGTATTTGAAACATATAAAAGCAGTTAAAAAAATGCAAAAAATATTTTTAATTGTTTCAAATTAAGAAAAAAATATCTGTGTGAGTTACGTAAGTTCTTTGAATTTCATAGTAATTTACGAGTAGGATTTGGATAATGTCTCAAGTCAATGAGAAAATATTTAAAATTTTGATTCGTTGTTAAAATAAACATTTTGAAAACTCCCGTTTAGAGAATATTTATTAAATGGTTTTTGCCAAATTTAAATACTTTTGGTATGCTGTCTGTCTGGTAGAGCATTATGTACATTTATCTTTCCAAGTCTCTCTTTACATGTTGTACCCGAACTACGAACATGATTAAGTTAAAAACAGAATGTGGTTTCGTGTTAATAGTTAGTAAGGATGAAATATTTAGAATAATTTTCGTCCATTTGTCTCTATGAGAGGATCGGAGTTCTTTCATTTATTTGCCTGTTACTTCATTCTTGATGATTTAACATTTTTATTCGTGACACTATTCATGCAACTTTGGGAAGATTTTAGAATGCAGTATACTCTTTCACTTGAAAAATGTGTCTCGAGGACATACATTTCAATTTACTAAAATTAATGAATCTAAAATCACTTGTAAATATTCAAATAAATGACAAATAATTTTCATTTCTTTCGATGATACATTTACAGGAAAGAAGAAACTTTTCAATATCATTCTTATGAGGGATAATTTCCATCTTGATTCCTAGTTATGAAAATCATAGAGATCTTATAATGAAATAAAATACCTGGAAATTTGAACGCACATTTTCCTTTTTTGAAATAGGGCTGAATTTTGAAAATTATTTGGAGTAGATAAATCCTTTATGGAATTATTTCTTAACTTGGTATATATATTTTTTAAATTAACAGTCTTTAAAATTAGCTCCAAATTAGGTTAAGAAACAAATTGCTACCTACGAATAAGAATTTTCTGTTGGAAAAGTTTTCTGGAAATTTTTTCTCATGGGTTAAACGCATCCTCTTGCGTTAACGTTTCAAATATTAACTTAGATTCGAGAAGTTTACAATTTCTTTGCAATTAACATTCTCTCTCATGACGCAACTTTACATCCGAAATGTAACATTTTATAATAAATATACAATCTGAAATGTAAAATAAAATAAGAGAGATAGCGAAATATTTTACTTATCCCACCTTTGTTTTAATTTCCGGTATCAATTAGTAAAAAAAATTTTGTTTTTTAAATTGCATTATTTAAAATTTTTACAGATGTTTATATTTGACGTCGAAGCTATTTCTGACATTTCAACTAGATCAATGCAATAGTTAGAGATATCATCTGTTAAAAATCTACGCACTTACTGTTTGAAGTATCCTTTTCTATGTTGAGAATGGGTTAAATGATAAATTTATTGACAGTAATTAGGTCTTCATTTTTTTCTCGGGATGAAATCTCTGCGTTATCATTCCAAAGTCGGGAGCTTTAATTTGTTTCATTTTTTTATTAATAATAATAATTTTTGTGAGGATATTGTAGTTTCTGTATATAGAGAAATTCTTATTATTTAATATTTTACTAATGTTCCGACATCTGAAATTTTTGAACCTCTCTCTGTTAATGGTAAATACCTGAAAAAATTTTCTGAAATGATTCGGTTTATATTTAAGATAAATAGAAATTCTGAAAATAGGGCTTAAAATAAATATTCTTATTTGTTTTTCTCTGAAAAAAATTCAGCAATAAGAGAGCCTGACGATGTGGGGGATGACGGTGAGTTGACGGTGACGGTTCATTTTTGAAATTTAAATATTTCTGTGGTAATTTTAACATATTGAATTCGATAAATGGCCAAAAAATCACAGTTGACACCTTTTGCAACGATATATAATATCTTATCAACTACATTATGACAATTTATTTAGTCTATGCTGGGGTGGTGTATTGCCAAAATGCTAACATTGATAGCAAAGAATGAAATGTGCAAGCTAGGATAAATGACATATTGGAGGGTGGCGAGATTGAATATTCTATTCTTACCGGCATATCTGGAGGCAATTGGCCTAATATATAAAACTATATAAAGCCTCTTAGAAGTTGTTTCGATATTTTTGGGTTTTAGCTATAGCATACCATTAGCTGTAACTGTCCAGTGTTCAAAGAAAGATCGTTTCTAGAAAATTTTACTTAAAATTAAACCGGTTGATACGGAATAGAATAATCGAAATGAAGTAAACAATGAAATATATGCTTACTTTTAATTCTAATATTATTTAATATTTATACTGGGAAAACAATTAAGAAATCAATTCGAAACAATTAAGAAATCAGGTTTAATTGAATGCGCGAATGCAACTGATAGACAACCAAAAACTCCAATTATAATTTGTTGATCGAATTCCTCTAAGTCAATAAAGTATAAAAAACTATGTGTGAGAGTTTTTATTAAAATAAATGCAGATCGTAGTTCTCATTTGATTTGATTTATTGGAGTTTTGTGGCGCAAAAGCCATTCTTGATTATGCTGTGCCAAACGTAAGGTATTAATTCAAACATTGTTTACAAACTCTTATATAATCATAAACTAATCAAATTAATATATATTCATAAACTTCTTATCATTCTTCATAATTTGTCAATGTTTTTGTAAACGGTGTAAAAAAACCCACTTAAAATTGAACCATTTTTAATTAGATCAAACAGTAAAAATCTATCATTTTTACGAAAGTAAAAAGATTTGGATGATTAATTTTGTGAAGAAAGTCTTTTAAAATGACAGAGGAAGACTGAAAGCAACGGATGCGTTGTGGAATGAATTGCAGACAATCAGTTAGAATGTGTTGAACTGACAATTGGCATTGGCATTCTGTACACTGAGGGGCGGGTTCTCCCAGCAACAAATGCCTGTGCGTGAGTCGAGTGTGACCTATTCTTTAATCGAGTGAGAGTTGTATCATGCTTTCTATTAGATAAGCTGAGCCAGTGATCAATAATGTGTTTAATTCAATGGAGCTTATTTGTATTCTAGAAATCCCATTCACTTTGCCATTTTGAGTGGAGGTTGATTTTAACATATTTTTTATATCATTGAAAGGGACAGGACAGTTTAAAATAGTAGTGGCAGGTTTTGCCAAATTGTCAGCTAGTTCATTGCCAGCTATCCCGACATGAGAGGGAACCCAGCAAAGGAAAATAGAGAATCCTTGACATGTAAGATGTTCGTGCAGTTCGAGAATATTAAAGGCCAAAGGGTGACTTAAATGATGTAGCAATGTCAGTGACTCAAGGACATTTAATGAATCTGAATATATGATATAATTATCAGAACAATTTTGTAGCCACTTGTAACAATTTTGTTTCTTCACTCTGAACTTCCGTTTTGAGAAATTCCATTAAATGTTGAAGACGATTCTTTGCATCATATTTCAAACTAGAAGAAGCAAAACGATTCCATGCTTTTAAAAATTCAGCGGGAAAACATGATTCTACCATAGGATACAAAATACTTGCATTTACATCAGTAGAAACACCTAATGTTTCCAAAGAGCGTAAATACGATTCAAGTTTATCATATAAAAATAACCTTTTTTCAGTTTGTACAGATTTAAGAGTTCTCTAATGTAAACTTCTACTAAGATTTCCTCTCTTCCAAAACGAGATTGAAGTCCTTCAATGACTTTTGAATAATTAGCGCCTGTTGGCGGAAAACTCGCGACTACTTCTCTCGCACGTGATCCAACAACTGTGGCTTGGCTTAAATATTAAAATTTCTCCTCTGGCGGAATTTCTTCATCTTTGTGAATTTGTTCAAACTGACACCAAAAAAGTAGCCAACCTTTTATATCATCGCATAATTGTTTAAATTCTAATAAAAAAAATTCTAATCTAGGTAATGCCAATTTACGCTTACAAGTATTCACATCAAAATTTAAATTAGGTGGAAGAGACCTTTGGGCTTGAATTGTCGCCATTTTTAAATCATGATCCATTTTAGCTTTCTGGAGTTCCAACGCAGTTTTGTTTTCTTCAATTTGCTGCTGTTCTTTCAGCTATCGATCAGCTATCGCTGTGGTTAAAAGTTCCTGCACAAAATCAGGATTTTCTTTATATTCCTCGCTGTTGAGGATAATTTTCTTTAAACCAGCTACTGTAACGGAACGTTTCATTAATTTCTTCCGCTATAAATTTAAGACCTTTTTTAAATCCTCTTACGATACTAAACATTTTTATATATTTCAAAATGTCCTGTCGCGAACGCCAAAAATTTCAATGCATATCAAATCAGTCACTGACTAACTTAGCTTTCTGATAAATTGTATGCGGACGCCAATAAATAGTTCACTGCACTTCATGTACTAATAAAGCAGTTTTAACTCATTCAAAATTTAACTCATCAGTTAACTCGTTC